>NC_060121.1:33619333-34244333 GCF_021461395.2 Schistocerca americana
GGTCTAACAGGAAAGGTTCAAATCATAGTCAGTAAGAAGGGCAAGTCTTCTAGTACTTGAGTCGGCATTGTACCTTTTGTATTTAATTCCGATGCAATTTCTGTGTTTCATCGTCAATAAGAAGGCCAGAGGGATACAGTAAACGTGAAGTGAAGCATCGGAATCAATAACTAGTGTCACAGGAATGGATCAAAACATAGACAGTAAGAAGAGTCAGACTTCTTGTATTTAAGTCGGCATTGTACCTTTTCTATTTAATTCCGATGCAATTTATGTGTTTCGTCGTCAATAAGATGGTACAAGGGATACAGTAAACCTGAAGTCAAGCATCGGAATCTAAAACCGGTCTCACAGGTAAGTTTCAAAACATAGACAGTTTTAAGATCCAGTCTTCTTGTACCTGAGTCGGCATTGTGCATTTTGAATTTAATTCCGATGCAATTTCTGTGTTTCATCGTCAATAAGAAGGTCAGAGGGATACAGTAAACCTGAAGTGAAGCATCGGAATCTAAAACTGGTCTCACAGGAAATGTTCAAAACATAGCCAGTAAGATGAGTCAGTCTTCTTGTACTTAAGTCGGCATTGTGCCTTTTGTATTTAATTTCGATACAATTTCTGTGTTTCATCGTCAATGAGAAGGTCCGAGGCATACAGTAAACCAGAAATGAAGCATCGGAATCTAAAACTGGTCTCACAGGAAAGGTTCAAAGCATAGACGGTAAGAAGAGTCATTTTTCTTGTACTTAAGTCGGCATTGTGCCTTTTGTATTTAGTTCCGATACAATTTCTGTGTTTCATCGTCAATAAGAAGATCAAAGGGATACTAAAAACCTGAAGTAAAGCATCGGAATCTAAAACCCGTCTCACAGGAATGGTTCAAAACATAGACAGTAAGAAGAGCCAGTCTTCTTGTACTTGAGTCGGCATTGTGCCTTTTGTATTTATCTCTGATGCAATTTCTGTGTTTCATCGTCAATGGGGTCAGAGGTATACAGTAAAGCTGAAGAGAGGCATCGATATCTAAAACCGGTCTCACAGGAAAGGCTCAAATCATAGAATGTAAGAAGAGTCAGTCATCTTGTTTTTAAGTCGGCATTGTGCCTTTTGTATTTCATTCCGATGCAATTTCTGTGTTTCATCGTCAATAAGAAGGTCCAAGGGATACAGTAAACCTGAAGTGAAGCATCGGAATCCAAAACTGGTATCGCAGGAAAGGATCAAATCATAGACAGTAAGAAGCCTCAGTCTTCTTGTACTTAAGTCGGCGTTGTACCTTTTGTATTTAATTCCGATGCAAATTCAGTGTTTCATCGTCAATAAGAAGGTCCAAGGAATACAGTAAACATGTAGTTAAGCGTCGGAACATAAAACATGTCTCCAGGAAAGGTTCAAAACATAGACCGTGAGAAGAGTCAGTCTTCTTGTACTTAAGTCAGCTTTGTGCCTTTTGTATTTAATTCCGATGCATTTTCTGTGTTTCATCGTCAATAAGAAGGTCCAAGGGATACAGTAAACCTGAAGTGAAGCATCGGAATCTAAAACAAGTCTCGCAGGAAAGGTTCAAAACACAGACAGTAAGAAGGGTCACTTTTCCTGTACTTAAGTCGGCATTGTGCCTTTTGTATTTAATTCCGATGCAATTTCAGTGTTTCATCGTCAATAAGAAGTTCCAAGGAATACAGAAAACATGTAGTGAAGCATCGGAAACCAAAACTGGTCTCTCAGGAAATGTTCAAAGATAGTCAGTAAGAAGAGTCAGTCTAATTGTGCTTAAGTCTTCATTGTGCATTTTGTATTTAATTCCGATGCAATATCTGTGTTTCATTGACATAAAGAAGGTCCAAGGGATATAGTAAACATATTGTGAAGCATCGGAATCTAAAACTGGTCTCACACGATAGGCTCAAATCATAGACAGTAAGAAGAGTCAGTTTTCTTGTACCTAAGTCGGCATTGTGCCTTTTGTAGTTATTTTCGATGCAATTTCTGTGTTTCATCGTCAATAAGAAGGTCAGAGGGTTACAGTAAACCAGAAGTGAAGCATCGGAATCCAAAACTGGTCTCACAGGAAAGGCTCAAATCATAGACAGTAAGAAGGGTCAGTCTTCTTGCACTTAAGTCGGCATTGTGCCTTTTGTATTAAATTCCGATGCAATTTCTGTGTTTCGTCGTCAATAAGAAGGTCCAAGGGATACAGCAAACCTGAAGTGAAGCATCGCAATCTAAAACCGGTCTAACACGAAAGGTTCAAATCATAGTCAGTAAGAAGGGCAAGTCTTCTAGTACTTGAGTCGGCATTGCACCTTTTGTATTTAATTCCGATGCATATTCTGTGTTTCATCGTCAATAAGAAGGTCAGAGGGATACAGTAAACGTGAAGTGAAGCATCGGAGTCAATAACTAGTGTCACAGGAATGGATCAAAACATAGACAGTAAGAAGAGTCAGACTTCTTGTATTTAAGTCGGCATTGTACCTTTTCTATTTAATTCCGATGCAATTTATGTGTTTCGTCGTCAATAAGATGGTACAAGGGATACAGTAAACCTGAAGTCAAGCATCAGAATCTAAAACCGGTCTCACAGGTAAGTTTCAAAACATAGACAGTTTTAAGATCCAGTCTGCTTGTACTTGAGTCGGCATTTTGCATTTTGTATTTAATTCCGATGCAATTTCTGTGTTTCATCGTCAATAAGAAGGTCAGAGGGATACAGTAAACCTGAAGTGAAGCATCGGAATCTAAAACTGGTCTCACAAGAAAGGTTCAAACATAGACAGTAGCAAGAGCCAGTCTTCTTGTACTTATGTCGGCATTGTGCCTTTTGTATCTAATTCCGATGCAATTTCTGTGTTTTATCGTCAATAGGAAGGTCAGAAGGATACAGTAAACCTGAAGTCAAGCATCAGAATCTAAAACCGGTCTCAAAGGTAAGTTTCAAAACATAGACAGTTTTAAGATCCAGTCTGCTTGTACTTGAGTCGGCATTTTGCATTTTGTATTTATTTCCGATGCAATTTCTGTGATTCATCGTCAATAAGAAGGTCCAACGGATGTAGTAGACATATAGTGAAGCATCGGAATCTAAAACTGATCTCGCAGGAAAGGATCAACTCATAGACAGTAAGAAGACTCAGTCTTGTTGTACTTAAATCGTCATTGTGCATTTTGTATTTAATTCCGATGCAATTTCTGTGTTTCATCAGCTATAAGAAGGTCCATGGTATACAGTAAACATATAGTGAAGCATCGGAATCTAAAATTGGTCTTACAGGAAATGTTCAAAGCATAGTCAGTAAGAAGAGTCAGTCTTCTTGTACTTAAGTCGGCATTGTGCCTTTTGTATTTAATCCAATGCAATTTCTGTGTTTTATCGTCAATAAGAAGGTCCAAGATATACAGTAAACCTGAAGTGAAGCATCGGAATCTAAAAATGGTCTCACAGGAATGGTTCAAAACATAGACAGAAAGAAGAGTCAGTCTTTCTTGTACTTAAGTCGGCATTGTGCCTTTTCTATTTCATTCCGATGCAATTTATCTATTTCGTCGTCAATAAGAAGGTCCAAGGGATACAGTCAAAGTGAAGTGAAGCATCGGAATCTAAAACCGGTCTCACTGGAAAGGTTCAAAACATAGACAGTAACAAGAGCCAGTGTTGTTGTACTTGAGTCGGCGTTGTACCTTTTGTATTTAATTCCGATGCAATATCTGTGTTTCATCTTCAATAAGAAAGTCAGAGGGATACAGTAAACCAGAAGTGAAGCATCGGAATCTACAACTAGTGTCACAGGAATGGTTCAAAACATGGACAGTAAGAAGAGTCAGTCTTTTTGTACTTAAGTCGGCACTTTGCCTTTCCTATTTAATTCCGTTGCAATTTCTGTGTTTCATCGTCAATAAGAAGGTCCGAGGGGTACAGTAAACCTGAGGTGAAGCATCGGAATCTATAACTAGAGTCACATTAATGGCTCAAGACATAGACAGTAAGAAGAGCCAGTCATCTTTTACTTAAGTCGGCATTGTGCCTTTTGTATTTAATTCCGATGCAATTTCTGTGTTTCATCGTCAATAAGAAGGTCCAAGGGGTACAGTAAACTTGAGGTGATGCATCGGAATCTAAAACTGGCCTCACAGGAAATGTTCAAAACATAGATAGTAAGATGAGTCAGTTTTCTTATACTTAAGTCGGCATTGTGCCTTTTCTATTTAATTCCGATGAAATTTCTGTGTTTCATCATCAATAAGAAGGTCCAAGGCATACAGCAAACCTGAAGTGAAGCATCGGATTCTATAACTACTGTCACAGGAATGGTTCAAAACTTAGACAGTAAGAAGAGTCAGTCTTCTTGTACTTAAGTCGGCATTGTGCCTTTTGTATCTAATTCCGATGCAATTTCTGTGTTTCATCGTCAATACGAAAGTTAGAGGGATACAGTAAAACTGAAGTGAAGCATCGGAATCTATAACTAGTGTCACAGGAATGGTTCAAAACATAGACAGTAAGATGAGTCAGTCACCTTGTACTTAAGTCGGCATTGTGCCTTTTGTATTTAATTCCGATGCAATTTCTGTGTTTCATCGTGAATAAGAAGGTCCAAGGTATACAGTAACCTGAAAAGAAGCATCGGAATCTATAACTAGTGTCACAGGAATAGTTCAAAACATAGACAGTAAAAAGAGTCAGTCTTCTTGTACTAAAGTCGGCATTGTGCGTTTTTGATTTATTTCCGATGCAATTTCTGTGTTTCGTCGTCAATAAGAAGGTCCAAGGGATACAGTCAACCTGAAGTGAAGCATCGGAATCTGAAACCGGTCTTACTTGAAAGGTTGAAAATATAGACAGTAACAAGAGCCAGTCCTCTAGTACTTGTGTCCGCATTGTAGCTTTTGTATTTAATTCCGACGCAATTTCTGTGTTTCATCGTCAATAACAAAGTCAGAAGGATGCAGTAAACCTGAAGTCAAGCATCGGAATCTATAACTAGTGTCGCAGGAATGGATCAAAACATAGACAGTAAGAAGAGTCAGACTTCTTGTATTTAAGTCGGCATTGTACCTTTTCTATTTAATTCCGATGCAATTTATGTGTTTCGTCGTCAATAAGATGGTACAAGGGATACAGTAAACCTGAAGTCAAGCATCGGAATCTAAAACCGGTCTCACAGGTAAGTTTCAAAACATAGACAGTTTTAAGATCCAGTCTTCTTGTACCTGAGTCGGCATTGTGCATTTTGAATTTAATTCCGATGCAATTTCTGTGTTTCATCGTCAATAAGAAGGTCAGAGGGATACAGTAAACCTGAAGTGAAGCATCGGAATCTAAAACTGGTCTCACAGGAAATGTTCAAAACATAGCCAGTAAGATGAGTCAGTCTTCTTGTACTTAAGTCGGCATTGTGCCTTTTGTATTTAATTTCGATACAATTTCTGTGTTTCATCGTCAATGAGAAGGTCCGAGGCATACAGTAAACCAGAAATGAAGCATCGGAATCTAAAACTGGTCTCACAGGAAAGGTTCAAAGCATAGACGGTAAGAAGAGTCATTTTTCTTGTACTTAAGTCGGCATTGTGCCTTTTGTATTTAGTTCCGATTCAATTTCTGTGTTTCATCGTCAATAAGAAGATCAAAGGGATACTAAAAACCTGAAGTAAAGCATCGGAATCTAAAACCCGTCTCACAGGAATGGTTCAAAACATAGACAGTAAGAAGAGCCAGTCTTCTTGTACTTGAGTCGGCATTGTGCCTTTTGTATTTATCTCTGATGCAATTTCTGTGTTTCATCGTCAATGGGGTCAGAGGTATACAGTAAAGCTGAAGAGAGGCATCGATATCTAAAACCGGTCTCACAGGAAAGGCTCAAATCATAGAATGTAAGAAGAGTCAGTCATCTTGTTTTTAAGTCGGCATTGTGCCTTTTGTATTTCATTCCGATGCAATTTCTGTGTTTCATCGTCAATAAGAAGGTCCAAGGGATACAGTAAACCTGAAGTGAAGCATCGGAATCCAAAACTGGTATCGCAGGAAAGGATCAAATCATAGACAGTAAGAAGCCTCAGTCTTCTTGTACTTAAGTCGGAATTGTGCCTTTTGTATTTAATTCCGATGCAAATTCAGTGTTTCATCGTCAATAAGAAGGTCCAAGGAATACAGTAAACATGTAGTTAAGCGTCGGAACATAAAACATGTCTCCAGGAAAGGTTCAAAACATAGACCGTGAGAAGAGTCAGTCTTCTTGTACTTAAGTCGGCTTTGTGCCTTTTGTATTTAATTCCGATGCATTTTCTGTGTTTCATCGTCAATAAGAAGGTCCAAGGGATACAGTAAACCTGAAGTGAAGCATCGGAATCTAAAACAAGTCTCGCAGGAAAGGTTCAAAACACAGACAGTAAGAAGGGTCACTTTTCCTGTACTTAAGTCGGCATTGTGCCTTTTGTATTTAATTCCGATGCAATTTCAGTGTTTCATCGTCAATAAGAAGTTCCAAGGAATACAGAAAACATGTAGTCAAGCATCGGAAACCAAAACTGGTCTCTCAGGAAATGTTCAAAGATAGTCAGTAAGAAGAGTCAGTCTAATTGTGCTTAAGTCTTCATTGTGCATTTTGTATTTAATTCCGATGCAATATCTGTGTTTCATTGACATAAAGAAGGTCCAAGGGATATAGTAAACATATTGTGAAGCATCGGAATCTAAAACTGGTCTCACACGATAGGCTCAAATCATAGACAGTAAGAAGAGTCAGTTTTCTTGTACCTAAGTCGGCATTGTGCCTTTTGTAGTTATTTTCGATGCAATTTCTGTGTTTCATCGTCAATAAGAAGGTCAGAGGGTTACAGTAAACCAGAAGTGAAGCATCGGAATCCAAAACTGGTCTCACAGGAAAGGCTCAAATCATAGACAGTAAGAAGAGTCAGTCTTCTTGCACTTAAGTCGGCATTGTGCCTTTTGTATTAAATTCCGATGCAATTTCTGTGTTTCGTCGTCAATAAGAAGGTCCAAGTGATACAGCAAACCTGAAGTGAAGCATCGCAATCTAAAACCGGTCTAACACGAAAGGTTCAAATCATAGTCAGTAAGAAGGGCAAGTCTTCTAGTACTTGAGTCGGCATTGCACCTTTTGTATTTAATTCCGATGCAATTTCTGTGTTTCATCGTCAATAAGAAGGTCAGAGGGATACAGTAAACCTGAAGTGAAGCATCGGAATCTAAAACTGGTCTCACAAGAAAGGTTCAAACATAGACAGTAGCAAGAGCCAGTCTTCTTGTACTTATGTCGGCATTGTGCCTTTTGTATCTAATTCCGATGCAATTTCTGTGTTTTATCGTCAATAGGAAGGTCAGAAGGATACAGTAAACCTGAAGTCAAGCATCAGAATCTAAAACCGGTCTCACAGGTAAGTTTCAAAACATAGACAGTTTTAAGATCCAGTCTGCTTGTACTTGAGTCGGCATTTTGCATTTTGTATTTATTTCCGATGCAATTTCTGTGATTCATCGTCAATAAGAAGGTCCAACGGATGTAGTAGACATATAGTGAAGCATCGGAATCTAAAACTGATCTCGCAGGAAAGGATCAACTCATAGACAGTAAGAAGACTCAGTCTTGTTGTACTTAAATCGTCATTGTGCATTTTGTATTTAATTCCGATGCAATTTCTGTGTTTCATCAGCTATAAGAAGGTCCATGGTATACAGTAAACATATAGTGAAGCATCGGAATCTAAAATTGGTCTTACAGGAAATGTTCAAAGCATAGTCAGTAAGAAGAGTCAGTCTTCTTGTACTTAAGTCGGCATTGTGCCTTTTGTATTTAATCCAATGCAATTTCTGTGTTTTATCGTCAATAAGAAGGTCCAAGATATACAGTAAACCTGAAGTGAAGCATCGGAATCTAAAAATGGTCTCACAGGAATGGTTCAAAACATAGACAGAAAGAAGAGTCAGTCTTTCTTGTACTTAAGTCGGCATTGTGCCTTTTCTATTTCATTCCGATGCAATTTATCTATTTCGTCGTCAATAAGAAGGTCCAAGGGATACAGTCAAAGTGAAGTGAAGCATCGGAATCTAAAACCGGTCTCACTGGAAAGGTTCAAAACATAGACAGTAACAAGAGCCAGTGTTGTTGTACTTGAGTCGGCGTTGTACCTTTTGTATTTAATTCCGATGCAATATCTGTGTTTCATCTTCAATATGAAAGACAGAGGGATACAGTAAACCAGAAGTGAAGCATCGGAATCTACAACTAGTGTCACAGGAATGGTTCAAAACATGGACAGTAAGAAGAGTCAGTCTTTTTGTACTTAAGTCGGCACTTTGCCTTTCCTATTTAATTCCGTTGCAATTTCTGTGTTTCATCGTCAATAAGAAGGTCCGAGGGGTACAGTAAACCTGAGGTGAAGCATCGGAATCTATAACTAGAGTCACATTAATGGCTCAAGACATAGACAGTAAGAAGAGCCAGTCATCTTTTACTTAAGTCGGCATTGTGCCTTTTGTATTTAATTCCGATGCAATTTCTGTGTTTCATCGTCAATAAGAAGGTCCAAGGGGTACAGTAAACTTGAGGTGATGCATCGGAATCTAAAACTGGCCTCACAGGATATGTTCAAAACATAGATAGTAAGATGAGTCAGTTTTCTTATACTTAAGTCGGCATTGTGCCTTTTCTATTTAATTCTGATGAAATTTCTGTGTTTCATCATCAATAAGAAGGTCCAAGGCATACAGCAAACCTGAAGTGAAGCATCGGATTCTATAACTACTGTCACAGGAATGGTTTAAAACTTAGACAGTAAGAAGAGTCAGTCTTCTTGTACTTAAGTCGGCATTGTGCCTTTTGTATTTAACTTCGATACAATTTCTGTGTTTCATCGTCAATGAGAAGGTCCGAGGCATACAGTAAACCAGAAATGAAGCATCGGAATCTAAAACTGGTCTCACAGGAAAGGTTCAAAGCATAGACGGTAAGAAGAGTCATTTTTCTTGTACTTAAGTCGGCATTGTGCCTTTTGTATTTAGTTCCGATTCAATTTCTGTGTTTCATCGTCAATAAGAAGATCAAAGGGATACTAAAAACCTGAAGTAAAGCATCGGAATCTAAAACCCGTCTCACAGGAATGGTTCAAAACATAGACAGTAAGAAGAGCCAGTCTTCTTGTACTTGAGTCGGCATTGTGCCTTTTGTATTTATCTCTGATGCAATTTCTGTGTTTCATCGTCAATGGGGTCAGAGGTATACAGTAAAGCTGAAGAGAGGCATCGATATCTAAAACCGGTCTCACAGGAAAGGCTCAAATCATAGAATGTAAGAAGAGTCAGTCATCTTGTTTTTAAGTCGGCATTGTGCCTTTTGTATTTCATTCCGATGCAATTTCTGTGTTTCATCGTCAATAAGAAGGTCCAAGGGATACAGTAAACCTGAAGTGAAGCATCGGAATCCAAAACTGGTATCGCAGGAAAGGATCAAATCATAGACAGTAAGAAGCCTCAGTCTTCTTGTACTTAAGTCGGAATTGTGCCTTTTGTACTTAATTCCGATGCAAATTCAGTGTTTCATCGTCAATAAGAAGGTCCAAGGAATACAGTAAACATGTAGTTAAGCGTCGGAACATAAAACATGTCTCCAGGAAAGGTTCAAAACATAGACCGTGCGAAGAGTCAGTCTTCTTGTACTTAAGTCGGCTTTGTGTATTTTGTATTTAATTCCGATGCATTTTCTGTGTTTCATCGTCAATAAGAAGGTCCAAGGGATACAGTAAACCTGAAGTGAAGCATCGGAATCTAAAACAAGTCTCGCAGGAAAGGTTCAAAACACAGACAGTAAGAAGGGTCACTTTTCCTGTACTTAAGTCGGCATTGTGCCTTTTGTATTTAATTCCGATGCAATTTCAGTGTTTCATCGTCAATAAGAAGTTCCAAGGAATACAGAAAACATGTAGTGAAGCATCGGAATCTATAACTAGTGTCACAGGAATGGTTCAGAACATAGACAGTAAGAAGAGCCAGGCATCTTGTACTTAAGTCGGCATTTTGCCTTTTGTATTTCATTCCGATGCAATTACTGTGTTTCATCGTCAATAAGAAGGTCCAAGGGATACAGTAAACTTGAGGTGAAGCATCGGAATCTAAAACTGATCTCACAGGAAATGTTCAAAACATAGACAGTAAGAAGAGTCAGTTTTCTTGTACTTAAGTCGGCATTGTGCCTTTTCTATTTAATTCCGATGCAATTTCTCTGTTTCATCGTCACTAAGAAGGTCCAAGGCATACAGTAAACCTGAAGTGAAGCATCGGAATCTATAACTAGTGCCACAGGAATGGTTCAAATCATAGACAGTAAGAGGAGTCAGTTTTCTTGTACTTTAGTCGGCATTGTGCATTTTGCATTTAATTCCAATGTGATTTCTATGTTTCATCGTCATTAGGGAGGTCAGAGGGATACAGTAAACCTGAAGTAAACCATCGGAATCTGTAACTAGTGTCACAGGAATGGTTCAAAACATAGACAGTAAGAAGAGTCAGTCTTCTTGTACTTAAGTCGGCATTGTGTCTTTTGCATTTAATTCCGATGCAATTTCTGTGTTTCATCGGCAATAAGAAAGTCAGAGGGATACAGTAAAACCTAAGTGAAGCATCGGAATTTGTAACTAGTGTCACAGGATTGGTTCAAAACATAGACGGTAAGATGAGTCAGTCATCTTGTACTTAATGTATTGCGATTACATAGAAAGAAGGATCCTTTATTGTATGATTATATGATAGCGGAACAAACACTGGTAGCAGTTACTTCTGTAAAATATCTGGGAGTATGCGTACGGAAAGATTTGAAGTGGAATGATCATATAAAACTAATTGTTGGTAAGGCGGGTACCAGGTTGAGATTCATTGGGAGAGTGCTTAGAAAATGTAGTCCATCAACAAAGGAGGTGGCATACAAAACACTCGTTCGACCTATACTTGAGTATTGCTCATCAGTGTGGGATCCGTACCAGGTCGGGTTGACGGAGGAGATAGAGAAGATCCAAAGAAGAGCGGCGCGTTTCGTCACTGGGTTATTTGGTAACCGTGATAGCGTTACGGAGATGTTTAATAAACTCAAGTGGCAGACTCTGCAAGAGAGGCGCTCTGCATCACGGTGTAGCTTGCTCGCCAGGTTTCGAGAGGTTGCGTTTCTGGATGAGGTATCGAATATATTGCTTACCCCTACTTATACTTCCCGAGGAGATCACGAATGTAAAATTAGAGAGATTAGAGCCCGCGCGGAGGCTTTCAGACAGTCGTTCTTCCCGCGAACCATACGCGACTGGAACAGGAAAGGGAGGTAATGACAGTGGCACGTAAAGTGCCCTCCGCCACACACCGTTGGGTGGCTTGCGGAGTATCAATGTAGATGTAGATGTAGAAGTCGGCAGTTTGCCTTTTGTATTTAATTCCGATGCGATTTCTGTGTTTCATCGTCAAAAAGAAAGTCAGAGGGATACAGTAAGCCTGAAGTGAAGCATCGGAATCTAAAACTGATTTCATAGGAAATGTTCAAATCATAGACAGTAAGAAGAGTCAGTTTTCTTGTATTTAAGTTGGCATTGTGCGGTTTCTATTTAAATCCGATGCAATATCTGTATTTCATCGACAATAAGAAGGTCCAAGGCATACAGTAAACTTGAGGTGAAGCATCGGAATCTATAACTAGTGTCACAGGAATGGTTCAAAACATAGACAGTAAGAAGAGCCAGTCTTCTTGTACTTAAGTCGGCATTGTGCCATTTGTATTTAATTCCCATGCAATTTCTGTGTTTCATCGTCAATAAGAAGGTCCAAGGGATACAGTAAACATATAGTGAAGCATCGGAATCAAAAACTGGTCTCACAGGAAATGTTCAAAGGATAGGCAGTAAGGAGAATCAGTCTTCTTGAACTTAAGTCGGCATTGTGCCTGTTGTATTTAATTCCGTTGCAATTTCTGTGTTTCGTCGTCAATAATAAGGTCCAAGGGATACAGAAAACCTGAAGTGAAGCGTCGGAATCTAAAACCAGTCTCACAGGAGTGGTTCAAAACATAGACAGTAAGAGGAGTCAGTCTTTTTGTACTTAAGTCGGCACTGTGCATTTTCTATTTAATTCCGATGTAATTTCTGTGTTTCTTCGTCAATAAGAAGGTCGGAGGGATACTGTAAACCTGAGGTGAAGCATCGGAATCTATAACTAGTGTCACAGGAATGGTTCAAACATAGACAGTAAGAAGGGCCAGTCACCTTTGACTTAAGTCGGCATTGTGCCTTTTGTATTTAATTCCCAAGCAATTACTATGTTTCATCGTCAATAAGAAGGTCCAAGGGATACAGTAAACTTGAGGTGAAGCATCGGAATCTAAAACTGGTCTCACAGGAAATGTTCAAAACATATACAGTAAGATGAGTCAGTTTTCTTGTACTTAAGTCGGCATTGTGCCTTTTCTATTTAATTCCGATGTAATTTCTGTGTTTCTTCGTCAATAAGAAGGTCCAAGGCATACAGTAAACCTGAAGTGAAGCATCGGAATCTATAACTAGTGTCACAGGAATGGTTCAAATCATAGACAGTAAGTAGAGTCAGTTTTCTTGTACTTAAGTCGGCATTGTGCATTTTGCATATAATTCCGATGCAATTTCTATGTTTCATCGTCAATAAGAAGGTCAGAGGGATACAGTAAACCTGAAGTAAACCATCGGAATCTATAACTAGTGTCACAGGAATGGTTCAAAACATAGACAGTAAGAAGTGTCAGTCTTCTTGTACTTAAGTCGGCATTGTGCCTTTTGTATTTAATTCCGATGCAATTTCTGTGTTTCATCGTCAATAAGAAAGTCAGAGGGATACTGTAAACCTGAGGTGAAGCATCGGAATCTATAACTAGTGTCACAGGAATGGTTCAGAACATAGACAGTAAGAAGAGCCAGGCATCTTGTACTTAAGTCGGCATTTTGCCTTTTGTATTTCATTCCGATGCAATTACTGTGTTTCATCGTCAATAAGAAGGTCCAAGGGATACAGTAAACTTGAGGTGAAGCATCGGAATCTAAAACTCATCTCACAGGAAATGTTCAAAACATAGACAGTAAGAAGAGTCAGTTTTCTTGTACTTAAGTCGGCATTGTGCCTTTTCTATTTAATTCCGATGCAATTTCTTTGTTTCATCGTCATTAAGAAGGTCCAAGGCATACAGTAAACCTGAAGTGAAGCATCGGAATCTATAACTAGTGCCACAGGAATGGTTCAAATCATAGACAGTAAGAGGAGTCAGTTTTCTTGTACTTTAGTCGGCATTGTGCATTTTGCATTTAATTCCGATGCGATTTCTATGTTTCATCGTCATTAGGAAGGTCAGAGGGATACAGTAAACCTGAAGTAAACCATCGGAATCTGTAACTAGTGTCACAGGAATGGTTCAAAACATAGACAGTAAGAAGAGTCAGTCTTCTTGTACTTAAGTCGGCATTGTGTCTTTTGCATTTAATTCCGATGCAATTTCTGTGTTTCATCGGCAATAAGAAAGTCAGAGGGATACAGTAGAACTGAAGTGAAGCATCGGAATTTGTAACTAGTGTCACAGGATTGGTTCAAAACATAGACGGTAAGATGAGTCAGTCATCTTGTACTTAATGTATTGCGATTACATAGAAAGAAGGATCCTTTATTGTATGATTATATGATAGCGGAACAAACACTGGTAGCAGTTACTTCTGTAAAATATCTGGGAGTATGTGTACGGAAAGATTTGAAGTGGAATGATCATATAAAACTAATTGTTGGTAAGGCGGGTACCAGGTTGAGATTCATTGGGAGAGTGCTTAGAAAATGTAGTCCATCAACAAAGGAGGTGGCATACAAAACACTCGTTCGACCTATACTTGAGTATTGCTCATCAGTGTGGGATCCGTACCAGGTCGGGCTGACGGAGGAGATAGAGAAGATCCAAAGAAGAGCGGCGCGTTTCGTCACTGGGTTATTTGGTAACTGTGATAGCGTTACGGAGATGTTTAATAAACTCAAGTGGCAGACTCTGCAAGAGAGGCGCTCTGCATCACGGTGTAGCTTGCTCGCCAGGTTTCGAGAGGTTGCGTTTCTGGATGAGGTATCGAATATATTGCTTCCCCCTACTTATACTTTCCGAGGAGATCACGAATGTAAAATTAGAGAGATTAGAGCCCGCGCGGAGGCTTTCAGACAGTCGTTCTTCCCGTGAACCATACGCGACTGGAACAGGAAAGGGAGGTAATGACAGTGGCACGTAAAGTGCCCTCCGCCACACACCGTTGGGTGGCTTGCGGAGTATCAATGTACATGTAGATGTAGAAGTCGGCAGTTTGCCTTTTGTATTTAATTCCGATGCGATTTCTGTGTTTCATCGTAAAAAAGGAAGTCAGAGGGATACAGTAAGCCTGAAGTGAAGCATCGGAATCTAAAACTGATTTCATAGGAAATGTTCAATTCATAGACAGTAAGAAGAGTCAGTTTTCTTGTATTTAAGTTGGCATTGTGCGGTTTCTATTTAAATCCGATGCAATATCTGTATTTCATCGACAATAAGAAGGTCCAAGGCATACAGTAAACTTGAGGTGAAGCATCGGAATCTATAACTAATGTCACAGGAATGGTTCAAAACATAGACAGTAAGAAGAGCCAGTCTTCTTGTACTTAAGTCGGCATTGTGCCATTTGTATTTAATTCCCATGCAATTTCTGTGTTTCATCGTCAATAAGAAGGTCCAAGGGATACAGTAAACATATAGTGAAGCATCGGAATCAAAAACTGGTCTCACAGGATATGTTCAAAGGATAGGCAGTAAGGAGAATCAGTCTTCTTGAACTTAAGTCGGCATTGTGCCTGTTGTATTTAATTCCGTTGCAATTTCTGTGTTTCGTCGTCAATAATAAGGTCCAAGGGATACAGAAAACCTGAAGTGAAGCGTCGGAATCTAAAACCAGTCTCACAGGAGTGGTTCAAAACATAGACAGTAAGAAGAGTCAGTCTTTTTGTACTTAAGTCGGCACTGTGCATTTTCTATTTAATTCCGATGCAATTTCTGTGTTTCTTCGTCAATAAGAAGGTCGGAGGGATACTGTAAACCTGAGGTGAAGCATCGGAATCTATAACTAGTGTCACAGGAATGGTTCAAAACATAGACAGTAAGAAGGGCCAGTCATCTTTGACTTAAGTCGGCATTGTGCCTTTTGTATTTAATTCCCAAGCAATTACTATGTTTCATCGTCAATAAGAAGGTCCAAGGGATACAGTAAACTTGAGGTGAAGCATCGGAATCTAAAACTGGTCTCACAGGAAATGTTCAAAACATATACAGTAAGATGAGTCAGTTTTCTTGTACTTAAGTCGGCATTGTGCCTTTTCTATTTAATTCCGATGTAATTTCTGTGTTTCTTCGTCAATAAGAAGGTCCAAGGCATACAGTAAACCTGAAGTGAAGCATCGGAATCTATAACTAGTGTCACAGGAATGGTTCAAATCATAGATAGTAAGTAGAGTCAGTTTTCTTGTACTTAAGTCGGCATTGTGCATTTTGCATATAATTCCGATGCAATTTCTATGTTTCATCGTCAATAAGAAGGTCAGAGGGATACAGTAAACCTGAAGTAAACCATCGGAATCTATAACTAGTGTCACAGGAATGGTTCAAAACATAGACAGTAAGAAGAGTCAGTCTTCTTGTACTTAAGTCGGCATTGTGCCTTTTGTATTTAATTCCGATGCAATTTCTGTGTTTCATCGTCAATAAGAAAGTCAGAGGGATACAGTAAACCTGAAGTGAAGCATCGGAATCTAAAACTAGTGTCGCAGGAATGGTTCAAAACATAGACAGAAAGAAGAGTCGGTCTTCTTGTACTTAAGTCAGCATTGTGCCTTTTTTATTTAATTCCGATGCAATCTATGTGTTTCGTCGTCAATAAGAAGGTCCAAGGGATACAGTCAAAGTGACGTGAAGCATCGGAATCTAAAACCGGTCTCACTGGAAATGTTCAAAACATAGACAGTAACAAGAGCCAGTCTTCTTGTACTTGAGTCGGCGTTGTACCTTTTGTATTTAATTCCGATGCAATTTCTGTGTTTCATCTTCAATAAGAAGGTCCAAGGGATACAGTAACCGGAAGTGAAGCATCGGAATCTATAACTAGTGTCACAGGAATTGTTCAAACCATAGACAGTAAGAAGAGTCAGTCTTCTTGTACTTAAGTCGGCACTGTGCCGTTTTTATTTTATGCCGATGCAATTTCTGTGTTTCATCGTCAATAAGAAGGTCCAAGGCATACAGTAAACCTTAAGTGAAGCATCGGAATCTATAACTAGTGTCACAGGAATGGTTCAAATCATAGACAGTCAGTAGAGTCAGTTTTCTTGTACTTAAGTCGGCAGTGTGCCTTTTGTATTTAATTCCGATGCAATTTCTGTGTTGCATCGTCAATAAGAAAGTCAGAGGGATACAGTAAAGCTGAAGTGAAGCATCGGAATTCATAACTAGTGTCACAGGAATGGTTCAAAACATAGACAGAAAGAAGAGTCAATTGTCTTGTATTTAAGTTGGCATTTTGCCGTTTCTATTTAATTCCGATGCAATATCTGCGTTTCATCGTCAATAAGAAGGTCCAAGGGATACAGTAAACTTGAGGTGAAGCATCGGAATCTATAACTAGTGTCACAGGAATAGTTCAAAACATGGACAGTAAGATGAGCCAGTCTTCTTGTACTAAAGCCGGCATTGTGCGTTTTCGATTTAATTCCGATGCAATTTCTGTGTTACGTCGTCAATAAGAACGTCCAAGGGATACAGTCAACCTGAAGTGAAGCATCGGAATCTGAAACCGGTCTCACTTGAAAGGTTGAAATTATAGACAGTAACAAGAGCCAGTCCTCTTGTACTTGTGTCGGCATTGTACCTTTTGTATTCAATTCCGATGCAGTTTCTGTGTTTCATCGTCAATAACAAAGTCAGAAGGATACTGTAACCGGAAGTGAAGCATCGGAATCTATAACTAGTGTCACAGGAATGGTTCAAAACATAGACAGTAAGAAGAGTCAGTCTTCTTGTACTTAAGTCGGCACTGTGCCTTTGTTATTTTATGCCGATGCAATTTCTGTGTTTCATCGTCAATAAGAAGGTCCGAGGGATACAGTAAACCTGAGGTGAAGCATCGGAATCTATAACTAGTGTCACAGGAATGGTTCAGAACATAGACAGTAAGAAGAGCCAGTCATCTTGTACTTAAGTCGGCATTGTGCGTTTTCTATTTAATTCCGATGCAATTTCTGTGTTTCATCGTCAATAAGAAGGTCCAAGGGATACAGTAAACTTGACGTGAAGCATCGGAATCTAAAACTGGTCTCACAGGAAATGTTCAAAACATAGGCAGTAAGATGAGTCAGTTTTCTTGTACTTAAGTCGGCATTGTGCCTTTTCTATTTAATTCCGATGCAATCTCTGTGTTTCATCGTCACTAAGAAGGTCCAAGGCATATAGTAAACCAGAAGTGAAGCATCGGAATCTATTACTAGTGCCACAGGAATGGATCAAATCATAGATAGTAAGAAGAGTCAGTTTTCTCGTACTTTAGTCGGCATTGTGCATTTTGCATTTAATTCCGATGCGATTTCTATGTTTCATCGTCAATAGGAAGGTCCAAGGGATACAGTAAATTTGAGGTGAAGCATCGGAATCTATAACTAGTGTCACAGGGAGGGTTCAAAACATAGACAGTAAGAAGAGTAAGTCTTCTGTACTTAAGTCGCCATTGTGCCATTTGTATTTAATTCCCATGCAATTTCTGTGTTTTATCGTCAATAGGAAGGTCCAAGGGATACAGTAAACATATAGTGAAGCATCGGAATCAAAAACTGGTCTCACAGGAAATGTTCAAAGGATAGTCAGTAAGGAGAATCAGTCTTCTTGAACTTAAGTCGGCATTGTGCCTTTTGTATTTAATTCCGATGCAATTTCTGTGTTTCGTCGTCAATAATAAGGTCCAGGGGATACAGAAAACCTTAAGTGAAGCGTCGGAATCTAAAACCTGTCTCACAGGAGAGGTTCAAAACATAGACAGTAAGAAGAGACAGTCTTCTTGTACTTGAGTCGGTATTGTACCTTTTGTATTTAATTCCGATGCAATTTCTGTGTTTCATCGTCAATAAGATGGTCAGAGGTATACAGTAAACCTGAAGTGAAGCAACGGAATCTATAACTAGTGTCACAGGAATAGATCAAAACATAGACAGTAAGACGAGTCAGTCTTCTTGTACTAAAAACGGCATTGTGCGTTTTCGACTTAATTCCGATGCAATTTCTGTGTTTCGTCGTCAATAAGAAGGTCCAAGGGATACAGTCAACCTGTATTGAAGCATCGGAATCTAAAACCGGTCTCACTGGAAAGGTTCAAAATATAGACAGTGAGAGGAGTCAGTCCTCTTGTACTTAAGTCGGCATTGTGCCATTTGTATTTAATTCCCATGCAATTCCTGTGTTTAATCGTCAATAAGATGGTCCAAGGGATACAGTAAACATATAGTGAAGCATCGGAATCAAAAACTGGTCTTACAGGAAATGTTCAAAGCATAGTCAGTAAGGAGAGTCAGGTTTCTTGAACTTAAGTCGGCATTGCGCCTTTTTTATTTAATTCCGATGCAATTTCGGTGTTTCGTCGTCAATAATAAGGTCCAAGGGATACAGAAAACCTGAAGTGAAGCGTCGGAATCTAAAACCGGTCTCAAAGGAGAGGTTCAAAACATAGACAGTAAGAAGAGCCAGTCTTCTTGTACTTGAGTCGGCATTGTACCTTTTGTATTTAATTCCGATGCAATTTCAGTGTTTCATCGTCAATAACAAAGTCAGAGGGATACAGTAAACCTGAAGTAAGCATCGGGATCTATAACTAGTGTCACAGGAGTGGTTCAAAACATAGACAGTAGGAAGAGTCAGTCTTCTTGTACTTAAGTCGGCATTATGCCTTTTGTATATAATTCCGATGCAATTTCTGTGTTTCATCGTCAATAAGAAGGTCCGAGGGATATAGTAAACCTGAGGTGAAGCATCGGAATCTATAACTAGTGTCACAGGAATGGTTCAAAACATAGACAGTAAGAAGAGTCAGTCTTCTTGTATGTAAGTCGGCATTTTGCCCTTTGTATTTAATTCCGATGCAATATCTGTGTTTCATCGTCAATAAGAAAGTCAGAGGGATACAGTAAACCTGAAGTGAAGCATCGGAATCTAAAACTGGTTTCATAGAAGAGGTTCATAACATAGACAGTAAGAATGGCCAGCTTTCTTGTACTTAAGTCGGCATTGAGCGGTTTCCATTTAATTCCGATGCAATTTCTGTGTTTCATCGTCAATAAGTAGGTGCAAGGGGTACAGTAAACTTGAGGTTAAGCATCGGAATCTATAACTAGTGTCACAGGAATGGTTCAAAACATAGACAGTTAGGATGAGTCAGTCATCTTGTACATAAGTCGTCATTGTGCCTTTTGTATTTAATTCCGATGCAATTTCTGTGTTTCATCGTCAATAAGAAAGTCAGAGGGATACAGTAAACCTGAAGTGAAGCATCGGAATCTAAAACTGGTTTCATAGGAAAGGTTCAAAACATAGACAGTAAGAAGAGTCAGCTTTCTTGTATTTAAGTTGGCATTGTGCGGTTTCTATTTAATTCCGATGCAATTTCTGTGTTTCATCGTCAATAAGAAAGTCCAAGGGATACAGTTAATTTGAGGTGAAGCATCGGAATCTATAACTAGTGTCACAGGAATGGTTCAAAACATAGACAGTAAGAGGAGCCAGTCCTCTTGTACTTAAGTAGGCATTGTGTTATTTGTATTTAATTCCCATGCAATTTCTGTGTTTCATCGTCAATAAGAAGGTCCAAGGGATACAGTAAACATATAGTGAAGCATCGGATTCAAAAACTGGTCTTACAGGAAATGTTCAAAGCATAGTCAGTAAGGAGAGTCAGTCTTCTTGAACTTAAGTTGGCATTGTGCCTTTTGTATTTAATTCCGATGCAATATCTGTGTTTCATCGTCAATAAGAAGGTCAGAGGGACACAGTAAAACTGAAGTGAAGCAACGGAATCTAAAACCGGTCTCACTGGAAACGTTCAAAATATAGACAGTAACAAGAGCCAGTCTTCTTGTACTTGTGTCGGCATTGTACCCTTTGTATTTAATTCCGATGCAATTTCTGTGTTTCATCGTCAATAACAAAGCCAGAGGGATACAGTAAAACTGAAGTGAAGCATCGGGATCTGTAACTAGTGTCACAGGAATGGTTCAAAACATAGACAGTAGGAAGAGTCAGTCTTCTTGTACTTAAGTCGGCATTTTGCCTTTTGTATATAATTCCGATGCAATTTCTGTGTTTCATCGTCAATAGGAAGGTCCAAGGGATACAGTAATCCTGAAGTGAAGCATCGGAATTTAAAACTGGTTTCATAGGTTAATTTTCAAAACATAGACAGTAAGAAGGGTCAGTTTTCTTGTCCTTTAGTCGGCATTGAGCGGTTTCTATTTAATTCCGATGCAATTTCTGTCTTTCATCGTCAATAAGAAGGTCCGAGGGATACAGTAAACCTGAAGTGACGCATCGGAATCTATAACTAGTGTCACAGGAATGGTTCAAAACATAGACAGTAAGAAGAGTCAGTCTTCTTAAACTTATGTCGGCATTGTACTTTTTGTATTTAATTCCGATGCAATTTCTGTTTTTCATCGTCAATACGAAGGTCAGAGGGATACAGTAAACCTGAAGTAAAGCATCGGAATCTATAACTAGTGTCACAGGAATGGTTCAAAACATAGACAGTAAGAAGAGTCAGTCTTCTTGTACGTAAGTCGGCATTTTGCCTTTTGTATTTAATTCTGATGCAATATCTGTGTTTCATCGTCAATAAGAAGGTCAGAGGGACACAGTAAAACTGAAGTGAAGCATCGGAATCTATAACTAGTGTCAAAGGAATGGTTCAAAACATAGACAGTAAGAAGAGTCAGTCTTCTTGTACTTAAGTCGGCATTGTGCCTTTTGTATATAATTCCGATGCAATTTCTGTGTTTCATCGTCAATAAGAAGGTCCAAGGGATACAGTAAACTTGAAGTGAAGCATCGGAATGTAAAACTGGTTTCATAGAAAAGGTTCAAAACATAGACAGTAAGAATAGCCAGTTTTCTTGTACTTAAGTCGGCATTGAGATTTTTCTATTTAACTCCGATGCAATTTCTGTGTTTCATCGTCAATAAGTAGGTGCAAGGGGTACAGTAACCTTGAGGTTAAGCATCGGAATCTATAACTAGTGTCACAGGAATGGTTCAAAACATAGACAGTAAGAAGAGTCAGTCGTCTTGTACTTAAGTCGGCATTGTGCCTTTTGTATTTAATTCCGATGCAATTTCTGTGTTTCATCGTCAATAAGAAGGTCCAAGGGATACAGTTAACCTGAGGTGAAGCATCGGAATCTATAACTAGTGTCACAGGAATGGTTCAAAACATAGACAGTAAGAAGAGTCAGTCTTCTTGTACTTAAGTCGGCATTGTGCCTTTTGTATATAATTCCGATGCAATTTCTGTGTTTCATCGTCAATAAGAAGGTCCAAGGGATACAGTAAACTTGAAGTGAAGCATCGGAATCTAAAACTGGTTTCATAGAAAAGGTTCAAAACATAGACAGTAAGAATAGTCAGTTTTCTTGTACTTAAGTCGGCATTGAGCGGTTTCTATTTAACTCCGATGCAATTTCTGTGTTTCATCGTCAATAAGTAGGTGCAAGGGGTACAGTAAACTTGAGGTTAAGCATCGGAATCTATAACTAGTGTCACAGGAATGGTACAAAACATAGACAGTAAGGAGAGTCAGTCGTCTTGTACTTAAGTCGGCATTGTGCCTTTTGTACTTAATTCCGATGCAATTTCTGAGTTTCATCTTCAATAAGAAGGTCCAAGGATTACAGTAAACATATAGTGAAGCATCGTAATCTAAAACTCCTCTCACAGGAAATGCTCAAAACATGGTCAGTAAGGAGAGTCAGTCTTCTTGTACTTAAGTCGGCATTGTGCATTTTCTATTTCATTCCAATGCAATTTCTATCTTTCGTCGTCAATAAGAAGGTCCAAGGGATACAGTAAACCTGAAGTGAACCATCGGAATCTAAAACCGGTCTCACAGGAAAGGTTCATTACATATACAGTAAGAAGAGCCAGTCTTCTTGTACCCGAGTCGGCATTGTATCTTTAGTATTTAATTCCGATTCAATTTCTGTGTTTCATCGTCAATAAGATGGTCAGAGGGATACAGTAAACCTGAAGTGACGCATCGGAATCTATAACTAGTGTCACAGGAATGGTTCAAAACATAGACAGTAAGAAGAGTCAGTCTTCTTGTACTTAAGTCATCACTGTGCCTTTTTTATTTAATTCACATGCAATTTCTGTGTTTCATCGTCAATAAGAAGGTCAGAGGGATACAGTAAACCTGAGGTGAATCATCGGAATCTATAACTAGTGTCACAGGAATAGTTCAAACATAGACAGTAACAAGAGCCAGTCTTCTTGTACTTGAGTCGGCATTGTAGCTTTTGTATTTAATTCCGATGCAATTTCTGTGTTTCATCGTCAATAAGAAAGTCAGAGGGATACAGTAAACCTGAAGTGAAGCATCGGAATCTATAACTAGTGTCACAGGAATGGTTAAAAACATAGACAGTAAGAAGAGTCAGTCTTCTTGTACTTAAGTCGGCACTGTGCCTTTTCATTTTAATTCCGATGCAATGTCTGTGTTTCATCGTCAATAAGAAGGTCCGAAGGATACAGTAAACCTGAGGTGAAGCATCGGAATCTATAACTAGTGTCACAGGAATAGTTCAAACATAGACAGTAAGAAGAGCCAGTCTTCTTGTACTTAAGTCGGCATTGTGCCTTTTGTATTTAATTCCGATGCAATTTCTCTGTTTGATCGTCCATAAGAAGGTCAGAGGGATACAGTAAACCTGAAGTAAAGCATCAGAATCTATAACTAGTGTGACAGGAATGGTTCAAAACATAGACAGTAAGAAGAGTCAGTCTTCTTGTACTTAAGTCGGCATTGTGCCTTTTCTATTTAATTCCGATGCAATTTCTGTGTTTCGTCGTCAATAAGAAGGTCCAAGGGATACAGCAGCCCTGTAGTGAAGCATAGAAATCTAACACCGTCCTCTCAGGAAAGGTTCAAAGCATAGACAGTAACAAGAGCCAGTCTTCTTGTACTTGAGTCGGCATTGTAGCTTTTGTATTTAATTCCGATGCAATTTCTGTGTTTCATCGTCAATAAGAAAGTCAGAGGGATACAGTAAACCTGAAGTGAAGCATCGGAATCTATAACTAGTGTCACAGGAATGGTTAAAAACATAGACAGTAAGAAGAGTCAGTCTTCTTGTACTTAAGTCGGCACTGTGCCTTTTCATTTTAATTCCGATGCAATGTCTGTGTTTCATCGTCAATAAGAAGGTCCGAAGGATACAGTAAACCTGAGGTGAAGCATCGGAATCTATAACTAGTGTCACAGGAATAGTTCAAACATAGACAGTAAGAAGAGCCAGTCTTCTTGTACTTAAGTCGGCATTGTGCCTTTTGTATTTAATTCCGATGCAATTTCTCTGTTTGATCGTCCATAAGAAGGTCAGAGGGATACAGTAAACCTGAAGTAAAGCATCAGAATCTATAACTAGTGTGACAGGAATGGTTCAAAACATAGACAGTAAGAAGAGTCAGTCTTCTTTTACTTAAGTCGGCATTTTGCCTTTTGTATCTAATTCCGATGCAATCTCTGTGTTTCATCGTCAATAAGAAGGTCACAGGGACACAGTAAACCTGCAGTGAAGCATCGGAATCTATAACTAGTGTCTCAGGAATGGTTCAAAGCATATACAATAAGAAGAGTCAGTCTTCTTGTACTTAACTCGGCATTGTACCTTTTGTATTTAATTCCGATGCATTTTCTGTGTCATCGTCAATAAGAAGGTCCAAGGGATACAGTAAACTTGAGGTGAAGCATCGGAATCTATAACTAGTGTCACAGGAATGGTTAAAAACATAGACAGTAAGAAGAGTCAGTCTTCTTGTACTTAAGTCGGCACTGTGCCTTTTCATTTTAATTCCGATGCAATTTCTGTGTTTCATCGTCAATAACAAGGTCCGAGGGATACAGTAAACCTGAGGTGAAGCATCGGAATCTATAACTTGTGTCACAGGAATAGTTCAAACATAGACAGTAAGAAGAGCCAGTCTTCTTTTACCTAAGTCGGCATTGTGCCTTTTGTATATAATTTCGATGCAATTTCTCTGTTTGATCGTCAATAAGAAGGTCAGAGGGATACAGTAAACCTGAAGTAAAGCATCAGAATCTATTACTAGTGTCACAGGAATGGTTCAAAACATAGACAGTAAGAAGAGTCAGTCTTCTTTTACTTAAGTCGGCATTTTGCCTTTTGTATTCAATTCCGATGCAATTTCTGTGTTTCATCGTCAATAAGAAGGTCACAGGGACACAGTAAACCTGCAGTGAAGCATCGGAATCTATAACTAGTGTCACAGGAATGGTTCAAAGCATATACAGTAAGAAGAGTCAGTCTTCTTGTACTTAAGTCGGCATTGTACCTTTTGTATTTAATTCCGATGCAATTTCGGTGTCATCGTAAATACGAAGGTCCAAGGGATACAGTAAACTTGAGGTGAAGCATCGGAATCTATAACTAGTGTCACAGGAATGGTTCAAAACATAGACAGTGAGAAGAGTCAGTCTTCTTGTACTTAAGTCGGCATTGTGCCTTTTCTATTTAATTCCGATGCAATTTCTGTGTTTCGTCGTCAATAAGAAGGTCCAAGGGATACAGTCAAAGTGAAGTGCAGCATCAGAATCTAAAACCGGTCTCACTGGATAGGTTCAAAACATAGACAGTAAGATGAGTCAGTTTTCTTGTACTTAAGTCGGCATTGTGAATTTTGCATTTAATTCCGATGCAATCTCTATGTTTCGTCGTCAATAAGAAGGTCAGAGGGATACAGTAAACCTGAAGTAAACCATCGGAATCTACAACTAGTGTCACAGGAATGGATCAAAACATAGACAGTAAGAAGAGTCAGTCTTCTTGTACATAAGTCGGCATTGTGCCTTTTGTATTTAATTCCGATGCAATTTCTGTGTCTCATCGTCAATAAGAAAGTCAGAGGGATACAGTAAAACTGAAGTGAAGCATCGGAATCTATAACTAGTGTCACAGGAATGGTTCAAAACATAGACAGTAAGATGAGTCAGTCATCTTGTACTTAAGTCGGCATTGTGCCTTTTGTATTTAATTCCGATGCAATTTCTGTGTTTCATCGTCAATAAGAAAGTCAGAGGGATACAGTAAACCTGAAGTGAAGCATCGGAATCTAAAACTGGTTTCATAGGAAGGGTTCAAATCATAGACAGTAAGAAGAGTCAGTTTTCTTGTATTTAAGTTGGAATTGTGCGGTTTCTATTTAACTCCGATGCAATTTCTGTGTTTCATTGTCAATAAGAAGGTCCAAGGGATACAGTACACTTGAGGTGAAGCATCGGAATCTATAACTAGTGTCACAGGAATTCTTCAAAACATAGACAGTAAGAGTAGTCAGTCCTCTTGTACTTAAGTCGGCATTGTGCCATTTGTATTTAATTCCCATGCAATTTCTGTGTTTCATCGTCAATAAGAAGGTCCATGGGATACAGTAAACATACAGTGAAGCATCGGCATCAAAAACTGGCCTTACAGGAAATGTTCAAACCATAGTCAGTAAGGAGAGTCAGTCTTCTTGAACTTAAGTCGGCATTGTGCCTTTTGTATTTAATTCCGATGCAATTTCTGTGTTTCGTCGTCAATAATAATGTCCAAGGGATACAGAAAACCTGAAGTGAAGCGACGGAATCTAAAACCGGTCTCACAGGAAAGATTCAAAACATAAACAGTAAGAAGAGCCAGTCTTCTTGTACTTGGGTCGGCATTGTACCTTTTGTATTTAATTCCGATGCAATTTCTGTGTTTCATTGTCAATAAGATGGTCAGAGGGATACAGTAAACCTGAAGTAAAGCATCAGAATCTATAACTAGTGTCACAGGAATGGTTCAAAACATAGACAGTAAGAAGAGTCAGTCTTCTTTTACTTAAGTCTGCATTTTGCCTTTTGTATTTAATTCCGATGCAATTTCTGTGTTTCATCGTCAATAAGAAAGTCACAGGGACACAGTTAACCTGCAGTGAAGCATCGGAATCTATAACTAGTGTCACAGGAATGGTTCAAAGCATATACAGTAAGAAGAGTCAGTCTTCTTGTACTTAAGTCGGCATTGTACCTTTTGTATTTAATTCCGATGCAATTTCTGTGTCATCGTCAAAAAGAAGGTCCAAGGGATACAGTAAACTTGAGGTGAAGCATCGGAATCTATAACTAGTGTCACAGGAATGGTTAAAAACATAGACAGTAAGAAGAGTCAGTCTTCTTGTACTTACGTCGGCACTGTGCCTTTTCATTTTAATTCCGAGGCAATTTCTGTGTTTCATCGTCAATAAGACGGTCCGAGGGATACAGTAAACCTGAGGTGAAGCATCGGAATCTATAACTAGTGTCACAGGAATAGTTCAAACATAGACAGTAAGAAGAGCCAGTCTTCTTGTACTTAAGTCGGCATTGTGCCTTTTGTATTTAATTCCTATGCAATTTCACTGTTTGATCGTCAATAAGAAGGTCAGAGGGATACAGTAAACCTGAAGTAAAGCATCAGAATCTATAACTAGTGTCACAGTAATGGTTCAAAACATAGACAGTAAGAAGAGTCAGTCTTCTTTTACTTAAGTCGGCATTATGCCTTTTGTATTTAATACCGATGCAATTTCTGTGTTTCATCGTCAATAAGAAGGTCACAGGGACACAGTAAACATGCAGTGAATCATCGGAATCTATAACTAGTGTCACAGGAATGGTTCAAAGCATAGACAGTAAGAAGAGTCAGTCAACTTGTACTTAAGTCGGCATTGTACCTTTTGTATTTAATTCCGATGCAATATCTGTGTCATCGTCAACAAGAAGGTCCACGGGATACAGTAAACTTGATGTGAAGCATCGGAATATATAACTAGTGTCACAGGAATGGTTCAAAACATAGACAGTAAGCTGAGTCAGTCTTCTTGTACTTAAGTCGGCATTGTGCCTTTTCTATTTAATTCCGATGCAATTTCTGTGTTTCGTCGTCAATAAGAAGGTCCAAGGGATACAGTCAAAGTGAAGTGCATCATCGGGATCTAAAACCGGTCTCATTGGAAAGGTCCAAAACATAGACAGTAGGATGAGTCAGTTTTCTTGTATTTAAGTTGGCATTGTGCGGTTTCTATTTGATTCCGACGCAATTTCTGTGTTTCATCGTCAATAAGGAGGTCACAGGGACACAGTAAACCTGAAGTTAAGCATCGCAATCTAAAACTGGTTTCATAGGAAAGGTTCAAAACATAGACAGTAAGAAGAGTCAGTTTTCTTGTATTTAAGTTGGCATTATGCGGTTTCTATTTAATTCCGATGCAATTTCTGTGTTTCATCGTCAATAAGAAGGTCCAAGGGATACTGTAAACTTCAGGTGAAGCATCGGAATCTATAACTAGTGTCACAGGAATGGTTCAAAACATAGACAGTAAGAGGAGCCAGTGCTCTTGTACTTAAATCGGCATTGTGCCATTTGTATTTAATTCCCATGCAATTTCTGTGTTTCATCGTCAATAAAAAGGTCCAAGGGATACAGTAAACATATAGTGAAGCATCGGAATCAAAAACTGGTCATACAGGAAATGTTCAAAGCATACTCAGTAAGGAGAGTCAGTCTTCTTGAACTTAAGTCGGCATTGTGCCTTTTGTAATTAATTCCGATGCAATTTCTGTGTTTCGTCGTCAATAATAAGGTCCAAGGGATACAGAAAACCTGAAGTGAAGCGTCGGAATCTAAAACCGGTCTCACAGGAAAGGTTCAAAACATAGACAGTAAGTAGAGCCAGTCTTCTTGTACTTGTGTCGGCATTGTACCTTTTGTATTTAATTCCGATGCAATTTCTGTGTTTCATCGTCAATAAGATGGTCAGAGGGATACAGTAAACCTGAAGTGAAGCAATGGAACCTATGACTAGTGTCACAGGAAGAGTTCAAAACATAGACAGTTAGAAGAGTTAGTCTTCTTGTACTAAAGTCGGCATTGTGCGTTTTCTATTTAATTCCGATGCAATTTCTGTGTTTTCGTCGTCAATAGGAAGGTCCAAGGGATACAGTAAACCTGAAGTGAAGCATCGGAATCTAAAACCGGTCTCATTGGAAAGGTTCAAAATATAGACAGTAACTAGAGCCAGTCTTCTTGTACTTGTGTCGGCATTGTACTCTTTATATTTAATTCCGATGCAATTTCTGTGTTTCATCGTCAATAACAAAGTCAGAGGTATACAGTAAACCTGAAGTGAAGCATCGGGATCCATAACTAGTGTCACAGGAATGGTTCAAAACATAGACAGCAGGAAGAGTCAGTCTTCTTGTACTTAAGTAGACATTGTGCCTTTTGAATATAATTCCGATGCAATTTCTGTGTTTCATCGTCAATAAGAAGGTCCAAGAGATACAGTAATCCTGAAGTGAAGAATCGGAATTTAAAACTGGTTTCATAGGAAAGGTTCAAAACATAGACAGTAAGAAGAGTCAGTTTTCTTGTCCTTAAGTCGGCATTGAGCGGTTTCTATTTAATTCCGATACAATTTCTGTGTTTCGTCGTCAATAAGAAGGTCCAAGGGATATAGTAAACCTGAATTGAAGCATCGGAATATAAAACCGGTCTCACAGGAAAGGTTCAAAACATAGACATTAAGATGACCCAGTCTTCTTGTACTTGGGTCGGCATTGTACCTTTTGTATTTAATTCCGATGCAATATCTGTGTTTAATCGCCAATAAGAAGGTCCAAAGTATACAGTAAATATATAGTGAAGCATCGGAATCAAAAAGTGGTCTCACAGGAAAAGTTCAAAGCATAGTCAGTAAGGAGAGTCAGTCTTCTTGAACTTAAGTCGGCACTGTGACTTTTCGATTTAATTCCGATGCAATTTCTGTGTTTCATCGTTAATAAGAAGGTCCAAGGGGTACAGTAAACCTGAGGTGAAGCATCGGAATCTATAACTAGTGTCACAGGAATGGTTCAAAGCAAAGACAGTAAGAAGAGGCAGTCTTCTTGTACTTAAGCCGGCATTGTGCCTTTTGTATTTAATTCCGATGCAATTTCTGTGTTTCATCGTCAATAAGAAGGTCCAAGGGATACAGTAAACAAATAGTGAAGCATCGGAATCTAATACTAGTCTCACAGGAAATTTTCAAAACATAGTCATTAAGGAGAGTCAGTCTTCTTGTACTTAAATCGGCATTGTGCCGTTTCTATTTAATTCCGATGCAATTTCTGTTCTTCGTCGTCGATAAGAAGGTCCAAGGGATAGAGTAAACCGGAATTGAAGCATCGGAATCTACATCCTATCTCACGGGAAAGGTTGAAAGCATAGACAGTAACAAGAGCCAGTCTTCTTGTACTTGAGTCGGCATTGTACCTTTTGTATTTAATTCCGATGCAATTTCTGTGTTTCATCGTCAATAAGAAAGTCAGAGGGATACAGTAAATCTGAAGTGAAACATCGGAATCTATAACTAGTGTGACAGGAATGGTTCAAACATAGACAGTAAGAAGAGTCAGTCTTCTTGTACTTAAGTCGGCACTGTGCCTTTTCTATTTAATTCCGATGCAATTTCTGTGTTTCATCGTCAATGAGAAGGTCCGAGGGATACAGTAAACCTGAGGTGAAGCATCGGAATCTATAACTAGTGACTCAGGAATTGTTCAAATCGTAGACAGTAAGAAGAGCCAGTCTTCTTGTACTTAAGTCGACATTGTGCCTTTTGTATTTAATTCCGATGCAATTTCTGTGTTTCATCGTCAATAAGAACGTCAGTGGGATACAGTAAACCTGAAGTAAAGCATCGGAATCTATAACTAGTGTCACAGGAATGGTTCAAAACATAGACAGTAAGAAGAGTTAGTCTTCTTGTACTTAAATCGGCATTTTGCCTTTTGTACTTATTTCCGATGCAATTTCTGTGTTTCATCGTCAATAAGAAGGTCAGAGGGACACAGTAAACCTGAAGTGAAGCATCGGAATCTATAACTAGTGTCACAGGAATGGTTCAAAACATAGACAGTAAGAAGAGTCAGTCCTCTTGTACTTAAGTCGGCATTGTGCCATTTGTATTTAATTCCGATGCAATTTCTGCGTTTCGTCGTCAATAAGAAGGTCCAAGGGATACGGTAACCCAGTAGTGAAGCATCGGAATTTAAAACCGTCCTCACAGGAAAGGTTCAGAGCATAGACAATAAGAGGAGCCAGTGTTCTTGTACTTGAGTCGGCATTGTACCGTTTGTATTTAATTCCGATGCAATTTCGGTGTTTCATCATCAATAAGAAGGTTAGAAGGATACAGTAAACCTGAAGTGAAGCATCGGAATCTGAAACAACTTTCATAGGAAAGGTTCAAAGCATAGACAGTAAGAAGAGTCAGTTTTCTTGTCCTTAAGTCGGCATTGAGCGGTTTCTATTTAATTCCGATGCAATTTCTGTGTTTCATCATCAGTAAGAAGGTCCGAGGGATACAGTAAACCTGAGGTGAAGCATCGGAATCTATAACTAGTGTCACAGGAATGGTTCAACACATAAACAGTAAGAAGAGCCAGTCTTCTTGTACTTAAGTCGGCATTGTGCCTTTTGTATTAAATTCCGATGCAATATCTGTGTTTCGTCGTCGATAAGAAGGTCCAAGGAATACAGTAACCCTGTAGTGAAGCTTCGAAATCTAAAACCGTCCTCTCAGGAAAGGTTTCGAAGCATAGACAGTCTTCTTTTACTTAAGTCGGCAATTTGCCTTTTGTATTTAATTCCGTTGCAATTTCTGTGTTTCATCGTCGATAAGAGAGTCAGAGGGATACAGTAAACCTGAAGTGAAGCATCGGAATTCATAACTAGTGTCACAGGAATGGTTAAAAACATAGACAGTCAGTCTTCCTGTACTTAAGTCGGCACTGTGCCTTTTCTTATTTAGTTCCGATGCAATTTCTGTGTTTCATCGTCAATAAGAACGTCCGAGAGTTACAGTAAACCTGAGTTGAAGCATCGGAATCTATAACTAGTGTCACAGGATTAGTTCAAACATAGACAGTAAGAAGAGCCAGTCTTCTTGTACTTAAATCGGCATTGTGCCTTTTGTATTTAATTCCGATGCAATTTCTCTGTTTGATCTTCAATAAGAACGTCAGAGGTATACAGTAAACCTGAAGTAAAGCATCAGAATCTATAACTAGTGTCAGAAGAATGGTTCGAAGCATAGACAGTAACAAGAGCCAGTCTTCTTCTACTTGAGTCGGCATTGTACCTTTTGTATTTAATTCCGATGCGATTTCTGTGTTTCATCGCCAATAAGACTGTCAAAGGGATACAGTAAACCTGAAGTGAAGCATCGGAATCTGTAACTAGTGTCACAGGAATGGTTCAAACATAGACAGTAAGAAGAGTCAGTCTTCTTGTACTTAAGTCGGCACTGTGCCTTTTCTATTTAATGCCAATTCAATTTCTGTGTTTCATCGACAATAAGAAGGTCCGAGGGATACAGTAAACCTGAGGTGAAGCATCGGAATCTATAACTAGTGTCACAGGAATTGTTCAAATCATAGACAGTAAGAAGAGCCAGTCTTCTTGTACTTAAGTCGGCAGTGTACCTTTTGTATTTAATTCCGATGCAATTTCTGTGTTTCACCGTCAATAAGAAAATCAGAGGGATACAGTAAACCTGAAGTAAACCATCGGAATCTATAACTAGTGTCACAGGAATGGTTCAAAACATAGACAGTTTGAAGAGTCACTCTTCGTGACCTTAAGTCGCCATTTTGCGTTTTGTATTTAATTCCGATGCAATTTCTGTGTTTCACCGTCAATAAGAAGGTCAGAGGGACACAGTAAACCTGAAGTGAAGCATCGGAATCTATAACTAGTGTCACAGGAATGGTTCAAAACATAGACAGTAAGAAGAGTCCGTCTTCTTGTACTTAAGTCGGCATTCTGCCTGTTGTATTTAATTCCGATGCAATTTCTGTGTTTCATCGTCAATAAGAAGGTCCAAGGGATACAGTAAACTTGAGGTGATGCTTCGGAATCTATAACTAGTGTCACAGGAATGGTTCAAAACATAGACAGTAAGAAGAGCCAGTCTTCTTGTACTTAAGTCGGCATTGTGCCTTTTGTATTTCATTCCGATTCAATTTATGTGTTTCATCGTCAATAAGAAGGTCCAAGGGATACAGTAAACATATAGTGAGGCATCGGAATCAAAAACTGGGCTCACAGGAAATGTTCAAAACATAGTCAGTAAGGAGAGTCAGTCTTCCTGTACTTAAATCGGCATTGTGCAGTTTCTATTTAATTCCGATGCAATTTCCGTGTTTCGTCGTCGATAAGAAGGACCAAAGGATACAGTAAACATGAATTGAAGCATCGGAATCTAAAACCGGTCTCACAGGAGAGGTTCAAGACATTGACAGTAAGCAGACCCAGTCATCTTGAACTTAAGTCGGCATTGTGCATTTTTTATTTAATTACGATGCAATTTCTGTGTTTCGTCGTCAATAAGAAGGTCCAAGGGATACAGAAAACCTGAAGTAAAGTGTCGGAATCTAAATCCGGTCTCACAGGAAACGTTCAAAACATATGCTGTAAGAAGAGTCAGTCTTCTGGTACTTAAGTCGGCATTGTGCATTTTGTATTTAATCCGATGCAATTTCTGTGCTTCATCGTCAATAGGAAGGTCCAAGGGATACAGTATACCTGACGTGAAGCATCGGAATCTAAAATTGGTTTCATAGGAAAGGTTCAAAACATAGACAGTAAGAAAAGTCAGTTTTCTTGTCCTTAAGTCGGCATTGAGCGGTTTCTATTTAATTCCGATGCAATTTCTGTGTTTCATCGTCAATAAGAAGATCCGAGGGATACAGTAAACCTGAGGTGAAGCATCGGAATCTATAACTAGTGTCACAGGAATGGTTCAAAACATAGACAGTAAGAAGAGCCAGTCTTCTTGTACTTAAGTCGGCATTGTGCCTTTTGTATTTAATTCCGATGCAATTTCTGTGTTTCATCGTCAATAAGAAGGTCAGAGGGATACAGTAAACCTGAAGCAAAGCATCGGAATCTATAACTAGTGTCACAGGAATGGTTCAAAACATAGACAGTAAGAAGAGTCAGTCTTCTTGTACGTAAGTCGGCATTTTGCATTTTGTATTTAATTCCGAGCAATATCTGTGCTTCATCGTCAATAAGGAGGTCAGAGGGACACAGTAAAACTGAAGTGAAGCATCGGAATCTATAACTAGTGTCACAGGAATGGTTCAAAACATAGACAGTAAGAAGAGCCTGTCTTCTTGTACATAAGTCGGCATTGTGCCTTTTGTATATAATTCCGATGCAATTTCTGTGTTTCATCGTCAATAAGAAGGTCCAAGGGATACAGTAAATCTGAAGTGAAGCATCGGAATCTAAAACTGGTTTCATAGGAAAGGTTCAAAACATAGACAGTAAGAAGAGTCAGTTTTCTTGTACTTAAGTCGGCATTATCGGTTTCTATTTAATTCCGATTCAAGTTCTGTTTTCATCGTCAATAAGTAGGTGCAAGGGATACAGTAAACTTGAGGTGAAGCATCGGAATCTATAACAAGTGTCACAGGAATGGTTCAAAACATAGACAGTAAGAAGAGTCAGTCTTCTTGTACTTAAGTCGGCATTGTGCCTTTTGTATTTCATTCCGATGCAATTTCTGTGTTTCATCGTCAATAAGAAGGTCCAAGGGATACAGTAAACATATAGTGAAGCATCGGAATCTAAAACTGGCCTCACGGGAAATGTTCAAAACATAGTCAGTAAGGAGAGTCAGTCATCTTGTACTTAAATCCGCATTGTGCTGTTTCTATTTAATTCCGATTCAATTTCTGTGTTTCGTCGTCAATAAGAACGTCCAACGGATATAGTAAACCTGAATTGAAGCATCGGAATATAAAACCGGTCTCGCAGGAAAGGTTCAAAATATAGACATTTAGATGACCCAGTCTTCCTGTACTTGGGTCGGCATTGTACCTCTTGTATTTAATTCCGATGCAATTTCTGTGTTTCATCGTCAATAAGAAGGTCCAAGGGATACAGAAAATATATAGTGAAGCATCGGAATCAAAAACTGGTCTCACAGGCAATGTTCAAATCGTAGTCAGTATATAGAGTCAGTCTTCTTGAACTTACGTCGGCACTGTGACTTTTCTATTTAATTCCAATGCAATTTCTGTGTTTCATCGTCAATAAGAAGGTCCAAGGGATACAGTAAACCTGAGGTGTAGCATCGGAAACTATAACTAGTGTCACAGGAATGGTTCAAAACATATACAGTAAGAAGAGTCAGTCTTCCTGTACTTAAGTCGGCATTGTACGTTTGGTATTTAATTCCGAAGCATTTTCTGTGTCATCGTCAATAAGAAGGTCCAAGGGATACAGTAAACTTGAGGTGAAGCATCGGAATCTAAAACTAGTGTCACAGGAATGGTTCAAAACATAGACAGTAAGAAGAACCAGTCTTCTTGTACTTAAGTCGGCATTGTGCCTTTTGTATTTAATTCCGATGCAATTTCTGTGTTTCATCGTCAATAAGAAGGTCCAAGGGATACAGTAAACATATAGTGAAACATCGGAATCTAAAACTGGTCTCACAGGAAATGTTCAAAACATAGTCAGTAAGGAGAGTCAGTCTTCTTGTACTTAAATCGGCATTGTGCCGTTTCTATTTAATTCCGATGCAATTTCTGTTCTTCGTCGTCGATAAGAAGGTCCAAGGGATACAGTAAACCGGAATTGAAGCATCGGAATCTAAAACCGGTCTCACAGGAAAGGTTCAAAGCATAGACAGTAACAAGAGCCAGTCTTCTTGGACTTGAGTCGGCATTGTACCTTTTGTATTTAATTCCGATGCAATTTCTGTGTTTCATCGTCAATAAGAAAGTCAGAGGGATACAGTAAACCTGAAGTGAAGCACTGGAATCTATAACTAGTGTCACAGGAATGGTTCAAACATAGACAGTAAGAAGAGTCAGTCTTCTTGTACTTAAGTCGGCACTGTGCCATTTCTATTTAATTCCGATGCAATTTCTGTGATGCATCGTCAATAAGAAGGTCCGAGGGATACAGTAAACCTGAGGTGAAGCATCGGAATCTATAACCAGTGTCACAGGAATGGTTCAAACATAGACAGTAAGAAGAGTCAGTCTTCTTGTAATTAAGTCGGCATTGTGCCTTTTGTATTTAATTCCGATGCAATTTCTGTTTTTCATCGTCAATAAGAAGGTCCAAGGGATACAGTAAATATATAGTAAAGCATCGGAATCAATAACTGGTCTCACAGGAGATGTTCAAAACATATGTGGTAAGAAGAGTCAGTCTTCTTGTACTTAAGTCGGCATTGTGCCTTTTGTATTTATTCCGATGCAATTTCTGTGTTTCATCGTCAATAAGAAGGGCCAAGTGATACAGTAAACCTGAAGTGAAGCATCGGAATCTAAAACCGGTCTCACAGGAAAGGATCAAAACAGAGACAGTAAGAAGAGCTTGTCTTCTAGCACTTAAGTCGGCATTTTGTCTTTTGTGTTTAATTCCGATGCAATTTCTGTGTTTCATCGTCAATAAGATAGTCCAAGGGATACAGTAAACATATAGTGAAGCATCGCAATCGAAAACTGGTCTCACAGGAAATGTTCAAAACATAGTCAGTAAGGAGAGTCAGTCTTCTTGTACATAAATCTGCATTGTGCCGTTTCTATTTAATTCCGATACAATTTCTGTGTTTCGTCGTCAATAAGAAGGTCCAAGGGATATAGTAAACCTGAATTGAAGCATCGGAATATAAAACCGGTCTCACAGGAAAGGTTCAAAACATAGACATTAAGATGACCCAGTCTTCTTGTACTTGGGTCGGCATTGTACCTTTTGTATTTAATTCCGATGCAATTTCTGTGTTTAATCGCCAATAAGAAGGTCCAAAGTATACAGTAAATATATAGTGAAGCATCGGAATCAAAAAGTGGTCTCACAGGAAATGTTCAAAGCATACTCAGTAAGGAGAGTCAGTCTTCTTGAACTTAAGTCGGCACTGTGACTTTTCGATTTAATTCCGATGCAATTTCTGTGTTTCATCGTTAATAAGAAGGTCCAAGGGATACAGTAAACCTGAGGTGAAGCATCGGAATCTATAACTAGTGTCACAGGAATGGTTCAAAGCAAAGACAGTAAGAAGAGGCAGTCTTCTTGTACTTAAGCCGGCATTGTGCCTTTTGTATTTATTTCCGATGCAATTTCTGTGTTTCATCGTCAATAAGAAGGTCCAAGGGATACAGTAAACAAATAGTGAAGCATCGGAATCTAATACTAGTCTCACAGGAAATTTTCAAAACATAGTCATTAAGGAGAGTCAGTCTTCTTGTACTTAAATCGGCATTGTAGCGTTTCTATTTAATTCCGATGCAATTTCTGTTCTTCGTCGTCGATAAGAAGGTCCAAGGGATAGAGTAAACCGGAATTGAAGAATCGGAATCTAAATCCGGTCTCACGGGAAAGGTTCAAAGCATAGACAGTAACAAGAGCCAGTCTTCTTGTACTTGAGTCGGCATTGTACCTTTTGTATTTAATTCCGATGCAATTTCTGTGTTTCATCGTCAATAAGAAAGTCAGAGGGATACAGTAAATCTGAAGTGAAGCATCGGAATCTATAACTAGTGTCACAGGAATGGTTCAAACATAGACAGTAAGAAGAGTCAGTCTTCTTGTACTTGAGTCGGCACTGTGCCTTTTCTATTTAATTCCGATGCAATTTCTGTGTTTCATCGTCAATGAGAAGGTCCGAGGGATACAGTAAACCTGAGGTGAAGCATCGGAATCTATAACTAGTGACTCAGGAATTGTTCAAATCGTAGACAGTAAGAAGAGCCAGTCTTCTTGTACTTAAGTCGTCATTGTGCCTTTTGTATTTAATTCCGATGCAATTTCTGTGTTTCATCGTCAATAAGAACGTCAGTGGGATACAGTAAACCTGAAGTAAAGCATCGGAATCTATAACTAGTGTCACAGGAATGGTTCAAAACATAGACAGTAAGAAGAGTCAGTCTTCTTGTACTTAAATCGGCGTTTTGCCTTTTGTATTTATTTCCGATGCAATTTCTGTGTTTCATCGTCAATAAGAAGGTCAGAGGGACACAGTAAACCTGAAGTGAAGCATCGGAATCTATAACTAGTGTCACAGGAATGGTTCAAAACATAGACAGTAAGAAGAGTCAGTCTTCTTGTACTTAAGTCGGCATTGTGCCATTTGTATTTAATTCCGATGCAATTTCTGCGTTTCGTCGTCAATAAGAAGGTCCAAGGGATACGGTAACCCAGTAGTGAAGCATCGGAATTTAAAACCGTCCTCACAGGAAAGGTTCAGAGCATAGACAATAAGAGGAGCAAGTGTTCTTGTACTTGAGTCGGCATTGTACCGTTTGTATTTAATTCCGATGCAATTTCGGTGTTTCATCATCAATAAGAAGGTCAGAAGGATACAGGAAACCTGAGGTGAAGCATCGGAATCTGAAACAAGTCTCATAGGAAAGGTTCAAAGCATAGACAGTAAGAAGAGTCAGTTTTCTTGTCCTTAAGTCGGCATTGAGCGGTTTCTATTTAATTCCGATGCAATTTCTGTGTTTCATCATCAGTAAGAAGGTCCGAGGGATACAGTAAACCTGAGGTGAAGCATCGGAATCTATAACTAGTGTCACAGGAATGGTTCAACACATAAACAGTAAGAAGAGCCAGTCTTCTTGTACTTAAGTCGGCATTGTGCCTTTTGTATTTAATTCCGATGCAATATCTGTGTTTCGTCGTCAATAAGAAGGTCCAAGGAATACAGTAACCCTGTAGTGAAGCTTCGAAATCTAAAACCGTCCTCTCAGGAAAGGTTTCGAAGCATAGACAGTAACAAGAGTCAGTCTTCTTTTACTTAAGTCGGCAATTTGCCTTTTGTATTTAATTCCGTTGCAATTTCTGTGTTTCATCGTCGATAAGAGAGTCAGAGGGATACAGTAAACCTGAAGTGAAGCATCGGAATTCATAACTAGTGTCACAGGAAAGGTTAAAAACATAGACAGTCAGTCCTCCTGTACTTAAGTCGGCACTGTGCCTTTTCTATTTAGTTCCGATGCAATTTCTGTGTTTCATCGTCAATAAGAACGTCCGAGAGTTACAGTAAACCTGAGTTGAAGCATCGGAATCTATAACTAGTGTCACAGTATTAGTTCAAACATAGACAGTAAGAAGAGCCAGTCTTCTTGTACTTAAGTCGGCATTGTGCCTTTTGTATTTAATTCCGATGCAATTTCTCTGTTTGATCTTCAATAAGAACGTCAGAGGTATACAGTAAACCTGAAGTAAAGCATCAGAATATATAACTAGTGTCAGAAGAATGGTTCAAAGCATAGACAGTAACAAGAGCCAGTCTTCTTCTACTTGAGTCGGCATTGTACCTTTTGTATTTAATTCCGATGCGATTTCTGTGTTTCATCGCCAATAAGACTGTCAAAGGGATACAGTAAACCTGAAGTGAAGCATCGGAATCTGTAACTAGTGTCACAGGAATGGTTCAAACATAGACAGTAAGAAGAGTCAGTCTTCTTGTACTTAAGTCGGCACTGTGCCTTTTCTATTTAATTCCAATTCAATTTCTGTGTTTCATCGGCAATAAGAAGGTCCGAGGGATACAGTAAACCTGAGGTGAAGCATCGGAATCTATAACTAGTGTCACAGGAACTGTTCAAATCATAGACAGTAAGAAGAGCCAGTCTTCTTGTACTTAAGTCGGCAGTGTGCCTTTTGTATTTAATTCCGATGCAATTTCTGTGTTTCACCGTCAATAAGAAAATCAGAGGGATACAGTAAACCTGAAGTAAACCATCGGAATCTATAACTAGTGTCACAGGAATGGTTCAAAACATAGACAGTTTGAAGAGTCACTCTTCGTGACCTTAAGTCGCCATTTTGCGTTTTGTATTTAATTCCGATGCAATTTCTGTGTTTCACCGTCAATAAGAAGGTCAGGGGGACACAGTAAACCTGAAGTGAAGCATCGGAATCTATAACTAGTGTCACAGGAATGGTTCAAAACATAGACAGTAAGAAGAGTCCGTCTTCTTGTACTTAAGTAGGCATTGTGCCTTTTGTATTTAATTCCGATGCAATTTCTATGTTTCATCGTCAATAAGAAGGTCCAAGGGATACTGTAAACTTAAGGTGATGCTTCGGAATCTATAACTAGTGTCACAGGAATGGTTCAAAACATAGACAGTAAGAAGAGCCAGTCTTCTTGTACTTAAGTCGGCATTGTGCCTTTTGTATTTAATTCCGATTCATTTTCTGTGTTTCATCGTCAATAAGAAGGTCCAAGGGATACAGTAAACATATAGTGAGGCATCGGAATCAAATACTGGGCTCACAGGAAATGTTCAAAACATAGTCAGTAAGGAGAGTCAGTCTTCCTGTACTTAAATAGGCATTGTGCAGTTTCTATTTAATTCCGATGCAATTTCCGTGTTTCGTCGTCGATAAGAAGGACCAAAGGATACAGTAAACATGAATTGAAGCATCGGAATCTAAAACCGATCTCACAGGAAAGGTTCAAGACATAGACAGTAAGAAGACCCAGTCATCTTGTACTTGAGCCGGCATTGTACCTTTTGTATTTAATTCTGATGCAATTTCTGTATTTCATCGTCAATAAGAAGGTCCAAGGGATACAGTAAATATATAGTGAATCATCGGAATCAATAACTGGTCTCACAGGAAATGTTCAAAACATAGTCAGTAAGGAGAGTTAGTCATCTTGAACTTAAGTCGGCATTGTGCATTTTGTATTTAATTACGATGCAATTTCTGTGTTTCGTCGTCAATAAGAAGGTCCAAGGGATACAGAAAACCTGAAGTAAAGTGTCGGAATCTAAAACCGGTCTCACAGGAAAGGTTCAAAACATAGACAGTAAGAAAAGTCAGTTTTCTTGTCCTTAAGTCGGCATTGAGCGGTTTCTATTTAATTCCGATGCAATTTCTGTGTTTCATCGTCAATAAGAAGATCCGAGGGATACAGTAAACCTGAGGTGAAGCATCGGAATCTATAACTAGTGTCACAGGAATGGTTCAAAGCATAGACAGTAAGAAGAGCCAGTCTTCTTGTACTTAAGTCGGCATTGTGCCTTTTGTATTTAATTCCGATGCAATTTCTGTGTTTCATCGTCAATAAGAAGGTCAGAGGGATACAGTAAACCTGAAGTAAAGCATCGGAATCTATAACTAGTGTCACAGGAATGGTTCAAAACATAGACAGTAAGAAGAGTCAGTCTTCTTGTACGTAAGTCGGCATTTTGCATTTTGTATTTAATTCCGATGCAATATCTGTGCTTCATCGACAATAAGGAGGTCATAGGGACACAGTAAAACTGAAGTGAAGCATCGGAATCTATAACTAGTGTCACAGGAATGGTTCAAAACATAGACAGTAAGAAGAGCCTGTCTTCTTGTACATAAGTCGTCATTGTGCCTTTTGTATATAATTCCGATGCAATTTCTGTGTTTCATCGTCAATAAGAAGGTCCAAGGGATACAGTAAATCTGAAGTGAAGCATCGGAATCTAAAACTGGTTTCATAGGAAAGGTTCAAAACATAGACAGTAAGAAGAGTCAGTTTTCTTGTACTTAAGTCGGCATTATCGGTTTCTATTTAATTCCGATTCAAGTTCTGTTTTCATCGTCAATAAGTAGGTGCAAGGGATACAGTAAACTTGAGGTGAAGCATCGGAATCTATAACAAGTGTCACAGGAATGGTTCAAAACATAGACAGGAAGAAGAGTCAGTCTTCTTGTACTTAAGTCGGCATTGTGCCTTTTGTATTTCATTCCGATGCAATTTCTGTGTTTCATCGTCAATAAGAAGGTCCAAGGGATACAGTAAACATATAGTGAAACATCGGAATCTAAAACTGGTCTCACAGGAAATGTTCAAAACATAGTCAGTAAGGAGAGTCAGTCTTCTTTTACTTAAATCGGCATTGTGCCGTTTCTATTTAATTCCGATGCAATTTCTGTTCTTCGTCGTCGATAAGAAGGTCCAAGGGATACAGTAAACCGGAATTGAAGCATCGGAATCTAAAACCGGTCTCACAGGAAAGGTTCAAAGCATAGACAGTAACAAGAGCCAGTCTTCTTGTACTTGAGTCGGCATTGTACCTTTTGTATTTAATTCCGATGCAATTTCTGTGTTTCATCGTCAATAAGAAAGTCAGAGGGATACAGTAAACCTGAAGTGAAGCACTGGAATCTATAACTAGTGTCACAGGAATGGTTCAAACATTGACAGTAAGAAGAGTCAGTCTTCTTGTACTTAAGTCGGCACTGTGCCTTTTCTATTTAATTCCGATGCAATTTCTGTGATGCATCGTCAATAAGAAGGTCCGAGGGATACAGCAAACCTGAGGTGAAGCATCGGAATCTATAACCAGTGTCACAGGAATGGTTCAAACATAGACAGTAAGAAGAGTCAGTCTTCTTGTAATTAAGTCGGCATTGTGCCTTTTGTATTTAATTCCGATGCAATTTCTGTGTTTCATCGTCAATAAGAAGGTCCAAGGGATACAGTATACCTGAAGTAAAGCATCGGAATCTAAAACCGGTCTCACAGGAAAGGTTTAAAACATAGACAGTAAGAAGAGTCAGTTTTCTTGTACTTAAGTCGGCATTGTGTCTTTTCTATTTAATACCGATGCAATTTCCGTGTTTCATCGTCAATAAGAAGGTCAGAGGGTTACTGTAATCCTGTAGTGATGCATCGGAACCTATAACTACTGTCACAGGAATGGTTCAAAACATAGACAGTAAGAAGAGTCAGTCTTCTTGTACTTAAGTCGGCATTGTGCCTTTTCTATTTAATTCCGATGCAATTTCTGCGTTTCGTCGTCAATAAGAAGGTCCAAGGAATACGGTAACCCTGTAGTGAAGCATCGGAATCTACAACCGTCCTCACAGGGTAGGTTCATAGCATAGACAGTAAGAAGAGCCAGTGTTCTTGTACTTGAGTCGGCATTGTACCTTTTGCATTTAATTCCGATGCAATTTCGGTGTTTCTTCGTCAATAAGAAGGTCAGAGGGATACAGTAAATTTCAAGTGAAGCATCGGAATCTATAACCGGTTTCACAGGAAAGGTTCAAAACATTTACAGTAAGAAGAGCCAGTATTTTTGTACTTGAGTCGGCATTGTGCCTTTTGTATTTAATTCCGATACAATTTCTGTGTTTCATCGTCAATAAGAAGGTCAGAGGGATACAGTAAACCTGAAGTACAGCATGGGAATCTGTAACTAGTGTCACAGGAAAGGATCAAAAAAGAGACAGTAAGAAGAGCTTGTCTTCTAGCACTTAAGTCGGCATTTTGTCTTTTGTGTTTAATTCCGATGCAATTTCTGTGTTTCATCATCAATAAGAAGGTCAGACGGATACAGTAAACCTGAAGAGAAGCATCGGAATCTATTACTAGTGTCACAGGAACGGTTCAAAACATAGACAGAAAGAAGAGTCAGTCATCTTGTACTTAAGTCGGCATTTCGCCTTTTGTATTTAATTCCGATGCAATTTCTGTGTTTCATCGTCAATAAAAAGGTCAGAGGGACACAGTAAACCTGAAGGGTAGCATCGGAATCTATAACTAGTGTCACAGGAATGGTTCAAAACATAGACAGTCAGAAGAGTCAGTTTTCTTGTACTTAAGTCGGCATTGTGCCTTTTCTATTTAATTCCGATGCAATTTCTGTGTTTCAGCTTCAATAACAAGGTCCAAGGGATACAGTAAACCTGAAGTGAAACATCGGAATCTATAACTAGTGTCACAGGAATGGTTGAAAACATAGACAGTACGAAGAGCCAGTCGTCTTGTGCTTATGTCGGCGTTGTGCCTTTTGTATTTAATTCCGATGCAATTTCTGTGTTACATCGTCAATACGAAGGTCCAAGGGATACAGTAAATATATAGTGAAGCATCCGAATCAAAAACTCGTCTCACAGGAAATGATCAAAACATAGTCAGTAAGGTGAGTCAGTCTTCTTTAACTTAAGTCGGCATTGTGCATTTTGTATTTAATTCCGATGCAATTAGTGTGTGTCATAGTCAATAAGAAGGTCCAAGGGATACAGTAAGCTTGAAGTGAAGCATCAGAATCTTTAACTAGTGTCACAGGAATGGTTCAAAGCATATACAATAAGAAGAGTCAGTCTTCTTGTACTTAACTCGGCATTGTACCTTTTGTATTTAATTCCGATGCAATTTCTGTGTCATCGTCAATAAGAAGGTCCAAGGGATACAATAAACTTGAGGTGAAGCATCGGAATCTATAACTAGTGTCACAGGAATGGTTAAAAACATAGACAGTAAGAAGAGTCAGTCTACTTGTACTTAAGTCGGCACTGTGCCTTTTCATTTTAATTCCGATGCAATTTCTGTGTTTCATCGTCAATAAGAAGGTCCGAGGGATACAGTAAACCTGAGGTGAAGCATCGGAATCTATAACTTGTGTCACAGGAATAGTTCTAACATAGACAGTAAGAAGAGCCAGTCTTCTTGTACTTAAGTCGGCATTGTGCCTTTTGTATATAATTCCGATGAAATTTCTCTGTTTGATCGTCAATAAGAAGGTCAGAGGGATACAGTAAACCTGAAGTAAAGCATCAGAATCTATTACTAGTGTCACAGGAATGGTTCAAAACATAGACAGTAAGAAGAGTCAGTCTTCTTTTACTTAAGTCGGCATTTTGCCTTTTGTATTCAATTCCGATGCAATATCTGTGTTTCATCGTCGATAAGAAGGTCACAGGGACACAGTAAACCTGCAGTGAAGCATCGGAATCTATAACTAGTGTCACAGGAATGGTTCAAAGCATATACAGTAAGAAGAGTCAGTCTCCTTGTACTTAAGTCGGCATTGTACCTTTTGTATTTAATTCCGATGCAATTTCGGTGTCATCGTCAATACGAAGGTCCAAGGGATACAGTAACCTTGAGGTGAAGCATCGGAATCTATAACTAGTGTCACAGGAATGGTTCAAAACATAGACAGTAAGAAGAGTCAGTCTGCTTGTACTTAAGTCGGCATTGTGCCTTTTCTATTTAATTCCGATGCAATTTCTGTGTTTCGTCGTCAATAAGAAGGTCCAAGGGATACAGTCAAAGTGAAGTGCAGCATCGGAATCTAAAACCGGTATCACTGGAAAGGTTCTAAACATAGACAGTAAGATGAGTCAGTTTTCTTGTACTTAAGTCGGCATTGTGATTTTTGCATTTAATTCCGATGCAATCTCTATGTTTCGTCGTCAATAAGAAGGTCAGAGGGATACAGTAAACCTGAAGTAAACCATCGGAATCTATAACAAGTGTCACAGGAATGGATCAAAACATAGACAGTAAGAAGAGTCAGTTTTCTTGTATTTAAGTTGGAATTGTGCGGTTTCTATTTAATTCCGATGCAATTTCTGTGTTTCATTGTCAATAAGAAGGTCCAAGGGATACAGTAAACATATAGTGAAACATCGGAATCTAAAACTGGTCTCACAGGAAATGTTCAAAACATAGTCAGTAAGGAGAGTCAGTCTTCTTTTACTTAAATCGGCATTGTGCCGTTTCTATTTAATTCCGATGCAATTTCTGTTCTTCGTCGTCGATAAGAAGGTCCAAGGGATACAGTAAACCGGAATTGAAGCATCGGAATCTAAAACCGGTCTCACAGGAAAGGTTCAAAGCATAGACAGTAACAAGAGCCAGTCTTCTTGTACTTGAGTCGGCATTGTACCTTTTGTATTTAATTCCGATGCAATTTCTGTGTTTCATCGTCAATAAGAAAGTCAGAGGGATACAGTAAACCTGAAGTGAAGCACTGGAATCTATAACTAGTGTCACAGGAATGGTTCAAACATTGACAGTAAGAAGAGTCAGTCTTCTTGTACTTAAGTCGGCACTGTGCCTTTTCTATTTAATTCCGATGCAATTTCTGTGATGCATCGTCAATAAGAAGGTCCGAGGGATACAGCAAACCTGAGGTGAAGCATCGGAATCTATAACCAGTGTCACAGGAATGGTTCAAACATAGACAGTAAGAAGAGTCAGTCTTCTTGTAATTAAGTCGGCATTGTGCCTTTTGTATTTAATTCCGATGCAATTTCTGTGTTTCATCGTCAATAAGAAGGTCCAAGGGATACAGTATACCTGAAGTAAAGCATCGGAATCTAAAACCGGTCTCACAGGAAAGGTTTAAAACATAGACAGTAAGAAGAGTCAGTTTTCTTGTACTTAAGTCGGCATTGTGTCTTTTCTATTTAATACCGATGCAATTTCCGTGTTTCATCGTCAATAAGAAGGTCAGAGGGTTACTGTAATCCTGTAGTGATGCATCGGAACCTATAACTACTGTCACAGGAATGGTTCAAAACATAGACAGTAAGAAGAGTCAGTCTTCTTGTACTTAAGTCGGCATTGTGCCTTTTCTATTTAATTCCGATGCAATTTCTGCGTTTCGTCGTCAATAAGAAGGTCCAAGGAATACGGTAACCCTGTAGTGAAGCATCGGAATCTACAACCGTCCTCACAGGGTAGGTTCATAGCATAGACAGTAAGAAGAGCCAGTGTTCTTGTACTTGAGTCGGCATTGTACCTTTTGCATTTAATTCCGATGCAATTTCGGTGTTTCTTCGTCAATAAGAAGGTCAGAGGGATACAGTAAATTTCAAGTGAAGCATCGGAATCTATAACCGGTTTCACAGGAAAGGTTCAAAACATTTACAGTAAGAAGAGCCAGTATTTTTGTACTTGAGTCGGCATTGTGCCTTTTGTATTTAATTCCGATACAATTTCTGTGTTTCATCGTCAATAAGAAGGTCAGAGGGATACAGTAAACCTGAAGTACAGCATGGGAATCTGTAACTAGTGTCACAGGAAAGGATCAAAAAAGAGACAGTAAGAAGAGCTTGTCTTCTAGCACTTAAGTCGGCATTTTGTCTTTTGTGTTTAATTCCGATGCAATTTCTGTGTTTCATCATCAATAAGAAGGTCAGACGGATACAGTAAACCTGAAGAGAAGCATCGGAATCTATTACTAGTGTCACAGGAACGGTTCAAAACATAGACAGAAAGAAGAGTCAGTCATCTTGTACTTAAGTCGGCATTTCGCCTTTTGTATTTAATTCCGATGCAATTTCTGTGTTTCATCGTCAATAAAAAGGTCAGAGGGACACAGTAAACCTGAAGGGTAGCATCGGAATCTATAACTAGTGTCACAGGAATGGTTCAAAACATAGACAGTCAGAAGAGTCAGTTTTCTTGTACTTAAGTCGGCATTGTGCCTTTTCTATTTAATTCCGATGCAATTTCTGTGTTTCAGCTTCAATAACAAGGTCCAAGGGATACAGTAAACCTGAAGTGAAACATCGGAATCTATAACTAGTGTCACAGGAATGGTTGAAAACATAGACAGTACGAAGAGCCAGTCGTCTTGTGCTTATGTCGGCGTTGTGCCTTTTGTATTTAATTCCGATGCAATTTCTGTGTTACATCGTCAATACGAAGGTCCAAGGGATACAGTAAATATATAGTGAAGCATCCGAATCAAAAACTCGTCTCACAGGAAATGATCAAAACATAGTCAGTAAGGTGAGTCAGTCTTCTTTAACTTAAGTCGGCATTGTGCATTTTGTATTTAATTCCGATGCAATTAGTGTGTGTCATAGTCAATAAGAAGGTCCAAGGGATACAGTAAGCTTGAAGTGAAGCATCAGAATCTTTAACTAGTGTCACAGGAATGGTTCAAAGCATATACAATAAGAAGAGTCAGTCTTCTTGTACTTAACTCGGCATTGTACCTTTTGTATTTAATTCCGATGCAATTTCTGTGTCATCGTCAATAAGAAGGTCCAAGGGATACAATAAACTTGAGGTGAAGCATCGGAATCTATAACTAGTGTCACAGGAATGGTTAAAAACATAGACAGTAAGAAGAGTCAGTCTACTTGTACTTAAGTCGGCACTGTGCCTTTTCATTTTAATTCCGATGCAATTTCTGTGTTTCATCGTCAATAAGAAGGTCCGAGGGATACAGTAAACCTGAGGTGAAGCATCGGAATCTATAACTTGTGTCACAGGAATAGTTCTAACATAGACAGTAAGAAGAGCCAGTCTTCTTGTACTTAAGTCGGCATTGTGCCTTTTGTATATAATTCCGATGAAATTTCTCTGTTTGATCGTCAATAAGAAGGTCAGAGGGATACAGTAAACCTGAAGTAAAGCATCAGAATCTATTACTAGTGTCACAGGAATGGTTCAAAACATAGACAGTAAGAAGAGTCAGTCTTCTTTTACTTAAGTCGGCATTTTGCCTTTTGTATTCAATTCCGATGCAATATCTGTGTTTCATCGTCGATAAGAAGGTCACAGGGACACAGTAAACCTGCAGTGAAGCATCGGAATCTATAACTAGTGTCACAGGAATGGTTCAAAGCATATACAGTAAGAAGAGTCAGTCTCCTTGTACTTAAGTCGGCATTGTACCTTTTGTATTTAATTCCGATGCAATTTCGGTGTCATCGTCAATACGAAGGTCCAAGGGATACAGTAACCTTGAGGTGAAGCATCGGAATCTATAACTAGTGTCACAGGAATGGTTCAAAACATAGACAGTAAGAAGAGTCAGTCTGCTTGTACTTAAGTCGGCATTGTGCCTTTTCTATTTAATTCCGATGCAATTTCTGTGTTTCGTCGTCAATAAGAAGGTCCAAGGGATACAGTCAAAGTGAAGTGCAGCATCGGAATCTAAAACCGGTATCACTGGAAAGGTTCTAAACATAGACAGTAAGATGAGTCAGTTTTCTTGTACTTAAGTCGGCATTGTGATTTTTGCATTTAATTCCGATGCAATCTCTATGTTTCGTCGTCAATAAGAAGGTCAGAGGGATACAGTAAACCTGAAGTAAACCATCGGAATCTATAACAAGTGTCACAGGAATGGATCAAAACATAGACAGTAAGAAGAGTCAGTTTTCTTGTATTTAAGTTGGAATTGTGCGGTTTCTATTTAATTCCGATGCAATTTCTGTGTTTCATTGTCAATAAGAAGGTCCAAGGGATACAGTACACTTGAGGTGAAGCATCGGAATCTATAACTAGTGTCACAGGAATTGTTCAAAACATAGACAGTAAGAGTAGTCAGTCCTCTTGTACTTAAGTCGGCATTGTGCCATTTGTATTTAATTCCCATGCAATTTCTGTGTTTCATCGTCAATAAGAAGGTCCAAGGGATACAGTAAACATACAGTGAAGCATCAGAATCAAAAACTGGCCTTGCAGGAAATGTTCAAACCGTAGTCAGTAAGGAGAGTTAGTCTTCTTGAACTTAAGTCGGCATTGTGCCTTTTGTATTTAATTCCGATGCAATTTCTGTGTTTCGTCGTCAATAATAATGTCCAAGGGATACAGAAAACCTGAAGTGAAGCGACGGAATCTAAAACCGGTCTCACAGGAAAGATTCAAAACATAAACAGGAAGAAGAGCCAGTCTTCTTGTACTTGAGTCGGCATTGTACCTTTTGTATTTAATTCCGATGCAATTTCTGTGTTTCATCGTCAATGAGATGGTCAGAGGGATACAGTAAACCTGAAGTAAAGCATCAGAATCTATAACTAGTGTCACAGGAATGGTTCAAAACATAGACAGTAAGAAGAGTCAGTCTTCTTTTACTTAAGGCTGCATTTTGCCTTTTGTATTTAATTCCGATGCAATTTCTGTGTTTCATCGTCAATAAGAAGGTCACAGGGACACAGTAAACCTGCAGTGAAGCATCGGAATCTATACCTAGTGTCACAGGAATGGTTCAAAGCATATACAGTAAGAAGAGTCAGTCTTCTTGTACTTAAGTCGGCATTGTACCTTTTGTATTTAATTCCGATGCAGTTTCTGTGTCATCGTCAAAAAGAAGGTCCAAGGGATACAGTAAACTTGAGGTGAAGCATCGGAAACTATAACTTGTGTCACAGGAATGGTTAAAAACATAGACAGTAAGAAGAGTCAGTCTTCTTGTACTTAAGTCGGCACTGTGCCTTTTCATTTTAATTCCGATGCAATTTCTGTGTTTCATCGTCAATAAGACGGTCCGAGGGATACAGTAAACCTGAGGTGAAGCATCGGAATCTATAACTAGTGTCACAGGAATAGTTCAAACATAGACAGTAAGAAGAGCCAGTCTTCTTGTACTTAAGTCGGCATTGTGCCTTTTGTATTTAATTCCGATGCAATTTCTCTGTTTGATCGTCAATAAGAAGGTCAGAGGGATACAGTAAACCTGAAGTAAAGCATCTGAATCTATAACTAGTGTCACAGGAATGGTTCAAAACATACACAGTAAGAAGAGTCAGTCTTCTTTTACTTAAGTCGGCATTATGAATTTTGTATTTAATTCCGATGCAATTTCTGTGTTTCATCGTCAATAAGAAGGTCACAGGGACACAGTAAACATGCAGTGAATCATCGGAATCTATAACTAGTGTCACAGGAATGGTTCAAAGCATAGACAGTAAGAAGAGTCAGTCTACTTGTACCTAAGTCGGCATTGTACCTTTTGTATTTAATTCCGATGCAATATCTGTGTCATCGTCAATAAGAAGGTCCAAGGGATACAGTAAACTTGATGTGAAGCATCGGAATATATAACTAGTGTCACAGGAATGGTTCAAAACATAGACAGTAAGCTGAGTCAGTCTTCTTGTACTTAAGTCGGCATTGTGCCTTTTCTATTTAATTCCGATGCAATTTCTGTGTTTCGTCGTCAATAAGAAGGTCCAAGGGATACAGTCAAAGTGAAGTGCATCATCGGGATCTAAAACCGGTCTCATTGGAAAGGTTCAAAACATAGACAGTAGGATGAGTCAGTTTTCTTGTATTTAAGTTGGCATTGTGCGGTTTCTATTTGATTCCGATGCAATTTCTGTTTTTCATCGTCAATAAGAAGGTCACAGGGACACAGTAAACCTGAAGTTAAGCATCGCAATCTAAAACTGGTTTCATAGGAAAGGTTCAAAACATAGACAGTAAGAAGAGTCAGTTTTCTTGTATTTAAGGTGGCATTATGCGGTTTCTATTTAATTCCGATGCAATCTCTGTGTTTCATCGTCAATAAGAAGGTCCAAGGGATACTGTAAACTTCAGGTGAAGCATCGGAATCTATAACTAGTGTCACAGGAATGGTTCAAAACATAGACAGTTAGAGGAGCCAGTCCTCTTGTACTTAAATCGGCATTGTGCCATTTGCATTTAATTCCCATGCAATTTCTGTGTTTCATAGTCAATAAGAAGGTCCAAGGGATACAGTAAACATATAGTGAAGCATCGGAATCATAAACTGGTCATACAGGAAATGTTCAAAGCATACTCAGTAAGGAGAGTCAGTCTTCTTGAACTTAAGTCGGCATTGTGCCTTTTGTAATTAATTCCGATGCAATTTCTGTGTTTCGTCGTCAATAATAAGGTCCAAGGGATACAGAAAACCTGAAGTGAAGCGTCGGAATCTAAAACCGGTCTCACAAGAGAGGTTCAAAACATAGACAGTAAGTAGAGCCAGTCTTCTTGTACTTGTGTCGGCATTGTACCTTTTGTATTTAATTCCGATGCAATTTCTGTGTTTCATCGTCAATAAGATGGTCAGAGGGATACAGTAAACCTGAAGTGAAGCGATGGAACCTATAACTAGTGTCACAGGAAGAGTTCAAAACATAGACAGTAAGAAGAGTTAGTCTTCATGTACTAAAGTCGGCATTGTGCGTTTTCTATTTAATTCCGATGCAATTTCTGTGTTTTCGTCGTCAATAAGAAGGTCCAAGGGATACAGTAAACCTGAAGTGAAGCATCGGAATCTAATACCGGGCTCATTGGCAAGGTTCAAAATATAGACAGTAACAAGAGCCAGTCTTCTTGTACTTGTGTCGGCATTGTACTCTTTATATTTAATTCCGATGCAATTTCTGTGTTTCATCGTCAATAACAAAGTCAGAGGTATACAGTAAACCTGAAGTGAAGCATCGGGATCTATAACTAGTGTCACAGGAATGGTTCAAAACATAGACAGCAGGAAGAGTCAGTCTTCTTGTACTTAAGTCGACATTGTGCCTTTTGAATATAATTCCGATGCAATTTCTGTGTTTCATCGTCAATAAGAAGGTCCAAGGGATACAGTAATCCTGAAGTGAAGCATCGGAATTTAAAACTGGTTTCATAGGATAGGTTCAAAACATAGACAGTAAGAAGAGTCAGTTTTCTTGTCCTTAAGTCGGCATTGAGCGGTTTCTATTTAATTCCGATGCAATTTCTGTGTTTCATCATCAATAAGAAGGTCCGAGGGATACAGTAAACCTGAGGTGAAGCATCGGAATCTATAACTAGTGTCACAGGAATGGTTCAAAACATAGACAGTATGAAGAGCCAGTCTTCTTGTACGTAAGTCGGCATTTTGCCTTTTGTATTTAATTCCGATGCAATATCTGTGTTTCATCGTCAATAAGAAGGTCAGAGGGACACAGTAAAACTGAAGTGAAGCATCGGAATCTATAACTAGTGTCACAGGAACGGTTCAATCTATAGACAGTAAGAAGAGTCAGTCTTCTTGTACTTAAGTCGGCATCGTGCCTTTTGTATATAATTCCGATGCAATTTCTGTGTTTCATCGTCAATAAGAAGGTCCAAGGGATACAGTAAACCTGAAGTGAGGCATCGGAATCCAAAACTGGTTTCATAGGAAAGGTTCAAATCATAGACAGTAAGAAGAGTCAGTTTTCTTGTACTTAAGTCGGCATTGATCGGTTTCTATTTAATTCCGATGCATTTTCTGTGTTTCATCGTCAATAAGTAGGTGCAAGGGATACAGTAAACTTGAGGTGAAGCATCGGAATCTATAACTATTGTCACAGGAATGGTTCAAAACATAGACAGTAAGAAGAGCCAGTCTTCTTATACTTAAGTCGGCATTGTGCATTTCTATTTAATTCCGATGCAATTTCTGTGTTTCATCGTCAATAAGAAGGTCAGAGGTGTACAGTAAACCTGAAGTAAAGCATCGGAATATGAAACAGGTTTCATAGGAAAGGTTCAAAACATAGACAGTAAGAAGAGTCAGTTTTCTTGTCCTTAAGTCGGCATTGAGCGGTTTCTATTTAATTCCGATGCAATTTCTGTGTTTCATCATCAATAAGAAGGTCCGAGGGATACAGTAAACCTGAGGTGAAGCATCGCAATCGAAAACTGGTCTCACAGGAAATGTTCAAAACATAGTCAGTAAGAAGAGTCAGTCTTCTTGTACATAAATCTGCATTGTGCGTTTCTATTTAATTCCGATGCAATTTCTGTGTTTCGTCGTCAATAAGAAGGTCCAAGGGATATAGTAAACCTGAATTGAAGCATCGGAATATAAAACCGGTCTCACAGGAAAGGTTCAAAACATAGACATTAAGATGACCCAGTCTTCTTGTACTTGGGTCGGCATTGTACCTTTTGTATTTAATTCCGATGCAATTTCTGTGTTTAATCGCCAATAAGAAGGTCCAAAGTATACAGTAAATATATAGTGAAGCATCGAAATCAAAAAGTGGTCTCACAGGAAATGTTCAAGACATAGTCAGGAAGGAGAGTCAGTCTTCTTGAACTTAAGTCGGCAGAGTGACTTTTCGATTTAATTCCGATGCAATTTCTGTGTTTCATCGTTAATAAGAAGGTCCAAGGGATACAGTAAACCTGAGGTGAAGCATCGGAATCTATAACTAGTGTCACAGGAATGGTTCAAAGCAAAGACAGTAAGAAGAGGCAGTCTTCTTGTACTTGAGTCCGCATTGTACCTTTTGTATTTAATTCCGATGCAATTTCTGTGTTTCATCGTCAATAAGAAGGTCCAAGGGATACAGTAAACAAATAGTGAAGCATCGGAATCTAATACTAGTCTCACAGGAAATTTTCAGAACATAGTCATTAAGGAGAGTCAGTCTTCTTGTACTTAAATCGGCATTGTGCCGTTTCTATTTAATTCCGATGCAATTTCTGTTCTTCGACGTCGATAAGAAGGTCCAAGGGATAGAGTAAACCGGAATTGAAGCATCGGAATCTAAATCCGGTCTCACGGGAAAGGTTCAAAGCATAGACAGTAACAAGAGCCAGTCTTCTTGTACTTGAGTCGGCATTGTACCTTTTGTATTTAATTCCGATGCAATTTCTGTGTTTCATCGTCAATAAGAAAGTCAGAGGGATACAGTAAATCTGAAGTGAAGCATCGGAATCTATAACTAGTGTCACAGGAATGGTTCAAACATAGACAGTGAGAAGAGTCATTCTTCTTGTACTTAAGTCGGCACTGTGCCTTTTCTATTTAATTCCGATGCAATTTCTGTGTTTCATCGTCAATGAGAAGGTCCGAGGGATACAGTAAACCTGAGGTGAAGCATCGGAATCTATAACTAGTGACTCAGGAATTGTTCAAATCGTAGACAGTAAGATGAGCCAGTCTTCTTGTACTTAAGTCGTCATTGTGCCTTTTGTATTTAATTCCGATGCAATTTCTGTGTTTCATCGTCAATAAGAAGGTCAGAGGGATACAGTAAACCTGAAGTAAAGCATCGGAATCTATAACTAGTGTCACAGGAATGGTTCAAAACATAGACAGTAAGAAGAGTCAGTCTTCTTGTACTTAAACCGGCATTTTGCCTTTTGTATTTATTTCCGATGCAATTTCTGTGTTTCATTGTCAATAAGAAGGTCAGAGGGACACAGTAAACCTGAAGTGAAGCATCGGAATCTATAACTAGTGTCACAGGAATGGTTCAAAACATAGACAGTAAGAAGTGTCAGTCTTCCTGTACTTAAGTCGGCATTGTGCCATTTGTATTTAATTCCGATGCAATTTCTGCGTTTCGTCGTCAATAAGAAGGTCCAAGGGATACGGTAACCCAGTAGTGAAGCATCGGAATTTAAAACCGTCCTCACAGGAAAGGTTCAGAGCATAGACAGTAAGAGGAGCCAGTGTTCTTGTACTTGAGTCGGCATTGTACCGTTTGTATTTAATTCCGATGCAATTTCGGTGTTTCATCGTCAATAAGAAGGTCAGAAGGATACAGTAAACCTGAAGTTAAGCATCGGAATCTGAAACAGGTTTCATAGGAAAGGTTCAAAGCATAGACAGTAAGAAGAGTCAGTTTTTATGTCCTTAAGTCGGCATTGAGCGGTTTCTATTTAATTCCGATGCAATTTCTGTGTTTCATCGTCAATAAGAAGGTCAGAGGGATACACTAAACCTGAGGTGAAGCATCGGAATGTATAACTAGTGTCACAGGAATGGTTCAACACATAAACAGTAAGAAGAGCCAGTCTTCTTGTACTTAAGTCGGCATTGTGCCTTTTGTATTTAATTCCGATGCAATATCTGTGTTTCGTCGTCAATAAGAAGGTCCAAGGAATACAGTAACCCTGTAGTGAAGCTTCGAAATCTAAAACCGTCCTCTCAGGAAAGGTTTCAAAGCATAGACAGTAACAAGAGCCAGTCTTCTTGTACTTGAGTCGGCATTGTAGCTTTTGTATTTAATTCCGATGCAATTTCTGTGTTTCATCGTCAATAAGAGAGTCAGAGGGATACAGTAAACCTGAAGTGAAGCATCGGAATTCATAACTAGTGTCACAGGAATGGTTAAAAACATAGACAGTCAGTCTTCCTGTACTTAAGTCGTCACTGTGCCTTTTCTATTTAGTTCCGATGCAATTTCTGTGTTTCATCGTCAATAAGAACGTCCGAGGGTTACAGTAAACCTGAGTTGAAGCATCGGAATCTATAACTAGTGTCACAGGATGAGTTCAAACATAGACAGTAAGAAGAGCCAGTCTTCTTGTACTTAAGTCGGCATTGTGCCTTTTGTATTTAATTCCGATGCAATTTCTCTGTTTGATCGTCAATAAGAACGTCAGAGGGATACAGTAAACCTGAAGTAAAGCATCAGAATCTATAACTAGTGTCAGAAGAATGGTTCAAAACATAGACTTTAAGAAGAGTCAGTCTTCTTTTACTTAAGTCGGCAATTTGCGTTTTGTATTTAATTCCGTTGCAATTTCTGTGTTTCATCGTCAATAAGAAGGTCACAGGGACACAGTAAATCTGAAGTGAATCATCGGAATCTATAACTAGTGTCACAGGAATTGTTCAAAACATATACAGTAAGAAGAGTCAGTCTTCTTGTACTTAAGTCGGCATTGTACCTTTTGTACTTAATTCCGATGCAATTTCTGTGTCATCGTCAATACGAAGGTCCAAGTGATACAGTAGACATGAGGTGAAGCATCGGAATCTATAACTAGTGTCACAGGAATGGTTCAAAGCATAGACAGTAAGAAGAACCAGTCTTCTTGTAAATAAGTCGGCATTGTGCCTTTTGTATTTAATTGCGATGCAATTTCTGTGTTTCATCGTCAATAAGAAGGTCCAAGGGATACAGTAAACATATAGTGAAGCATCGAAATCTAAAACTGGTCTCACAGGAAATGTTCAAAACATAGTCAGTAAGGAGCGACAGTCTTCTTGTACTTAAATCGGCATTGTGACGTTTCTATTTAATTCCGATGCAATTTCTGTTCTTCGTCGTCGATAAGAAGGTCCAAGGGATAGAGTAAACCGGAATTGAAGCATCGGAATCTAAAACCGGTCTCACAGGAAAGGTTCAAAGCATAGACAGTAACAAGAGCCAGTCTTCTTCTACTTGAGTCGGCATTGTACCTTTTGTATTTAATTCCGATGCGATTTCTGTGTTTCATCGCCGATAAGACTGTCAGAGGGATACAGTAAACCTGAAGTGAAGCATCGGAATCTGTAACTTGTGTCACAGGAATGGTTCAAACATAGACAGTAAGAAGAGTCAGTCTTCTTGTACTTAAGTCGGCACTGTGCCTTTTCTATTTAATTCCAATTCAATTTCTGTATTTCATCGGCAATAAGAAGGTCCGAGGGATACAGTAAACCTGAGGTGAAGCATCGGAATCTATAACTAGTGTCACAGGAATGGTTCAAAACATAGACCGTAAGAAGAGTCAGTCTTCTTGTACTTAAGTCGGCATTGTGCCTTTTGTATTTAATTCCGATGCAATTTCTGTGTTTCATCGTCAATAAGAAGGTCCAAGGGATACAGTAAACATATAGTGAGGCATCGGAATCAAAAACTGGGCTCACAGGAAATGTTCAAAACATAGTCAGTAAGGAGAGTCAGTCTTTTTGTACATAAATCTGCATTGTGCGTTTCTATTTAATTCCGATGCAATTTCTGTGTTTCGTCGTCAATAAGAAGGTCCAAGGGATATAGTAAACCTGAATTGAAGCATCGGATTATAAAACCGGTCACACAGGAAAGGTTCAAAACATAGACATTAAGATGACCCAGTCTTCTTGTACTTGGGTCGGCATTGTACCTTTTGTATTTAATTCCGATGCAATTTCTGTGTTTAATCGCCAATAAGAAGGTCCAAAGTATACAGTAAATATATAGTGAAGCATCGGAATCAAAAAGTGGTCTCACAGGAAATGTTCAAGACATAGTCAGGAAGGAGAGTCAGTCTTCTTGAACTTAAGTCGGCACTGTGACTTTTCGATTTAATTCCGATGCAATTTCTGTGTTTCATCGTTAATAAGAAGGTCCAAGGGATACAGTAAACCTGAGGTGAAGCATCGGAATCTATAACTAGTGTCACTGGAATGGTTCAAAGCAAAGACAGTAAGAAGAGGCAGTCTTCTTGTACTTGAGTCCGCATTGTACCTTTTGTATTTAATTCCGATGCAATTTCTGTGTTTCATCGTCAATAAGAAGGTCCAAGGGATACAGTAAACAAATAGTGAAGCATCGGAATCTAATACTAGTCTCACAGGAAATTTTCAAAACATAGTCATTAAGGAGAGTCAGTCTTCTTGTACTTAAATCGGCATTGTGCCGTTTCTATTTAATTCCGATGCAATTTCTGTTCTTCGTCGTCGATAAGAAGGTCCAAGGGATAGAGTAAACCGGAATTGAAGCATCGGAATCTAAATCCGGTCTCACGGGAAAGGTTCAAAGCATAGACAGTAACAAGAGCCAGTCTTCTTGTACTTGAGTCGGCATTGTACCTTTTGTAATTAATTCCGATGCAATTTCTGTGTTTCATCGTCAATAAGAAAGTCAGAGGGATACAGTAAATCTGAAGTGAAGCATCGGAATCTATAACTAGTGTCACAGGAATGGTTCAAACATAGACAGTAAGAAGAGACATTCTTCTTGTACTTAAGTCGGCACTGTGCCTTTTCTATTTAATTCCGATGCAATTTCTGTGTTTCATCGTCAATGAGAAGGTCCGAGGGATACAGTAAACCTGAGGTGAAGCATCGGAATCTATAACTAGTGACTCAGGAATTGTTCAAATCGTAGACAGTAAGATGAGCCAGTCGTCTTGTACTTAAGTCGTCATTGTGCCTTTTGTATTTAATTCCGATGCAATTTCTGTGTTTCATCGTCAATAAGAAGGTCAGAGGGATACAGTAAACCTGAAGTAAAGCATCGGAATCTATAACTAGTGTCACAGGAATGGTTCAAAACATAGACAGTAAGAAGAGTCAGTCTTCTTGTACTTAAACCGGCATTTTGCCTTTTGTATTTATTTCCGATGCAATTTCTGTGTTTCATTGTCAATAAGAAGGTCAGAGGGACACAGTAAACCTGAAGTGAAGCATCGGAATCTATAACTAGTGTCACAGGAATGGTTCAAAACATAGACAGTAAGAAGAGTCAGTCTTCTTGTACTTAAGTCGGCATTGTGCCATTTGTATTTAATTCCGATGCAATTTCTGCGTTTCGTCGTCAATAAGAAGGTCCAAGGGATACGGTAACCCAGTAGTGAAGCATCGGAATTTAAAACCGTCCTCACAGGAAAGGTTCAGAGCATAGACAGTAAGAGGAGCCAGTGTTCTTGTACTTGAGTCGGCATTGTACCGTTTGTATTTAATTCCGATGCAATTTCGGTGTTTCATCGTCAATAAGAAGGTCAGAAGGATACAGTAAACCTGAAGTGAAGCATCGGAATCTGAAACAGGTTTCATAGGAAAGGTTCAAAGCATAGACAGTAAGAAGAGTCAGTTTTTATGTCCTTAAGTCGGCTTTGAGCGGTTTCTATTTAATTCCGATGCAATTTCTGTGTTTCATCATCAGTAAGAAGGTCCGAGGGATACAGTAAACCTGAGGTGAAGCATCGGAATGTATAACTAGTGTCACAGGAATGGTTCAACACATAAACAGTAAGAAGAGCCAGTCTTCTTGTACTTAAGTCGGCATTGTGCCTTTTGTATTTAATTCCGATGCAATATCAGTGTTTCGTCGTCAATAAGAAGGTCCAAGGAATACAGTAACCCTGTAGTGAAGCTTCGAAATCTAAAACCGTCCTCTCAGGAAAGGTTTCGAAGCATAGACAGTAACAAGAGCCAGTCTTCTTGTACTTGAGTCGGCATTGTAGCTTTTGTATTTAATTCCGATGCAATTTCTGTGTTTCATCGTCAATAAGAGAGTCAGAGGGATACAGTAAACCTGAAGTGAAGCATCGGAATTCATAACTAGTGTCACAGGAATGGTTAAAAACATAGACAGTCAGTCTTCCTGTACTTAAGTCGTCACTGTGCCTTTTCTATTTAGTTCCGATGCAATTTCTGTGTTTCATCGTCAATAAGAACGTCCGAGGGTTGCAGTAAACCTGAGTTGAAGCATCGGAATCTATAACTAGTGTCACAGGATTAGTTCAAACATAGACAGTAAGAAGAGCCAGTCTTCTTGTACTTAAGTCGGCATTGTGCCTTTTGTATTTAATTCCGATGCAATTTCTCTGTTTGATCGTCAATAAGAACGTCAGAGGGATACAGTAAACCTGAAGTAAAGCATCAGAATCTATAACTAGTGTCAGAAGAATGGTTCAAAACATAGACTTTAAGAAGAGTCAGTCTTCTTTTACTTAAGTCGGCAATTTGCGTTTTGTATTTAATTCCGTTGCAATTTCTGTGTTTCATCGTCAATAAGAAGGTCACAGGGACACAGTAAATCTGAAGTGAAGCATCGGAATCTATAACTAGTGTCACAGGATTTGTTCAAAACATATACAGTAAGAAGAGTCAGTCTTCTTGTACTTAAGTCGGCATTGTACCTTTTGTATTTAATTCCGATGCAATTTCTGTGTCATCGTCAATACGAAGGTCCAAGTGATACAGTAAACATGAGGTGAAGCATCGGAATCTATAACTAGTGTCACAGGAATGGTTCAAAGCATAGACAGTAAGAAGAACCAGTCTTCTTGTAAATAAGTCGGCATTGTGCCTTTTGTATTTAATTGCGATGCAATCTCTGTGTTTCATCGTCAATAAGAAGGTCCAAGGGATACAGTAAACATATAGTGAAGCATCGAAATCTAAAACTGGTCTCACAGGAAATGTTCAAAACATAGTCAGTAAGGAGCGACAGTCTTCTTGTACTTAAATCGGCATTGTGACGTTTCTATTTAATTCCGATGCAATTTCTGTTCTTCGTCGTCGATAAGAAGGTCCAAGGGATAGAGTAAACCGGAATTGAAGCATCGGAATCTAAAACCGGTCTCACAGGAATGGTTCAAAGCATAGACAGTAACAAGAGCCAGTCTTCTTCCACTTGAGTCGGCATTGTACCTTTTGTATTTAATTCCGATGCGATTTCTGTGTTTCATTGCCAATAAGACTGTCAAAGGGATACAGTAAACCTGAAGTGAAGCATCGGAATCTGTAACTAGTGTCACAGGAATGGTTCAAACATAGACAGTAAGAAGAGTCAGTCTTCTTGTACTTAAGTCGGCACTGTGCCTTTTCCATTTAATTCCAATTCAATTTCTGTGTTTCATCGGCAATAAGAAGGTCCGAGGGATACAGTAAACCTGAGGTGAAGCATCGGAATCTATAACTAGTGTCACAGGAATGGTTCAAAACATAGACCGTAAGAAGAGTCAGTCTTCTTGTACTTAAGTCGGCATTGTGCATTTTGTATTTAATTCCGATTCAATTTCTGTGTTTCATCGTCAATAAGAAGGTCCAAGGGATACAGTAAACTTGAGGTGATGCTTCGGAATCTATAACTAGTGTCACAGGAATGGTTCAAAACATAGACAGTAAGAAGAGCCAGGCTTCTTGTACTTAAGTCGGCATTGTGCCTTTTGTATTTAATTCCGATTCAATTTCTGTGTTTCATCGTCAATAAGAAGGTCCAAGGGATACAGTAAACATATAGTGAGGCATCGGAATCAAAAACTGGGCTCACAGGAAATGTTCAAAACATAGTCAGTATGGAGAGTCAGTCTTCCTGTACTTAAATCGGCATTGTGCAGTTTCTATTTAATTCCGATGCAATTTCTGTGTTTCGTCGTCGATAAGAAGGACCAAAGGATACAGTAAACATGAATTGAAGCATTGGAATCTAAAACCGGTCTCACAGGAAAGGTTCAAGACATAGACAGCAAGAAGACCCAGTCATCTTGTACTTGAGTCGGCATTGTACCTTTTGTATTTAATTCTGATGCAATTTCTGTATATCATCGTCAATAAGAAGGTCCAAGGGATACAGTAAATATATAGTGAATCATCGGAATCAATAACTGGTCTCACAGGAAATGTTCAAAACATAGTCAGTAAGGAGAGTTAGTCATCTTGAACTTAAGTCGGCATTGTGCAATTTGTATTTAATTCCGATGCAATTTCTGTGTTTCATCGTCAATAAGAAGGTCAGAGGGATACAGTAAACCTGAAGTATAGCATCGGAATCTATAACTAGTGTCACAGGAATGGTTCAAAACATAGACAGTAAGAAGAGTCAGTCTTCTTGTACGTAAGTCGGCTTTTTGCATTTTGTATTTAATTCCGATGCAATATCTGTGTTTCATCGTCAATAAGGAGGTCAGAGGGACACAGTAATACTGACGTGAAGCATCGGAATCTATAACTAGTGTCACAGGAATGGTTCAAAACATAGACAGTAAGAAGAGCCAGTCTTCTTGTACATAAGTCGGCATTGTGCCTTTTGTATATAATTCCGATGCAATTTCTGTGTTTCATCGTCAATAAGAAGGTCCGAGGGATACAGTAAATCTGAAGTGAAGCATCGGAATCTAAAACTGGTTTCATAGGAAAGGTTCAAAACATAGACAGTAAGAAGAGTCAGTTTTCTTGTACTTAAGTCGGCATTATCGGTTTCTATTTAATTCCGATTCAAGTTCTGTTTTCATCGTCAATAAGTAGGTGCAAGGGATACAGTGAACTTGAGGTGAAGCATCGGAATCTATAACAAGTGTCACAGGAATGGTTCAAAACATAGACAGTAAGAAGAGTCAGTCTTCTTGTACTTAAGTCGGCATTGTGCCTTTTGTATTTCATTCCGATGCAATTTCTGTGTTTCATCGTCAATAAGAAGGTCCTAGGGATACAGTAAACATATAGTGAAGCATCGGAATCTAAAACTTGCCTCACAGTAAATGTTCAAAACATAGTCAGTAAGGAGAGTCAGTCATCTTGCACTTAAATCCACATTGTGCCGTTTCTATTTAATTCCGATTCAATTTCTGTGTTTCGTCGTCAATACGAACGTCCAACGGATATAGTAAACCTGATTTGAAGCATCGGAATATAAAACCGGTCTCACAGGAAAGGTTGAAAATATAGACATTTAGATGACCCAGTCTTCCTGTACTTCGGTCGGCATTGTACCTTTTGTATTTAATTCCGATGCAATTTCTGTGTTTCATCGTCAATAAGAAGGTCCAAGGGATACAGAAAATATATAGTGAAGCATCGGAATCAAAAACTGGTCTCACAGGCAATGTTCAAATCATAGTCAGTATATAGAGTCAGTCTTCTTGAACTTAAGTCGGCACTGTGACTTTTCTATTTAATTCCGATGCAATTTCTGTGTTTCATCGTCAACAAGAAGGTCCAAGGGATACAGTAAACCTGAGGTGAAGCATCGGAAACTATAACTAGTGTCACAGGAATGGTTCAAAGCAAAGACAGCTTGAAGAGTCAGTCTTCGTGAACTTAAGTCGGCATTTTGCCCTTTGTATTTAATTCCGATGAAATTTCTGTGTTTCATCGTCAATAAGAAGGTCTCAGGGACACAGTAAACCTGAAGAGAAGCATCGGAATCTATAACTAGTGTCACAGGAATGGTTCAAAACATATACAGTAAGAAGAGTCAGTCTTCCTGTACTTAAGTCGGCGTTGTACGTTTGGTATTTAATTCCGAAGCAATTTCTGTGTCATCGTCAATAAGAAGGTCCAAGGGATACAGTAAACTTGAGGTGAAGCATCGGAATCTATAACTAGTGTCACAGGAATGGTTCAAAACATAGCCAGTAAGAAGAACCAGTCTTCTTGTACTTAAGTCGGCATTGTGCCTTTTGTATTTAATTCCGATGCAATTTCTGTGTTTCATCGTCAATAAGAAGGTCCAAGGGATACAGTAAACATATAGTGAAACATCGGAACCTAAAACTGGTCTCACAGGAAATGTTCAAAACATAGTCGGTAAGGAGAGTCAGTCTTCTTGTACTTAAATCGGCATTGTGCCGTTTCTATTTAATTCCGATGTAATTTCTGTTCTTCGTCGTCGATAAGAAGGTCCAAGGGATACAGTAAACCGGAATTGAAGCATCGGAATCTAAAACCGGTCTCACAGGAAAGGTTCAAAGCATAGACAGTAACAAGAGCCAGTCTTCTTGTACTTGAGTCGGCATTGTACCTTTTGTATTTAATTCCGATGCAATTTCTGTGTTTCATCGTCAATAAGAAAGTCAGAGGGATACAGTAAACCTGAAGTGAAGCACTGGAATCTATAACTAGTGTCACAGGAATGGTTCAAACATAGACAGTAAGAAGAGTCAGTCTTCTTGTACTTAAGTCGGCACTGTGCCTTTTCTATTTAATTCCGATGCAATTTCTGTGATGCATCGTCAATAAGAAGGTCCGAGGGATACAGTAAACCTGAGGTGAAGCATCGGAATCTATAACCAGTGTCACAGGAATGGTTCAAACATAGACAGTAAGAAGAGTCAGTCTTCTTGTAATTAAGTCGGCATTGTGCCTTTTGTATTTAATTCCGATGCAATTTCTGTGTTTCATCGTCAATAAGAAGGTCCAAGGGATACAGTAAATATACAGTAAAGCATCGGAATCAATAACTGGTCTCACAGGAGATGTTCAAAACATATGTGGTAAGAAGAGTCAGTCTTCTTGTACTTAAGTCGGCATTGTGCCTTTTGTATTTATTCCGATGCAATTTCTGTGTTTCATCGTCAATAAGAAGGGCAAAGGGATACAGTAAACCTGAAGTGAAGCATCGGAATCTAAAACTGGTTTCATAGGAAAGGTTCAAAACATAGACAGTAAGAAGAGTCAGTTATCTTGTACTTAAGTCGGCATTGTGCGGTTTCTATTTAATTCCGATGCAATTTCTGTGTTTCGTCGTCAATAAGAAGGTCCAAGGGATACAGTATACCTGAAGTAAAGCATCGGAATCTAAAACCGGTCTCACAGGAAAGGTTCAAAACATAGACAGTAAGAAGAGTCAGTTTTCTTGTACTTAAGTCGGCATTGTGTCTTTTCTATTTAATACCGATGCAACTTTCGTGTTTCATCGTCAATAAGAAGGTCAGAGGGTTACTGTAATCCTGTAGTGATGCATCGGAACCTATAACTACTGTCACAGGAATGGTTCAAAACATAGACAGTAAGAAGAGTCAGTCTTCTTGTACTTAAGTCGGCATTGTGCCTTTTCTATTTAATTCCGATGCAATTTCTGCGTTTCGTCGTCAATAAGAAGGTCCAAGGAATACGGTAACCCTGTAGTGAAGCATCGGAATCTACAACCGTCCTCACAGGGAAGGTTCACAGCATAGACAGCAAGAAGAGCCAGTTTTCTTGTACTTGAGTCGGCATTGTACCTTTTGCATTTAATTCCGATGCAATTTCGGTGTTTCATCGCCAATAAGAAGGTCAGAGGGATACAGTAAATTTCAAGTGAAGCATCGGAATCTATAACCGGTTTCACAGGAAAGGTTCAAAACATTTACAGTAAGAAGAGCCAGTATTTTTGTACTTGAGTCGGCATTGTGCCTTTTGTATTTAATTCCGATGCAATTTCTGTGTTTCATCGTCAATAAGAAGGTCAGAGGGATACAGTAAACCTGAAGTACAGCATGGGAATCTATAACTAGTGTCACAGGAAAGGATCAAAACAGAGACAGTAAGAAGAGCTTGTCTTCTAGCACTTAAGTCGGCATTTTGTCTTTTGTGTTTAATTCCGATGCAATTTCTGTGTTTCATCGTCAATACGAAGGTCAGACGGATACAGTAAACCTGAAGAGAAGCATCGGAATCTATTACTAGTGTCACAGGAACGGTTCAAAACATAGACAGTAAGAAGAGTCAGTCATCTTGTACTAATGTCGGCATTTCGCCTTTTGTATTTAATTCCGATGCAATTTCTGTGTTTCATCGTCAATAAAAAGGTCAGAGGGACACAGTAAACCTGAAGGGTAGCATCGGAATCTATAACTAGTGTCACAGGAATGGTTCAAAACATAGAAAGTCAGAAGAGTCAGTTTTCTTGTACTTAAGCCGGCATTGTGCCTCTTCTATTTAATTCCGATGCAATTTCTGTGTTTCATCTTCAATACCAAGGTCCAAGGGATACAGTAAACCTGAAGTGAAACATCGGAATCTATAACTAGTGTCACAGGAATGGTTGAAAACATAGACAGTACGAAGAGCCAGTCGTCTTGTGCTTATGTCGGCGTTGTGCCTTTTGTATTTAATTCCGATGCAATTTCTGTGTTACATCGTCAATACGAAGGTCCAAGGGATACAGTAAATATATAGTGAAGCATCCGAATCAAAAACTCGTCTCACAGGAAATGATCAAAACATAGTCAGTAAGGTGAGTCAGTCTTCTTGAACTTAAGTCGGCATTGTGCATTTTGTATTTAATTCCGATGCAATTTGTGTGTGTCACAGTCAATAAGAAGGTCCAAGGGATACAGTAAGCTTGAAGGGAAGCATCAGAATCTATAACTAGTGTCACAGGAATGGTTCAAAACATAGACTTTAAGAAGAGTCAGTCTTCTTTTACTTGAGTCGGCATTGTAGCTTTTGTATTTAATTCCGATGCAATTTCTGTGTTTCATCGTCAATAAGAGAGTCAGAGGGATACAGTAAACCTGAAGTGAAGCATCGGAATTCATAACTAGTGTCACAGAAATGGTTAAAAACATAGACAGTCAGTCTTCCTGTACTTAAGTCGTCACTGTGCCTTTTCTATTTAGTTCCGATGCAATTTCTGTGTTTCATCGTCAATAAGAACGTCCGAGGGTTGCAGTAAACCTGAGTTGAAGCATCGGAATCTATAACTAGTGTCACAGGATTAGTTCAAACATAGACAGTAAGAAGAACCAGTCTTTTTGTAAATAAGTCGGCATTGTGCCTTTTGTATTTAATTGCGATGCAATTTCTGTGTTTCATCGTCAATAAGAAGGTCCAAGGGATACAGTAAACATATAGTGAGGCATCGAAATCTAAAACTGGTCTCACAGGAAATGTTCAAAACATAGTCAGTAAGGAGCGACAGTCTTCTTGTACTTAAATCGGCATTGTGACGTTTCTATTTAATTCCGATGCAATTTCTGTTCTTCGTCGTCGATAAGAAGGTCCAAGGGATAGAGTAAACCGGAATTGAAGCATCGGAATCTAAAACCGGTCTCACAGGAAAGGTTCAAAGCATAGACAGTAACAAGAGCCAGTCTTCTTCTACTTGAGTCGGCATTGTACCTTTTGTATTTAATTCCGATGCGATTTCTGTGTTTCATCGCCAATAAGACTGTCAAAGGGATACAGTAAACCTGAAGTGAAGCATCGGAATCTGTAACTAGTGTCACAGGAATGGTTCAAACATAGACAGTAAGAAGAGTCAGTCTTCTTGTACTTAAGTCGGCACTGTGCCTTTTCTATTTAATTCCGATGCAATTTCTGTGTTTCATCGGCAATAAGAAGGTCCGAGGGATACAGTAAACCTGAGGTGAAGCATCGGAATCTATAACTAGTGTCACGGGAATGGTTCAAAACACAGACCGTAAGAAGAGTCAGTCTTCTTGTACTTAAGTCGGCATTGTGCCTTTTGTATTTAATTCCGATGCAATTTCTGTGTTTCATCGTCAATAAGAAGGTCCAAGGGATACAGTAAATATACAGTAAAGCATCGGAATCAATAACTGGTCTCACAGGAGATGTTCAAAACATATGTGGTAAGAAGAGTCAGTCTTCTTGTACTTAAGTCGGCATTGTGCCTTTTGTATTTATTCCGATGCAATTTCTGTGTTTCATCGTCAATAAGAAGGTCAGAGGGATACAGTAAACCTGAAGTACAGCATGGGAATCTATAACTAGTGTCACAGGAAAGGATCAAAACAGAGACAGTAAGAAGAGCTTGTCTTCTAGCACTTAAGTCGGCATTTTGTCTTTTGTGTTTAATTCCGATGCAATTTCTGTGTTTCATCTTCAATAACAAGGTCCAAGGGATACAGTAAACCTGAAGTGAAACATCGGAATCTATAACTAGTGTCACAGGAATGGTTGAAAACATAGACAGTACGAAGAGCCAGTCGTCTTGTGCTTATGTCGGCGTTGTGCCTTTTGTATTTAATTCCGATGCAATTTCTGTGTTACATCGTCAATACGGAGGTCCAAGGGATACAGTAAATATATAGTGAAGCATCCGAATCAAAAACTCGTCTCACAGGAAATGATCAAAACATAGTCAGTAAGGTGAGTCAGTCTTCTTGAACTTAAGTCGGCATTGTGCATTTTGTATTTAATTCCGATGCAATTTGTGTGTGTCATAGTCAATAAGAAGGTCCAAGGGATACAGTAAGCTTGAAGTGAAGCATCAGAATCTATAACTAGTGTCACAGGAATGGTTCAAAACATAGACAGAATGAAGAGTCAGTTCTCTTGTACTTAAGTTTGCATTGTGCCTTCTCTAATTAATACCGATGCAATTTCTGTGTTTCATCGTCAATAAGAAGGTACAAGGGATATAGTAAACCTGAAGTGAAGCATCGGAATCTATTACTAGTGTCGCAGGAATGGTTCAAAGCAGAGACAGTGAGAAGAGTCAGTTTTCTTGTATTTAAGTCGGCATTGCGCCTTTTCTATTAAATTCCGATGCAATTTCTGTGTTTTGTCGTCAATAAGACGGTCCAAGGGATGCGGTACAACTGAAATGAAGCATCGGAATCTATAACTAGTGTCACAGGAATGGTTCAAAACATAGACAATAATAAGAGTCAGTTTTCTTGTACTTAAGTCGCCATTGTGATTTTCTATTTAATACCGATGCAATTTCTGTGTTTCATAGTCAATAAGAAGGTCCAAGGGATATAGTAAACATATAGTGAAGCATCGGAATCTAAAACTCGTCTCACAGGAAATGTTCAAAGCATAGTCAGTAAGAAGAGTCAGACTTCTTGTACTTAAATCGGCACTGTGCGTTTTGTATTTAATTCTGATGCTATTTCTGTGTTTCATCGTCTATAAGAAGGTCAGAGAGATACAGTAAACCTGAAGTGAAGCATCGGAGTCTATAACTAGTGGCACAGGAACGGTTCAAAGCATAGACAGTAAGAAGAGTCAGTCTTCTTGTACTTAAGTCGGCATTGTGCCTTTTGTATTTAATTCCGATGCAATTTATGTGTTTCTTCGTCAATAAGAAGGTCCAAGGGATACAGTAAACATATAGTAAAGCATCGAAATCTAAAACATGTGTCACAGGAAATGTTCAACCATAGTCAGTAAGGAGGGTCAGTCTTCTTGTACTTAAGTCGGCATTGTGCCTTTCCTATTTAATTCCGATGCAATTTTTGTGTTTCGTCGGCAATAAGAAGGTCCAAGGGATACAGTAAACCTGAAGGGAAGCATCGGAATCTAAAACCGGTCTCAAAGAAGAGGTTCAAAACATAGACAGTAAGAAGAGACTGTCTTCTTGTACCTGAGTCGGCATTGTACCTTTTGTATTTAATTCCGATGCAATTTCTGTGTTTCATCGTCAGTAAGAAAGTCAGAGGGATACAGTAAACCTGAAGTGAAGCATCGGAATCCATAACTAGTGTCACACGAATGGCTCAAAACATAGACAGTAAGAAGAGTCAGTCTTCTTGTACTTAAAGGGGCATTGTGCCTATTCTATTTAATTCCGATGCAATTTATATGTTTCGTCGTCAATAAGATGGTCCAAGGGATACAGAAACCTGAAGTGAAGCATCGGAATCTAGAACCGGTTTCACAGGAAAGGTTCAAATCATAGACACACTTGAAGAGCCAGTCTTCTTGTACTTGAGTCGGCATTGTGCCTTTTGTATTTAATTCCGATGCAATTTCTGTGTTTCATCGTCAATAAGAACGTCCAAGTGATAGAGTAAACATATATTGAAGCATCGGAATCTAATACTGGTCTCACAGGAAATGTTCAAAACATAGTCAGTATGAAGAGTCAGTCTTGTTGTACTTAAATCGGCATTGTGCGTTTTGTATTTAATTCCGATGATATTTCTGCGTTTCATCGTCTATAAGAAGGTCAGAGGTATACAGTAAACCTGAAGTGAAGCATCGGAATCTATAACTAGTGTCACAGGATTGGTTCAAAACATAGACAGTAAGAAGAGTCAGTCTTCTTGTACTTAAGTCGGCATTGTGCCTTTTAAATTTCATTCCGATGCAACTTACGTGTTTCGTCGTCAGTACGAAGGTCCAAGGGATACAGAAACCTGAAGTGAAGCATCGGAATCTTAAACCGGGCTCACAGGACAGGTTCAAAACATAGACTCGAAGAGAAGCCTGTCTTCTTGTAATTGAGTCGGCATTGTGCCTTTTGTATTTAATTCCAATGTAATTTCTGTGTTTCATTGTCAATAAGAAGGTCCAAGGGATACAATAAACCTGAAGTGCAGCATTGGAATCTAAAACTGATCTCACAATAATGGTTCGAAACATAGACAGTAAGAATAGTCAGTTTTCTTGTACTTAAGTCGGCATTGTACGGTTTCTATTTAATTCCGATGCAATTTCTGTGTTTCGTCGTCAATAAGAAGGTCCAAGGTATACAGTGAACCTGAAGGGAGGCATCTTAATCTAAAACCGGTCTCACAGGAAAGGTTCAAAACATCGACTGTTAGAAGAACCAGTGTTCTTGTCCTTGAGTCGGTATTGTACGGTTTCTATTTAATTCCGATCCAATTTCTGTGTTTCGTCGTCAATAAGAAGGTCCAAGGTATACAGTAAACCTGAAGTGAAGCATCGGAATCTATAACTAGTGTCACAGGAACGGTTCAAAACATAGTCAGTAAGAAGAGTCAATACTCTTGTACTTAAATCGGCATTGTGCGTTTTGTATTTAATTCCGATGCTATTTCTGTGTTTCATCGTCTATAAGAAGGTCAGAGGGATACAATAAACCTGAAGTGAAGCATCGGAATCTATAATTACTGTCACAGGAAGGGTTCAAAACATAGACAGTAAAAAAAACCAGGCTTCTTGTACTTATGTCAATATATTGCCTTTTGTATATAATTCCGATGCAATTTCTGTGTTTCATCGTCAATAAGAAGGTCCAAGGAATACAGTAAACCTGAAGTGAAGCAACGTAATCTATAACTAGTGTCACAGGAATGGTTCAAAACATAGACAGTAAGAAGAGTCAGTTTTCTTGTATTTAAGTCGGCACTGCGCCTTTTCTATTAAATTCCGATGCAATTTCTGTGTTTCGTAGTCAATAAGACGGTCCAAGGGATACAGTAAACCTGAAGTGAAGAATCGGAATCTAAAACCGGTCTCACAGGAAAGGTTCAAAACATAGACAGTAAGAAGAGCCAGTCTTCTTGTACTTGAAGCGGCATTGTGCCTTTTATACTTAATTCCGATTCAATTTCTGTGTTTCATCGTCAATAAGAAGGTCCAAGGGATATAGAAAACATATAGTGAAGCATCGGAATCTAAAACTGGTCTCACAGGAAATGTTCAAAACATAGTCAGTAAGAAGAGTCAGTCTTCTTGTACTTAAATCGGCACTGTGCGTTTTGTATTTAATTCCGATGCTATTCCTGTGTTTCATCGTCTATAAGAAGGTCAGAGGGATACAGTAAACCTGAAGTGAAGCATCGGAATCTATAACTAGTGGCACAGGAACGGTTCAAAGCATAGACAGTTAGAAGAGTCAGTCCTCTTGTACTTAAAACGGCATTGTGCCTTTTCTATTGAATTACGATGCAATTTATATGTTTCGTCGTCAATAAGATGGTCCAAGGGATACAGAAACCTGAAGTGAAGCATCGGAATCTAGAACCGGTCTCACAGGAAAGGTTCAAAACATAGACACTAAGAAGAGCCAGTCTTCTTGTACTTGAGTCGGCATTGTGCCTTTTGTATTTAATTCCGATGCAATTTCTGTGTTTCATCGTCAATAAGAACGTCCAAGTGATAGAGTAAACATATAGTGAAGCATTGGAATCTACAACTGGTCTCACAGGAAATGTTCAAAACATAGTCAGTATGAAGAGTCAGTCTTCTTGTACTTAAATCGGCATTGTGCGTTTTGTATTTAATTCCGATGCTATTTCCGTGTTTCATCGTCTATAAGAAGGTCAGAGGGATACAGTAAACCTGAAGTGAAGCATCGGATTCCATAACTAGTGTCACAGGAATGGTTCAAAACCTAGACAGTAAGAAATGTCAGTCTTCTTGTACTTAAGTCGGCATTGTGCCTTTTGTATTTAATTCCGATTCAGCTTCTGTGTTTCGTCGTCAATGAGAAGGCCCAAGGGATACAGTAAACCTGAAGTGAAGCATCGGAATCTATACCTAGTGTCACAGGAATGGTTCAAAACATAGACAGTAAAAAGAGTCAGTCTTCTTGTACTTAAGTCGGCATTGTGCCTTTTGTATTTAATTCCGATGCAACTTATATGTTTCGTCGTCAGTACGAAGGTCCAAGGGATACAGAATCCTGAAGTGAAGCATCGGAATCTTAAACCGGGCTCACAGGAAAGGTTCAATACATAGACTCTAAGAGGAGCCTGTCTTCTTGTACTTGAGTCGGCATTGTGCCTTTTGTATTTAATTCCGATGCAATTTCTGTGTTTCATCGTCAATAACAACGTCCAAGTGATAGAGTAAACATATAGTGACGCATCGGAATCTAAAACCAGTCTCACAGGAAATGTTCCAAACATCGTCAGTAAGAAGAGTCAGTCTTCTTGTACTAAAATCGGCATTGTCCCGTTTCTGTTTAATTCCGATGCAACTTCTGTGTTTCTTCGTCATAAAGAACGTCTAAGGGATACAGTAAACGTATAGTGAAGCATCGGATTTTAAAACTGGTCTCACAGGAAATGTTCAAAGCCTAGTCAGTAAGAAGAGTCAGACTTCTTGTACTTAAGTCGGCATTGTGCCTTTTGTATTTAATCCGATGCAATTTCTGTGTTTCATCGTCAATAAGAAGGTCAAAGGGATACAATAAACCTGCAGTGCAGCATCGGAATCTAAAACTGGTCTCACAACAATGGTTCGAAACATAGACAGTAAGAATAGTCAGTTTTCTTGTACTTAAGTCGGCATTGTACGGTTTCTATTTAATTCCGATGCAATTTCTGTGTTTCGTCGTCAATAAGAAGGTCCAAGGTATACAGTAAACCTGAAGGGAGGCATCTTAATGTAAAACCGGTCTCACAGGAAAGGTTCAAAACATCGACTGTTAGAAGAGCCAGTGTTCTTGTACTTGAGTCGGCATTGTACGGTTTCTATTTAATTCCGATGCAATTTTTGTGTTTCGTCGTCAATAAGAATGTCCAAGGGATATAGTAAACATTTAGTGAAGCATCGGAATCTAAAACTGGTCTCACAAAAAAAAGTTCAAAACATAGTCAGTGTGGAGAGTCAGTCTTATTGTACTTAAGTCGGCATTGTGCCTTTTGTATTAAATTCCGGTGCAATTTCTGTGTTTCGTCGTCAATACGAAAGTCCAAGGGATACAGTAAACCAGATGTGAAGCATCGATATCTATAACTAGAGTCACAGGAATGGTTCAAAACATAGAGGGTTAGAAGAGCCAGACCTCTTGTACTTAAGTTTGCATTGTGCCTTTTGTATTTAATTCCGATGCGATATCTGTGTTTCGTCGTCAATAAGAATGTCCAAGGGATACAGTAAACCTGAAGTGAAGCATCGGAATCTATAACTAGTGTCGTAGGAATGGTTCAAGCAAGAAGAGTCAGTCTTCTTGTACTTAAGTCGGCATTGTGCCTTTTGTATTTAATTGCGATGCAATTTCTGTGTTTCATCGTCAATAAGAAGGTCCAAGGGATAGAGTAAACCGGAAGTGAAGCATCGGAATCTATAACTAGTGTCACAGGAATGGTTCAAAACATAGACAGTAAGAAGAGTCAGTCCTCTGGTACCTAAGTCGGCATTGTGCCTTTTGTATTTAATTCCGATTCAATTTCTGTGTTTCGTCGTCAATAAGAAGGTCCAAGGGATACAGTAAAACTGAAGTGAAGAATCGGAATCTATAACTAGTATCACAGGAATCTTTCAAAGCATAGACAGTAAGAAGAGTCAGTCTTCTAGTACGTAAGTCGGCATAGTGACTTTTGACTTTAATTCCGATGCAATTTATGTGTTTCGTCGACAATAAGAAGGTCCAAGGGATACAGTAAACCTGAAGTGAAGCTTCGGAATCTATAACTAGAGTCTCAGGTATGGATCAAAACTAAGACAGAAGGAAAAGCCAGTCTTCTTGTACTTAAGTCGGCATTGTGCCTTTTGTATTTAATTCCGATTCAATTTCTGTGTTTCGTCGTCAATAACAAGGTCAGAGGGATAGAGTAAACCGGAAGTGAAGCATCGGAATCTATAACTAGTGTCACAGGAATGGTTCAAAGCATAGACAGTAAGAAGAGCCAGTCTTCTTGTACTTAAGTCGGCATTGTGCCTTTTGTATTTAATTCCGATTCAATATCTGTGTTTCGTCATCAATAAGAAGGTTAAATGGATAGAGCAAACCTGAAGTGAAGCTTCGGAATCTATAACTAGTCTCTCAGGTATGGTTCAAAACATAGACAGTAAGAAGTGCCAGTCTTCTTGTACTTAAGTCGGCACTGTGCCTTTTGTATTTAATTCCGATTCAATTTCTGTGTTTCGTCGTCAATACGAAGGTCAGAGGGATAGAGTAAACATGAAGTGAAGCATCGGATTTAATAACTAGTGTGACAGGAATGGATCAAAACATAGACAGTAAGAAGAGCAAGTCTTCTTGTACTTAAGACGGCATTGTGCCTTTTGTATTTAATTCCGATACAATTTATGTGTTTCGTCGTCAATAAGATGGTCCAAGGGATACAGTAAACCTGAAGTGAAGCATCGGAATCTGTAATTAGTGTCACAGGAATGGTTCAAAACATAGAGAGTTAGAAGAGCCAGACTTCTTGTACTTAAGTTTGCATTGTGCCTTTTGTATTTAATTCCGATGCAATTTCTGTGTTTCTTCGTCAATAAGAAGGTCAGAGAGTTACAGTAAACCTGAAGTGAAGCATCGGATTCCATAACTAGTGACACAGGAATGGTTCAAAACCTAGACAGTAAGAAATGTCAGTCTTCTTGTACTTAAGTCGGCATTGTGCCTTTTGTATTTAATTCCGATTCAGCTTCTGTGTTTCGTCGTCAATGAGAAGGCCCAAGGGATACAGTAAACCTGAAGTGAAGCATCGGAATCTATAACTAGTGTCACAGGAATGGTTCAAAACATAGACAGTAAAAAGAGTCAGTCTTCTTGTACTTAAGTCGGCATTGTGCCTTTTGTATTTAATTCCGATGCAACTTATATGTTTCGTCGTCAGTACGAAGGTCCAAGGGATACAGAAACCTGAAGTGAAGCAACGGAATCTTAAACCGGGCTCACAGGAAAGGTTCAATACATAGACTCTAAGAGGAGCCTGTCTTCTTGTACTTGAGTCGGCATTGTGCCTTTTGTATTTAATTCCGATGCAATTTCTGTGTTTTATCGTCAATAACAACGTCCAAGTGATAGAGTAAACATATAGTGACGCATCGGAATCTAAAACCAGTCTCACAGGAAATGTTCCAAACATAGTCAGTAAGAAGAGTCAGTCTTCTTGTACTAAAATCGGCATTGTCCCGTTTCTGTTTAATTCCGATGCAATTTCTGTGTTTCTTCGTCATAAAGAACGTCTAAGGGATACAGTAAACGTATAGTGAAGCATCGGATTTTAAAACTGGTCTCACAGGAAATGTTCAAAGCCTAGTCAGTAAGAAGAGTCAGTCTTCTTGTACTTAAGTCGGCATTGTGCCTTTTGTATTTAATCCGATGCAATTTCTGTGTTTCATCGTCAATAAGAAGGTCCAAGGGATACAATAAACCTGAAGTGCAGCATCGGAATCTAAAACTGGTCTCACAACAATGGTTCGAAACATAGACAGTAAGAATAGTCAGTTTTCTTGTACTTAAGTCGGCATTGTACGGTTTCTATTTAATTCCGATGCAATTTCTGTGTTTCGTCGTCAATAAGAAGGTCGAAGGTATACAGTAAACCTGAAGGGAGGCATCTTAATCTAAAACCGGTCTCACAGGAAAGGTTCAAAACATCTACTGTTAGAAGAGCCAGTGTTCTTGTACTTGAGTCGGCATTGTACGGTTTCTATTTAATTCCGATGCAATTTCTGTGTTTCGTCGTCAATAAGAAGGTCCAAGGGATACAGTAAAACTGAAGTGAAGAATCGGAATCTATAACTAGTATCACAGGAATCTTTCAAAGCATAGACAGTAAGAAGAGTCAGTCTTCTAGTACGTAAGTCGGCATAGTGACTTTTGACTTTAATTCCGATGCAATTTATGTGTTTCGTCGACAATAAGAAGGTCCAAGGGATACAGTAAACCTGAAGTGAAGCTTCGGAATCTATAACTAGAGTCTCAGGTATGGATCAAAACTAAGACAGTAAGAAGAGCCAGTCTTCTTGTACTTAAGTCGGCATTGTGCCTTTTGTATTTAATTCCGATTCAATTTCTGTGTTTCGTCGTCAATAACAAGGTCAGAGGGATAGAGTAAACCGGAAGTGAAGCATCGGAATCCATAACTAGTGTCACAGGAATGGTTCAAAGCATAGACAGTAAGAAGAGCCAGTCTTCTTGTACTTAAGTCGGCATTGTGCCTTTTGTATTTAATTCCGATTCAATATCTGTGTTTCGTCATCAATAAGAAGGTTAAATGGATAGAGCAAACCTGAAGTGAAGCTTCGGAATCTATAACTAGTCTCTCAGGTATGGTTCAAAACATAGACAGTAAGAAGTGCCAGTCTTCTTGTACTTAAGTCGGCACTGTGCCTTTTGTATTTAATTCCGATTCAATTTCTGTGTTTCGTTGTCAATACGAAGGTCAGAGGGATAGAGTAAACATGAAGTGAAGCATCGGATTTAATAACTAGTGTGACAGGAATGGATCAAAACATAGACAGTAAGAAGAGCAAGTCTTCTTGTACTTAAGACGGCATTGTGCCTTTTGTATTTAATTCCGATACAATTTATGTGTTTCGTCGTCAATAAGATGGTCCAAGGGATACAGTAAACCTGAAGTGAAGCATCGGAATCTGTAAGTAGTGTCACAGGAATGGTTCAAAACATAGAGAGTTAGAAGAGCCAGACTTCTTGTACTTAAGTTTGCATTGTGCCTTTTGTATTTAATTCCGATGCAAATTCTGTGTTTCTTCGTCAATAAGAAGGTCAGAGGGATACAGTAAACCTGAAGTGAAGCATCGGATTCTATAACTAGTGTCACAGGAATGGTTCAAAACCTAGACAGTAAGGAATGTCAGTCTTCTTGTACTGAAGTCGGCATTGTGCCTTTTGTATTTAATTCCGATTCAGCTTCTGTGTTTCGTCGTCAATGAGAAGGTCCAAGAGATACAGTAAACCTGAAGTGAAGCATCGGAATCTATAACTAGTGTCACAGGAATGGTTAAAAACATAGACAGTAAAAAGACTCAGTCTTCTTGTACTTAAGTCGGCATTGTGCCTTTTGTACTTAATTCCGATGCGATATCTGTGTTTCGTCGTCAATAAGAATGTCCAAGGGATACAGTAAACCTGAAGTGAAGCATCGGAATCTATAACTAGTGTCGCAGGAGTGGTTCAAGTAAGAAGAGTCACTCTTCTTGTACTTAAGTCGGCATTGTGCCTTTTGTATTTAATTGCGAAGTAATTTCTGTGTTTCATCGTCAATAAGAACGACAGAGGGATAAAGTAAACCGGAAGTGATGCATCGGAATCTATAACTAGTGTCACAGGAATGGTTCAAAACATAGACAGTAAGAAGAGTCAGCCCTCTCGTACTTATGTCGGCATTGTGCCTTTTGTATTTAATTCCCATGCAATTTCTGTGTTTCATCGTCAATAAGAAGGTCCAAGGGATACAGTAAACCTGAAGTGAAGCATCGGAATCTAAAACCGGTCTCACTGGAAATGTTCTAAACATAGTCAGTAAGAAGAGACAGTCTTCTTGTACTTAAGTCGGCATTGTGCCTTTTGTAGTTAATCTGATGCAATTTCTGTGTTTCGTCGTCAGAGGGATACAGTAAACCTGAAGTGAAGCATCGAAATCTAAAACTGGTCTCACAGGAAAGGTTCAAAACATAGACAGAAAGAAGAGCCAGTCTTCTTGTACTTGAGTCGGCATTGTGCCTTTTGTATTTAATTCCGATGCAATTTCTGTGTTTCATCGTCAATAAGAAGGTCAGAGGGATACAGTAAACCTGAAGTGAAGCATCGGATTCTATAACTAGTGTCACAGGAATGGTTCAAAACATAGACGGTAAGAAATGTCAGTCTTCTTGTGCTTAAGTCGGCATTGAGCTTTTTGTATTTAATTCCGATTCAGTTTCTGTGTTTCGTCGTCAATGAGAAGGTCCAAGGGACACAGTAAACCTGAAGTGAAGCATCGGAATCTATAACTAGTGTCACAGGTGTGGTTCAAAACATAAACAGTGAGAAGAATCAGTCTTTTTGTACCTAAGTCGGCATTGTGTCTTTTGTATCTAATTCCGATTCAATTTCTGTGTTTCGTCGTCAATAAGAAGGTCCAAGGGATACAGTAAAACTGAAGTGAAGCATCGGAATCTATAACTAGTATCACAGGAATGGTTCAAAGCATTGACAGTAAGAAGAATCAGTCTTCTACTACGAAAGTCGGCATAGTGACTTATGAATTTAATTCCGATGCAATTTATGTGTTTCGTCGACAATAAGAAGGTCCAAGGGATACAGTAAACCTGAAGTGAAGCTTCGAAATCTATAACTAGTGTCTCAGGTTTGGATCAAATCATAGACAGTAAGAAGAGCCAGTCTTCTTGTACTTAAGTCGGCATTGTGCCTTTTGTATTTAATTCCGATACAATTAATGTGTTTCGTCGTCAATAAGATGGTCCAAGGGATAGAGTAAACCTGAGGTGAAGCATCAGAATCTATAACTAGTGTCACAGGAATGGTTCAAAACATAGAGAGTTAGAAGAGCCAGACTTCTTGTACTTAAGTCGGCATTGTGCCGTTTGTATTTAATTCTGATGCAATTTCTGTGTTACATCGTCAATAAGAAGGTCCAAGGGATACAGTAAACCTGAAGTGAAGCATCGGAATGTATACCTAGTGTCACATTAATGGTTCAAAGCATAGACAGTAAGAAGAGCCATTCTTCTTGTACTTAAATCGGCATTTTGCCTTTCGTATTTACTTCCGATTCAATTTCTGTGTTTCGTCATCAATAAGAGGGTCCAAGGGATACAGCAAACCTGAAGTGAAGTTTCGGAAACTATAACTAGTGTCTCAGGTATGGTTCATAACATAGACAGTAAGAAGAGCCAGTCTTCTTGTACTTAAGTCGGCACTGTGCCGTTTGTATTTAATTCCGATGCGATATCTGTGTTTCGTCGTCAATAAGAATGTCCAAGGGATTCAGTAAACCTGAGGTGAAGCATCGGTACCTTTAACTAGTGTCGCAGGAATGGTTCAAACATAGACAGTAAGGTATGTCAGTCTTCTTGTACTTAAGTGCGCATTGTGCCTTTTGTATTTAATTCCGATTCAGTTTGTGTGTTTCGTCGTCAATGAGAAGGTCCAAGGGATACAGTTAACCTGAAGTGAAACATCGGAATCTATAACTAGTGTCGAAAGAATGGTTCAAAACATAGACAATAAAATTAGTCAGCCTTCTTGTACTTAAGTCGGCATTGTGAGTATTGTATTTAATTCCGATGCGATTTCTGTGTTTCGTCGTCAATAAGAATGTCCAAGGGATACAGTAAACCTGATGTGAAGCATCGGAATCTATAACTAGTGTCGCAGGAATGGTTCAAGTAAGAAGAGTCAGTCTTCTTGTACTTAAGTCGGTATTTTGCCTTTTGTATTTACTTCCGATGCAATTTCTGTGTTTCATCGTCAATAAGAACGACAGAGGGATACAGTAAAGCGGAAGTAAAGCATCGGAATCTATAACTAGTGTCACAGGAATGGTTCAAACTTAGACAGTAAGAAATGTCAGTCTTCTTGTACTTAAGTCGGCATTGTGCCTTTTGTATTTAATTCCGATGCAATTTCTGTGTTTCATCGTCAATAAGATCGACAGAGGGATACAGTAAACAGAAAGTGAAGCATCGGAATCTATAACTAGTGTCACAGGAATGGTTCAAAACATAGAGAGTAGGAAGAGCCAGACTTCTTGTACTTAAGTCTGCATTGTGCCTTTTGTATTTAATACAATGCAATTTCTGTGTTTCATCGTCAATAAGGAGGTCAGAGGGATACAGTAAACCTGAAGTGAAGCATCGAAATCTAAAACTGGTCTCACAGGAAAGGTTCAAAACATAGACAGTAAGAAGAGTCAGTCTTCTTGTACTTAAGTCGGCGTTTTACCTGTTGTATTTAGTTCCGATGCAATTACTGTGTTTCATCGTCAATACGAAGGTCAGAGGGATACAGTATACCTGAAATGAAGCATCGGAATCTATAACTAGTGTCACAGGAATGGTTCCAAACATTAACAGTGAGAAGAGTCAGTCTTCCTGTACTTAAGTCGGCATTGTGCCTTTTGTATTTAATTCCGATTCAATTTCTGTGTTTCGTCGTCAATAAGAGGCTCCAAGGGATACAGTAAACCTGAAGTGAAGCATCCGAATCTATAACTGGTATCACAGGAATGGTTCAAAGCATAGATAGTAAGAAGAGTCAGTCTTCTAGTACGTAAGTCTACATAGTGCCTTTTGTATTTATTACAATGCAATTTCTGTGTTTCATCGTCAATAAGGAGGTCAGAGGGATACAGTAAACCTGAAGTGAAGCATCGAAATCTAAAACTGGTCTCACAGGAAAGGTTCAAAACATAGACAGTAAGAAGAGTCAGTCTTCTTGTACTTAAGTCGGCATTGTACCTGTTGTATTTAGTTCCGATGCAATTACTGTGTTTCATCGTCAATAAGAAGGTCAGAGGGATACAGTAAACCTGAAGTGAAGCATCGGAATCTATAACTTGTGTCACAGGAATGGTTCAAAACATTAACAGTGAGAAGAGTCAGTCTTCCTGTACTTAAGTCGGCATTGTGCCTTTTGTATTTAATTTCCATTCAATTTCTGTGTTTCGTCGTCAATAAGAGGCTCCAAGGGATACAGTAAACCTGAAGTGAAGCATCCGAATCTACAACTGGTATCACAGGAATGGTTCAAAGCATAGATAGTAAGAAGAGTCAGTCTTCTAGTACGTAAGTCGGCATTGTGGATTTTGAATTTAATTCCGATGCAGTTTATGCGTTTCGTTGACAATAAGAAGGTCCAAGGGATACAGTAAACCTCAAGTGAAGCTTCGGAATCTATAACTAGTGTCTCAGGTATGGTTCAAAACATAGACAGTAGAAGAGCCAGTCTCCTTGTACTTAAGTCGGCATTGTGCCTTTTGTATTTAATTCCGATTCAGTTTCTATGTTTCGTCGTCAATAAGAAAGTCAGAGAGATAGAGTAAACCGGAAGTGAAGCATCGGAATCTATAACTAGTGTCACAGGAATGGTTCAAAACATAGACAGTTAGAAGAGTCAGTCCTCTTGTACTTAAGTCGGCATTGTGCCTTTTGTATTTAATTCCGATGCAATTTCTGTGTTACATCGTCAATAAGAAGGTCCAAGGGTTACAGTAACCCTGAAGTAAAGCATCGGAATCTATAACTAGTGTCACATGAATGGTTCAAAGCATAGACGGTAAGAAGAGCCAGTCTTCTTGTACTTAAGTCGGCATTGTGACTTTTGTATATAATTCCGATTCAATTTCTGTGTTTCGTCGTCAATAAGAAGGTCCAAGGGATACAGTAAACCTGAAGTGAAGCTTTGGAATCTATAACTAGTGTCTCAGGTATGGATCAAAAGATAGACAGTAAGAAGAGCCAGTCTTCTTGTTCTTAAGTCGGCATTGTGCCTTTTGTATTTTATTCCGATTCAATTTCTGTGTTTCGTCGCCAATAAGATGGTCAGAGGGATAGAGTAAACAAGAAGTGAAGCATCGGAATCTATAACTAGTGTCACAGGAATGGTTCAAACATAGACAGTAAGAAGAGCCAGTCTTCTTGTACTTAAGTCGGCATTGTGCTTTTTGTATTTATTTCCGATGCAATTTCTGTGATACATCGTCAATAAGAAGGTCCAAGGGATACAGTAACCCTGAAGTGAAGCATCGGAATCTATAACTAGTGTCACAGGAATGGTTCAAACATAGACGGTAGGAAGAGCCAATCTTCTTGTACTTAAGTCGGCATTGTGCCTTTTGTATTTAATTCCGATTTAATTTCTGTGTTTCGTCGTCAATAAGAAAGTCCAAGGGATACAGTAAACCTGAAGTGAAGCATTGGAATCTATAACTAGTGTCTCAGGTATGGTTCAAAACATAGACAGTAAGAAGAGCCAGTCTTCTTGTACTTAAGTCGGCATTGTGCCTTTTGTATTTAATTCCGATTCAATTTCTGTGTTTCGTCGTCAATAAGAAAGTCAGATGGATAGAGTAAACATGAAGTAAAGCATCGAAATCCATAACTAGTGTCACAGGAATGGTTCAAAACGTAGACAGTAAGAAGAGCCAGTCTTCTTGTACTTAAGACGGCATTGTGCCTTTTGTCTTTAATTCCGATTGAATATATGTGTTTCGTCGTCAATAAGATGGTCCAAGGATTGCTGTAAACCTGAAGTGAAGCATCGGAATCTATAACTAGTGTCACAGGAATGGTTCAAAACATAGAGAGTTAAAAGAGCCAGACTTCTTGTACTTATGACGCATTGTGCCTTTTGTATTTGATTCCGATGCTATTTCTGTGTTTCAGCGTCGATAAGAAGGTCAGAGGGATACAGTAAACCTGAAGTGAAGCATCGGAATCTATAACTAGTGTCACAGGAATGGTTCAAAACATAGACAGTAAGAAGAGTCAGTCCTCTTCTGCTTAAGTCGGCATTGTGCCTTTTGTATTTAATACCGATTCAATTTCAGTGTTTCGTCGTCAATAAGAAGGTCAGAGGGATACAGTAAACCGGAAGTGAAGCATCGGAATCTATAACTAGTGTCACAGGAATGGTTCAAACATAGACAGTAAGAAGAGTCAGTCCTCTTGTACTTAAGTCGGCATTGTGCTTTTTGTATTTAATTCCGATGCATTTTCTGTGTTACATCGTCAATAAGAAGTTCCAAGGGATACAGTAAACCTGAAGTGAAGCATCGGAATCTAAAACTAGTGTCACAGAAATGGTTCAAAGCATAGACCGTAAGAAGAGCCAGTCTTCTTGTACTTAAGTCGGCTTTGTGCCTTTAGTATTTAATTCCGATGCAATTTCTATGTTTCGTCGTCAATAAGAATGTCCAAGGGATACAGTAAACCTGAAGTGAAGCATCGGAATCTATATCTAGTGTCACAGGAATGGTTCAAAACATAGACAGTAAGAAGAGTCAGTCTTCTTTTACTTAAGTCGGCATTGTGACTTTTGTATTTATTTCCGATGCAATTTCTGTGTTACATCGTCAATAAAAGGTCCAAGGGATACAGTTACCCTGAAGTGAAGCATCGGAATGTATAATTAGTGTCACAGGAATGGTTCAAAACATAGACAGTAAGTAGAGGCAGTCTTCTTGTACTTAAGTCGGCATTGTGCCTTTTGTATTTAATTCCGATTCAATTTCTGTGTTTCGTCGTCAATAAGACGGTCCAAGGGATACAGTAAACCTGAAGTGAAGCTTCTGAATCTATAACTAGTGTCTCAGGTATGGTTCAAAACAAAGACAGTAAGAAGAGCCAGTCTACTTGTACTTAAGTCGGCATTGTGCCTTTTGTATTTAATTCCGATTCAATTTCTGTGTTTCATCGTCAATAAGAAGGTCAGAGGGATACAGTAAACCTGAAGTGAAGCATCGGAATCTATAACTAGTGTCACAGGAATGGTTCAAAACATAGACAGTAAGAAATGTCAGTCATCTTGTACTTAAGTCGGCATTGTGCCTTTTGTATTTAATTCCGACTCAATTTCAGTGTTTCGCCGTCAATAAGAAGGTCAGAGGGATACAGTAAACCGGAAGTGAAGCATCGGAATCTATAACTAGTGTCACAGGAATGGTTCAAAACATAGACAGTAAGAAGAGTCAGTCCTCTTGTACTTAAGTCGGCATTGTGCTTTTTGTATTTAATTCCGATGCAATTTCTATGTTTCGTCGTCAATAAGAACGTCCAAGGGATACAGTAAACCTGAAGTGAAGCATCGGAATCTAAATCTAGTGTCACAGGAATGGTTCAAAACATAGACAGTAAGAAGTGTCAGTCTTCTTGTACTTAAGTCGGCATTGTACCTTTTGTATTTAATTCCGATGCAATTACTGTTTTCATCCCCAATAAGAAGTTCAGAGGGATACAGTAAACCTGAAGTGAAGCATCGGAATCTATAACTAGTGTCACAGGAATGGTTCAAAACACTAACAGTGAGAAGAGTCAGTCTTCTTGTACTTAAGTCGGCATTGTGCCTTTTGAATTTAATTCCGATTCAATTTCTGTCTTTCGTCGTCAATAAGAAGCTCCAAGGGATACAGTGAACCTGAAGCGAAGCATCGGAATCTATAACTAGTATCACAGGAATGGTTCAAAGTATAGACAGTAAGAAGAGTCAGACTTCAAGTACGTAAGTCGGTATTGTGACTTCTGAATTTAATTCCGATGCAATTTATGTGTTTCGTCGACAGTAAGAAGGTCCAAGGGATACAGTAAATCGGAAGTGAAGCTTCGCAAACTATAACTAGCGTCTCAGGTATGGTTCAAAACATAGACAGTAAGAAGAGCCAGTCTTGTTGTACTTAAGTCGGCATTGGACCTTTTGTATTTAATTCCGATGCAATTTCTGTGTTTCGTCGTAAATACCAATGTCCAAGGGATACAGTAAACCTGAAGTGAAACATCGGAATCTATAACTAGTGTCACTGGAATGGATCAATACATAGACTGTAAGAAGCGTCAGTCTTCTTGTACTTCAGTCGGCATTGTGCCTTTTGTATTTAATTCCGACGCCATTTCTGTGATTCATCGTCAATATGAAGGTCAGAGGGAAACAGTAAACCGGAAGTGAACCATCGGAATCCATAACTAGTCTCACAGGAATGGTTCAAAACATAGACAGTAAGAAGAGTCAGTCTTCTTGTACTTAAGTCGGCATTGTGCCCTTTTTTATTTAATTCCGATTCAATTTCTGTGTTTCATCGTCAATAAGAAGGTCAGAGGAATAGAGTAAACATGAAGTGAAGCACCGGAATCTATAACTAGTGTCACAGGAATGGTTCAAAACATAGACAGTAAGAAGGGTCAGTCATCTTGTACTTAAGTCGGCATTGTGACTTTTGTATTAAAGTCCGATTCAATTTCTGTGTTTCATCGTCAATAAGAAGGTCAGAGGGATAGAGTATACATGAAGTGAAGCATCGGTATCTATAACTAGTATCACAGGAACGGTTCAAAGCATAGACAGTAAGAAGAGTCAGTCTTCAAGTACGTAAGGAGGCATTGTGACTTTTGAATTTAATTCCGATGCAATTTATGTGTTTCGTCGACAGTAAGAAGGTCCAAGGGATACAGTAAATCGGAAGTGAAGCTTCGGAAACTATAACTAGTGTCTCAGGTATGGTTCAAAACATAGACAGTAAGAAGAGCCAGTCTTGTTGTACTTAAGTCGGCATTGGCCCTTTTGTATTTAATTCCGATGCAATTTCTGTGTTTCATCGTCAATAAGAAGGTCAGAGGGATACAGTAAACCTGAAGTGAAGCATCGGAATCTATAACTAGTGTCACAGGAATGGTTCAAAACATAGACAGTAAGAAGAGTCAGTCCTCTTCTGCTTAAGTCGGCATTGTGCCTTTTGTATTTAATACCGATTCAATTTCAGTGTTTCGTCGTCAATAAGAAGGTCAGAGGGATACAGTAAACCTAAAGTGAAGCATCGGAATCTATAACTAGTGTCACAGGAATGAATCAAAACATTAACAGTGAGAAGAGTCAGTCATCTTGTACTTAAGTCGGCATTGTGCCTTTTGTATTTAATTCCGATTCAATTTCGGTGTTACGTCGTCACTAAGATGCTCCAAGGGATACAGTAAACCTGACGTCAAGCTTCGGAATCTATAACTAGTGTCTCAGGTATGGTTCAAAACTTAGACAGTAAGAAGAGCCAGTCTTCTTGTACTTAAGTCAGCATTGTACCTTCTGTATTTAATTCCGATGCAATAACTGTTTTCATCGTCAATAAGAAGGTCAGAGGGATACAGTAAACCTGAAGTGAAGCATCGGAATCTATAACTACTGTCACAGGAATGGTTCAAAACATAGACAGTTAGAAGAGTCAGTCTTCTTGTACTTAAGTCGGCATTGTACCTTCTGTATTTAATTCCGATGCAATAACTGTTTTCATCGTCAATAAGAAGGTCAGAGGGATACAGTAAACCTGAAGTGAAGCATCGGAATCTATAACTACTGTCACAGGAATGGTTCAAAACATTAACAATGAGAAGAGTCAGTCTTCTTGTACTTAAGCCGGCATTGTGCCTTTTGAATTTAATTCCGATTCAATTTCTGTGTTTCGTCGTCAATAAGAAGCTCCAAGGGATACAGTGAACCTGAAGCGAAGCATCGGAATTTATAACTAGTATCACAGGAATGGTTCAAAGCATAGACAGTAAGAAGAGTCAGTCTTCAAGTACGTAAGTCGGCATTGTGACTTTTGAATTTATTTCCGATTCAATTTCGGTGTTTCGTCGTCACTAAGATGCTCCAAGGGATACAGTAAACCTGACGTGAAGCTTCGGAATCTATAACTAGTGTCTCAGGTATGGTTCAAAACTTAGACAGTAAGAAGACCCAGTCTTCTTGTACTTAAGTCGGCATTGTGCCTTTTGTATTTAATTCCGATTCAATTTCTGTGTTTCATCGTCAATAAGAAGGTCAGAGGGATACAGTAAACCTGAAGTGAAGCATCGGAATCTATAACTAGTGTCACAGAAATGGTTCAAAACATAGACAGTAAGAAATGTCAGTCATCTTGTACTTAAGTCGGCATTGTGCCTTTTGTATTTAATTCCGATTCAATTTCAGTGTGTCGCCGTCAATAAGAAGGTCAGAGGGACACAGTAAACCGGAAGTGAAGCATCGGAATTCATAACTAGTGTCACAGGAATGGTTCAAAACATAGACAGTAAGAAGAGTCAATCCTCTTGAACTTAAGTCGGTTTTGTGCTTTTGTATTTAATTCCGATGCAATTTCTATGTTTCGTCGTCAATAAGATTGTCCAAGGGATACAGTAAACCTGAAGTGAAGCATCGGAATCTAAATCTAGTGTCACAGGAATGGTTCAAAACATAGACAGTAAGAAGAGTCAGTCTTCTTGTACTTCAGTCGGCATTGTGCCTTTTGTATTTAATTCCGACGCAATTTCTGTGTTTCATCGTCAATAAGAAGGTCAGAGGGAAACAGTAAACCGGAAGTGAACCATCGGCATCCATAACTAGTCTCACAGGAATGGTTCAAACATAGACAGTAAGAAATGTCAGTCTTTAAGTACGTAAGTCGGCATTGTGACTTTTGAATTAAATTCCGATGCAATTTATGTGTTTCGTCGGCAGTAAGAAGGTCCAAGGGATACAGTAAGTTGGAAGTGAAGCTTCGGAATCTATAACTAGTGTCTCAGGTATGGTTCAAAACATAGACAGTAAGAAGAGCCAGTCTTCTTGTACTTAAGTCGGCATTGTGCCTTTTGTATTTAATTCCGATTCAATTTCGGTGTTTCGTCGTCAATATGAAAGTCAGAGGGATAGAGTAAACATGAAGTGAAGCATCGGAATCTATAACTAGTGTCACAGGAATGGTTCGAAACATAGACAGTAAGAAGAGCGAGACTTCTTGTACTTAAGTCGGCATTGTGCCTTTTGAATTTAATTCCCATGCAATTTCTGTGTTTCATCGTCGAAAAGAAGGTCAGAGGGATTCAGTAAACCTGAAGTGAGGCATCGGAATCTATAACTAGTGTCACAGGATTGGTTCAAAACTTAGACAGTAAGATGAGTCAGTCTTCTTGTACTTAAGTCGGCATTGTACCTTTTGTATTTAATTCCGATGCAATTACGGTGTTTCATCGTCAATAAGAAGGTCCAAGGGATACAGTAAACCTGAAGTGAAGCATCGGAATCTATAAATAGTGTCACAGGAATGGTTCAAATCATTAACAGTGAGAAGGGTCAGTCTTCTTGTACTTAAGTCGGCATTGTGCCTTTTGTACTTAATTCCGATTCAATTTCTGTGTTTCGTCGTCAATAAGAAGCTCCAAGGGATACAGTAAACCTGAAGTGAAGCATCGGAATCTATAACTAGTATCACACGAATGCTTCAAAGCATAGACAGTAAGAAGAGTCAGTCTTCTAGTACGTAAGCCGTCATTGTGACTTTTGAATTTAATTCCGATGCAATTTCTGTGTTTCGTCGACAATAGGAAGGTCCAAGGGATACAGTAAACCTGAAGTGAAGCTTGGGAATCTATAACTAGTGTCACAGGAATGGTTCAAAACATAGACAGTAAGAAATGTCAGTCTTCTTGTACTTAGGTCGACAATGTGCCTTTTGTATTTAATTCCGATTCAATTTCTGTGTTTCGTCATCAATAAGAAGGTCAGAGGCATACAGTAAACTGGAAGTGAAGCATCGGAATCTATATCTAGTGTCACAGGAATGGTTCAAAACATAGACAGTAAGAAGAGTCAGTCCTCTTGTACTTAAGTCGGCATTGTGCCTTTTGAATTTAATTCCGATTCAATTTCTGTGTTTCGTCGTCAATAAGAAGCTCCGAGGGTTACAGTGAACCTGAAGCGAAGCATCGGAGTGTATAACTAGTATCACAGGAATGGTTCAAAGCATAGACAGTAAGAAGAGTCAGTCTTCAAGTATGTAAGTCGGCATTGTGACTTTTGAATTTAATTCCGATGCAATTTATGTGTTTCGTCGACAGTAAGAAGGTCCAAGGGGTAAAGTAAATCGGAAGTGAAGCTTCGGAAACTATAACTAGTGTCTCAGGTATGGTTCAAAACATAGACAGTAAGAAGAGCCAGTCTTGTTGTACTTAAGTCGGCATTGGCCCTTTTGTATTTAATTCCGATGCAATTTCTGTGTATCGTCGTAAATAACAATGTCCAAGGGATACAGTAAACCTGAAGTGAAACATCGGAATCTATAACTAGTGTCACAGGAGTGGTTCAAAACATATAGAGTTAGAAGAGCGAGACTTCTCGTACTTAAGTCGGCATTGTGCCTTTTGAATTTAATTCCGATGCAATTTCTGTGTTTCATCGTCGATAAGAATGTCAGAGGGATACAGTAAATCTGAAGTGAGGCATCGGAATCTATAACTAGTGTCACAGGAATGGTTCAAAACACAGACAGTATGAAATGTCAGTCTTCTTGTACTTAGGTCGACATTGTGCCTTTTGTATTTAATTCCGATTCAATTTCTGTATTTCTTCGTCAATAAGAAGCTCCAAGGGCAACAGTAAAACTGAAGTGAAGCATCGGAATCTATAACTAGTATCACACGAATGCTTCAAAGCATAGACAGTAAGAAGAGTCAGTCTTCTACTACGTAAGTCGTCATTGTGACTTTTGAATTTAATTCCGATGCAATTTATGTGTTTCGTCGACAACAGGAAGGTCCAAGGGATACAGTAAACCTGAAGTGAAGCTTCGGAATCTATAACTAGTGTCACAGGAATGGTTCAAAACATAGACAGTAAGAAATGTCAGTATTCTTGTACTTAGGTAGACATTGTGCATTTTGTATTTAATTCCGATTCAATTTCTGTGTTTCGTCATCAATAAGAAGGTCAGAGGGAAACAGTAAACCGGAAGTGAAGCATCGGAATCTATATGAAGTGTTACAGGAATGGTTCAAAACATAGACAGTAAGAAGAGTCAGTCCTCTTGTACTTAAGTCGGCATTGTGCCTTTTGTATTTAATTCCGATGCAATTTCTGTGTTTCGTCGTCAATAAGAACGTCCAAGGGATACAGTAAGCCAGAAGTGAAGCATCGGAATCTATAAGAAGTGTTGCAGGAATGGTTCAAAACATAGACAGTAAGAAGAGCCAGTCTTCTTGTACTTATGTCGGCATTGTGCCTTTTGTATTTACTTCTGATTCAATATCTGTGTTTCGTCGTCAATAAGAAGGTCAGAGGGATAGAGTAAACCGGAAGTGAAGCATCGGAATCTGTAACTAGTGTCACAGGAATGGTTCAAATCATAGACAGTAAGAAGAGTCAGTCCTCTTGTACTTAAGTCGGCATTGTGCCTTTTGTAATTAATTCCGATGGAATTTCTGTGTTACATCGTCAATAAGAAGGTCCAAGGGATACAGTAAACTTGAAGTGAAGCATCGGAATCTGTAACTAGTGTCACAGGAATGGTTCAATGCATAGACAGTAAGGAGAGCCAGTCTTCTTGTACTTAAGTCGGCATTGTGCCTTTTGTATTTAATTCCGATTCAATTTCTGTGTTTCGTCGTCAATAAGAAGGTCCAAGGGATACAGTAAACCTGAAGTGAAGCTTCGGAATCTATAAGTAGTGTCTCAGGTATGGTTCAAAACATAGACAGTAAGAGGAGCCTGTCTTCTTGTACTTAAGTCGGCATTGTGCCTTTTGTATCTAATTCCGATTCAATTTCTGTGTTTCGTCGTCAATAAGAAGGTCAGAGGGATAGAGTAAACATGAAGTGAAGCATCGGAATCTATAACTAGTGTCACAGGAATGGTTCAAAACATAGACAGTAAGAAGAGTCAGTCTTCTTGTACTTAGGACGGCACTGTGTATTTTGTATTTAATTCCGATGCAATTTCTGTGTTACATCGTCAATAAGAAGGTCCAAGGGATACACTAAACCTGAAGTGAAGCATCGGAATCTATAACTACTGTCACAGGAATGGTTGAAAACATAGACAGTAAGAAGAGTCAGTCTTCTAGTACTTAAGTCGGCATTGTGCCTTTTGTATTTAGTTCCGATGCAATTTCTGTGTTTCGTCGTCAATAATAATGTCCAAGGGATACAGTAAACCTGAAGTGAAACATCGGAATCAATAACTAGTGTCACTGGAATGGTTCCAAACATAGACGGTAAGAAGAGTCAGTCTTCTTGTACTTAAGTCAGCATTGTGCCTTTTGTATTTAATTCCGATGCTATTTCGTTGTTTCATCGTCAATAAGAAGGTCAGAGGGATACAGTAAACCTGAAGTGAAGCATCGGAATCTATAACTAGTGTCACAGGAATGGTTAAAAACACAGACAGTAAGAAATGTCAGTCTTCTTGTACGTAAGTCGGCATTGTGCCTTTTGTATTTAATTCCGATTCAATTTCTGTGTTTCGTCGTCAATTGGAAGGTCCAAGGGATACAAAAAACCTGAAGTAAAGCATCGGAATCTATAACTAGTATCACAGGAATGGTTCCAAACATAGACAGTAAGAAGAGCTATTCTTCTTGTACTTAAGTCAGCATTGTGCCTTTTGTATTTAATTCCGATGCAATTTCTATGTTACGTCGTCAATAAGAAGGTCCAAAGGATACAGTAAATGTGAAGTGAAGCATCGGAATCTATAACTAGTGTAACAGTAATGGTTCAAAACATAGACAGTAAGAAGAGTCAGTCTTCTTGTACTTAAGTCGGCATTGTGCCTTTTGTAATTGATTCCGATGCAATTTCAGTGTTTCGTCGTCAATAAAAAGGTCCAAGGGATACAGTAAACCTGAAGTGAAGCATCGGAATCTATAACTAGTGTCACTGGAATGGTTCAAAGCATAGACAGTAAGATGAGCCAGTCTTCTTGTACTTAAGTCGGCATTGTGGCTTTTGTATTTAATTCCGATCCAATTTATGTGATTCGTCAACAATAAGAAGGTCCAAGTGATACAGTAAACCTGAAGTGAAGCATCGGAATCTATAACTAGTGTCACAGGAATGGTTCAAAGCATAGACAGTAAGAAGAGTCAGTCTTCTTGTACTTATGTCGCCATTGTGCTATTTGTATTTAATTCCGATGCAATTTCTGTGTTTCATCGTCAATAAGAAGGTCAGAGGGAAACAGTAAACCGGAAGTGAAGCATCGGAATCTATAACTAGTGTCACAGGAATGGTTCAAAACATAGGCAGTAAGAAGAGTCAGACTTCTTGTACTTATGTCGGCATTGTGCGTTTTGTTTTTTATTCCGATTCAATTTCTGTGTATCGTCGTCAATAAGAAGGTAAAAGGGATACAGTAAACCTGAAGTGAAGCATCGGAATCTATAACTAGTGTCACAGGAATGGTTCAAAGCATAGACAGTAAGAAGAGTCAGTCTTCTAGTACTTAACTCGGCATTGTGCCTTTTGTATTTAATTCCGTTGCAATATCTGTGTTTCGTCGCCAGCAAGAAGGTCAGAGGAATACAGTAAAACTGCGGTGAAGCATCTGAATCTATAATTAGTGTCACAGGAATGGTTCAAAACATAGACAGTAAGAAGAGTCAGTCTTCTTGTACTTAAGTCGGCATTGTGCCTTTTGCATTTAATTCCGATGCAATTTCTGGGTTTCATCGTCAATAAGAAGGTCAGAGGGATACAGTAAACCTGATGTGAAGCATCGGAATCTATAACTAGTGTCACCGGAATTATTGAAAGACATAGACAGTAAGAAGAGTCGGTCCTCTTGTACTTAGGTCGGCATTGTGCCTTTGTATTTAATTCCGATGCAATTTCTGTGTTACATCGTCAATAAGAAGGTCCAAGGGATACAGTAAACCTGAAGTGAAGCATCAGAATCTATAACTAGTGTCACAGGAATGGGTCAAAGCATAGACAGTAAGAAGAGCCAGTCTTCTTGTACTTAAGTCGGCATTGTGCCTTTTGTTTTTAATTCCGATTCACTTTCTGTGTTTCGTCGTCAATAAGAAGGTTCAAGGGATACAGTAAACCTGAAGTGAAGCATGGGAATCTATAACTAGTGTCACCGGAATGGTTCAAAACATAGACAGTAAGAAGAGTCAGTCCTCTTGTACATAGGTCGGCATTGTGCCTTTTGTATTTAATTCCGATGCAATTTTTGTGTTACATCGTCAATACGAAGGTCCAAGGGATACAGTAAACCTGAAGTGATGCATCGGAATCTATAACTAGTGTCACAGGAATGCTTGAAAACATAGACAGTAAGAAGTGCCAGTCTTCTTGTACTTAAGTCGGCATTGTGCCTTTTGCATTTAATTCCGATGAAATTACTGTGTTTCGTCGTCAATGAGAATGTACAAGGGATACAGTAAACCTGAAGTGAAGCATCGGAATCTATAACTAGTGTCACTGGAATGGTTCAAAACATAGACAGTTAGAAGAGTGAGTCTTCTTGTACATAAGTCAGCATTGTGCCTTTTGTGTTTAATTCCGATGCAATTTCTGTGTTTCATCGTCAATAAGAAGGTCAGAGGGATACAGTAAACCTGAAGTGAAGCATTGGAATCCATAACTAGTGTCACAGGAATGGTTGAAAACATGGACAGTAGGAAGAGCCAGACTTCTTGTTTTTAAGTCGGCATTGTGCCTTTTGTATTTAGTTCCGATGCAATTTCTGTGTTTCGTCGTCAATAAGAGTGTCCAAGGGATACAGTAAACCTGAAGTGAAACATCGGAACCTATAACTAGTGTCACTGGAATGGTTCAATATATAGACAGTAAGTAGAGCCAGTCTTCTTGTACTTAGGTCGCCATTGTGCCTTTTGTATTTAATTCCGATGCAATTTCTGTGTTTCGTCGTCAAGAAGAAGTTCCAAGGGATACAGTAAACCTGAAGTGAATCATCGGAATCTATAACTAGTGTGACAGGAATGGTTCAAAACATAGGCAGTAAGGAGAGCCGGTTTTCTTGTACTTAAGTCTGCATTGTGCCTTTTGTATTTAATTCCGATTCAATTTCGGTGTTTCGTCGTCAATAAGATGGTCCAAGGGATACAGTAAACCTGAGGTGAAGCATCTGAATCTATAAATAATGACACAGGAATGGTTCAAAACATAGAGACTTAGAAGAGCCAGTCATCTGGTACTTAAGTCGGCATTGTGCATTTTGTATTTAATTCCGATGAAATTTCGGTTTTCCGTCGTCAATAAGAAGGTCAGAGGGATACAGTAAACCTGAAGTGAAGCATCGGAATCTATAACTAGTGTCACAGAATTGTTAAAAACATAGACAGTAAGAAATGTCAGTCTTCTTGTACTTAAGTCGGCATTGTGCATTTTGTATTTAATTCCGATTCAATTTCTGTGTTTCGTCGTCAATGGGAAGGTCCAAAGGATACAAAAAACCTGAAGTGAAGCATCGGAATTTATAACTAGTGTCACAGGAATGGTTCAAAACATAGACAGTAAGAAGAGTCAGTCTTCTTGTACTTACGTCGGCGTTGTGCCTTTTGTATTTAATTCCGATGCAAATTCTGTATTTCGTCGTCAATAAGCAAGCCCTGGGGATACAGTAAACCTGAAGTGAAGCATCGGAAACTATAACTAGTATCACAGGAATGGTTCCAAACATAGACAGCAAGACGAGCTATTCTTCTTGTACTTAAGTCAGCATTGTGCCTTTTGTATTTAATTCCGATGCAATTTCTGTGTTTCGTCGTCAATAAGAAGGTCCAAAGGATACAGTAAACCTGAAGTGAAGCATCGGAATCTATAACTAGTGTCACAGGAATGGTTCAAATCATAGACAGTACGAAGAGCCAGTCTTCTTGTACTTAAGACGGCATAGTGCTTCTTGAATTTAATTCCGATGCAATTTCTGTGTTTCGTCGTCAATACGAAGGTCCAAGGGATACAGTGAACATGAAATGAAGCATCGGAATCTATAACTAGTGTCTCAGGAATGGTTCAAATCAAAGACATTAAGAAGAGCCAGTCTTCTTGTACTTAAGACGGCATTGTGCCTTTTGTATTTAATTTCGATACAATTTATGTGTTTCGTCGTCAATAAGATGGTCCAAGGGATACAGTAAACCTGAAGTGAAACATCGGAATCTATAACTAGTGTCACATTAATGGTTCAAAACATAGAGAGTTAGAAGAGCCAGACTACTTGTACTTAAGTCGGCATTATGCCATTGGTATTTAATTCCGATGCAATTTCTGTGTTTCATCGTCAATAAGAAGGTCAGAGGGATACAGTAAACCTGAAGTGAAGCATCGGAATCTATAACTAGTGTCGAACGAATGGTTCAAAGCATAGACAGTAAGAAATGTAAGTCTTCTTGTACTTAAGTCGGCATTGTGCCTTTTGTATGTAATTCCAATGCGATTTCTGTGTTTCGTCGTCAATAAGAATGTCCAAGGGATACAGTAAGCCAGAAGTGAAGCATCGGAATCTATAACTAGTGTTGCAGGAATGGTTCAAAACATAGACAGTAAGAAGAGCCAGTCTTCTTGTACTTAAGTCGGCATTGTGCCTTTTGTATTTACTTCCGATTCAATATCTGTGTTTCGTCGTCAATAAGAAGGTCAGAGGGATAGAGTAAACCGGAAGTGAAGCATCGGAATCTATAACTAGTGTCACAGGAATGGTTCAAATCATAGACAGTAAGAAGAGTCAGTCCTCTTGTACTTAAGTCGGCATTGTGCCTTTTGTAATTAATTCCGATGGAATTTCTGTGTTACATCGTCAATAAGAAGGTCCAAGGGATACAGTAAACCTGAAGTGAAGCATCGGAATCTGTAACTAGTGTCACAGGAATGGTTCAATGCATAGACAGTAAGGAGAGCCAGTCTTCTTGTACTTAAGTCGGCATTGTGCCTTTTGTATTTAATTCCGATTCAATTTCTGTGTTTCGTCGTCAATAAGAAGGTCCAAGGGATACAGTAAACCTGAAGTGAAGCTTCGGAATCTATAAGTAGTGTCTCAGGTATGGTTCAAAACATAGACAGTAAGAGGAGCCTGTCTTCTTGTACTTAAGTCGGCATTGTGCCTTTTGTATCTAATTCCGATTCAATTTCTGTGTTTCGTCGTCAATAAGAAGGTCAGAGGGATAGAGTAAACATGAAGTGAAGCATCGGAATCTATAACTAGTGTCACAGGAATGGTTCAAAACATAGACAGTAAGAAGAGTCAGTCTTCTTTTACTTAAGTCGGCATTGTGCATATTGCATTTAATTCCGATGCAATTTCTGTGTTTCATCTTCAATAAGCAGGTCAGAGGGATACAGTAAACCTGAAGTGAAGCATCGGAATCTATAACTAGTGTCACCGGAGAGGTTCAAAACATAGACAGTAAGAAGAGTCCGTCCTCTTGTACTTAGGACGGCACTGTGAATTTTGTATTTAATTCCGATGCAATTTCTGTGTTACATCGTCAATAAGAAGGTCCAAGGGATACACTAAACCTGAAGTGAAGCATCGGAATCTATAACTACTGTCACAGGAATGGTTGAAAACATAGACAGTAAGAAGAGCCAGTCTTCTTGTACTTAAGTCGGCATTGTGCCTTTTGTATTTAGTTCCGATGCAATTTCTGTGTTTCGTCGTCAATAATAATGTCCAAGGGATACAGTAAACCTGAAGTGAAACATCGGAATCATTAACTAGTGTCACTGGAATGGTTCCAAACATAGACGGTAAGAAGAGTCAGTCTTCTTGTACTTAAGTCGGCATTGTGCCTTTTGTATTTAATTCCGATGCAATATCTGTGTTTCATCGTCAAAAAGAAGGTCAGAGGGAACGAGTAAACCGGAAGTGAAGCATCGGAATCTATAACTAGTGTCACAGGAATGGTTCAAAACATAGACAGTAAGAAGAGTCAGTCTTCTTGTACTTAAGTCGGCATTGTGCCTTTTGTATTTAATTCCGATTCAATTTCTGTGTTTCGTCGTCAGTAAGAAGGTCCAAGGGATACAGTAAACCTAGAGTTTAGCATCGGATTCTATAACTAGTGTCACAGGAATGGTTCAAAGCATAGACAGTAAGAAGAGTCAGTCTTCTAGTACTTAAGTCGACATTGTGCCTCATGTATTTAATTCCGATGCAATTTCTGTGTTTCGTCGTCAATAAGGAGGTCCAAGGGATACAGTAAACATGAAATGAAGCATCGGAATCTATAACTAGTGTCTCAGGAATGGTTCAAAACATAGACATTAAGAAGAGCCAGTCTTCTTGTACTTAAGACGGCCTTGTGCCTTTTGTATTTAATTTCGATACAATTTATGTGTTTCGTCGTCAATAAGATGGTCCAAGGGATACAGTAAACCTGAAGTGAAACATCGGAATCTATAACTAGTGTCACAGGAATGGATCCAAACATAGAGAGATAGAAGGGCCAGACTACTTGTACTTAAGTCGGCATTATGCCATTGGTATTTAATTCCGATGCAATTTCTGTGTTTCATCGTCAATAAGAAGGTCCGAGGGATACAGTAAACCTGAAGTGAAGCATCGGAATCTATAACTAGTGTCGAAGGAATGGTTCAAAGCACAGGCAGTAAGAAATGTAAGTCTTCTTGTACTTAAGTCGGCATTGTGCCTTTTGTATGTAACTCCAATGCGATTTCTGTGATACATCGTCAATAAGAAGGTCCACGGGATACAGTAAACCTGAAGTGAAGCATCGGAATCTATAACTAGTGTCACAGGAATGGTTGAAAACATAGACAGTAAGAAGAGCCAGTCTTCTTGTACTTATGTCGGCATTGTGCCTTTTGTACTAAGTTCCAAGCAATTTCTATGTTTCGTCGTCAATAAGAATGTCCAAAGGATACAGTAAACCTGAAGAGAAACATCGGAATCAATAACTAGTGTCACTGGAATGGTTAAAAACGTATACAGTAAGAAGAGTCAGTCTTCTTGTACTTAAGTCGGCATTGTGCCTTTTCTATTTTATTCCGATGCAATATCTGTGTTTCGTCGTCAATAAGAAGGTCAGAGGGAAACAGTAAACCGGAAGTGAAGCATCGGAATCAATAACTAGTGTCACAGGAATGGTTCAAATCATAGACAGTCAAAAATGTCAGTCTTCTTGTACTTAAGTCGGCATTGTGCCTTTTGTATTTAATTCCGATGATATTTCTGTGTTTCGTCGTCAATAAGAAGGCCCAAGGGATACAGTAAACCTGAAGTGAAGCACCGGAATCTATAACCAGTATCACAGGAATGGTTCCAAACATAGACAGTAAGAAGAGTCAGTCTTCTTGTACTTAAGTCGGCATTGTGCCTTTTGTAATTGATTCCGATGCAATTTCTGTGTTTCGTCGTCAATAAGAAGGTCCAAGGGATACAGTAAACCTGAACTGAAGCATCAGAATCTATAACTAGTGTCACAGGAATGGTTCAAGGCATAGACAGTAAGAAGAGCCAGTCTTCTTGTACTTATGTCGGCATTGTGCCTTTTGTATTTAATTCCGATGCAAATTCTGTGTTTCGTCGTCAATAGGAAAGCCCAAGAGATACAGAAAACCTGAAGTGAAGCACCGGAATCTATAACCAGTATCACAGGAATGGTTCCAAACATAGACAGTAAGAAGAGTCAGTCTTCTTGTACTTAAGTCGGCATTGTGGCTTTTGTATTTAATTCCGATTCAATTTCTGTGTTTCGTCGTCAATAAGAAGGTCCCAGGGATACAGTAAACCTGAAGTGAAGCATCGGAATCTATAACTAGTGTGACTGGAATGGTTCAAAACATAGGCAGTAAGAAGAGCCAGTCTTCTTAAACTTAAGTCGGCATTGTGCTTTTGTATGTAATTCCGATTCAATTTCTGTGTTTCGTCGTCAATAAGATGGTCCAAGGGATACGGTAAACCTGAAGTGAAGCATCGGAATCTATTAGTACTGACACAGGAATTGTTCAAAACATAGAGAGTTGGAAGAGCCGGTCTTCTTGTACGTAAGTCGGCATTGTGCCTTTTGTATTTAATTCCGATGCTATTTCGTTGTTTCATCGTCAATAAGAAGGTCAGAGGGATACAGTAAACCTGAAGTGAAGCATCGGAATCTATAACTAGTGTCACAGGAATGGTTCAAAACACAGACAGTAAGAAATGTCAGTCTTTTTGTACGTAAGTCGGCATTGTGCCTTTTGTATTTAATTCCGATTCAATTTCTGTGTTTCGTCGTCAATTGGAAGGTCCAAGGGATACAAAAAACCTGAAGTAAAGCATCGGAATCTATAACTAGTATCACAGGAATGGTTCCAAACATAAACAGTAAGAAGAGCTATTCTTCTTGTACTTAAGTCAGCATTGTGCCTTTTGTATTTAATTCCGATGCAATTTCTATGTTACGTCGTCAATAAGAAGGTCCAAAGGATACAGTAAATGTGAAGTGAAGCATCGGAATCTATAACTAGTGTAACAGTAATGGTTCAAAACATAGACAGTAAGAAGAGTCAGTCTTCTTGTACTTAAGTCGGCATTGTGCCTTTTGTAATTGATTCCGATGGAATTTCAGTGTTTCGTCGTCAATAAAAAGGTCCAAGGGATACAGTAAACCTGAAGTGAAGCATCGGAATCTATAACTAGTGTCACTGGAATGGTTCAAAGCATAGACAGCAAGATGAGCCAGTCTTCTTGTACTTAAGTCGGCATTGTGGCTTTTGTATTTAATTCCGATCCAATTTATATGATTCGTCAACAATAAGAAGGTCCAAGTGATACAGTAAACCTGAAGTGAAGCATCGGAATCTATAACTAGTGTCACAGGAATGGTTCAAAGCATAGACAGTAAGAAGAGTCAGTCTTCTTGTACTTATGTCGCCATTGTGCTATTTGTATTTAATTCCGATGCAATTTCTGTGTTTCATCGTCAATAAGAAGGTCAGAGGGAAACAGTAAACCGGAAGTGAAGCATCGGAATCTATAACTAGGGTCACAGGAACGGTTCAAAACATAGGCAGTAAGAAGAGTCAGACTTCTTGTACTTATGTCGGAATTGTGCGTTTTGTTTTTTATTCCGATTCAATTTCTGTGTATCGTCGTCAATAAGAAGGTAAAAGGGATACAGTAAACCTGAAGTGAAGCATCGGAATCTATAACTAGTGTCGCAGGAATTTTTCAAAGCATAGACAGTAAGAAGAGTCAGTCTTCTAGTACTTAACTCGGCATTGTGCCTTTTGTATTCAATTCCGTTGCAATATCTGTGTTTCGTCGCCAGCAAGAAGGTCAGAGGAATACAGTAAAACTGCGGTGAAGCATCGGAATCAATAACTAGTGTCACAGGAATGGTTCAAAACATAGACAGTAAGAAGAGTCAGTCTTCTTGTACTTAAGTCGGCATTGTGCCTTTTGCATTTAATTCCGATGCAATTTCTGGGTTTCATCGTCAATAAGAAGGTCAGAGGGATACAGTAAACCTGATGTGAAGCATCGGAATCTATAACTAGTGTCACCGGAATTATTGAAAGACATAGACAGTAAGAAGAGTCGGTCCTCTTGTACTTAGGTCGGCATTGTGCCTTTGTATTTAATTCCGATGCAATTTCTGTGTTACATCGTCAATAAGAAGGTCCAAGGGATACAGTAAACCTGAAGTGAAGCATCAGAATCTATAACTAGTGTCACAGGAATGGGTCAAAGCATAGACAGTAAGAAGAGCCAGTCTTCTTGTACTTAAGTTTGCATTAAGCCTTTTGTTTTTAATTCCGATTCACTTTCTGTGTTTCGTCGTCAATAAGAAGGTCCAAGGGATACAGTAAACCTGAAGTGAAGCATGGGAATCTATAACTAGTGTCACCGGAATGGTTCAAAACATAGACAGTAAGAAGAGTCAGTCCTCTTGTACTTAGGTCGGCATTGTGCCTTTTGTATTTAATTCCGATGCAATTTTTGTGTTACATCGTCAATACGAAGGTCCAAGGGATACAGTAAACCTGAAGTGATGCATCGGAATCTATAACTAGTGTCACAGGAATGCTTGAAAACATAGACAGTAAGAAGTGCCAGTCTTCTTGTACTTAAGTCGGCATTGTGCCTTTTGCATTTAATTCCGATGAAATTTCTGTGTTTCGTCGTCAATAAGAATGTACAAGGGATACAGTAAACCTGAAGTGAAGCATCGGAATCTATAACTAGTGTCACTGGAATGGTTCAAAACATAGACAGTTAGAAGAGTGAGTCTTCTTGTACATAAGTCAGCATTGTGCCTTTTGTGTTTAATTCCGATGCAATTTCTGTGTTTCATCGTCAATAAGAAGGTCAGAGGGATACAGTAAACCTGAAGTGAAGCATTGGAATCCATAACTAGTGTCACAGGAATGGTTGAAAACATAGACAGTAGGAAGAGCCAGACTTCTTGTTTTTAAGTCGGCATTGTGCCTTTTGTATTTAGTTCCGATGCAATTTCTGTGTTTCGTCGTCAATAAGAATGTCCAAGGGATACAGTAAACCTGAAGTGAAACATCGGAACCTATAACTAGTGTCACTGGAATGGTTCAATACATAGACAGTAAGTAGAGCCAGTCTTCTTGTACTTAGGTCGGCACTGTGCCTTTTGTATTTAATTCCGATGCAATTTCTGTGTTTCGTCGTCAAGAAGAAGTTCCAAGGGATACAGTAAACCTGAAGTGAATCATCGGAATCTATAACTAGTGTGACAGGAATGGTTCAAATCATAGGCAGTAAGGAGAGCCGGTTTTCTTGTACTTAAGTCTGCATTGTGCCTTTTGTATTTAATTCCGATTCAATTTCGGTGTTTCGTCGTCAATAAGATGGTCCAAGGGATACAGTAAACCTGAGGTGAAGCATCTGAATCTATAAATAATGACACAGGAATGGTTCAAAACATAGAGACATAGAAGAGCCAGTCATCTTGTACTTAAGTCGGCATTGTGCATTTTGTATTTAATTCCGATGAAATTTCGGTTTTCCGTCGTCAATAAGAAGGTCAGAGGGATACAGTAAACCTGAAGTGAAGCATCGGAATCTATAACTAGTGTCACAGAATTGTTAAAAACGTAGACAGTAAGAAATGTCAGTCTTCTTGTACTTAAGTCGGCATTGTGCATTTTGTATTTAATTCCGATTCAATTTCTGTGTTTCGTCGTCAATGGGAAGGTCCAAAGGATACAAAAAACCTGAAGTGAAGCATCGGAATTTATAACTAGTGTCACAGGAATGGTTCAAAACATAGACAGTAAGAAGAGTCAGTCTTCTTGTCCTTACGTCGGCATTGTGCCTTTTGTATTTAATTCCGATGCAAATTCTGTATTTCGTCGTCAATAAGCAAGCCCTGGGGATACAGTAAACCTGAAGTGAAGCATCGGAAACTATAACTAGTATCACAGGAATGGTTCCAAACATAGACAGCGAGACGAGCTATTCTTCTTGTACTTAAGTCAGCATTGTGCCTTTTGTATTTAATTCCGATGCAATTTCTGTGTTTCGTCGTCAATAAGAAGGTCCAAAGGATACAGTAAACCTGAAGTGAAGCATCGGAATCTATAACTAGTGTCACAGGAATGGTTCAAATCATAGACAGTACGAAGAGCCAGTCTTCTTGTACTTAAGTCGGCATTGTGCCTTTTGTTTTTAATTCCGATTCACTTTCTGTGTTTCGTCGTCAATAAGAAGGTCCAAGGGATACAGTAACCCTGAAGTGAAGCATGGGAATCTATAACTAGTGTCACCGGAATGGTTCAAAACATAGACAGTAAGAAGAGTCAGTCCTCTTGTACTTAAGTCGGCATTGTGCCTTTTGTATTTAATTCCGATGCAATTTTTGTGTTACATCGTCAATACGAAGGTCCAAGGGATACAGTAAACCTGAAGTGAAGCATCGGAAACTATAACTAGTGTCACAGGAATGCTTGAAAACATAGACAGTAAGAAGTGCCAGTCTTCTTGTACTTAAGTCGGCATTGTGCCTTTTATATTTAATTCCGATGAAATTTCTGTGTTTCGTCGTCAATAAGAATGTCCAAGGGATACAGTAAACCTGAAGTGAAGCATCGGAATCTATAACTAGTGTCACAGGAATGGGTCAAAGCATAGACAGTAAGAAGAGCCAGTCTTCTTGTACTTAAGTCGGCATTGTGCCTTTTGTTTTTAATTCCGATTCACTTTCTGTGTCTCGTCGTCAATAAGAAGGTCCAAGGGATACAGTAAACCTGAAGTGAAGCATCGGAATCTATAACTAGTGTCACAGGAATGGTTCAAAACATAGACAGTAAGAAGAGTCAGTCTTCTTGTACTTAAGTCGGCATTGTGCCTTTTGCATTTAATTCCGATGCAATTTCTGGGTTTCGTCGTCAATAAGAAGGTCAGAGGGATACAGTAAACCTGATGTGAAGCATCGGAATCTATAACTAGTGTCACCGGAATTATTGAAAGACATAGACAGTAAGAAGAGTCGGTCCTCTTGTACTTAGGTCGGCATTTTGCCTTTGTATTTAATTCCGATGCAATTTCTGTGTTACATCGTCAATAAGAAGGTCCAAGGGATACAGTAAACCTGAAGTGAAGCATCAGAATCTATAACTAGTGTCACAGGAATGGGTCAAAGCATAGACAGTAAGAAGAGCCAGTCTTCTTGTACTTAAGTCGGCATTGTGCCTTTTGTATTTAATTCCGATGCAATTTCTGTGTTGCTTCGTCGGCAAGAAGGTCAGAGGGATACAGTAAAACTGAGGTGAAGCATCGGAATCTATAACTAGTGTCACAGGAATGGTTCAAAACATAGACAGTAAGAAGAGTCACTCTTCTTGTACTTAAGTCGGCATTGTGCATTTTGAATTTAATTCCGATGCAATTTATGTGATTCGTCAACAATAAGAAGGTCCAAGTGATACAGTAAACCTGAAGTGAAGCATCGGAAACTATAACAAGTGTCTCAGGAATGGTTCAAAGCATAGACAGTAAGAAGAGTCAGTCTTCTTGTACTTAAGTCGGCATTGTGCTTTTTGTATTTAATTCCGATGCAATTTCTGTGATTCATCGTCAATAAGATGGTCAGAGGGAAACAGTAAACCGGAAGTGAAGCATCGGAATCTATAACTAGTGTCACAGGAATGGTTCAAAACATACACAGTAAGAAGAGTCAGTCTTCTATTACTTAAGTCGGCATTGTGCCTTTTGTTTTTAATTCCGATTCACTTTCTGTGTTTCGGCGTCAATAAGAAGGTCCAAGGGATACAGTAAACCTGAAGTGAAGCATCGGAATTTATAACTAGTCTCACAGGATTGGTTCAAACATAGACAGTAAGAAGAGTCAGTCTTCTAGTACTTAAGTCGGCATTGTGCCTTTTGTATTTAATTCTGATACAATTTCTGTGTTTCGTCGTCAGCAAGAAGGTCAGAGGGATACAGTAATACTGAGGTGAAGCATCGGAATCTATAACTAGTGTCACAGGAATGGTTCAAAACATAGACAGTAAGAAGTGTAAGTCTTCTTGTACTTAAGTCGGCATTGTGCCTTTGCATTTAATTCTGATGCAATTTCTGTGTTTCATCGTCAATAAGAAGGTCAGAGGGATACAGTAAACCTGAAGTGAAGCATGGGAATCTATAACTAGTGTTACCGGAATGGTTCAAAACATAGACAGTAAGAAGAGTCAGTCCTCTTGTACTTAGGTCGGCATTGTGCCTTTTGTATTTAATTCCGATGCAATTTTTTTGTTACATCGTCAATAAGAAGGTCCAAGGGATACAGTAAACCTGAAGTGAAGCATCGGAATCTATAACTAGTGTCACAGGAATGTTTGAAAACATAGACGGTAAGAAGAGCCAGTCATCTTGTACTTAAGTCGGCATTGTGCTTTTGTATTTAATTCCGATGAAATTTCTGTCTTTCGTCGTCAATAAGAATGTCCAAGGGATACAGTAAACCTGAAGTGAAGCATCGGAATCTATAACTAGTGTCACTGGAATGGTTCAAAACGTAGACAGTAAGAAGAGTCAGTCTTCTTGTACATAAGTCGGCATTGTGCCTTTTGTATTTAATTCCGATGCAATTTCTTTGTTTCATCGTCAATAAGAAGGTCAGAGGGAAACAGTAAACCGGAAGTGAAGCATCGGAATCTATAACTAGTGTCACAGGAATGGTTCAAAACATAGACAGTAAGAAGGGTCAGTCTTCTTGTACTTAAGTCGGCATTGTGCCTTTTGCATTTAATTCCGATTCAATTTCTGTGTTTCGTCGTCAATAAGATGGTCCAAGGGATACAGTAAACCTGAAGTGAAGCATCGGAATCTATTAGAAATGACACAGGAATGGTTCAAAACATAGAGATTTAGAAGAGCCAGTCGTCTTGTACTTAAGTCGGCATTGTGCCTTTTGTATTTAATTCCGATGCAATTTCGGTGTTTCGTCGTCAATAAGAAGGTCAGAGGTATACAGTAAACCTGAAGTGAAGCATCGGAATCTATAACTAGTGTCACAGGGATGGTTCAAAACATAGACAGTAAGAAATGTCAGTCTTCTTGTACTTAAGTCAGCATTGTGCCTCTTGTATTTAATTCCGATTCAACTTCGGTGTTTCGTCGTCATTAAGATGGTCCAAGGGATACAGTAAGCCTGAAGTGAAGCATCTGAATCTATAAGTAATGACACACGAATGGTTCAAAACATAGAGAGTTAGAAGAGCCAGTCATCTTGTACTTAAGTCGGCATTGTGCCTTTTGTATTTAATTCCGATGCAATTTCGGTTTTCCGTCGTCAATACGAAGGTCAGAGGGATACAGTAAACCTGAAGTGAAGCATCGGAATCTATAACTAGTGTCACAGAATGGTTAAAAACATAGACAGTAAGAAATGTCAGTCTTCTTGTCCTTAAGTCGGCATTGTGCCTTTTGTATTTAATTCCGATTCAATTTCTGTGTTTCGTCGTCAATGGGAAGGTCCAAGGGATGCAAAAAAATTGAAGCATCGGAATTTATAACTAGTGTCCAGGAATGGTTCAAAACATAGACAGTAAGAAGAGTCAGTCTTCTTGTACTTAAGTCGGCATTGTGCCTTTTGTATTTAATTCCGATGCAAATTCTGTATTTCGTCGTCAATAAGAAAGCCTAAGGGATACAGTAAACCTGAAGTGAAGCATCGGAAACTATAACTAGTATCACAGGAATGGTTCCAAATATAGACAGTAAGACGAGCTATTCTTCTTGTACTTAAGTCAGCATTGTGCCTTTTGTATATAATTCCGATGCAATTTCTGTGTTTCGTCGTCAATAAGAAGGTCAAAAGGATACAGTAAACCTGAAGTGAAGCATCGGAATCTATAACTAGTGTCACAGGAATGGTTCAAATCATAGACAGTAAGAAGAGTCAGTCTTCTTGTACTTAAGTCGGCATTGTGCCTTTTGTAATTGATTCCGATGCAATTTCTGTGTTTCGTCGTCAATAAGAAGGTCCAAGGGATACAGTAAACCTGAAGTGAAGCATCGGAATCTATAACTAGTGTCACAGGAATGGTTCAAAGCATACACAGTAAGAAGAGCCAGTCTTCTTGTACTTAAGTCGGCATTGCGGCTTTTGTATTTAATTCTGATTCAATTTATGTGATTCGTCAACAATAAGAAGGCCCAAGTGATACAGTAAACCTGAAGTGAAGCATCGGAATCTATAACTAGTGTCACAGGAATGGTTCAAAACACAGACAGTAAGAAGAGTCAGTCTTCTAGTACTTAAGTCGGCATTGTGCCTTTTGAAATAAATTCCGATGCAATTTATGTGATTCGTCAAAAATAAGAAGGTCCAAGTGATACAGTAAACCTGAAGTGAAGCATCGGAAACCATAACTAGTGTCACAGGAATGGTTCAAAGCATAGACAGTAAGAAGAGTCAGTCTTCTTGTACTTAACTCGGCATTGTGCCTTTTGTATTTAATTCCGATGCAAATTCTGTATTTCGTCGTCAGTAAGAAAGCCCAAGGCATACAGTAAACCTGAAGTGACGCATCGGAAACTATAACTAGTATCACAGGAATGGTTCCAAACATAGACAGTACGATGAGCTATTCTTCTTGTACTTAAGTCAGCATTTTGCCTTTTGTATTTAAATCCGTTGCAATTTCTGTGTTTCGTCGACAATAAGAAGGTCCAAAGGATTTAGTAAACCTGAAGCGAAGCATCGGAATCTATAACTAGTGTCACAGGAATGGTTCAAAACATAGACAGTAAGAAGAGTCAGTCTTCTTGTACTTAAGTCGGCATTGTGCCTTTTGTAATTGATTCCGATGCAATTTCTGTGTTTCGTCGTCAATAAGAAGGTCCAAGGGATACAGTAAACCTGAAGTGAAGCATCGGAATCTATAACTAGTGTCACAGGAATGGTTCAAACGTAGACAGTAAGAAGAGCCAGTCTACTTGTACTTAAGTCGGCATTGTGGCTTTTGTATTTAATTCCGATTCAATGTATGTGATTCGTCAACAATAAGAAGGTCCAAGAGATACAGTAAACCTGAAGTGAAGCATCGGAATCTATAACTAGTGTCAAAGGAATGGTTCAAAACATAGACAGTAAGAAGAGTCAGTCTTTTAGTACTTAAGTCGGCATTGTGCCTTTTGTATTTAATTCCGATGCAATTTCTGTGTTCCGTCGTCAGCAAGAAGGTCAGAGGGATACAGTAAAACTGAGGTGAAGCATCGGAATCTATAACTAGTGTCACAGGAATGGTTCAAAACATAGACAGTAAGAAGAGTCAGTCTTCTTGTACTTAAGTCGGCATTGTGCCTTTTGAATTTAATTCCGATGCAATTTATGTGATTCGTCAACAATAATAAGGTCCAAGTAATACAGTAAACCTGAAGTGAAGCATCGGAAACTATAACTAGTGTCACAGGAAAGGTTCAAAACATAGACAGTAAGAAGATTCAGTCTTCTTGTACTTAAGTCGGCGTTGTGCTTTTTGTATTTAATTCCGATACAATATCTGTGTTTCATCGTCAATAAGAAGGTCAGAGGGAAACAGTAAACCGGAAGTGAAGCATCGGAAACTATAACTAGTGTCACAGGAATGGTTCAAAACATAGACAGTAAGAAGAGTCAGTCTTCTTGTACATAAGTCGGCATTGTGCCTTTTGTATTTAATTCCGATGCAATTTCTGTGTTTCAGCGTCAATAAGAAGGTCAGTGGCATACAGTAAACCTGAAGTGAAGCATTGGAATCCATAACTAGTGTCACAGGAATGGTTGAAAACATAGACAGTAAGAAGAGCCAGCCTTCTTGTACTTAAGTCGGCATTGTGCCTTTTGTATTTAGTTCCGATGCAATTTCTGTGTTTCGTCGTCAATAAGAATGTCCAAGGGATACAGTAAACCTGAAGTGAAACATCGGAATCTATAACTAGTGTCACTGGAATCGTTCATTACGTAGACAGTAAGAAGAGCCAGTCTTCTTGTACTTATGTCGGCATTGTGCCTTTTGTATTTAATTCCGATGCAATTTCTGTGTTTCATCGTCAATAAGAAGGTCAGAGGGAAACAGTAAACCGGAAGTGAAGCATCGGAATCTATAACTAGTGTCACAGGAATGGTTCAAAGCATAGACACTAAGAAGAGTCAGTCTTCTTGTACTTAAGTCGGCATTGTGCCTTTTGTATTTAATTCCGATTCAATTTCTGTGTTTCGTCGTCAATATGAAAGTCCAAGGGATACAGTAAAACTGAAGTGAAACATCGGAATCTATAACTAGTGTCACAGGAGTGGTTCAAAGCATAGACAGTAACGAGGGTCAGTCTTCTAGTACTTAAGTCAGCATTGTGCCTTTTGTATTTAATTCCGATGCAATGTCTGTGTTTCGTCGTCAATAAGAAGGTCCAAGGGATACAGTAAACCTGAAGTGAAGCATCGGAATCTATAACTAGTGTGACAGGAATGGTTCAAAACATAGGCAGTAAGAAGAGCCGGTCTTCTTTTACTTAAGTCGGCTTTGTGCCTTTTGTATTTAATTCCGATTCAATTTCTGTGTTTCGTCGTCAGTGGGAGGGTCCAAGGGATACAAAAAACCTGAAGTGAAGCATCGGAATCTATAACTAGTGTCACAGGAATGGTTCAAAACATAGACAGTAAGAAGAGTCAGTCTCCTTGTACTTAAGTCGGCATTGTGCCTTTTGTATTTAATTCCGATGCAAATACTTTATATCATCGTCAATAAGGAAGCCCAAGGGATACAGTAAACCTGAAGTGAAGCATCGGAAACTATAACTAGTATCACAGGAATGGTTCCAAACATAGACAGTAAGACGAGCTATTCTTCTTGTACTTAAGTCGGCATTGTGCCTTTTGAATTTAATTCCGATGCAATGTCTGTGTTTCGTCGTCAATAAGAAGGTCCAAGGGATACAGTAAACCTGAAGTGAAGCATCGGAATCTATAACTAGTGTGACAGGAATGGTTCAAACATAGGCAGTAAGAAGAGCCGGTCTACTTGTGCTTGAGTCGGCATTGTGCCTTTTGTATTTAATTCCGATTCAATTTCTCTGTGTCGTCGTCAATAAGATGGTCCAAGGGATACAGTAAACCTGAAGTGAAGCATCGGAATCTATAAGTATTGACACAGGAATGGTTCAAAACATAGGGAGTTAGAAGAGCCAGTCTTTTTGTACTTAAGTCGGCATTGTCCTTTTTTTATTTAATTCCGATGCAATGTCGGTGTTTCATCGTCAATAAGAAGGTCAGATTGTTACAATAAACCTGAAGTGAAGCATCGGAATCTATATCTAGTGTCACAGGAGTGGTTCAAAACATAGACAGTAAGAAATGTCAGTCTTCTTGTACTTTAGTCGGCATTGTTCCTTTTGTATTTAATTCCGATGCTATTTCTGTGTTTCGTCGTCAATACGAAGGTCCAAAGGATACAGTAAACATGAAGTGAAGCATCGGAATCTATAACTAGTGTCACAGGAATGGTTCAAAACGTAGACAGTAAGAAGAGTCAGTCTTCTTTTACTTAAGTCGGCATTGTGCCTTTTGTAATTGATACCGATGCAATTTCTGTGTTTCGTCATTAATAAGAGGGTCCAAGGGATACAGTAAACCTGAAGTGAAGCATCGGAATCTATAACTAGTGTCACAGGAATGGTTCAAAACATAGACAGTAAGAAGAGTCAGTCTTTTAGTACTTAAGTCGGCATTGTGCCTTTTGTATTTAATTCCGATGCAATTTCTGTGTTCCGTCGTCAGCAAGAAGGTCAGAGGGATACAGTAAAACTGAGGTGAAGCATCGGAATCTATAACTAGTGTCACAGGAATGGTTCAAAACATAGACAGTAAGAAGAGTCAGTCTTCTTGTACTTAAGTCGGCATTGTGCCTTTTGAATTTAATTCCGATGCAATTTATGTGATTCGTCAACAATAAGAAGGTCCAAGTAATACAGTAAACCTGAAGTGAAGCATCGGAAACTATAACTAGTGTCACAGGAAAGGTTCAAAACATAGACAGTAAGAAGATTCAGTCTTCTTGTACTTAAGTCGGCGTTGTGCTTTTTGTATTTAATTCCGATACAATATCTGTGTTTCATCGTCAATAAGAAGGTCAGAGGGAAACAGTAAACCGGAAGTGAAGCATCGGAAACTATAACTAGTGTCACAGGAATGGTTCAAAACATAGACAGTAAGAAGAGTCAGTCTTCTTGTACATAAGTCGGCATTGAGCCTTTTGTATTTAATTCCGATGCAATTTCTGTGTTTCAGCGTCAATAAGAAGGTCAGTGGTATACAGTAAACCTGAAGTGAAGCATTGGAATCCATAACTAGTGTCACAGGAATGGTTGAAAACATAGACAGTAAGAAGAGCCAGTCTTCTTGTACTTAAGTCGGCATTGTGCCTTTTGTATTTAGTTCCGATGCAATTTCTGTGTTTCGTCGTCAATAAGAATGTCCAAGGGATTCAGTAAACCTGAAGTGAAACATCGGAATCTATAACTAGTGTCACTGGAATCGTTCATTACGTAGACAGTAAGAAGAGCCAGTCTTCTTGTACTTACGTCGGCATTGTGCCTTTTGTATTTAATTCCGATGCAATTTCTGTGTTTCATCGTCAATAAGAAGGTCAGAGGGAAATAGTAAACCGGAAGTGAAGCATCGGAATCTATAACTAGTGTCACAGGAATGGTTCAAAGCATAGACACTAGAAGAGTCAGTCTTCTTGTACTTAAGTCGGCATTGTGCCTTTTGTATTTAATTCCGATTCAATTTCTGTGTTTCGTCGTCAATATGAAAGTCCAAGGGATACAGTAAAACTGAAGTGAAACATCGGAATCTATAACTAGTGTCACAGGAGTGGTTCAAAGCATAGACAGTAACGAGGGTCAGTCTTCTAGTACTTAAGTCAGCATTGTGCCTTTTGTATTTAATTCCGATGCAATGTCTGTGTTTCGTCGTCAATAAGAAGGTCCAAGGGATACAGTAAACCTGAAGTGAAGCATCGGAATCTATAACTAGTGTGACAGGAATGGTTCAAAACATAGGCAGTAAGAAGAGCCGGTCTTCTTGTACTTAAGTCGGCTTTGTGCCTTTTGTATTTAATTCCGATTCAATTTCTGTGTTTCGTCGTCAATAAGATGGTCCAAGGGATGCAGTAAACCTGAAGTGAAGCATCGGAATCTATAAGTAATGACACAGGAATGGTTCAAAAGATAGAGAGCTAGAAGAGCCAGTCTTCTTGTACTTAAGTCGGCATAGTGCCTTTTGTTTTTAATTCCGATGCAATTTCGGTGTTTCGTCGTCAATAAGAAGGTCAGAGGGATACAGTAAACCTGAAGTGAATCATCGGTATCTATAACTAGTGTCAAAGGGATGGTTCAAAACATAGACAGTAAGAAATGTCAGTCTTCTTGTACTTAAGTCGGCATTGTGCCTTTTGTATTTAATTCCGATTCAATTTCTGTGTTTCGTCGTCAGTGGGAGGGTCCAAGGGATACAAAAAACCTGAAGTGAAGCATCGGAATCTATAACTAGTGTCACAGGAATGGTTCAAAACATAGACAGTAAGAAGAGTCAGTCTCCTTGTACTTAAGTCGGCATTGTGCCTTTTGTATTTAATTCCGATGCAAATACTTTATATCATCGTCAATAAGGAAGCCCAAGGGATACAGTAAACCTGAAGTGAAGCATCGGAAACTATAACTAGTATCACAGGAATGGTTCCAAACATAGACAGTAAGACGAGCTATTCTTCTTGTACTTAAGTCGGCATTGTGCCTTTTGAATTTAATTCCGATGCAATGTCTGTGTTTCGTCGTCAATAAGAAGGTCCAAGGGATACAGTAAACCTGAAGTGAAGCATCGGAATCTATAACTAGTGTGACAGGAATGGTCCAAACATAGGCAGTAAGAAGAGCCGGTCTACTTGTGCTTGAGTCGGCATTGTGCCTTTTGTATTTAATTCCGATTCAATTTCTCTGTGTCGTCGTCAATAAGATGGTCCAAGGGATACAGTAAACCTGAAGTGAAGCATCGGAATCTATAAGTATTGACACAGGAATGGTTCAAAACATAGGGAGTTAGAAGAGCCAGTCTTTTTGTACTTAAGTCGGCATTGTCCTTTTTGTATTTAATTCCGATGCAATGTCGGTGTTTCATCGTCAATAAGAAGGTCAGATTGTTACAATAAACCTGAAGTGAAGCATCGGAATCTATATCTAGTGTCACAGGAATGGTTCAAAACATAGACAGTAAGAAATGTCAGTCTTCTTGTACTTTAGTCGGCATTGTTCCTTTTGTATTTAATTCCGATGCTATTTCTGTGTTTCGTCGTCAATACGAAGGTCCAAAGGATACAGTAAACATGAAGTGAAGCATCGGAATCTATAACTAGTGTCACAGGAATGGTTCAAAACATAGACAGTAAGAAGAGTCAGTCTTCTTTTACTTAAGTCGGCATTGTGCCTTTTGTAATTGATTCCGATGCAATTTCTGTGTTTCGTCATTAATAAGAGGGTCCAAGGGATACAGTAAACCTGAAGTGAAGCATCGGAATCTATAACTAGTGTCACAGGAATGGTTCAAAACATAGACAGTAAGAAGAGTCAGTCTTTTAGTACTTAAGTCGGCATTGTGCCTTTTGTATTTAATTCCGATGCAATTTCTGTGTTCCGTCGTCAGCAAGAAGGTCAGAGGGATACAGTAAAACTGAGGTGAAGCATCGGAATCTATAACTAGTGTCACAGGAATGGTTCAAAACATAGACAGTAAGAAGAGTCAGTCTTCTTGTACTTAAGTCGGCATTGTGCCTTTTGAATTTAATTCCGATGCAATTTATGTGATTCGTCAACAATAAGAAGGTCCAAGTAATACAGTAAACCTGAAGTGAAGCATCGGAAACTATAACTAGTGTCACAGGAAAGGTTCAAAACATAGACAGTAAGAAGATTCAGTCTTCTTGTACTTAAGTCGGCGTTGTGCTTTTTGTATTTAATTCCGATACAATATCTGTGTTTCATCGTCAATAAGAAGGTCAGAGGGAAACAGTAAACCGGAAGTGAAGCATCGGAAACTATAACTAGTGTCACAGGAGTGGTTCAAAACATAGACAGTAAGAAGAGTCAGTCTTCTTGTACATAAGTCGGCATTGTGCCTTTTGTATTTAATTCCGATGCAATTTCTGTGTTTCAGCGTCAATAAGAAGGTCAGTGGTATACAGTAAACCTGAAGTGAAGCATTGGAATCCATAACTAGTGTCACAGGAATGGTTCAAATCATAGACAGTAAGAAGAGTCAGTCTTCTTGTACTTAAGTCGGCATTGTGCCTTTTGTATATTATACCGATGCAATATCTGTGTTTCGTCGTCAATATGAAGGTCCAAAGGATACAGTAAACCTGAAGTGAAGCATCGGAATCTATAACTAGTGTCACAGGAATGGTTCAAACATAGACAGTAAGAAGAGTCAGTCTTCTTGTACTTAAGTCGGCATTGTGCCTTTTGTAATTGATTCCGATGCAATTTCTGTGTTTCGTCGTCAATAAGAAGGTCCAAGGGATACAGTAAACCTAAAGTGAAGCATCAGATTCTATAACTAGTGTCACAGGAATGGTTCAAAGCATAGACAGTAAGAAGAGTCAGTCTTCTAGCACTTAAGTCGGCATTGTGCCTTTTGTATTTAATTCCGATGTAGTTTCTTTGTTTCGTCGTCAGCAAGAAGGACAGAGGGATACAGTAAAACTGAAGTGAAGCATCGGAATCTATAACTAGTGTCACAGGAATGGTTCAAAACATAGACAGTAAGAAGAGACAGTCTTCTTGTACTTAAGTCGGCATTGTGCTTTTTGTTTTTAATTCCGATTCAATTTCTGTGTTTCGTCGTCAATAAGAAGGTCCAAGGCATACAGTAAACCTGAAGTGAAGCATCGGAATCTATAACTAGTGTCACAGGATTGGTCAAAGCATAGACTGTATGAAGAGTCACTCTTCTAGTACTTAAGTCGGCATTGTGCCTTTTGTATTTAATTCCGATGCAATTTCTGTGTTTCGTCGTCAGCAAGAAGGTCAGAGGGATACAGTAAAACTGAGGTGAATCATCGGAATCTATAACTAGTGTCACAGGAATGCTTCAAAACATAGACAGTAAGAAGAGTCAGTCTTCTTGTACTTAAGTCGGCATTGTGCATTTTGCATTTAATTCCGATGCAATTTCTGTGTTTCATCGTCAATAATAAGGTCAGAGGGATACAGTTAACCTGAGGTGAAGCATCGGAATCTATAACTAGTGTCACCGGAATGGTTCAAAACCATAGACAGTAAAAAGAGTCAGTCCTCTTGTACTTAGTTCGGCATTGTGCCTTTTGTATTTAATTCCGATGCAATTTCTGTGTTACATCGTCAATAAGAAGGTCCAAGGGATACAGTAAACCTGAAATGAAGCATCGGAATCTATAACTAGTGTGACAGGAATGGTTCAAACATAGAGAGTTAGAAGAGCCAGTCTTCTTGTACCTAAGTCAGCATTGTGCCTTTTGTATTTAATTCCAATGCAATTTCGGTGTTTCATCGTCAATAAGAAGGTCAGAGGGATACAGGGAACCTGAAGTGAAGCATCGGAATCTATAACCAGTGTCACAGGAATGGTTCAAAACATAGACAGTAAGACATGTCAGTCTTCTTGTACTTAAGTCGGCATTGTGCCTTCTGTATTTAATTCCGATGCAATTTCTGTGTTTCGTCGTCAATAGGAAGGTCCAAGGGATACAGTAAACCTGAAGTGAAGCATCGGTATCTATAACTAGTATCACAGGAATGGTTGAAATCATAGACAGTAAGGAGAGCCAGTCCTCTTGTACTTAAGTCGGCATTGTCGCTTTTGTATTTAATTCCGATTCAATTTCTGTGATTCGTAAACAATAAGAAGGTCCAAGTGATACAGTAAACCTTAAGTGAAGCATCGGAATCTATAACTAGTATCACAGGAATGGTTCAAACATAGACAGTAAGAAGAGTCAGTCTTCTTGTACTTAAGTCGGCATTGTGCCTTTTGTATTTAATTCCGATTCTATTTCTGTGTTTCGTCGTCAATAAAAAGGTCCAAGGGATACAGTAAACCTGAAGTGAAGCATCGGAATCTATAACTAGTGTCACAGGAATGGTTCAAAACATAGACAGTAAGAAGAGTCAGTCCTCTTGTACTTAAGTCGGCATTGTGCATTTTGCATTTAATCCCGATGCAATTTCTGTGTTTCGTCGTCAATGGGAAGGTCGAAGGGATACAGTAAATCTGAAGTGAAGCATCGGAATCTATTACTAGTGTCACAGGAATGGTTTAAAACATAGACAGTAAGAAGAGTCAGTCTTCTTGTACTTAAGTCGGCATTGTGCCTTCTGTATTTAATTCCGATGCAATCTCTGTGTTTCATCGTCAATAAGAAGGTCCACGGGATACAGTAAACCTGAAGTGAAGCATCGGAATCTATAACTAGTATCACAGGAATGGTTGAAATCATAGACAGTAAGGAGAGCCATTGTTCTTGTACTTAAGTCAGCATTGTGCCTTTTGTATTTAATTCCGATGCAATTTCTGTGTTCTGTCGTCAATAAGAAGGTCCAAAGGATACATTAAATCTGACGTGAAGCATCGGAATCTATAACTAGTGTCACAGGAATGGTTCAAAGCATAGACAGTAAGAAGAGTCAGTTTTCTTGTACTTAAGATGCCATTGGGCCTTTTGTAATTGATTCCGATTCAATTTCTGTGTTTCGTCGTCAATAAGAAGGTCCAAGGGATACAGTAAACCTGAAGTGCAGCATCGGAATCAATAACTATTGTCACAGGAATGGTTCAAATCATAGACAGTAAGAATAGCCAGTCACTTGTACTTAAGTCGGCATTGTGGCTTTTGTATCTAATTCCGATTCAATTTCTGTGATTCGTCAACAATAAGAAATTCCAAGTGATACAGTAAACCTGAAGTGAAGCATCGGAATCTATAACTAGTATCACAGGAATGCTTCAAAACATAGACAGTAAGAAGAGTCAGTCTTCTTGTACATAAGTCGGCATTGTGCCTTTTGTATTTAATTCCGATTCAATTTCTGTGTTTCATCGTCAATAAGAAGGTCCAAGGGATACAGTAAACCTGAAGTGAAGCATCGGAATCTATAACTAGTGTCACAGGTATAGTTCAAAACATAGACAGTAAGAAGAGTCAGTCTACTTGTACTTAAGTCGGCATTGTGCATTTGGCATTTAATTCCGATGCAATTTCTGTGTTTGATCGTCAATAATAAGGTCAGAGGGACACAGTAAACCTGAGGAGAAGCATCTGAATCTATAACTAGTGTCACCGGAATGGTTCAAAACATAGACAGTAAGAAGAGTCAGTCCTCTTGCACTTAGGACGGCATTGTGCCATTTGTATTTAATTCCGATGCAATTTCTGTGTTACATCGTCAATAAGAAGGTCCAAGGGATACAGTAAACCTGAAGTCAGCATCGGAATCTATAACTAGTGTCACAGGAATGGTTCAAAACATAGACAGTAAGAAGAGTCAGTCTTCTTGTACTTAAGTCGGCATTGTGCATTTTGCATTTAATTCCGATGCAATTTCTGTGTTTCATCGTCAATAATAAGGTCAGAGGGATACAGTAAACCTGAGGTGAGGCATCGGAATCTATAACTAGTGTCACCGGAATGGTTCAAAACGTAGACAGTAAGAAGAGTCAGTCCACTTGTACTTAGGTCGGCATTGTGCCTTTTGTATTTAATTCCGATGCAATTTCTGTGTTACATCGTTAATAAGAAATTCCAAGGGATACAGTAAACCTGAAATGAAGCATCGGAATCTATAACTAGTGTCAGAGGAATGGTTGAAAACATAGACAGTAAGAAGAGCCAGGCTTCTTGTACTTAAGTCGTCATTGTGCCTTTTGTATTAAATTCCGATGCAATTTCTGTGTTTCGTCGTCAATTAGAAGGTCCAAGGGATACAGTAAACCTGAAGTGAAGCATCGGAATCTATAACTAGTGTGACAGGAATGGTTCAAAGCATAGGCAGAAAGATGAGCCAGTCTTCATGTACTTAATTCGGCATTGTGGCTTTTGTATTTAATTCCGATTCAATTTCTGTGTTTCGTCGGCAATAAGAAGGTCCAAGGGATACAGTAAACCTGAAGTGAAGCATCGGAATCTATAAGTAGTGTGACAGGAATGGTTCAAAACTTAGCCAGTAAGATGAGCCAGTCTTCCTGTACTTAAGTCGGCATTGTGCTTTTTGTATATAATTCCGATTCAATTTCTGTGTTTCGTCGTCAATGGGAAGGTCGAAGGGATACAGTAAACCTGAAGTGAAGCATCGGAATCTATAACTAGCGTCACAGGAATGGTTCAAAACATAGACAGTAAGAAGAGTCAGTCTTCTTGTACTTAAGTCGGCATTGTGCCTTCTGTATTTAATTCCGATGCAATCTCTGTGTTTCGTCGTCAATAAGAAGGTCCAATTGATACAGTAAACCTGAAGTGAAGCATCGGAATCTATAACTAGTGTCACAGGAATGGTTCAAAACATAGACAGTAAGAAGAGTCAGTCTTCTTGTACTTAAGTCGGCATTGTGCTTTTGTATTTAACTCCAATTCAATTTCTGTGTTTCGTCGTCAATAAGAAGGTCCAAGGGATACAGTAAAACTGAAGTGAAGCATCGGAATCTATAACTAGTGTCACAGGAATGGTTCAAACATAGACAGTAAGAAGAGTCAGTCTTCTTGTACTTAAGTCGGCATTGTGCCTTTTGTATTTAATTCCGATTCTATTTCTGTGTTTCGTCGTCAATAAAAAGGTCCAAGGGATACAGTAAACCTGAAGTGAAGCATCGGAATCTATAACTAGTGTCACAGGAATGGTTCAAAACATAGACAGTAAGAAGTGTCAGTCCTCTTGTACTTAAGTCGGCATTGTGCATTTTGCATTTAATCCCGATGCAATTTCTGTGTTTCGTCGTCAATGGGAAGGTCGAAGGGATACAGTAAATCTGAAGTGAAGCATCGGAATCTATTACTAGTGTCACAGGAATGGTTCAAAACATAGACAGTAAGAAGAGTCAGTCTTCTTGTACTTAAGTCGGCATTGTGCCTTCTGTATTTAATTCCGATGCAATCTCTGTGTTTCATCGTCAATAAGAAGGTCCACGGGATACAGTAAACCTGAAGTGAAGCATCGGAATCTATAACTAGTATCACAGGAATGGTTGAAATCATAGACAGTAAGGAGAGCCATTGTTCTTGTACTTAAGTCAGCATTGTGCCTTTTGTATTTAATTCCGATGCAATTTCTGTGTTCTGTCGTCAATAAGAAGGTCCAAAGGATACATTAAATCTGACGTGAAGCATCGGAATCTATAACTAGTGTCACAGGAATGGTTCAAAGCATAGACAGTAAGAAGAGTCAGTTTTCTTGTACTTAAGATGCCATTGGGCCTTTTGTAATTGATTCCGATTCAATTTCTGTGTTTCGTCGTCAATAAGAAGGTCCAAGGGATACAGTAAACCTGAAGTGCAGCATCGGAATCAATAACTATTGTCACAGGAATGGTTCAAATCATAGACAGTAAGAATAGCCAGTCACTTGTACTTAAGTCGGCATTGTGGCTTTTGTATCTAATTCCGATTCAATTTCTGTGATTCGTCAACAATAAGAAATTCCAAGTGATACAGTAAACCTGAAGTGAAGCATCGGAATCTATAACTAGTATCACAGGAATGCTTCAAAACATAGACAGTAAGAAGAGTCAGTCTTCTTGTACATAAGTCGGCATTGTGCCTTTTGTATTTAATTCCGATTCAATTTCTGTGTTTCATCGTCAATAAGAAGGTCCAAGGGATACAGTAAACCTGAAGTGAAGCATCGGAATCTATAACTAGTGTCACAGGTATAGTTCAAAACATAGACAGTAAGAAGAGTCAGTCTACTTGTACTTAAGTCGGCATTGTGCATTTGGCATTTAATTCCGATGCAATTTCTGTGTTTGATCGTCAATAATAAGGTCAGAGGGACACAGTAAACCTGAGGAGAAGCATCTGAATCTATAACTAGTGTCACCGGAATGGTTCAAAACATAGACAGTAAGAAGAGTCAGTCCTCTTGTACTTAGGACGGCATTGTGCATTTGTATTTAATTCCGATGCAATTTCTGTGTTACATCGTCAATAAGAAGGTCCAAGGGATACAGTAAACCTGAAGTCAGCATCGGAATCTATAACTAGTGTCACAGGAATGGTTCAAAACATAGACAGTAAGAAGAGTCAGTCTTCTTGTACTTAAGTCGGCATTGTGCATTTTGCATTTAATTCCGATGCAATTTCTGTGTTTCATCGTCAATAATAAGGTCAGAGGGATACAGTAAACCTGAGGTGAGGCATCGGAATCTATAACTAGTGTCACCGGAATGGTTCAAAACATAGACAGTAAGAAGAGTCAGTCCACTTGTACTTAGGTCGGCATTGTGCCTTTTGTATTTAATTCCGATGCAATTTCTGTGTTACATCGTTAATAAGAAATTCCAAGGGATACAGTAAACCTGAAATGAAGCATCGGAATCTATAACTAGTGTCAGAGGAATGGTTGAAAACATAGACAGTAAGAAGAGCCAGGCTTCTTGTACTTAAGTCGTCATTGTGCCTTTTGTATTAAATTCCGATGCAATTTCTGTGTTTCGTCGTCAATTAGAAGGTCCAAGGGATACAGTAAACCTGAAGTGAAGCATCGGAATCTATAACTAGTGTGACAGGAATGGTTCAAAGCATAGGCAGAAAGATGAGCCAGTCTTCATGTACTTAATTCGGCATTGTGGCTTTTGTATTTAATTCCGATTCAATTTCTGTGTTTCGTCGGCAATAAGAAGGTCCAAGGGATACAGTAAACCTGAAGTGAAGCATCGGAATCTATAAGTAGTGTGACAGGAATGGTTCAAAACTTAGCCAGTAAGATGAGCCAGTCTTCCTGTACTTAAGTCGGCATTGTGCTTTTTGTATATAATTCCGATTCAATTTCTGTGTTTCGTCGTCAATGGGAAGGTCGAAGGGATACAGTAAACCTGAAGTGAAGCATCGGAATCTATAACTAGCGTCACAGGAATGGTTCAAAACATAGACAGTAAGAAGAGTCAGTCTTCTTGTACTTAAGTCGGCATTGTGCCTTCTGTATTTAATTCCGATGCAATCTCTGTGTTTCGTCGTCAATAAGAAGGTCCAATTGATACAGTAAACCTGAAGTGAAGCATCGGAATCTATAACTAGTGTCACAGGAATGGTTCAAAACATAGACAGTAAGAAGAGTCAGTCTTCTTGTACTTAAGTCGGCATTGTGCTTTTGTATTTAACTCCAATTCAATTTCTGTGTTTCGTCGTCAATAAGAAGGTCCAAGGGATACAGTAAAACTGAAGTGAAGCATCGGAATCTATAACTAGTGTCACAGGAATGGTTCAAAACATAGACAGTAAGAAGAGTCAGTCTTCTTGTACTTAAGACGGCATTGTGCATTTTGCATTTAATTCCAATGCAATTTCTGTGTTTTGTCGTCAATAAGATGGTCCAAGGGATACAGTAAACCTGAAGTGAAGCATCGGAATCAAAAACTAGTGTCACAGGAATGATTCAAATCATAGACAGTAAGAATAGCCAGTCTTCTTGTACTTCAGTCGACATTGTGGCTTTTGTATTTAATTCCGATTCAATTTCTGTGATTCGTCAACAATAAGAAATTCCAAGTGATACAGTAAACCTGAAGTGAAGCATCGGAATCTATAACTAGTATCACAGGAATAGTTCAAAAGATAGACAGTAACAAGAGTCAGTCTTCTTGTACTTAAGTCGGCATTCTGCTTTTGTATTTAATTCCAATTCAATTTCTGTGTTTCGTCGTCAATAAGAAGGTCCAAGGGATACAGTAAAACTGAAGTGAAGCATCGGAATCTATAACTAGTGTCACAGGAATGGTTCAAAACATAGACAGTAAGAAGAGTCAGTCTTCTTGTACTTAAGACGGCATTGTGCATTTTGCATTTAATTCCAATGCAATTTCTGTGTTTCATCGTCAATAATAAGATCAGAGGGATACAGTAAACCTGAGGTGAAGCATCGGAATTTATAACTAGTGTCACCGGAATGGTTCAAAACATAGACAATAAGAAGAGTCAGTCCTCTTGTACTTACGACGGCATTGCGCCTTTTGTATTTAATTCCGATGCAATTTCTGTGTTACATCGCCAATAAGAAGGTCCAAGGGATACAGTAAACCTGAAGTGAGCATCGGAATCTATAACTAGTGTCACAGGAATGGTTGAAAACATAGACTGTAAGAAGAGCCAGGCTTCTTGTACTTAAGTCGGCATTGAGCCTTTTGAATTTAATTCCGATGCAATTTCTGTGTTTCGTCGTCAATAAGAAGGTCCAAGGGATACAGTAAACCTGAAATGAAGCATCGGAATCTATAACTAGTGTCACAGGAATGGTTGAAATCACAGAAAGTAAGAAGAGCCAGGCTTCTTGTATTTAAGTTGACATTGTGCCTTTTGTATTTAATTCCGATGCAATTCCTGTGTTTCGTCGTCAATAAAAAGGTCCAAGGGATACAGTAAACCTGAAGTGAAGCATCGGAAACTATAAGTAGTGTGACAGGAATGGTTCAAAACTTAGCCAGTAAGATGAGCCAGTCTTCCTGTACTTAAGTCGGCATTGTGCTTTTTGTATTCAATTCCGATTCAATTTCTGTGTTTCGTCGTCAATACGATGGTCCAAGGGATACAGTAAACCTGACATGAAGCATCGGAATCTTTAAGTAGTGTCACAGGAATGGTTCAAACATAGAGAGTTAGAGGAGCCAGTCTTCTTGTACTTAAGTCGGCATTGTGCCTTTTGTATTTAATTCCAATGCAATTTCGGTGTTTCGTCGTCAATAAGAAGGTAGAGGGATACAGTGAACCTGAAGTGAAGCATCGGAATCTATAACTAGTGTCACAGGAATGGTTCAAAACATAGACAGTAAGACATGTCAGTCTTCTTGTACTTAAGTCGACATTGTGCCTTTTGTATTTAATTCCGATTCAATTTCTGTGTTTCGTCGTCAATGGGAAGGTCGAAGGGATACAGTAAATCTGAAGTGAAGCATCGGAATCTATTACTAGTGTCACAGGAATGGTTCAAAACCTAAACAGTAAGAAGAGTCAGTCTTCTTGAACTTAAGTCGGCATTGTGCCTTCTGTATTTAATTCCGATGCAATCTCTGTGTTTCATCGTCAATAAGAAGGTCCACGGGATACAGTAAACCTGAAGTGAAGCATCGGAATCTATAACTAGTATCACAGGAATGGTTGAAGTCATAGACAGTAAGGAGAGCCATACTTCTTGTACTTAAGTCAGCATTGTGCCTTTTGTATTTAATTCCGATGCAATTTCTGTGTTCTGTCGTCAATAAGAAGGTCCAAAGGATACATTAAATCTGACGTGAAGCATCGGAATCCATAACTAGTGTTACAGGAATGGTTCAAAACATAGACAGTAAGAAGAGTCAGTTTTCTTGTACTTAAGATGCCATTGGGCCTTTTGTAATTGATTCCGATTCAATTTCTGTGTTTCGTCGTCAATAAGAAGGTCCAAGGGATACAGTAAACCTGAAGTGAAGCATCGGAATCAATAACTATTGTCACACGAATGGTTCAAATCATAGACAGTAAGAATAGCCAGTCACTTGTACTTAAGTCGGCATTGTGGCTTTTGTATCTAATTCCGATTCAATTTCTGTGATTCGTCAACAATAAGAAATTCCAAGTGATACAGTTAACCTGAAGTGAAGCATCGGAATCTATAACTAGTATCACAGGAATGCTTCAAAACATAGACAGTAAGAAGAGTCAGTCTTCTTGTACTTAAGTCGGCATTGTGCCTTTTGTATTTAATTCCGATTCAATTTCTGTGTTTCGTCGTCAATAAGAAGGTCCAAGGGATTCAGTAAACCAGAAGTGAAGCATCGGAATCTATAACTAGTGTCACAGGAATAGTTCAAAACATAGACAGTAAGAAGAGTCAGTCTTCTTGTACTTAAGTCGGCATTGTGCATTTTGCATTTAATTCCGATGCAATTTCTGTGTTTGATCGTCAATAATAAGGTCAGAGGGATACAGTAAACCTGAGGAGAAGCATCGGAATCTATAACTAGTGTCACCGGAATGGTTCAAAACATAGACAGTAAGAAGAGTCAGTCCTCTTGTACTTAGGTCGGCATTGTCCCTTTTGTATTTAATTCCGATGCAATTTCTGTGTTACATCGTCGATAAGAAGGTCCAAGGGATACAGAAAACCTGAAATGAAGCATCGGAATCTATAACTAGTGTCACAGGAATGGTTGAAAAAATAGACGGTAAGAAGAGCCAGGCTTCTTGTACTTAAGTCGGCATTGTCCCTTTTGTATTTAATTCCGATTCAATTTCTGTGTTTCGTCGTCAATAAGATGGTCCAAGGGTTACGGTAAACCTGAAGTGAAGCATCGGAATCTATAAGTAGTGTCACAGGAATGGTTCAAACATAGAGAGTTAGAAGAGCCAGTCTTCTTGTACTTAAGTCGGCATTGTGCCTATTGTATTTAATTCCAATGTAATTTCGGTGTTTCGCCGTCAATAAGAAGGTAGAGGGATACAGTAACCCTGAAGTGAAGCATCGGAATCAATAACTAGTGCCACAGGAATGGTTCAAAACATAGACAGTAAGACATGTCAGTCTTCTTGTACTTAAGTCGGCATAGTGCATTTTGCATTTAATTCCGATTCAATTTCTGTGTTTCGTCGTTAATGGGAAGGTCGAAGGGATACAGTAAACCTGAAGTGCAGCATCGGAATCTATAACTAGCGTCACAGGAATGGTTCAAAACATAGACAGTAAGAAGAGTCAGTCTTCTTGTACTTAAGTCGGCATTGTGCCTTCTGTATTTAATTCCGATGCAATCTCTGTGTTTCGTCGTCAATGAGAAGGTCCAAGTGATACAGTAAACCTGAAGTGAAGCATCGGAATCTATAACTAGTATCACAGGAATGGTTGAAATCATAGACAGTAAGGAGAGCCATTCTACTTGTACTTAAGTCAGCATTGTGCTTTTTGTATTTAATTCCGATGCAATTTCTGTGTTTTGCCGTCAATAAGAAGGTCCAAGGGATACAGTAAACCTGAAGTGAAGCATCGGAATCAAAAACTAGTGTCACAGGAATGGTTCAAATCATAGACAGTAAGAATAGCCAGTCTTCTTGTACTTCAGTCGACATTGTGGCTTTTGTATTTAATTCCGATTCAATTTCTGTGATTCGTCAACAATAAGAAATTCCAAGTGATACAGTAAACCTGAAGTGAAGCATCGGAATCTATAACTAGTATCACAGTTATAGTTCAAAAGATAGACAGTAAGAAGAGTCAGTCTTCTTGTACTTAAGTCGGCATTGTGCCTTTTGTATTTAATTCCGATTCAATTTCTGTGTTTCGTCGTCAATAAGAAGGTCCAAGGGATACAGTAAAACTGAAGTGAAGCATCGGAATCTATAACTAGTGTCACAGGAATGGTTCAAAACATTGACAGTAAGAAGAGTCAGTCTTCTTGTACTTAAGTCGGCATTGTGCCTTTTGTATTTAATTCCGATGCAATTTCTGTGTTTCGTCGTCAATAAGAAGGTCCAAAGGATACATTAAATCTGACGTGAAGCATCGGAATCTATAACTAGTGTCACAGGAATTGTTCAAAACATAGACAGTAAGATGAGTCAGTTTTCTTGTACTTAAGATGCCATTGGGCCTTTTGTAATTGATTCCGATTCAATTTCTGTGTTTCGTCGTCAGTAAGAACGTCCAAGGGATACAGTAAACCTGAAGTGAAGCATCGGAGTCAATAACTATTGTCACAGGAATGGTTCAAATCATAGACAGTAAGAATAGCCAGTCACTTGTACTTAAGTCGGCATTGTGGCTTTTGTATGTAATTCCGATTCAATTTCTGTGATTCGTCAACAATAAGAAATTCCAAGTGATACAGTAAACCTGAAGTGAAGCATCGGAACCTATAACTAGTGTCACAGGAATAGTTCAAAACATAGACAGTAAGAAGAGTCAGTCTTCTTGTACTTAAGTCGGCATTGTGCATTTTGCATTTAATTCCGATGCAATTTCTGTGTTTGATCGTCAATAATAAGGTCAGAGGGGTACAGTAAACCTGAGGAGAAGCATCGGAATCAATAACTAGTGTCACCGGAATGGTTCAAAACATAGACAGTAAGAAGAGTCAGTCCTCTTGTACTTAGGACGGCATTGTGCCTTTTGTATTTAATTCCGATGCAATTTCTGTGTTACATCGTCAATAAGAAGGTCCAAGGGATACAGTAAACCTGAAGTCAGCATCGGAATCTATAACTAGTGTCACAGGAATGGTTCAAAATATAGACAGTAAGAAGAGTCAGTCTTCTTGTACTTAAGTCGGCATTGTGCATTTTGCATTTAATTCCGATGCAATGTCTGTGTTTCATCGTCAATAATAAGGGCAGAGGGATACAGTAAACCTGAGGTGAAGCATCGGAATCTATAACTAGCGTCACCGGAATGGTTCAAAACATAGACAGTAAGAAGAGTCAGTCCTCTTGTACTTAGGTCGGCATTGTGCCTTTTGTATTTAATTCCGATGCAATTTCTGTGTTACATCGTCAATAAGAAGGTCCAAGGGATACAGTAAACCTGAAATGAAGCATCGGAATCTATAACTAGTGTCACAGGAATGGTTGAAAACATAGACAGTAAGAAGAGCCAGGCTTCTTGTACTTAAGTCGTCATTGTGCCTTTTGTATTTAATTCCGATGCAATTTCTGTGTTTCGTCGTCAATAAGAAGGTCCAAGGGATACAGTAAACCTGAAGTGAAGCATCGGAATCTATAACTAGTGTGACAGGAATGGTTCAAAGCATAGGCAGTAAGATGAGCCAGTCTTCTTGTACTTAAATCGGCATTGTGGCTTTTGTATTTAATTCCGATTCAATTTCTGTGTATCGTCGGCAATAAGAAGGTCCAAGGGATACAGTAAACCTGAAATGAAGCATCGGAATCTATAATTAGTGTCACAGGAATGGTTGAGAACATAGACTGTAAGAAGAACCAGGCTTCTTGTACTTAAGTCGGCATTGTGCCTTTTGTATTTAATTCCGATTCAATTTCTGTGTTTCGTCGTCAATAAGATGGTCCAAGGGATACAGTAAACCTGAAGTGAAGCATCAGAATCTATAACTAGTGTCACAGGAATGGTTCAAAACATAGACAGTAAGATGAGTCAGTTTTCTTGTACTTAAGATGCCATTGGGCCTTTTGTAATTGATTCCGATTCAATTTCTGTGTTTCGTCGTCAGTAAGAAGGTCCAAGGGATACAGTAAACCTGAAGTGAAGCATCGGAATCAATAACTATTGTCACAGGAATGGTTCAAATCATAGACAGTAAGAATAGCCAGTCACTTGTACTTAAGTCGGCATTGTGGCTTTTGTATCTAATTCCGATTCAATTTCTGTGATTCGTCAACAATAAGAAATTCCAAGTGATACAGTAAACCTGAAGTGAAGCATCGGAATCTATAACTAGTATCACAGGAATGCTTCAAAACATAGACAGTAAGAAGAGTCAGTCTTCTTGTACTTAAGTCGGCATTGTGCCTTTTGTATTTAATTCCGATTCAATTTCTGTGTTTCGTCGTCAATAAGACGGTCCAAGGGATACAGTAAACCTGAAGTGAAGCATCGGAATCTATAACTAGTGTCACAGGAATAGTTCAAAACATAGACAGTAAGAAGAGTCAGTCTTCTTGTACTTAAGTCGGCATTGTGCATTTTGCATTTAATTCCGATGCAATTTCTGTGTTTGATCGTCAATAATAAGGTCAGAGGGATACAGTAAACCTGAGGAGAAGCATCGGAATCAATAACTAGTGTCACCGGAATGGTTCAAAACATAGACAGTAAGAAGAGTCAGTCCTCTTGTACTTAGGTCGGCATTGTGCCTTTTGTATTTAATTCCGATGCAATTTCTGTGTTACATCGTCAATAAGAAGGTCCAAGGGATACAGTAAACCTGAAATGAAGCATCGGAATCTATAACTAGTGTCACAGGAATGGTTGAAAACCTAGACAGTAAGAAGAGCCAGGCTTCTTGTACTTATGTCGTCATTGTGCCTTTTGTATTTAATTCCGATGCAATTTCTGTGTTTCGTCGTCAATAAGAAGGTCCAAGGGATACAGTAAACCTGAAGTGAAGCATCGGAATCTATAACTAGTGTGACAGGAATGGTTCAAAGCATAGGCAGTAAGATGAGCCAGTCTTCTTGTACTTAAATCGGCATTGTGGCTTTTGTATTTAATTCCGATTCAATTTCTGTGTATCGTCGGCAATAAGAAGGTCCAAGGGATACAGTAAACCTGAAATGATGCATCGGAATCTATAACTAGTGTCACAGGAATGGTTGAGAACATAGACTGTAAGAAGAGCCAGGCTTCTTGTACTTAAGTCGGCATTGTGCCTTTTGTATTTAATTCCGATTCAATTTCTGTGTTTCGTCGTCAATAAGATGGTCCAAGGGATACAGTAAACCTGAAGTGAAGCATCGGAATCTATAAGTAGTGTCACAGGAATGGTTCAAACATAGAGAGTTAGAAGAGCCAGTCTTCTTGTACCTAAGTCGGCTTTGTGCCTTTTGTATTTAATTCCAATGTAATTTCGGTGTTTCGTCGTCAATAAGAAGGTAGAGGGATACAGTAAACCTGAAGTGAAGCATCGGAATCTTCCCCCTGCGGGTTCGGGGGTTAGAATAGGCCCGCGGTATTCCTGCCTGTCGTAAGAGGCGACTAAAAGGAGTCTCAAACGTTTCGGCCTTATGTGATGGTCCCCTCTCGGGTTTGACCTCCATCTATCCAAATTATTCCGAAGAGCGAGCCAATTGGGGAAGGGCACCTTACATGGTGCACTGTATCCTTCGTGCAATTAGACCTATTGCCGTCTTTCTCGTCGTTGCGATGGTGTCCCGCTCGTTTTCGATCTCATGGGCGATTACCACGCTGCACTCTGCAGTGTTTCTTTTAACTGTGACGACGACCTTGGCCATTTTTGCACCTAAGATCCAGCACGGTAGCCAGTCCGTTGTGGTGGGGTCGCCATGTACTCTCTTGGTTGTAGCCCCCTGACAACACAGGGATCGCTCTACCGATGCCTGCGCCGTTCACTCCCCACGTATGCCAAGGAGTAGATGCCCATCTCCCTGGGGCATCGGGACTCCCGGCAATGGCCATCCTGCTAGGTGGCCTTTGCTGTGGCTGGGTGGCGCCCGTGGGGAGGGCCCTTGGTCGGAGTAGGTGGCATCAGGGCGGATGACCCGCAATGAAGCGTGGTACATCATCTCTTGCTGGCGGCCAGCCGTCAGCAGTCTCTAAGCGTTCCAAGGCTCAATTCAAGGCTAATGTGTATGACCCCAAATCGTTCCCCTCCCTGGCCACACCATGGGAGGAACGAAGGGCTATGAATGAGAGCGAAAGATACTCGCCCCGGTCTCTCGTCTGTACCAGAGCTGACGGGGAATCTTTTATGTCCGTGAAGCCTCAGTTCTTTGTAGAGCATTTAGAGGACAAGTTTGGGGAGGTGGAGGGCTTGTCTAAAATGCGCTCTGGGTCAGTACTGATACAAACGGCATCCTCCGCCCAGTCCCGCAGGTTACTTGCTTGTGACAAGTTGGGGGATGTTAACGTTTCTATTACGCCACATAAGAGTTTAAATATGGTCCAGGGTGTTATTTTCCATAGGGATCTCCTTTTGCAGTCTGATGACGAGCTGCGCGCCAACTTAGAACGTAGAGGTGTTCATTTCGTCCGGCGCGTTCATCGGGGTCCGAGGGACAATCAGGTTGCTACCGGTGCCTTCATCTTGGCCTTCGAGGGTGATACGTTACCGGAAAAGGTCAAGGTGATGGTCTACCGATGTGACGTCAAGCCCTATATCCCTCCCCCGATGCGGTGCTTCAAGTGCTGGAAGTTCGGCCATATGTCTTCCCGCTGCACTTCCAGCCTCACATGTCGAGATTGCGGACGCCCGTCTCATCCCGATACTCCATGTGCCCCGCCTCCCATCTGCGTCAACTGCGGGGAGCACCATTCACCTTGCTCGCCTGACTGCACAGTCTTTCAGAAAGAGCGCAAAATCATGGAATATAAGACCCTGGACCGGCTGACCTATACTGAGGCCAAACGGAAATATGACAGACTCCATCCTGTGAGAATGACATCTTCGTATGCAGCTGCTACAACAACTGTGCTAGCTCCATCAGTTGCGAGACTTCCAGCCAGCTCGATAAGCAGTACGGCTCCTTCTGCCCCCTTGCCCGTGGGGGGCTCTCCCCAACCGGTTGCTCCTGCACCACCTACCTCAAGAGCAACCTCCTCCCACCCGTCGGGGACGTCCGTCCCCGCTTCTCAGCCGGAGAAGCGCCTAACTTCTTCGGCTACTCTCGCCCGTAAGAGTTCCCTTGGGACGCTCCCTTCCCAGGGTTCCCCCAGCGGGAAGGATGACGGCCACCAGTGGCATAAGTCCTCACCAGCAGCCGGGCGTAGGGCTTCACGATCCTCCTCTGTCCCAGAGACTGAATCGGTGAAGCCTTCCCAGCCGGTGAAACCCAAGGTTCAGCGAGAGAAGTCCAAGAGAAAGACCTCTAAGGCAAAAGAACTTGCGGTGGCACCAACCCCACCGCACCTTTCGCGCTCTGCGTCTGAGGATGAAGTCGAGATTCTAGCGTCCGCTGAGGACCTTGATCTCGCTGGTCCCTCAGACGCCATGGATGCCTCTCGTCCGGGTACTGAATCGGTGGCAGTGAGTGAACAAGCCGCGTAAATTGCCTTCCCAGTCCTTTCACGCCTTTCTCAGCCATGGACAATACCATCCTCCAGTGGAACTGCGGCGGTTTTTTCCACCATTTAGCTGAGCTCCGCCAACTTCTCAGCCTTCGCCCTTTCTTCTGCATTGCTCTCCAGGAAACTTGGTTTCCGGCGATGCGAACCCCCGCCCTCCGTGGCTATCGGGGTTATTACAAGAACCGAGCAGCTTATGAAAGGGTGTCTGGTGGCGTCTGCATTTATGTCCTTCACACTCTGCACAGCGAGTCTGTCCCTCTCCAGACGCCTTTAGAGGCTGTCGCTGTACGCGTGTGGACGCCACAGGCTGTTACCGTCTGCAGTCTTTACATTCCACCGGATGGTGATGTCTCGCAGCATGTCCTGGCTGCACTGGTCGCCCAATTGCCGCCACCTTTCTTGCTATTGGGCGACTTCAACGGCCATAACCCTCTGTGGGGTGGGTCAGTGGCCACAGGTCGAGGCGCCATCATTGAGCATTTATTGTCGCAGCTCGATCTCTCGCTGTTAAATGATGGTGCCTTCACACACTTCAGTGTGGCGCGTGGCACCTACTCCGCCATTGACCTTTCAATCTGTAGCCATGGCCTCTTACCGTCTGTCCAATGGAGTGTGCATGACGACCTGTGTGGTAGTGACCATTTTCCGATCTTTTTGTCACTACCACAGCGCCACTCTTCTGGGCGCCCTAGCAGATGGGCTATGAATAAGGCTGACTGGGACTTGTTCTCCTCCACTGCCGCTTTTGAGCCTCTCTCTACCGATGACATTGATGCGGTGGTTCAATCGGTCACCACCGGCATCGTTACTGCCGCCGAATCTGCCATTCCCCATTCCTGTGGGTCCCCTCGGCGGAAGGCTGTGCCTTGGTGGTCGCCTGAGATCGCTGAAGCGATTAAAGATCGCCGGCGGGCGCTCCAGCGTCACAAGCGACACCCCTCCCTCGACCACCTTATCGCCTTCAAACGGCTGCATGCGCAGGCCCGCCTCCTTATCCGCCAAGGCAAAAAGGAGTGCTGGGAGCGGTATGTGTCCACCATTGGCCTCCATGTCACTCCCTCACAGGTCTGGGCCAAGATTCGACGCGTCTACGGCTATCGGCCACCTGCCAGCGTCCCTGCGCTCTCACTGACTGGAGCAGTTTCTACTGACTCCGACGTCATTGCAAATCGCTTAGCAGAGCATTTTGCTATGAGTTCCGCTTCTGCGAATTACCCCCAGGCCTTCCGCTCCATTAAAGAGCGGATGGAACGTCGGAGCCTTTCGTTTCGCACCAACCACCCAGAATCTTACAATGCTCCATTTAGTGAGTGGGAATTTCGCAGTGCCCTCGCTGCTTGCCCTGATACCGCTCCTGGGCCAGATGGCATCCACTGTCAGATGCTGAAACACCTTTCAGTGGACTGCCAGCGGCGCCTTCTCGATCTTTACAACCGGCTTTGGGTCGAGGGGGAGTTTCCGTCGCAATGGCGGGAAGGCATTGTCATCCCCGTTTTGAAACCTGGAAAGCACCCTCTGGCGGTGGACAGCTACCGTCCCATTAGCCTCACCAACGTTCTTTGCAAGTTGCTTGAACGGATGGTGAGCCGGCGCTTGCATTGGGTACTGGAGTCTCGAGGCCTTCTGGCTCCATCTCAGGGTGGGTTCCGTAAAGGCCGCTCCGCCGCCGACAATCTGGTGAGCCTGGAGTCGGCCATCCGTACTGCCTTTTCCCGCCGTCAGCACCTGGTCGCTGTCTTTTTCGACATGCGGAAGGCGTACGATACGACGTGGCGTCATCACATTCTTTCTACGCTCCATGGATGGGGTCTTCGGGGTCCTCTGCCGATTTTTATCCGCAATTTTCTGTCGTGTCGTACCTTCCGCGTGCAAGTCGCGGCCTCGTATAGTTCCTCCCACGTCCAGGAGAACGGTGTGCCACAGGGCTCTGTTTTAAGTGTCTGTCTGTTTTTAATAGCCATTAACGGTCTTGCTGCGGCCGTGGGAAATTCTGTCTCCGCTTCCCTGTATGCTGACGACTTCTGCCTTTATTACAGCTCTACTGGCATTGCAGCTGTTGAACGTCAGCTACAGGGCGCTATCCGTCAGGCGCAGTCTTGGGCTGTAGCGCATGGGTTTCAGTTTTCGGCAGCCAAGACCTGCGTTATGCATTTCTGCCGGTGCCGAACAGTCCATCCTGAGCCGCGGCTTTATCTTGCCGACGAACTCCTTGCTGTGGTGGAGACCCACAGGTTTTTGGGGGTGGTTTTCGATGCCCGGTTGACTTGGCTGCCTCATATCCGGCAGCTGAAACAGACGTGTTGGCGGCATCTAAACGCTCTGCGATGCTTGAGCAACACCCACTGGGGCGCCGACCGCTCTACACTGTTGCGGCTCTACCAGGCGTTAATCCAGTCCCGTCTGGATTATGGGAGCCTGGCTTATGGCTCAGCATCCCCATCTGCGTTACGGGTGCTGGACCCGATTCTCCACAGCGGGATACGCCTTGCCACTGGTGCTTTCCGCACCAGCCCTGTGGACAGCGTACTATGCGAGGCAGGTGTACCTCCGCTGCGGTTCCGACGCCAACGTTTGCTGGCCGCTTATGCTGCCCATGTTCTAAGCTCGCCCGGGCATCCAAACTATCGTCTCCTGTTCCCGCGGTCGGTCGTCCGTATGCCAGAACGTCGGCCCCGGTCTGGTTGTACAATAGCGGTCCGCGTCAAGGAGCTTCTCTCTGGGCTCCAGGGTTTCACTGTTCCACCTCCTTTCCGGGCCACTTTGCATACACCCCCATGGTGTGTTCATCGCCCTAGCCTTCGGCTCGACTTGGCACAGGGCCCTAAGGACTCAGTCCCTCCAGAGGCCTTCCGCCGCCGCTTTTATTCTATCCTGGCCACGTATCAGGGCTCTGGTGTTGTCGTGTCGGATATGCGCTCACTCTAGGGGACCTTTCCGAACAACGTTCCTTGCCGGATGGCTGCAGCGTTTACACTGCTGAACTGGTCGCCATCTTTCGTGCCCTAGAGTATATCCGCTCCTGCTCAGGCGAGTCCTTCGTTATCTGTAGCGATTCCCTGAGCGGTTTACGAGCTCTCGACCAGTGTTTCCCTCGTTCTCGTTTGGTAATGGCTATCCACGAGTCTCTGCATACTCTCGCCTGTTGCGGCCGCTCTGTGGTCTTTGTGTGGACCCCCGGTCATGTCGGTATCCCGGGTAACGAACATGTTGACCGCCTGGCGAAAGAGGCCACCAGTCAGCCATCTCTGGACGTTGGCCTCCCAGAGACTGATTTGCGGGCAGTCTTCCGCCGCAAAATCTTGGCGCTATGGGACGATGAATGGCGCGAACTGCCAATGCGCAATAAACTCCGTGCTGTCAAGGAGACGACGGCTGTGTGGCGGTCATCCCTGCGATCCACTCGCAGGGACTCAGTAGTTCTTTGCCGGCTCCGCATTGGCCACTCCCGGCTGACACACAGTTATTTACTGCGCCGGGAGGCCCCTCCTCTCTGTCGCTGTGGGACAGCTTTGACAGTGGCCCACATTTTGCTGGCCTGCCCCCTTTTAGCAGTGGTCAGGCAGACATTTGCGCTGCCTGCTACGCTCCCTGCCCTTTTAACAGACGACTCCACTATGGCTGACTTAGTTTTACGTTTTCTTCGGGCAGGGGGATTTTATCACTTACTCTGAGTGTTTCTGTTTTATTTTATTGTTTTGTGTTGACTCTGGCCTTTGGCCTATGATTTTCCACTGGTTTTTTAATGTGTTTCTAAGTGGTTGGCTTTTCCTTATTTATTTCTATGGTCGGCCAACCACCGTCACACTCTGTGTGGTTTTAGTTCGTTTTGTCTTGTCCTTGTCTCCGTCTCTCTTGTTCTGTATCGTCTGTGATCTCTTCTGTTCCTCTTTTTTTATTCTCTGTGGGTGTTCTTTGTCTTTGGAAAAAGGGACCGATGACCATGGCAGTCTGGTCCCTTTCATCCCCCAAACCAACCAACCAACCATCGGAATCTATAACTAGTGTCACAGGAATGGTTGAAATCATAGACAGTAAGGAGAGCCATTCTACTTGTACTTAAGTCAGCATTGTGCCTTTTGTATTTAATTCCGATGCAATTTCTGTGTTTTGTCGTCAATAAGAAGGTCCAAGGGATACAGTAAACCTGAAGTAAAGCATCGGAATCAAAAACTAGTGTCACAGGAATGTTTCAAATCATAGACAGTAAGAATAGCCAGTCTTCTTGTACTTCAGTCGACATTGTGGCTTTTGTATTTAATTCCGATTCAATTTCTGTGATTCGTCAACAATAAGAAATTCCAAGTGATACAGTAAACCTGAAGTGAAGCATCGGAATCTATAACTAGTATCACAGGAATAGTTCAAAAGATAGACAGTAAGAAGAATCAGTCTTCTTGTACTTAAGTCGGCATTGTGCCTTTTGTATTTAATTCCGATTCAATTTCTGTGTTTCGTCGTCAATAAGAAGGTCCAAGGGATACAGTAAATCTGAAGTGAAGCATCGGAATCTATAACTAGTGTCACAGGAATGGTTCAAAACATAGACAGTAAGAAGAGTCTGTCTTCTTGTACTTAAGACGGCATTGTGCATTTTGCATTTAATTCCAATGCAATTTCTGTGTTTCATCGTCAATAATAAGATCAGAGGGATACAGTAAACCTGAGGTGAAGCATCGGAATTTATAACTAGTGTCACCGGAATGTTTTAAAACATAGACAGTAAGAAGAGTCAGTCCTCTTGTACTTACGACGGCATTGCGCCTTTTGTAATTAATTCCGATGCAATTTCTGTGTTACATCGTCAATAAGAAGGTCCAAGGGATACAGTAAACCTGAAGTGAGCATCGGAATCTATAACTAGTGTCACAGGAATGGTTGAAAACATAGACAGTAAGAAGAGCCAGGCTTCTTGTACTTAAGTCGGCATTGTGCGTTTTGTATTTAATTCCGATGCAATTTCTGTGTTTCGTCGTCAATAAGAAGGTCCAAGGGATACAGTAAACCTGAAGTGAAGCATCGGAATCTATAACTAGTGTGACAGGAATGGTTCAAAACATAGGCTGTAAGATGAGCCAGTCTTCTTGTACTTAAGTCGGCATTGTGCCTTTTGTATTTAATTCCGATTCAATTTCTGTGTTTCGTCGTCAATAAGAAGGTCCAAGGGATACAGTAAACCTGAAATGAAGCATCGGAATCTATAACTAGTGTCACAGGATTGGTTGAAAACATAGACAGTATGAAGAGCCAGGCTTCTTGTATTTAAGTTGACATTGTGCCTTTTGTATTTAATTCCGATGCAATTTCTGTGTTTCGTCGTCAATAAGAAGGTCCAAGGGATACAGTAAACCTGAAGTGAAGCATCGGAATCTATAACTAGTGTGACAGGAATGGTTCAACACATAGCCAGTAAAATGAGCCAGTCTTCCTGTACTTAAGTCGGCATTGTGCTTTTTGTATTTAATTCCGATTCAATTTCTGTGTTTCGTCGTCAATACGATGGTCCAAGGGATACAGTAAACCTGAAGTGAAGCATCGGAATCTATAAGTAGTGTCACAGGAATGGTTCAAACATAGAGAATTAGAAGAGCCAGTCTTCTTGTACTTAAGTCGGCATTGTGCCTTCTGTATTTAATTCCGATGCTATCTCTGTGTTTCGTCGTCAATAAGAAGGTCCAAGAGATACAGTAAACCTGAAGTGAAGCATCGGAATGAATAACTAGCATCACAGGAATGGTTGAAATCATAGACAGTAAGGAGAGCCATTCTTCTTGTACTTAAGTCAGCATTGTGCCTTTTGTATTTAATTCCGATGCAATTTCTGTGTTTTGTCGTCAATAAGAAGGTCCAAAGGATACAGTAAATCTGACGTGAAGCATCGGAAATCTATAACTAGTGTCACTGGAATGGTTCAAAACATAGACAGTAAGAAGAGTCAGTCATCTTGCACATAAGTCGGCATTGAGCATTTTGCATTTAATTCCGATGCAATTTCTGTGTTTCATCGTCAATAATAAGGTCAGAGGGATACAATAAACCTGAGGTGAAGCATCGGAATCTATAACTAGTGTCACGAGAATGGTTCAAAACATAGACAGTAAGAAGAGTCAGTCCTCTTGTACTTAGGACGGTATTGTGCCCTTTGTATTTAATTCCGATTCAATTTCTGTGTTTCGTCGTCAATAAGAAGGTCCAAGGGATACAGTAAACCTGAAATGAAGCATCGGAATCTATAACTAGTGTCACAGGAATGGTTGAAAACATAGACAGTACGAAGAGCCAAGCTTCTTGTACTTAAGTTGGCATTGTGCCTTTTGTATTTAATTCCGATGCAATTTCTGAGTTTCGACGACAATAAGAAGGTCCAAGGGATACAGTAAACCTGAAGTGAAGCATCGGAATCCATAACTAGTGTGACAGGAATGGTTCAAATCTTAGGCAGTAAGATGAGCCAGTCTTCTTGTACTTAAGTCGGCATTGTGCCTTTTGTATTTAATTTCGATTCAATTTCTGTGTTTCGTCGTCAATAAGATGGTCCAAGGGATACAGTAAACCTGCAGTGAAGCATCGGAATCTATAAGTAGTGTCACAGGAATGGTTCAAACATAGAGAATTAGAAGAGCCAGTCTTCTTGTACTTAAGTCGGCATTGTGCCTTTTGTATTTAATTCCAGTGCAATTTCGGTGTTTCGTCGTCAATAAGAAGGTAGAGGGATACAGTGAAGCTGAAGTGAAGCATCGGAATCTATAACTAGTGTCACAGGAATGGTTCAAAACATAGACAGTAAGACATCTCAGTCTTCTTGTACTTAAGTCGGCATTGTGCCTTTTGTATTTAATTCCGACTCAATTTCTGTGTTTCGTCGTCAATGGTAAGGTCGAAGGGATGCAGTAAACCTGAAGTGAAGCATCGGAATCTATAACTAGTGTCACAGGAATGGTTGAAAACATAGACAGTAAGAAGAGTCAGTCTTCTTGTACTTAAGACGGCATTGTGCCTTCTGTATTTAATTCCGATGCAATCTCTGTGTTTCATCGTCAATAAGAAGGTCCAAGGGATACAGTAAACCTGAAGTGAAGCATCGGAATCTATAACTAGTATCACAGGAATGGTTGAAATCATAAACAGTGAGGAGAGCCATTCTTCTTGTACTTAAGTCAGCATTGTGCCTTTTGTATTTAATTCCGATGCAATTTCTGTGTTTTGTCGTCAATAAGAAGGTCCAAAGGATACAGTAAATCTGACGTGAAGCAACGGAATCTATAACTAGTGTCACAGGAATGGTTCAAAACATAGACAGTAAGAAGAGTCAGTCTTCTTGTACTTAAGATGCCATTGGGCCTTTTGTAATTGATTCCGATGCAATTTCTGTGTTTCATCGTCAATAATAAGGACAGAGGGATACAGTACACCTGAGATGAAGCATCGGAATCTATAACTAGTGTCACCGGAATGGTTCAAAACGTAGACAGTAAGAAGAGTCAGTCCTCTTGTACTTAGGTCGGCATTGTGCCTTTTCTATTTAATTCCGATGCCATTTCTGTGTTTCACCGTCAATAAGAAGGTCCAAGGGATACAGTAAACCTGAAATGAAGCATCGGAATCTATAAGTAGTGTCACAGGAATGGTTGAAAACATAGACAGTAAGAAGAGCCAGGCTTCTTGTACTTAAGTCGGCATTGTGCCTCTTGTATTTAATTCCAATGGAATTTCGGTGTTTCATCGTCAATAAGAAGGTCAGAGGGATACAGTGAACCTGAAGTGAAGCATCGGAATCTATAACTAGTGTCACAGGAATGGTTCAAAACATAGTTAGTAAGACATGTCAGTCTTCTTGTACTTAAGTCGGCATTGTGCCTTTTGTATTTAATTCCGATTCAATTTCTGTGTTTCGTCGTCAACGGGAAGGTCGAAGGGATACAGTAAACCTGAAGTGAAGCATCGGAATCTATAACTAGTGTCACAGGAATTGTTAAATCATAGACAGTAAGAAGAGTCAGTCTTCTTGTACTTATGTCGGCATTGTGCCTTCTGTATTTAATTCCGATGCAATTTCTGTGTTTCGTCGTCAATAAGAAGGTCCAAGGGATACAGTAAACCTGAAGTGAAGCATCGGAATCTATAACTAGTATCACAGGAATGGTTGAAATCATAGACAGTAAGGAGAGCCATTCTTCTTGTACTTAAGTCAGCATTGTGCCTTTTGTATTTAATTCCGATGCAATTTCTGTGTTTTGTCGTCAATAAGAAGGTCCAAAGGATACAGTAAATCTGACGTGAAGCATCGGAATCTGTAACTAGTGTCACAGGAATGGTTCAAATCATAGACAGTAAGAAGAACCAGGCTTCTTGTACTTAAGTCGGCATTGTGCCTTTTGTATTTAATTCCGATGCAATTTCTGTGTTTCGTCGTCAATAAGAAGGTCCATGGGATACAGTAAACCTGAAGTGAAGCATCGGAATCTGTAACTAGTGCGACAGGAATGGTTCAAAACATAGGCAGTAAGATGAGCCAGTTTTCTTGTACTTAAGTCGGCATTGTGCCTTTTGTATTTAATTCCGATTCAATTTCTGTGTTTCGTCGTCAATAAGAAGGTCCAAGGGATACAGTAAACCTGAAATGAAGCATCGGAATCTATAACTAGTGTCACAGGAATGGTTGAAAACATAGACAGTACGAAGAGCCAGGCTTCTTGTACTTAAGTTGGCATTGTGCCTTTTGTATTTAATTCCGATGCAATTTCTGTGTTTCGACGACAATAAGAAGGTCCAATGGATACAGTAAACCTGAAGTGAAGCATCGGAATCTATAACTAGTGTGACAGGAATGGTTCAAAACTTAGGCAGTAAGATGAGCCAGTCTTCTTGTACTTAAGTCGGCATTGTGCATTTTGTATTTAATTTCGATTCAATTTCTGTGTTTCGTCGTCAATAAGATGGTCCAAGGGATACAGTAAACCTGCAGTGAAGCATCGGAATCTATAAGTAGTGTCACAGGAATGGTTCAAACATAGAGAATTAGAAGAGCCAGTCTTCTTGTACTTAAGTCGGCATTGTGCCTTTTGTATTTAATTCCAGTGCAATTTCGGTGTTTCGTCGTCAATAAGAAGGTAGAGGGATACAGTGAAGCTGAAGTGAAGCATCGGAATCTATAACTAGTGTCACAGGAATCGTTCAAAACATAGACAGAAAGACATGTCAGTCTTCTTGTACTTAAGTCAGCATTGTGCCTTTTGTATTTAATTTCGATGCAATTTCTGTGTTTTGTCGTCAATAAGAAGGTCCAAAGGATACAGTAAATCTGACGTGAGGCAACGGAATCTATAACTAGTGTCACAGGAATGGTTCAAAACATAGACAGTAAGAAGAGTCAGTCTTCTTGTACTTAAGATGACATTGGGCCTTTTGTAATTGATTCCGATGCAATTTCTGTGTTTCATCGTCAATAATAAGGTCAGAGGGATACAGTAAACCTGAGATGAAGCATCGGAATATATAACTAGTGTCACCGGAATGGTTCAAAACGTAGACAGTAAGAAGAGTCAGTCCTCTTGTACTTAGGTCGGCATTGTGCCTTTTGTAATTAATTCCGATGCCATTTCTGTGTTACACCGTCAATAAGAAGGTCCAAGGGATACAGTAAACCTGAAATGAAGCATCGGAATCTATAAGTAGTGTCACAGGAATGGTTGAAAACATAGACAGTAAGAAGAGTCAGTCCTCTTGTACTTACGACGGCATTGCGCCTTTTGTAATTAATTCTGATGCAATTTCTGTGTTACATCGTCAATAAGAAGGTCCAAGGGATACAGTAAACCTGAAGTGAGCATCGGAATCTATAACTAGTGTCACAGGAATGGTTAAAACATAGACAGTAAGAAGAGTCAGTCTTCTTGTACTTAAGTCGGCATTGTGCCTTCTGTATTTAATTCCGATGCAATTTCTGTGTTTCGTCGTCAATAAGAAGGTCCAAGGGATACAGTAAACCTGAAGTGAAGCATCGGAATCTATAACTAGTATCACAGGAATGGTTGAAATCATAGACAGTAAGGAGAGCCATTCTTCTTCTACTTAAGTCAGCATTGTGCCTTTTGTATTTAATTCCGATGCAATTTCTGTGTTTTGTCGTCAATAAGAAGGTCCAAAGGATACAGTAAATCTGACGTGAAGCATCGGAATCTGTAACTAGTGTCACAGGAATGGTTCAAATCATAGACAGTAAGAAGAGTCAGTCTTCTTGTACTTAAAACGGCATTGGGCCTTTTGTAATTGATTCCGATGCAATTTCTGTGTTTCGTCGTCAATAAGAAGGTCCAAAGGATACAGTAAACCTGAAATGAAGCATCGGAATCTATAACTAGTGTCACAGGAATGGTTCAAAACATAGACAGTAAGAAGAGTCAGTCCCCTTGTACATAAGTCGGCATTGTGCCTTTTGTAATTGATTCCGTTGCAGTTTCTGTGTCTCGTCGTCAATAAGAAGGCCCAAGGGATACAGTAAACCTGAAGTGAAGCATCGGAATCTATAACTAGTGTCACAGGAATGGTTCAAAACATAGACAGTAAGAAGAGTCAGTCTTCTTGTACTTAAGTCGGCATTGTGCCTTTTGATTTTAATTCCGATTCAATTTCTGTGTTTCGTCGTCAATAAGAAGGCCATAGGGATACAGTAAACCCGAAGTGAAGAATCGGAATCTATAACTAGTGTCACAGGAATGGTTCAAAGCATAGACAGTAAGAAGAGTCAGTCTTCTAGTACTTAAGTCGGCATTGTGCCTTTCGTATTTAATTCCGATGCAATTTCTGTGTTTCGTCGTCAGCAAGAAGGTCAGAGGGATACAGTAAAACTGAAGTGAAGCATCGGAATCTGTAACTAGTGTCACAGGAATGGTTCAAAGCATAGACAGTAAGAGGAGTCAGTCTTCATGTACTTAAGTCGGCATTGTGCCTTTTGCATTTAATTCCGATTCCATTTCTGTGTTTCGTCGTCAATATGTAAGTCCAAGGGATACAGTAAACCGGAAGTGAAGCATCGGAATCTATAACTAGTGTCACAGGAATGGTTCAAAGTATAGACAGTAAGGAGAGTCAGTCTTCTAGTACTTAAGTCGGCATTCTGCCTTTTGTATTTATTTCCGATGCAATTTCTGTGTTTCGACGTCAATAAGAAGGTCCAAGGGAGACAGTAAAGCTGAAGTGAAGCATTGCAATCTATAACTAGTGTGACAGGAATGGTTCAAAACATAGGCAGTAAGAAGAAACGGACTTCTTGTACTTACGTCGGCATTGTACCTTTTGTATTTAATTCCGATTTAATTTCTTTGTTTCGTCGTCAATAAGATGGTCCAAGGGATACAGTAAACCTGAAGTGAAGCATCGGAATCTATAAGTAATGACACAGGAATGGTTCAAAACATAGAGAGTTAGAAGAGCCAGTCTTCTTGTACTGAAGTCGGCATTGTGCCTTTTGTATTTAATTCCGATGCAATTTCGGTATTTCATCGTCAATAAGAAGGTCAGAGGGATACAGTAAACCTGAAGTGAAGCATCGGAATCTATAACTAGTGTCACAGGGATGGTTCAAAACATGGACAGTAAGAAATGTCAGTCTTCTTGTAGTTAAGTCGGCATTGTGCCTTTTGTATTTGATTCCGATTCAATTTCAGTGATTCGTCGTCAATGGGAAGGTCCAAGGGATACAAAAAGCCTGAAGTGAAGCATCGGAATCTATAACTAGTGACAAAGGAATGGTTCAAAACATAGACAGTAAGAAGAGTCAGTCTTCTTGTACTTAAGTCGGCATTGTGCCCTTTGTATTTAATTCCGATGCAAATTCTGTATTTCGTCGTCAATAAGAAAGCCCAAGGGATACAGTAAACCTGAAGTGAAGCATCGGAAACTATAACTAGTATCACAGGAATGGTTCCAAACATAGACAGTAAGACGAGCTATTGTTCTTGTACTTATGTCAGCATTGTGCCTTTTGTATTTAATTCCGATGCAATTTCTGTGTTTCGTCGTCAATAAGAAGGTCCAAAGGATACAGTAAACCTGAAGTGAAGCATCGGAATCTATAACTAGTGTCACAGGAATGGTTCAAAACATAGACAGTAAGAAGAGTCAGTCTTCTTGTACTTATGTCGGCATTGTGCCTTTTGTAATTGATTCCGATGCAATTTCTGTGTTTCGTCGTCAATAAGAAGGTAGGAGGGATACAGTAAACCTGAAGTGAAGCATCGGAATCTGTAACTAGTGTGACAGGAATGGTTCAAAACATAGGCAGTAAGAAGAGCCGGTCTTCTTGTACTTAAGTCGGCATTGTGGCTTTTGTATTTAATTCCGATTCAATTTCTGTGATTCGTCAACAATAAGCAGGTCCAAGTGATACAGTAAACCTGAAGTGAAGCATCGGAATCTATAACTAGTATCACAGGAATGGTTCCAAACATAGACAGTAAGACGAGCTATTGTTCTTGTACTTATGTCAGCATTGTGCCTTTTGTATTTAATTCCGATTCAATTTTTTGTGTTTCGTCGTCAATAAGATGGTCCAAGAGATACAGTAAACCTAAAGTGAAGCATCGGAATCTATAAGTAATGACACAGGAATGGTTCAAATCATAGAGAGTTAGAAGAGCCAGTCTTCTTGTACTTAAGTCGGCATTGTGCCTTTTGTGTTTAGTTCCGATGCAATTTCTGTGTTTCGTCGTCAATAAGAATGTCCAAAGGATACAGTAAACCTGAAGTGAAACATCGGAATCTGTAACTAGTGTCACTGGAATGGTTCAAAACATAGACTGTAAGAAGAGCCAGTCTTCATGTACTTAAGTCGGCATTGTGCCTTTTGTATTTAATTCCGATGCAATTTCTGTGTTTCATCGTCAATAAGAAGGTCAGAGGGAAACAGTAAACCGGAAGTTAAGCACCGGAATCTATAACTAGTGTCACAGGAATGGTTCAAAACATAGACAGTAAGAAGAGTCAGTCTTCTTGTACTTATGTCGGCATTGTGCCTTTTGTATTTAATTCCGATTCAATTTCTGTGTTTCGTCGTCAATATGATAGTCCAAGGGATACAGTAAACCTGAAGTGAAGCATCGGAAACTATAACTAGTGTCACAGGAATGGTTCAAAGCATTGACAGTAAGGAGAGTCAGTCTTCTAGTACTTAAGTCGGAATTGTGCCTTTTGTATTTAATTCCAATGCAATTTCTGTGTTTCGTCGTCAATTAGAAGGTCCAAGGGATACAGTAAACCTGAAGTGAAGCATCGGAATCTATAACTAGTGTGACAGGAGTGGTTCAAAACATATGCAATAAGAGGAGCCGATCTTCTTGTACTTAAGTCGGCATTGTGCCTTTTGTATTTCATTCCGATGCAATTTCTGTGTTACATCGTCAGTACGAAGGTCCAAGGGATACAGTTAACCTGAAATGAAGCATCGGAATCTATAACTAGTGTCACAGGAATGGTTCAAAACATAGACAGTAAGAAGAGTCAGTCTTCTTGTACTTAAGACGGCATTGGGCCTTTTGTAATTGATTCCGATGCATTTTCTGCGTTTCGTCGTCAATAAGATGGTCCAAAGAATACAGTAAACCTGAAGTGAAGCATCGGAATCTATAACTAGTGTCACAGGAATGGTTCAAAACATAGACAGTAAGAAGAGTCAGTCTTCTTGTACTTAAGTCGGCATTGTGCCTTTTGTAATTGATTCCGATGCAATTTCTGTGTTTCGTCGTCAATAAGAAGGTCCAAGGGATACAGTAAACCTGAAGTGAAGCATCGGAATCTATAACTAGTGTCACAGGAATGGTTCAAAGCATAGACTGTAAGAAGAGCCAGTCTTCTTGTACTTAAGTAGGCATTGTGGCTTGTGTTTTTAATTCCGATTCAATTTATGTGATACGTCAACAATAAGAAGGTCCAAGTGATACAGTAAACCTGAAGTGAAGCATCGGAATCTATAACTAGTGTCACAGGAATGGTTAAAAACATAGACACTAAGAAGATTCAGTCTTCTTGTACTTATGTCGGAATTGTGCCTTTTGTAATTCATTCCGATGCAATTTCTGTGTTTCATCGTCAATAAGAAGGTCAGAGGGAAACAGTAAACTGGAAGTGAAGCATCGGAATCTATAACTAGTATCACAGGAATGGTTCAAAACATAGACAGTAAGAAGAGCGGGTCTTGTTGTACTTAAGTCGGCATTGTGCCTTTTGTATTTAATTCCGCTTCAATTTCTGTGTTTCGTCGTCAATAAGAAGGTCCAAGGGATGCAGTAAACTTGAAGTGAAGCATCGGAATCTATAACTAGTGTGACTGGAATGGTTCAAAACATAGGCAGTAAGAAGAGCCGGTCTTCTTGTACTTAAGTCGGCATTGTGCCTTTTGTATTTAATTCCGATTCAATTTCTGCGTTTCGTCGTCAATAAGGTGGTCCAAAGGATACAGTAAACCTGAAGTGAAGCATCGGAATCTATAAGTAATGACACAGGAATGGTTCAAAACATAGACAGTTAGAAGAGCCAGTCTTCTTGTACTTAAGTCGGCCTTGTGCCTTTTGTATTTAGTTCCCATGCAATTTCTGTGTTTCGTCGTCAATAAGAAGGTCCAAGGGATACAGTAAATCTGAAGTGAAGCATCGGAATCTATAACTAGTGTGACAGGAATGGTTCAAAACATAGGCAGTAAGAAGAGCCGGTCTTCTTGTACTTAAGTCGGCATTGTGCCTTTTGTATCTAATTCCGATTCAATTCCTGTGTTGCGTCGTCAATTAGGTGGTCCAAGGGATACAGTAAACCTGAAGTGAAGCATCGGAATCTATAAGTAATGACACAGGAATGGTTCAAAACATAGAGAGTTAGAAGAGCCAGTCTTCTTGTACTGAAGTCGGCATTGTGCCTTTCGTATTTAGTTCCGATGCAATTTCTGTGTTTCCTCGTCAATAAGAATGTCCAAGGGATACAGTAAACCTGAAGAGAAACATCGGAATCTATAACTAGTGTCACTGGAATGGTTCAAAACATAGACAGTAAAATGAGTAAGTCTTCATGTACTTAAGTCGGCATTGTGCCTTTTGTATTTAATTCCTATGCAATTTCTGTGTTTCATCGTCAATAAGAAGGTCAGAGGGAAACAGTAAACCGAAAGTGATGCATCGGAATCTATAACTAGTGTCACAGGAATGGTTCAAAACATAGACAGTAAGAATAGTCAGTCTTCTTCTACTTAAGTCGGCAATGTGCTTTTTGTATTTAATTCCGATTCAATTTCTGTGTTTCGTCGTCAACATGAAAGTCCAAGGGATACAGTAAACCTGAAGTGAAGCATCGGAATCCATAACTAGTGTCACAGGAATGGTTCAAATCATAGACAGTAAAAAGAGTCAGTCTTCTTGTACTTAAGTCGGCATTGTGCCTTTTGTTTTTAATTCCGATTCAATTTCTGTGTTTCGTCGTCAGTAAGAAGGTCCAAGGGACACAGTAAACCTGAAGTGAAGCATCGGAATCTATAACTAGTGTCACAGGAATTGTCAAAGCATAGTCAGTGTGAAGAGTCCGTCTTCTAGTACTTAAGTCGGCATTGTGCCTTTTGTTTTTAATTCCGATGCAATTTCTGCGTTTCGTCGTCAGCAAGAAGGTCACAGGGATACAGTAAAACTGAGGTGAAGCATCGGAATCTATAACTAGTGTCACAGGAATGGTTCAAAAGATAGACAGGAAGAAGAGTCAGTCTTCTTGTACTTAAGTCGGCATTGTGCATTTTGCATTTAATGCCGATGCGATTTCTGTGTTTCAATGGTTCAAAACATAGACAGTAAGAAGAGCCAGTCTTCTTGTACTTAAGTCGGCATTGTGGCTTTTGTATTTAATTCCAATGCAATTTCGGGGTTTCATCGTCAAAAGGTAGGTCAGAGGGATACAGTGAACCTGAAGTGAAGCATCGGAACCTATAACTAGTGTCACAGGAATGGTTCAAAACATAGACAGTAAGGAGAGCCATTCTTCTTGTACTTAAATCAGCATTGTTCCTTTTGTATTTAATTCCGATGCAATTTCTGTGTTTTGTCGTCAATAAGAAGGTCCAAAAGATACAGTAAATCTGACGTGAAGCATCGGAATCTAGAACTATTGTCACAGGAATGGTTCAAAACATAGACAGTAAGAAGAGTCAGTCTTCTTGTACTTAAGACGGCATTGGGCCTTTTGTAATTGATTCCGATGCAATTTCTGTGTGTCGTCGTCAATAAGAAGGTCCAAGGGATACAGTAAACCTGAAAAGAAGCATCGGAATCTATAACTAGTATCACAGGAATGGTTCAAACATAGACAGTAAGAATAGCCAGTCTTCTTCTAATTAAGTCGGCATTGTGGCTTTTGTAATTAATTCCGATTCAATTTCTGTGATTCGTCAACAATAAGAAGGTACAAGGGAGACAGTAAACATGAAGTGAAGCATCGGAATCTATAACTAGTATCACAGGAATGGTTCAAAACAAAGACAGCAAGAAGAGTTAGTCTTCTTGTACTTAAGTCGGCATTGTGCCTTTTGTATTTAATTCCGATTCAATTTCTGTGTTTCGTCGTCAATAAGAAGGTCCAAGGGATACAGTAAACCTGAAGTGAAGCATCGGAATCTTTAACTAGTGACACAGGAATGGTTTAAAGCATAGACAGTGAGAAGTGTCAGTCTTCTAGTACTTAAGTCGGCATTGTGCCATTTTTATTTAATTCCGATGCAATTTCTGTGTATCGTCGTCAATAAGAAGGTACAAGGGAGACAGTAAACATGAAGTGAAGCATCGGAATCTATAACTAGTGTCACAGGAATAGTTCAAATCATAGACAGTAAGAAGAGTCAGTCTTCTTGAACTTAAGTCGGAATTGTGCCTTTTGTATTTAATTCCGATGCAACTTCTGTGTTTCATCGTCAATAAGAAGGTCAGAGGGAAACAGTAAACCGGAAGTAAAGCATCGGAATCCATAACTAGTGTCACAGGAATGGTTCAAAACATAGACAGTAAGAAGAGTCAGTCTTCTTGTACTTAAGTCGGCATTGTGCCTTTTGTTTTTAATTCCGATTCAATTTCTGTGTTTCGTCGTCAGTAAGAAGGTCCAAGGGATACAGTAAACCTGAAGTGAAGCATCGGAATCTATTACTAGTGTTACAGGAATGGTCAAAGCATAGACAGTATGAAGAGTCAGTCTTCTAGTACTTAAGTCGGGATTGTGCATTTTGTATTTAATTCCGATGCAATTTCCGTGTTTCGTCGTCAGCAAGAAGGTCAGAGGGATACAGTAAAACTGAGGTGAAGCATCGGAATCTATAACTAGTGTCACAGGAATGGTTCAAAACATGGACAGTAAGAAGAGTCAGTCTTATTGTACTTAAATCGGCATTGTGCATTTTGCATTTAATTCCGATGCAATTTCTGTGTTTCATCGTCAATAATAAGGTCAGAGGGATAAAGTAAAAATGAGGTGAAACATTGGAATCCATAACTAATGTCACCGGAATGGTTCAAAACATAGACAGTAATAAGTGTCAGTCCTCTTGTACGTAGGTTGGCATTGTGCCTTTTGTATTTAAATCCGATTCTATTTCTGTGTCTCGTCGTCAGTGGGAAGGTCGAAGGGATACAATAAACCTGAAGTGAAGCATCGGAATCTATAACTAGTGTCACAGGAATGGTTCAAACCATAGACAGTAAGAAGAGTCAGTCTTCTTGTACCTAAGTCGGCATTGTGCCTTCTGTATTTAATTCCGCTTCAATATCTGTGTTTCATCGTCAATAAGAAGGTCCAAGGGAGACAGTAAACCTGAAGTGAAGCATCGGAATCTGTAACTAGTATCACAGGAATAGTTGAAATCATAGACAGTAAGGAGAGCCATTCTTCTTGTACTTTAGTCAGCATTGTGCCTTTTGTATTTAATTCCGATGCGATTTCTGTGTTTTGTCGTCAATAAGAAGGTCCAAAGGATACAGTAAATCTGACGTGAAGCGTCGGATTCTATAACTAGTGCCACAGGAATGATTCAAAACATAGACAGTAAGAAGAGTCAGTCTTCTTGTACTTAAGACGGCATTGGGCCTTTTGTAATTGATTCCGATGCAATTTCTGTGTTTCGTCGTCAATACGAAGGTCCAAGGGATACAGTAAACCTGAAGTGAAGCATCGGAATCTATAACTAGTGTCACAGGAATGGTTCAAAACATAGACAGTAAAAATAGCCAGTCTTCTTGTACTTAAGTCGCCATTGTGGCTTTTGTATTTAATTCCGATTCAATTTCTGTGATTCGTCAACAATAAGAAGGTCCAAGTGATACAGTAAACCTGAAGTGAAGCATCGGAATCTATAACTAGTATCACAGGAATGGTTCAAAACATAGACAGTAAGAAGAGTCAGTCTTCTTGTACTTAAGTCGGCATTGTACCTTTTGTATTTAATTCCGATGCAATTTCTGTGTTTCGTCTTCAATAAGAAGGTCCTAGGGATACAGTAAACCCGAAGTGAAGCTTCGGAATCTATAACTAGTGTCTGAGGAATGGTTCAAAACATAGACAGTAAGAAGAGCCAGTCTTCTTTCACTTCAGACGGCATTGTACCTTTTGTATTTATTACCGATGCAATTTCTGTTTTTCATCGTCAATAAGAAGGTCAGAGGGATACAGTAAACCTGAAGTGAAGTATCGGAATCTATAACTAGTGTCACAGGAATGGTTCATAAGTTTGACAGTAAGAAGAGTCAGTCTGATGGTACTTAAGTCGGCATTGTGCCTTTTGTATTTAATTCCGATGCTATTTCTGTGTTTCATCGTTAATAAGGAAGTCCAAGGGATACAGTAAACCTGAAGTGAAGCTTCGGAATCTTTAACTAGTGTCACAGCAATGGTTCAAAACATAGACAGTAAGAAGAGTCAGCCTTCTATACTTAAGTCGGCATTGTGCCTTTTGTATTTAATTCCGATTCAATTTCTGTGTTTCGTCGTCAATAAGAAGGACCAAGGGATACAGTAAACCTGAAGTGAAGCATCGGAATCTATAACTGGTGTCACAGGAATGGTTCAAAGCATAGAGAGTAAGACGAGTCAGTCCTCTTGTACTTAAGTCGGCATTGTGCCTTTTGTATTTAATTCCGATGCAAATTCTGTGTTTCGTCGTCAATAAGAAGGTCCAAGGGATACAGTAAACCTAAGTGAAGCATCGGGATATATAACTAGTGTGACAGGAATGGTTCAAAACACAGGCAGTAAGAAGAGCCAGTCTTCTTGTACTTAAGTCGGCATTGTGCCGATTGTATTTAATTCCGATTCATTTTCTGTGTTTCGTCGTCAATAAGATGGTCCAAGGGTTACAGTAAACCTGAAGTGAAGCATCGCAATCTATAAGTAGTGTCACAGGATTTGTTCAAAGCATAGAGAGTTAGCAGAGCCAGTCTTCTTGTACTTAAGTCAGCATTGTGCCTTTGTATTTAATTCCGATACAATTCCGGTGTTTCACCGTCAATAAGAAGGTCAGAGGGATACAGTAAACCTGAAGTGAAGCATCGGAATCTATAACTAGTGTCACTGGAATTGTTCAAAACGTAGACAGTAAGAAATGTCAGTCTTCTTGTACTTAAGTCGGCATTGTGCCTTTTGTTTTTAATTCCGATTCAATTTCTGTGTTTCGTCGTCAGTAAGAAGGTCCAAGGGATACAGTAAACCTGAAGTGAAGCATCGGAATCTATAACTAGTGTTACAGGAATGGTCAAAGCATAGACAGTATGAAGAGTCAGTCTTCTAGTACTTAAGTCGGGATTGTGCATTTTGTATTTAATTCCGATGCAATTTCCGTGTTTCGTCGTCAGCAAGAAGGTCAGAGGGATACAGTAAAACTGAGGTGAAGCATCGGAATCTATAACTAGTGTCACAGGAATGGTTCAAAACATGGACAGTAAGAAGAGTCAGTCTTATTGTACTTAAATCGGCATTGTGCATTTTGCATTTAATTCCGATGCAATTTCTGTGTTTCATCGTCAATAATAAGGTCAGAGGGATAAAGTAAAAATGAGGTGAAACATTGGAATCCATAACTAATGTCACCGGAATGGTTCAAAACATAGACAGTAATAAGTGTCAGTCCTCTTGTACGTAGGTTGGCATTGTGCCTTTTGTATTTAAATCCGATTCTATTTCTGTGTCTCGTCGTCAGTGGGAAGGTCGAAGGGATACAATAAACCTGAAGTGAAGCATCGGAATCTATAACTAGTGTCACAGGAATGGTTCAAACCATAGACAGTAAGAAGAGTCAGTCTTCTTGTACTTAAGTCGGCATTGTGCCTTCTGTATTTAATTCCGCTTCAATATCTGTGTTTCGTCGTCAATAAGAAGGTCCAAGGGAGACAGTAAACCTGAAGTGAAGCATCGGAATCTGTAACTAGTATCACAGGAATAGTTGAAATCATAGACAGTAAGGAGAGCCATTCTTCTTGTACTTTAGTCAGCATTGTGCCTTTTGTATTTAATTCCGATGCGATTTCTGTGTTTTGTCGTCAATAAGAAGGTCCAAAGGATACAGTAAATCTGACGTGAAGCGTCGGATTCTATAACTAGTGCCACAGGAATGATTCAAAACATAGACAGTAAGAAGAGTCAGTCTTCTTGTACTTAAGACGGCATTGGGCCTTTTGTAATTGATTCCGATGCAATTTCTGTGTTTCGTCGTCAATACGAAGGTCCAAGGGATACAGTAAACCTGAAGTGAAGCATCGGAATCTATAACTAGTGTCACAGGAATGGTTCAAAACATAGACAGTAAAAATAGCCAGTCTTCTTGTACTTAAGTCGCCATTGTGGCTTTTGTATTTAATTCCGATTCAATTTCTGTGATTCGTCAACAATAAGAAGGTCCAAGTGATACAGTAAACCTGAAGTGAAGCATCGGAATCTATAACTAGTATCACAGGAATGGTTCAAAACATAGACAGTAAGAAGAGTCAGTCTTCTTGTACTTAAGTCGGCATTGTACCTTTTGTATTTAATTCCGATGCAATTTCTGTGTTTCGTCTTCAATAAGAAGGTCCTAGGGATACAGTAAACCCGAAGTGAAGCTTCGGAATCTATAACTAGTGTCTGAGGAATGGTTCAAAACATAGACAGTAAGAAGAGCCAGTCTTCTTTCACTTCAGACGGCATTGTACCTTTTGTATTTATTACCGATGCAATTTCTGTTTTTCATCGTCAATAAGAAGGTCAGAGGGATACAGTAAACCTGAAGTGAAGTATCGGAATCTATAACTAGTGTCACAGGAATGGTTCATAAGTTTGACAGTAAGAAGAGTCAGTCTGATGGTACTTAAGTCGGCATTGTGCCTTTTGTATTTAATTCCGATGCTATTTCTGTGTTTCATCGCTAATAAGGAAGTCCAAGGGATACAGTAAACCTGAAGTGAAGCTTCGGAATCTTTAACTAGTGTCACAGCAATGGTTCAAAACATAGACAGTAAGAAGAGTCAGCCTTCTATACTTAAGTCGGCATTGTGCCTTTTGTATTTAATTCCGATTCAATTTCTGTGTTTCGTCGTCAATAAGAAGGACCAAGGGATACAGTAAACCTGAAGTGAAGCATCGGAATCTATAACTGGTGTCACAGGAATGGTTCAAAGCATAGAGAGTAAGACGAGTCAGTCCTCTTGTACTTAAGTCGGCATTGTGCCTTTTGTATTTAATTCCGATCCAAATTCTGTGTTTCGTCGTCAATAAGAAGGTCCAAGGGATACAGTAAACCTAAGTGAAGCATCGGGATATATAACTAGTGTGACAGGAATGGTTCAAAACACAGGCAGTAAGAAGAGCCAGTCTTCTTGTACTTAAGTCGGCATTGTGCCGATTGTATTTAATCCCGATTCATTTTCTGTGTTTCGTCGTCAATAAGATGGTCCAAGGGTTACAGTAAACCTGAAGTGAAGCATCGCAATCTATAAGTAGTGTCACAGGATTTGTTCAAAGCATAGAGAGTTAGCAGAGCCAGTCTTCTTGTACTTAAGTCAGCATTGTGCCTTTGTATTTAATTCCGATACAATTCCGGTGTTTCACCGTCAATAAGAAGGTCAGAGGGATACAGTAAACCTGAAGTGAAGCATCGGAATCTATAACTAGTGTCACTGGAATTGTTCAAAACGTAGACAGTAAGAAATGTCAGTCTTCTTGTACTTAAGTCGGCATTGTGCCTTTTGTATTTAATTCCGATTCAATCTTTGTGTTTCGTTGTCAATGAGAAGGTCCAAGGGATACAGTAAGCCTGAAGTGAAGCATCGGAATCTAAAACTAGTGTCACAGGGATGGTTCAAAACATAGACAGTAAGAAGAGTCTGTCTTCTTGTACTTAAGTCGGCATTGTGCTTTTTGTATTTAATTCCGATGCAATTTTTGTGTTTCTTCCTAATTAAGAAAGTCCAGAGGATACAGTAAACCTGAAGTGAAGCATCGGAATCTATAACTAGTGCCACAGGAATGGTTCAAAACATAATTTGTAAGAAGAGTCAGTCTTCTTGTACTTAAGTCGGCATTGTGCCTTTTGTATTTAATTCCGATGCAATTTCTGTGTTTCGTCGTCAAAAGAAGGTCCAAGTGAAACAGTAAACCTGAAGTGAAGCATCGGAATCTATAACTAGAGTCCCTGGAATGGTTCAAAACATAGACAGCAAGAAGAGCCAGTCTTCTTGTCCTTAAGTCGGCATTGTGCTTTTTGTATTTAATTACGATGATATTTCTGTGTTTCGTCGTCAACAAGAAGGTCCAAGGGATGCAGTAAACCTGAAGTGAGGCATCGGAACCTATAACTAGTGTCACAGGAATGGTTCAAACAAAGACAGTAAGAAGAGCCAGTCGTCTTGTACTTAAGTCGGCATTGTGCCTTTCGTGTTTAATTCCGATGCAATTTCTGTGTTTCGTCGTCAATAAAAATGTCCAAGGGATACAGTGACCTGAAGTGAAGCTTCGGAGTCTATAACTAGTGTCTCAGGAATGGTTCAAAGCACAGACAGTAAGAAGAGCCAGTCTTCTTGTACTTAAGTCGGCATTGTACCTTTTGTATTTAATTCCGATGCAATTTTTGTGTTTCGTCGTCAATAAGATGGTCCAAGGGATACAGTAATCCTGAAGTGAAGCATCGGAATCTATAAGTAGTGTCACAGAAATGGTTCGAAACGTAGCGAGTTAGCAGAGCCAGTCTTCTTGTACTTAAGTCAGCATTGTGCCATTTGTATTTAATTCCGATGCAATTTCGGTGTTTCATCGTCTATAAGAAGGTGAGGGATACAGTAAACCTGAAGTGAAGCATCGGAATCTATAACTAGTGTCACAGGAATGGTTCAAAACATAGACAGTAAGAAGAGTCAGTCTTCTTGTACTTAAGTCGGCATTGTGCCTTTTGTATTTAATTCCGATGCAATTTTTGTGTTTCGTCCTAAATAAGAAGGTCCAAAGGATACAGTAAACCTGAAGTGAAGCATCGGAATCTATAACTAGTGGCACAGGAATGGTTCAAAGCATAGACTGTAAGAAGAGTCAGTCTTCTTGTACTTAAGTCGGCATTGTGCCTTTTGTATTTAATTCCGATGCAATTTCTGTGTTTCATCGCCAATAAGAAGGTCCAAGTGATACAGTAAACCTGAAGTGAAGCATCGTAATCTATAACTAGAGTCACTGGAAAGGTTCAAAACTTAGACAGTAAGAAGAGCCAGTATTCTTGTACTTATGTCGGCATTGTGGCTTTTGTATTTAATTCCGATTCAATTTCTGTGTTTCGTCGACAATAAGAAGGTCCAAGTGATACAGTAAACCTGAAGTGAAGCATCGGAATCTGTAACTAGTGCCACAGGAATGGTTCAAAACATAGACTGTAAGAAGAGTCAGTCTTCTTGTACTTAAGACGGCATTGTGCCTTTTGTATTTAATTCCGATGCAATTTCTGTGTTTCGTCGCCAATAAGAAGGTCCAAGTAATACAGTAAACCTGAAGTGAAGCATCGTAATCTATAACTAGAGTCACTGGAAAGGTTCAAAACTTAGACAGTAAGAAGAGCCAGTATTCTTGTACTTATGTCGGCATTGTGGCTTTTGTATTTAATTCCGATTCAATGTCTGTGTTTCGTCGACAATAAGAAGGTCCAAGTGATACAGTAAACCTGAAGTGAAGCATCGGAATCTGTAACTAGTGTCACAGGAATTAACTAAACATAGACAGTTAGAAGAGCCAGTCTTCTTGTACTTACGACAGCATTGTGCCTTTTGTATTTAATTCCGATGCAATTTTGTGTTCCATCGTCAAAAAGAAAGTCAGAGGGATACAGTAAACCTGAAGTGAAGCGTCGGAATCTATACCTAGTGTAACAGGAATGGTTCAAAACATAGGCAGTAAGAAGAGTCAGTCTTCTTGTACTTCAGACGGCACTGTACATTATGTATTTAATTCCGACGCAATTTCTGTGTTTCGTCGTCAATAAGAAGGTCCAAGGGATACAGTAAACCTGAAGTAAAGCTTCGGAATCTATACCTAGTGTCTCAGAAATGGTTCATAATTTTGACAGTAAGAAGAGTCAGTCTGATGGTACTTAAGTCGGCATTGTGCCTTTTGTATTTAATTCCGATGCTATTTCTGTGTTTCAGCGTTAATAAGGAAGTCCAAGGGATACAGTAAACCTGAAGTGAAGCTTCGGAATCTTTAACTAGTGTCACAGGAATGGTTCAAAACATAGACATAAGAAGAGTCAGCCTTCTATACTTAAGTCGGCATTGTGCCTTTTGTATTTAATTCCGATTCAGTTTCTGTGTTTCGTCGTCAATAAGAAGGACCAAGGGATACAGTAAACCTGAAGTAAACATCGGAATCTATAACTGGTGTCAATGGAATGGTTCAAAGCATAGACAGTAAGAAGAGGCAGTCTTCTTGTATTTAAGTCGGCATTGTGCCTTTTGTATTTAATTCCGATGCAATTTTTGTGTTTCGTCCTAAATAAGAAAGTCCAGAGGATATAGTAAACCTGAAGTGAAGCATCGTAATCTATAACTAGTGCCACAGGAATGGTTCAAAACATAGTCTGTAAGAAGAGTCAGTCTTCTTGTACTTAAGTCGGCATTGTGCCTGTTGTATTTAATTCCGATGCAATTTCTGTGTTTCGTCGTCAAAGGAAGGTCCAAGTGATACAGTAAACCTGAAGTGAAGCATCGGAATCTATAACTAGAGTCACTGGAATGGTTCAAAACTTAGACAGTAAGAAGAGCCAGTCTTCTTGTACCTAAGTCGGCATTGTGCTTTATGTATTTAATTCCGATGCAAATTTTGTGTTTCGTCCTAAATAAGAAGGTCCAGGGGATATAGTAAACCTGAAGTGAAGCTTCGGAATCTATAACTAGTGTCACAGGAATGGTTCAAAACATAGATAGTTAGAAGAGCCAGTCTTCTTGTACTTAACTCAGCATTGTGCCTTTTGTATTTAATTCCGATGCAATTTAGTGTTCCATCGTCAAAAAGAAAGTCAGAGGGATACAGTAAACCTGGAGTGAAGCGTCGGAATCTATACCTAGTGTCACAGGAATGGTTCAAAACATAGGCAGTAAGAAGAGTCAGTCTTCTTGTACTTCAGACGGCACTGTACATTATCTATTTAATTCCGACTCAATTTCTGTGTCTCGACGTCAATAAGAAAGTCCAAGGGATACAGTAAACCTGAAGTGAAGCTTCGGAATCTATACCTAGTGTCTCAGGAATGGTTCTAAACATAGAGAGTAAGAAGAGCCAGTCTTCTTGTACTTAAGTCGGCATTGTGCCTTTTGTATTTATTTCCGATGCAATTTCTGTATTTCGTCGTCAATAAGAAGATCCATGGGATACAGTAAACCTGAAGTGAGGCATCGGAATCTATAACTAGTGTCACAGGAATGGTTCAAAATATAGACAGTAAGAAAAGCCAGTCTTCTTGTACTTAAGTCGGCATTGTGCTTTTTGTATTTACTTCCGATGCAATTTCTCTGATTCGTCGTCAACAAGAAGGTCCAAGGGATGCAGTAAACCTGAAGTGAAGCATCGGAACCTATAACTAGTGTCACAGGAATGGTTCAAACATAGACAGTAGGAAGAGCCAGACGTACTTAAGGCGGCATTGTGTCATTCGTATTTAATTCCGATGCAATTTCTGTGTTTCGTCGTCAATAAGATTGTCCAAGGGATACAGTAAGCCTGAAGTGTAGCTTCGGAGTCTATAAGTAGTGTGACAGGAAAGGTTCAAAACACAGACAGTAAGAACAGCCAGTTTTCTTGTACTTAAGTCGGCATTGTGCCTTATGTATTCAATTCCGATGCAATTTCTGTGTTTCGTCGTCAATAAGAAGGTCCAAGGGATACAGTAAACCTGAAGTGAAGCATCGGAATCTATAACTAGAGTCACAGGAATGGTTCAAAACATAGACAGTAAGAAGAGCCAGTCTTCTTGTGCTTAAGTCGGCATTGTGCCTTCTGTATTTAATTCCGATGCAATTTCTGTGTTTTGTCGTCAATAAGAAAATCCAAGGGATATTGTTAACCTGAAGTGAAGCTTCGGAATCTATAACTAGTGTGACAGGAATGGTTCAAATCATAGACAGTAAGAAGAGCCAGCCTTCTTGTACTTAAGTCGGCATTGTGCCGTTTGCATTTAATTCCGATGCAATTTCTGTGTTTCTTCATCAATAAGAAGGTCCAAGGGATACAGTAAACCTGACGTGAAGCATCGGAATCTATAAGTAGTGTCACAGGAATGGTTCAAAGCATAGAGTGTTAGCAGAGCCAGACTTCTTGTACTTAAGTCAGCATTGTGCTTTTTGTATTTAATACCGATACAATTTTTGTGTTTCATCGTCAATAAGAAAGTCATAGGGATACAGTAAACCTGAGGTGAAGTATCGTAATCTGTAACTAGTGTCACAGGAATCGTTCAAAGCATAGACAGTATGGAGATCCAGTCTTCTTGTACTTAAGTCGCCATTGTTCCTTTTGTACTTATTTCCGATGCAATTTCTGTGTTTCGTCGTCAATAAGAAGGTCCAAGGGATACAGTAAACCTGAAGTGAAGCATCGGAATCTATAACTAGTGTGACAGGAAAGGTTGAAAACATAGACAGTAAGAAGAGCCAGTCTTCTTGTGCTTAAGTCGGCATTGTGCCTTTTGCATTTAATTCCGATTCAATTTCTGTGTTTCGTCGTCAATTAAAAGGTACAAGGGATACAGTAAACCTGAAGTGAAGCGTCGGAATCTATACCTAGTGTCACAGGAATGGTTCAAACATAGGCAGTAAGAAGAGTCAATCTTCTTGTACTTCAGGCGGCACTGTACATTATGTATTTAATTCCGACGCAATTTCTGTGTTTCGTCGTCAATAAGGAAGTCCAAGGGATACAGTAAACCTGAAGTGAAGTTTCGGAATCTATAACTAGTGTCTCAGGAATGGTTCTAAACATAGGGAGTAAGAAGAGCCAGTCATCTTATATTTAAGTCGGCATTGTGCCTTTTGTATTTATTTCCGATGCAATTTCTGTATTTCATCGTCATTAAGAAGATCCATGGGATACAGTAAACCTGAAGTGAGGCATCGGAATCTATAACTAGTGTCACAGGAATGGTTCAAAATATAGACAGTAAGAAGAGCCAGTCTTCTTGTACTTAAATCGGCATTGTGCTTTTTGTATTTAATTCCGATGCAATTTCTGTGTTTCGTCATCAACAAGAAGGTCCAAGGGATGCAGTAAACCTGAAGTGAAGCTTCGAAACCTATAAATAGTGTCACAGGAATGGTTCAAATCATAGACAGTAAGAAGAGCCAGTCGTCTTGTACTTAAGTCGGCATTGTGCCTTTCGTATTTAATTCCGATGCAATTTCTGTGTTTCGTCGTCAATAAGAATGTCCAAGGGATACAGTAAGCCTGAAGTGGAGCTTCGGAGTCTATAACTAGTGTCTCAGGAACGGTTCAAAGCACAGACAGTAAGAAGAGCCAGTCTTCTTGTACTTAAGGCGGCATTGTGCCTTTTGTATTTAATTCCGATGCAATTTCTGTGTTTCGTCGTCAATAAGAATGTCCAAGGGATACAGTAAGCCTGAAGTGGAGCTTCGGAGTCTATAACTAGTGTCTCAGGAATGGTTCAAAACATAGACAGTAAGAAGAGCCAGTCTTCTTGTGCTTAAGTCGGCATTGTGCCTTCTGTCTTTAATTCCGATGCAATTTCTGTGTTTTGTCGTCAATAAGAAAATCCAAGGGATACAGTGAACCTGAAGTGAAGCTTCGGAATCTATAACTAGTGTCACAATAATGGTTCAAATTATAGACAGTAAGAAGAGCCAGCCTTCTTGTACTTAAGTCGGCATTGTGCCCTTTGCACATAATTCCGATGCAATTTCTGTGTTTCTTCATCAATAAGAAGGTCCAAGGGATACAGTAAACCTGAAGTGAAGCATCGGAATCTATAAGTAGTGTCACAGGAATGGTTCAAAGCATAGAGAGTTAGCAGAGCCAGTCTTCTTGTACTTAAGTCAGCATTGTGCTTTTTGTATTTAATTCCTATGCAATTTTTGTGTTTCATCGTCAATAAGAAAGTCAGAGGGAGACAGTAACCCTGAAGTGAAGTATCGGAATCTGTAACTAGTGTCACAGGAATCGTTCAAAGCAGAGACAGTAAGGAGAGCCAGTCTTCTTGTACTTAAGTCGCCATTGTTCCTTTTGTATTTATTTCCGATGCCATTTCTGTGTTTCGTCGTCAATAAGAAGGTTCAAGGGATACAGTAAACCTGAAGTGAAGCTTCGGAATCTATAACTAGTGTCACAGGAATGGTTCAAATGATAGACAGTAAGAACAGCCAGTCTTCTTGTACTTAAGTCGGCATTGTGCTCTTTGCATTTAATTCCGATTCAATTTCTGTGTTTTGTCGACAATAAGAAGGTCCAAGGGATACGGTAAACCTGAAGTGAAGCATCGGAATCTGTAATTAGTGTGACAGGAAAGGTTCAAAACACAGACAGTAAGAAGAGCCAGTCTTCTTGTACTTAAGTCGGCATTGTGCCTTTTGTATTTAATTCCGATGCAATTTCTGTGTTTCGTCGTCAATAAGAAGGTCCAAGGGATACAGTAAATCTGAAGTGAAGCATCGGAACCTATAACTAGTGTCACAGGAATGGTTCAAAACATAGACAGTAAGAAGAGCCAGTCTTCTTGTGCTTAAGTCGGCAATGTGCCTTCTGTATTTAATTCCGATGCAATTTCAGTGTTTTGTCGTCAATAAGAAAATCCAAGGGATACAGTAAACCTGAAGTGAAGCTTCGAAATCTATAACTAGTGTCACAGGAATGGTTCAAATCATAGACAGTAGGAAGACCCAACCTACTTCTACTTAAGTCGGCATTGTGCGCTTTGCACTTAATTCCGATGCAATTTCTGTGTTTCTTCATCAATAAGAAGGTCCAAGTGATACAGTAAACCTGAAGTGAAGCATGGGAATCTATTAGTAGTGTCACAGGAATGATTCAAATCATAGACAGTAAGAAGAGCCAGTCTTATGGCACTTAAGTCAGCATTGTGCCTTTTGTATTTAATTCCGATTCAATTTCTGTGTTTCGTCGCCAATAAGAAGGTCCAAGTGATACAGTAAACCTGAAGTGAAGCATCGGAATCTGTAACTAGTGTCACAGGAATGGTTCAAAACATAGACAGTTAGAAGAGCCAGTCTTCTAGTACTTACGACGGCATTGTGCATTTTGTATTTAATTCCGATGCAGTTTTTGTGTTCCATCGTCAATAATAAAGTCAGAGGGATACAGTAAACCTGAAGTGAAGCATCGGAACCTATAACTAGCGTCACAGGAATGGTTCAAAACATAGACAGTAAGAAGAGCCAGTCTTCTTGTGCTTAAGTCGGCATTATGCCTTTTGCATTTAATTCCGATTCAATTTCTGTGTTTCGTCGTCAATTAAAAGGTCCAAGGGATACAGTAAACCTGAAGTGAAGCGTCGGAATCTATACCTAGTGTCACAGGAATGGATCAAACATAGGCAGTAAGAAGAGTCAATCTTCTTGTACTTCAGACGCCACTGTACATTATGTATTTAATTCCGACGCAATTTCTGTGTTTCGTCGTTAATAAGAAAGTCCAAGGGATACAGTAAACCTGAAGTGAAGCTTCGGAATCTATAACTAGTGTCTCAGGAATGGTTCTAAACATAGAGAGTAAGAAGAGCCAGTCATCTTGTATTTAAGTCGGCATTGTGCCTTTTGTATTTATTTCCGATGCATTTCTGTATTTCATCGTCAATAAGAAGATCCATGGGATACAGTAAACCTGAAGTGAGGCATCGGAATCTATAACTAGTGTCACAGGAATGGTTCAAAATATAGACAGTAAGAAGAGCCAGTCTTCTTGTACTTAAATCGGCATTGTGCTTTTTGTATTTAATTGCGATGCAATTTCTGCGTTTCGTCGTCAACAAGAAGGTCCAAGGGATGCAGTAAACCTGAAGTGAAGCATCGAAACCTATAACTAGTGTCCCAGGAATGGTTCAAATCATAGACAGTAAGAAGAGCCAGTCGTCTTGTACTTAAGTCGGCATTGTGCCTTTCGTGTTTAATTCCGATGCAATTTCTGTTTTTCGTCGTCAATAAGAATGTCCAAGGGATACAGTAAGCCTGAAGTGGAGCTTCGGAGTCTATAACTAGTGTCTCAGGAATGGTTCAAAGCACAGACAGTAAGAAGAGCCAGTCTTCTTGTACTTAAGTCGGCATTGTGCCTTTTGTATTTAATTCCGATGCAATTACTGTGTTTCGACGTCAATAAGAAGGTCCAAGGGATACAGTAAACCTGAAGTGAAGCATCGGAATCAATAACAAGTGTCACAGGAATTGTTCAAAACATAGACAGTAAGAAGAGCCAGTCTCCTTGTGCTTAAGTCGGTATTGTGCCTTCTGTATTTAATTCCGATGCAATTTCTGTGTTTTGTCGTCAATAAGAACGTCCAAGGGATACAGTTAACCTGAAGTGAAGCTTCGGAATCTATAACCAGTGTCACAGGAATGGTTAAAATCATAGACAGTAAGAAGAGCCAGTCTTCTTGTACTTAAGTCGGCATTGTGCCCTTTGCATTTAATTCCGATTCAATTTCTGTGTTTTGGCGTCAATAAGAAGGTCCAAGGGTTACAGTAAATCTGAAGTGAAGAATCGGAATCTATAACTAGTGTGACAGGAATGGTTCAAAACACAGACAGTAGGAAGAGCCAGTGTTCTTGTAGTTAAGTCGGCATTGTGCCTTTTGTATTTAATTCCGATGCAATTACTTTGTTTCATCGTCAATAAGCAGGTCCAAGGGATACAGTAAACCTGAAGTGAAGTATCGGAATCTATAACTAGTGTCACAGGAATGGTTCAACGCATAGACAGTAAAGAGAGCCAGTCTTCTTGTACTTATGTCACCATTGTTCCTTTTGTATTTATTTCCGATGCAATTTCTGTGTTTCGTCGTCAATAAGAAGGTACAAGGGATACAGTAAACCTGAAGTGAAGCTTCGGAATCTATAGCTAGTGTCACAGGAATGATTCAAAGCATAGACAGTAAGAAGAGCCAGTCTTCTTGTAATTAAGTCGGCATTATGCCTTTTGCATTTAATTCCGATTTAATTTCTGTGTTTCGTCGTCAATTAAAAGGTCCAAGGGAAACAGTAAACCTGAAGTGAAGCGTCGGAATCTATACCTAGTGTCACAGGAATGGTTCAAAACGTAGGCAGTAAGAAGAGTCAGTCTTCTTGTCCTTCAGACGGCATTGTGCCTTTTGTATTTAATTCCGATTTAATTTCTGTGATTCGTCAACAATAAGAAGGTACAAGGGAGACAGTAAACATGAAGTGAAGCATCGGAATCTATAACTAGTATCACAGGAATGGTTCAAAACATAGACAGCAAGAAGAGTTAGTCTTCTTGTACTTAAGTCGGCATTGTGCCTTTTGTATTTAATTCCGATTCAATTTCTGTGTTTCGTCGTCAATAAGAAGGTCCAAGGGATACAGTAAACCTGAAGTGAAGCATCGGAATCTTTAACTAGTGTCACAGGAATGGTTCAAAGCATAGACAGTGAGAAGAGTCAGTCTTCTAGTACTTAAGTCGGCATTGTGCCATTTTTATTTAATTCCGATGCAATTTCTATGAATCGTCGTCAATAAGAAGGTACAAGGGAGACAGTAAACATGAAGTGAAGCATCGGAATCTATAACTAGTGTCACAGGAATAGTTCAAATCATAGACAGTAAGAAGTGTCAGTCTTCTTGAACTTAAGTCGGAATTGTGCCTTTTGTATTTAATTCCGATGCAACTTCTGTGTTTCATCGTCAATAAGAAGGTCAGAGGGAAACAGTAAACCGGAAGTAAAGCATCGGAATCCATAACTAGTGTCACAGGAATGGTTCAAAACATAGACAGTAAGAAGAGTCAGTCTTCTTGTACTTAAGTCGGCATTGTGCCTTTTGTTTTTAATTCCGATTCAATTTCTGTGTTTCGTCGTCAGTAAGAAGGTCGAAGGGATACAGTAAACCTGAAGTGAAGCATCGGAATCTATAACTAGTGTCACAGGAATGGTTAAAGCATAGACAGTATGAAGAGTCAGTCTTCTAGTACTTAAGTCGGGATTGTGCATTTTGTATTTAATTCCGATGCAATTTCCGTGTTTCGTCGTCAGCAAGAAGGTCAGAGGGATACAGTAAAACTGAGGTGAAGCATCGGAATCTATAACTAGTGTCACAGGAATGGTTCAAAACATAGACAGTAAGAAGAGTCAGTCTTTTTGTACTTAAATCGGCATTGTGCATTTTGCATTTAATTCCGATGCAATTTCTGTGTTTCATCGTCAATAATAAGGTCAGAGGGATAAAGTAAAAATGAGGTGAAACATTGGAATCTATAACTAGTGTCACCGGAATGGTTCAAAACATAGACAGTAATAAGAGTCAGTCCTCTTGTACGTAGGTTGGCATTGTGCCTTTTGTATTTAATTCCGATGCAATTTCTGTGTTACATCGTCAATAAGAAGGTCCAAGGGAGACAGTAAACCTGAAGTGAAGCATCGGAATCTGTAACTAGTATCACAGGAATGGTTGAAATCATAGACAGTAAGGAGAGCCATTCTTCTTGTACTTTAGTCAGCATTGTGCCTTTTGTATTTAATTCCGATGCGATTTCTGTGTTTTGTCGTCAATAAGAAGGTCCAAAGGATACAGTAAATCTGACGTGAAGCGTCGGAATCTATAACTAGTGTCACTGGAATGATTCAAAACATAGACAGTAAGAAGAGTCAGTCTTCTTGTACTTAAGACGGCATTGGGCCTTTTGTAATTGATTCCGATGCAATTTCTGTGTTTCGTCGTCAATACGAAGGTCCAAGGGATACAGTAAACCTGAGGTGAAGCATCGGAATCTATAACTAGTGTCACAGGAATGGTTCAAAACATAGACAGTAAAAATAGCCAGTCTTCTTGTACTTAAGTCGCCATTGTGGCTTTTGTATTTAATTCCGACTCAATTTCTGTGATTCGTCAACAATAAGAAGGTCCACGTGATACAGTAAACCTGAAGTGAAGCATCGGAATCTATAACTAGTATCACAGGAATGGTTCAAAACATAGACAGTAAGAAGAGTCAGTCTTCTTGTACTTAAGTCGGCATTGTACCTTTTGTATTTAATTCCGATGCAATTTCTGTGTTTCGTCGTCAATAAGAAGGTCCTAGGGATACAGTAAATCCGAAGTGAAGCTTTGGAATCTATAACTAGTGTCTCAGGAATGGTTCAAAACATAGACAGTAAGAAGAGCCAGTCTTCTTTCACTTCAGACGGCATTGTGCCTTTTGTATTTAATTCCGATGCAAATTCTGTGTTTCGTCGTCAATAAGAAGGTCCAAGGGATACAGTAAACCTAAGTGAAGCATCGGGATATATAACTAGTGCCACAGGAATGGTTCAAAACATAATTTGTAAGAAGAGTCAGTCTTCTTGTACTTAAGTCGGCATTGTGCCTTTGTATTTAATTCCGATGCAATTTCTGTGTTACATCGTCAATAAGAAGGTCCAAGGGATACAGTAAACCTGAAGTGAAGCTTCGGAATCTATAACTAGTGTCACAGGAATGGTTCAAAGCACAGACAGTAAGAAGAGCCAGTCTTCTTGTACTTAAGTCGGCATTGTGCCGTTTGTATTTAATTCCGATTCAATTTCTGTGTTTTGTCGTCAATAAGATGGTCCAAGGGATACAGTAATCCTGAAGTGAAGCATCGGAATCTATAAGTAGTGTCACAGAAATGGTTCAAAACGTAGCGAGTTAGCAGAGCCAGTCTTCTTGTACTTAAGTCAGCATTGTGCCATTTGTATTTAATTCCGATGCAATTTCGGTGTTTCATCGTCTATAAGAAGGTGAGGGATACAGTAAACCTGAAGTGAAGTATCGGAATCTATAACTAGTGTCACAGGAATGGTTCAAAACATAGACAGTAAGAAGAGTCAGTCTTCTTGTACTTAAGTCGGCATTGTGCCTTTTGTATTTAATTCCGATGCAATTTTTGTGTTTCCTCCTAAATAAGAAGGTCCAAAGGATACAGTAAACCTGAAGTGAAGCATCGGAATCTCTAACTAGTGCCACAGGAATGGTTCAAAGCATAGACTGTAAGAAGAGTCAGTCTTCTTGTACTTAAGTCGGCATTGTGCCTTTTGTATTTAATTCCGATGCAATTTATGTGTTTCATCGCCAATAAGAAGGTCCAAGTGATACAGTAAACCTGAAGTGAAGCATCGTAATCTATAACTAGAGTCACTGGAAAGGTTCAAATCTTAGACAGTAAGAAGAGCCAGTATTCTTGTACTTATGTCGGCATTGTGGCTTTTGTATTTAATTCCGATTCAATTTCTGTGTTTCGTCGACAATAAGAAGGTCCAAGTGATACAGTAAACCTGAAGTGAAGCATCGGAATCTGTAACTAGTGCCACAGGAATGGTTCAAAACATAGACTGTAAGAAGAGTCGGTCTTCTTGTACTTAAGACGGCATTGTGCCTTTTGTATTTAATTCCGATGCAATTTCTGTGTTTCGTCGCCAATAAGAAGGTCCAAGTAATACAGTAAACCTGAAGTGTAGCATCGTAATCTATAACTAGAGTCACTGGAAAGGTTCAAAACTTAGACAGTAAGAAGAGCCAGTATTCTTGTACTTATGTCGGCATTGTGGCTTTTGTATTTAATTCCGATTCAATGTCTGTGTTTCGTCGACAATAAGAAGGTCCAAGTGATACAGTAAACCTGAAGTGAAGCATCGGAATCTGTAACTAGTGTCACAGGAATGGACTAAACATAGACAGTTAGAAGACCCAGTCTTCTTGTACTTACGACAGCATTGTGCCTTTTGTATTTAATTCCGATGCAATTTTGTGTTCCATCGTCAAAAAGAAAGTCATAGGGATACAGTAAACCTGAAGTGAAGCGTCGGAATCTATACCTAGTGTCACAGGAATGGTTCAAAACACAGGCAGTAAGAAGAGTCAGTCTTCTTGTACTTCAGACGGCACTGTACATTATGTATTTAATTCCGACGCAATTTCTGTGTTTCGTCGTCAATAAGAAGGTCCAAGGGATACAGTAAACCTGAGGTGAAGCTTCGGAATCTATACCTAGTGTCTCAGGAATGGTTCATAATTTTGACAGTAAGAAGAGTCAGTCTGATGGTACTTAAGTCGGCATTGTGCCTTTTGTATTTAATTCCGATGCTATTTCTGTGTTTCATCGTTAATAAGGAAGTCCAAGGGATACAGTAAACCTGAAGTGAAGCTTCGGAATCTTTAACTAGTATCACAGGAATGGTTCAAAATATAGACGTAAGTAGAGTCAGCCTTCTATACTTAAGTCGGCATTGTGCCTTTTGTATTTAAATCCGATTCAGTTTCTGTGTTTCGTCGTCAATAAGAAGGACCAAGGGATACAGTAAACCTGAAGTAAACATCGGAATCTATAACTGGTGTCAATGGAATGGTTCAAAGCATAGACAGTAAGACGAGTCAGTCTTCTTGTACTTAAGTCGGCATTGTGCCTTCTGTATTTAATTCCGATGCAATTTCTGTGTTTTGTCGTCAATAAGAAAATCCAAAGGATACAGTTAACCTGAAGTGAAGCTTCGGAATCTATATCTAGTGTCACAGGAATGGTTCAAAACATAGACAGTAAGAAATGTCAGTCTTCTTGTACTTAAGTCGGCATTGTGCCTTTTGTATTTAATTCCGATTCAATCTTTGTGTTTCGTTGTCAATGAGAAGGTCCAAGGGATACAGTAAGCCTGAAGTGAAGCATCGGAATCTAAAACTAGTGTCGCAGGAATGGTTCAAAAAATAGACAGTAAGAAGAGGCAGTCTTCTTGTACTTAAGTCTATATTGTGCCTTTTGTATTTAATTCCGATGCAATTTTTGTGGTTCGTCCTAAATAAGAAGGGCCAGAGGATATAGTAAACCTGAAGTGAAGCATCGGAATCTATAACTAGTGCCACAGGAATGGTTCAAAACATAGTCTGTAAGAAGAGTCAGTCTTCTTGTGCTTAAGTCGGCATTGTGCCTTTTGTATTTAATTCCGATGCAATTTCTGTGTTTCGTCGTCAAAGGAAGGTCCAAGTGATACAGTAAACCTGAAGTGAAGCATCGGAATCTATAACTAGAGTCACTGGAATGGTTCAAAACTTAGACAGTAAGAAAAGCCAGTCTTGTTGTACCTAAGTCGGCATTGTGCTTTATGTATTTAATTCCGATGCAAATTTTGTGTTTCGTCCTAAATAAGAAGGTCCAGAGGATATAGTAAACCTGAAGTGAAGAATCGGAATCTATAACTAGTGTCACAGGAATGGTTCAAAACATAGACAGTTAGAAGAGCCAGTCTTCTTGTACTTACGACAGCATTGTGGCTTTTGTATTTAATTCCGATGCAATTTAGTGTTCCATCGTCAAAAAGAAAGTCAGAGGGATACAGTAAACCTGGAGTGAAGCGTCGGAATCTATACCTAGTGTCACAGGAATGGTTCAAAACATAGGCAGTAAGAAGAGTCAGTCTTCTTGTACTTCAGACGGCACTGTACATTATCTATTTAATTCCGACGCAATTTCTGTGTCTCGACGTCAATAAGAAAGTCCAAGGGATACAGTAAACCTGAAGTGAAGCTTCGGAATCTATACCTAGTGTCTCAGGAATGGTTCTAAACATAGAGAGTAAGAAGAGCCAGTCTTCTTGTACTTAAGTCGGCATTGTGCCTTTTGTATTTATTTCCGATGCAATTTCTGTATTTCGTCGTCAATAAGAAGATCCATGGGATACAGTAAACCTGAAGTGAGGCATCGGAATCTATAACTAGTGTCACAGGAATGGTTCAAAATATAGACAGTAAGAAAAGCCAGTCTTCTTGTACTTAAGTCGGCATTGTGCTTTTTGTATTTACTTCCGATGCAATTTCTCTGATTCGTCGTCAACAAGAAGGTCCAAGGAATACAGTAAACCTGAAGTGAAGCATCGGAACCTATAACTAGTGTCACAGGAATGGTTCAAACATAGACAGTAGGAAGAGCCAGACGTCTTGTACTTAAGGCGGCATTGTGTCATTCGTATTTAATTCCGATGCAATTTCTGTGTTTCGTCGTCAATAAGATTGTCCAAGGGATACAGTAAGCCTGAAGTGTAGCTTCGGAGTCTATAACTAGTGTCTCAGGAATGGTTCAAAGCACAGACAGTTAGAAGAGCCAGTCTTCTTGTACTTAAGTCGGCATTGTGCCTTTTGTATTTAGTTCCGATGCAATTACTGTGTTTCGTCGTCAATAAGAAGGTCCAAGGGATACAGTAAACCTGAAGTGAAGCATCGGAATCTATAACTAGTGTCACAGGAATGGTTCAAAACGTAGACAGTAAGAAGAGCCAGTCTTCTTGTGCTTAAGTCGGCATTGTGCCTTCTGAATTTAATTCCGATGCAATTTCTGTGTTTTGTCGTCAATAAGAACGTCCAAGGGATACAGTAAACCTGAAGTGAAGTTTCGGAATCTATAACTAGTGTCACACGAATGGTTCAAATCATAGACAGTAAGAAGAGCCAGTCTTCTTGTACTTAAGTCGGCATTGTGCCCTTTGCATTTAATTCCGATTCAATTTCTGTGTTTTGTCGTCAATAAGAAGGTCCAAGGGTTACAGTGAACCTGAAGTGAAGCATCGGAATCTATAACTAGTGTGACAGGAAAGGTTCAAAACACAGACAGTAAGAAGAGCCAGTTTTCTTGTACTTAAGTCGGCATTGTGCCTTATGTATTTAATTCCGATGCAATTTCTGTGTTTCGTCGTCAATAAGAAGGTCCAAGGGATACAGCAAACCTGAAGTGAAGCATCGGAATCTATAACTAGAGTCACAGGAATGGTTCAAAACATAGACAGTAAGAAGAGCCAGTCTTCTTGTGCTTAAGTCGGCATTGTGCCTTCTGTATTTAATTCCGATGCAATTTCTGTGTTTTGTCGTCAATAAGAAAATCCAAGGGATACAGTTAACCTGAAGTGAAGCTTCGGAATCTATAACTAGTGTCACAGGAATGGTTCAAATCATAGACAGTAAGAAGAGCCAGCCTTCTTGTACTTAAGTCGGCATTGTGCCCTTTGCATTTAATTCCGATGCAATTTCTGTGTTTCTTCATCAATAAGAAGGTCCAAGGGATACAGTAAACCTGACGTGAAGCATCGGAATCTATAAGTAGTGTCACAGGAATGGTTCAAAGCATAGAGTGTTAGCAGAGCCAGTCTTCTTGTACTTAAGTCAGCATTGTGCTTTTTGTATTTAATTCCGATACAATTTTTGTGTTTCATCGTCAATAAGAAAGTCAGAGGGATACAGTAAACCTGAGGTGAAGTATCGTAATCTGTAACTAGTGTCACAGGAATCGTTCAAAGCATCGACAGTATGGAGATCCAGTCTTCTTGTACTTAAGTCGCCATTGTTCCTTTTGTATTTATGTCCGATGCAATTTCTGTGTTTCGTCGTCAATAAGAAGATTCAAGGGATACAGTAAACCTGAAGTGAAGCTTCGGAATCTATAACTAGTGTCACAGGAATGGTTCAAATGATAGACAGTAAGAACAGCCAGTCTTCTTGTACTTAAGTCGGCATTGTGCCCTTTGCATTTAATTCCGACTCAATTTCTCTGTTTTGTCGTCAATAAGAAGGTCCAAGGGATACGGTAAACCTGAAGTGAAGCATCGGAATCTGTAATTAGTGTAACAGGAAAGGTTCAAAACACAGACAGTAAGAAGAGCCAGTCTTCTTGTACTTAAGTCGGCAATGTGCCTTTTGTATTTAATTCCGATGCAATTTCTGTGTTTCGTCGTCAATAAGAAGGTCCAAGGGATACAGTAAACCTGAAGTGAAGCATCGGAACCTATAACTAGTGTCACAGGAATGGTTCAAATCATAGACAGTAAGAAGAGCCAGTCTTCTTGTGCTTAAGTCGGCATTGTGCCTTCTGTATTTAATTCCGATGCAATTTCTGTGTTTTGTCGTCAATAAGAAAATCCAAGGGATACAGTAAACCTGAAGTGAAGCTTCGGAATCTATAACTAGTGTCACAGGAATGGTTCAAATCATAGATAGTAGGAAGAGCCAGCCTACTTGTACTTAAGTCGGCATTGTGCGCTTTGCACTTAATTCCGATGCAATTTCTGTGTTTCTTCATCAATAAGAAGGTCCAAGTGATACAGTAAACCTGAAGTGAAGCATGGGAATCTATTAGTAGTGTCACAGGAATGATTCAAAGCATAGACAGTAGGAAGAGCCAGTCTTCTTGTACTTAAGTCAGTATTGTGCCTTTTGTATTTAATTCCGATTCAATTTCTGTGTTTCGTCGCCAAAAAGAAGGTCCAAGTGATACAGTAAACCTGGAGTGAAACATCGGAATCTGTAACTAGTGTCACAGGAATGGTTCAAAACATAGACAGTTAGAAGAGCCAGTCTTCTAGTACTTACGACGGCATTGTGCATTTTGTATTTAATTCCGATGCAGTTTTTGTGTTCCATCGTCAATAAGAAAGTCAGAGGGATACAGTAAACCTGAAGTGAAGCATCGGAACCTATAACTAGTGTCACAGGAATGGTTCAAAACATAGACAGTAAGAAGAGCCAGTCTTCTTGTGCTTAAGTCGGCATTATGCCTTTTGCATTTAATTCCGATTCAATTTCTGTGTTTCGTCGTCAATTAAAAGGTCCAAGGGATACAGTAAACCTGAAGTGAAACGTCGGAATCTATACCTAGTGTCACAGGAATGGTTCAAACATAGGCAGTAAGAAGAGTCAATCTTCTTGTACTTCAAACGGCACTGTACATTATGTATTTAATCCGACGCAATTTCTGTGTTTCGTCGTCAATAAGGAAGTCCAAGGGATACAGTAAACCTGAAGTGAAGTTTCGGAATCTATAACTAGTGTCTCAGGAATGGTTCTAAACATAGGGAGTAAGAAGAGCCAGTCATCTTGTATTTAAGTCGGCATTGTGCCTTTTGTGTTTATTTCCGATGCAATTTCTGTATTTCATCGTCAATAAGAAGTTCCATGGGATACAGTAAACCTGAAGTGAGGCATCGGAATCTATAACTAGTGTCCCAGGAATGGTTCAAAATATAGACAGTAAGAGGAGCCAGTCTTCTTGTATTTATGTCGGCATTGTGCCTTTTGTATTTATGTCCGATGCAATTACTGTGTTTCGACGTCAATAAGAAGGTCCAAGGGATACAGTAAACCTGAAGTGAAGCATCGGAATCAATAACTAGTGTCACAGGAATTGTTCAAAACATAGACAGTAAGAAGAGCCAGTCTTCTTGTGCTTAAGTCGATATTGTTCCTTCTGTATTTAATTCCGATGCAATTTCTGTGTTTTGTCGTCAATAAGAACGTCCAAGGGATACAGTTAACCTGAAGTGAAGCTTCGGAATCTATAACCAGTGTCATAGGAATGGTTATAATCATAGACAGTAAGAAGAGCCAGTCTTCTTGTACTTAAGTCGGCATTGTGCCCTTTGCATTTAATTCCGATTCAATTTCTGTGTTTTGGCGTCAATAAGAAGGTCCAAGGGTTACAGTAAACCTGAAGTGAAGAATCGGAATCTATAACTAGTGTGACAGGAATGGTTCAAAACACAGACAGTAGGAAGAGCCAGTGTTCTTGTAGTTAAGTCGGCATTGTGCCTTTTGTATTTAATTCCGATGCAATTACTTTGTTTCATCGTCAATAAGCAGGTCCAAGGGATACAGTAAACCTGAAGTGAAGTATCGGAATCTATAACTAGTGTCACAGGAATGGTTCAACGCATAGACAGTAAAGAGAGCCAGTCTTCTTGTACTTATGTCGCCATTGTTCCTTTTGTATTTATTTCCGTTGCAATTTCTGTGTTTCGTCGTCAATAAGAAGGTACAAGGGATACAGTAAACCTGAAGTGAAGCTTCGGAATCTATAGCTAGTGTCACAGGAATGATTCAAAGCATAGACAGTAAGAAGAGCCAGTATTCTTGTAATTAAGTCGGCATTATGCCTTTTGCATTTACTTCCGATTTAATTTCTGTGTTTCGTCGTCAATTGAAAGGTCCAAGGGATACAGTAAACCTGAAGTGAAGCATCGGAATCCATAACTAGTGTCACAGGAATGGTTCAAAACATAGACAGTAAGAAGAGCCAGTCTTCTTGTGCTTAAGTCGGCATTGTGCCTTCTGTCTTTAATTCCGATGCAATTTCTGTGTTTTGTCGTCAATAAGAAAATCCAAGGGATACAGTGAACCTGAAGTGATGCTTCGGAATCTATAACTAGTGTCACAATAATGGTTCAAATTATAGACAGTAAGAAGAGCCAGCCTTCTTGTACTTAAGTCGGCATTGTGCCCTTTGCACATAATTCCGATGCAATTTCTGTGTTTCTTCATCAATATGAAGGTCCAAGGGATACAGTAAACCTGAAGTGAAGCATCGGAATCTATAAGTAGTGTCACAGGAATGGTTCAAAGCATAGAGAGTTAGCAGAGCCAGTCTTCTTGTACTTAAGTCAGCATTGTGCTTTTTGTATTTAATTCCTATGCAATTTTTGTGTTTCATCGTCAATAAGAAAGTCAGAGGGAGACAGTAAACGTGAAGTGAAGTATCGGAATCTGTAACTAGTGTCACAGGAATCGTTCAAAGCAGAGACAGTAAGGAGAGCCAGTCTTCTTGTACTTAAGTCGCCATTGTGCCCTTTGCATTTAATTCCGATTCAATTTCTGTGTTTTGTCGTCAATAAGAAGGTCCAAGGGATACGGTAAACCTGAAGTGAAGCATCGGAATCTGTAATTAGTGTGACAGGAAAGGTTCAAAACACAGACAGTAAGAAGGGCCAGTCTTCTTGTACTTAAGTCGGCATTGTGCCTTTTGTATTTAATTCCGATGCAATTTCTGTGTTTCGTCGTCAATAAGAAGATCCAAGGGATACAGTAAACCTGAAGTGAAGCATCGGAACCTATAACTAGTGTCACAGGAATGGTTCAAAACATAGACAGTAAGAAGAGCCAGTCTTCTTGTGCTTAAGTCGGCAATGTGCCTTCTGTATTTAATTCCGATGCAATTTCTGTGTTTTGTCGTCAATAAGAAAATCCAAGGGATACAGTAAACCTGAAGTGAAGCTTCGGAATCTATAACTAGTGTCACAGGAATGGTTCAAATCATAGACAGTGGGAGGACCCAGCCTACTTGTACTTAAGTCGGCATTGTGCGCTTTGCACTTAATTCCGATGCAATTTCTGTGTTCCTTCATCAATAAGAAGGTCCAAGTGATACAGTAAACCTGAGGTGAAGCATGGGAATCTATTAGTAGTGTCACAGGAATGATTCAAAACATAGACAGTAAGAAGAGCCAGCCTTCTTGTACTTAAGTCAGCATTGTGCCTTTTGTATTTAATTCCGATTCAATTTCTGTGTTTCGTCGCCAATAAGAAGGTCCAAGTGATACAGTAAACCTGAAGTGAAGCATCGGAATCTGTAACTAGTGTCACAGGAATGGTTCAAAACATAGACAGTTAGAAGAGCCAGTCTTCTAGTACTTACGACGGCATTGTGCATTTTGTATTTAATTCCGATGCAGTTTTTGTGTTCCATCGTCAATAAGAAAGTCAGAGGGATACAGTAAACCTGAAGTGAAGCATCGGAACCTATAACTAGTGTCACAGGAATGGTTCAAAACATAGACAGTAAGAAGAGCCAGTCTTCTTGTGCTTAAGTCGGCATTATGCCTTTTGCATTTAATTCCGATTCAATTTCTGTGTTTCGTCGTCAATTAAAAGGTCCAAATGATACAGTAAACCTGAAGTGAAGCGTCGGAATCTATACCTAGTGTCACAGGAATGGTTCAAACATAGGCAGTAAGAAGAGTCAATCTTCTTGTACTTCAGACGGCACTGTACATTATGTATTTAATTCCGACGCAATTTCTGTGTTTCGTCGTCAATAAGAAAGTCCAAGGGATACAGTAAACCTGAAGTGAAGCTTCGGAATCTATAACTAGTGTCTCAGGAATGGTCCTAAACATAGAGAGTAAGAGGAGCCAGTCATCTTGTATTTAAGTCGGCATTGTGCCTTTTGTATTTATTTCCGATGCAATTTCTGTATTTCATCGTCAATAAGAAGATCCATGGGATACAGTAAACCTGAAGTGAGGCATCGGAATCTATAACTAGTGTCACAGGAATGGTTCAAAATATAGACAGTAAGAAGAGCCAGTCTTCTTGTACTTAAATCGGCATTGTGCTTTTTGTATTTAATTCCGATGCAATTTCTGTGTTTCGTCATCAACAAGAAGGTCCAAGGGATGCAGTAAACCTGAAGTGAAGCATCGAAACCTATAACTAGTGTCACAGGAATGGTTCAAATCATAGACAGTAAGAAGAGCCAGTCGTCTTGTACTTAAGTCGGCATTGTGCCTTTCGTATTTAATTCCGATGCAATTTCTGTGTTTCGTCGTCAATAAGAATGTCCAAGGGATACAGTAAGCCTGACGTGGAGCTTCGGAGTCTATAACTAGTGTCTCAGGAATGGTTCAAAGCACAGACAGTAAGAAGAGCCAGTCTTCTTGTACTTAAGTCGGCATTGTGCCTTTTGTATTTAATTCCGATGCAATTACTGTGTTTCGTCGTTAATAAGAATGTCCAAGGGATACAGTAAACTTGAAGTGAAGCTTCGGAATGTATAACTAGTGTCTCAGGAATGGTTCAAAACATAGACTGTAAGAAGAGTCAGCCCTCTATACTTAAGTCGGAATTGTGCCTTTTGTATTTAATTCCGATTCATTTTCTGTGTTCCGTCGTCAATAAGAAGGACCAAGGAATACAGTAAACCTGAAGTGAGCATCGGAATCTATAACTAGTGTCACAGGAATGGTCCAAAGCATAGACAGTAAGAAGAGTCAGTCTTCTTGTACTTAAGTCGGCATTGTGCCTCTTGTATTTAATTCCAATGCAATTTCTGTGTTTCGTCGACAATAAGAAGGTCCAAGGGATACAGTAAACCTGAAGTGAAGCATCGGAATCTATAACTAGTACGACAGGAATGGTTCAAAACACAGACAGTAAGAAGAGCCAGTCTTCTTGTACTTAAGTCGACATTGTGCCGTTTGCATTTAATTCCGATTCAATTTCTGTGTTTCGTCGTCAATAAAATGGTCCAAGGGATACAGTAAACCTGAAGTGAAGCATCGAAATCTATAACTAGTGTCACAGGAATGGTTCAAAGCATAGGCAGTTAGAAGAGCCAGTCTTCTTGTACTTACGACGGCATTGTGCCTTTTGTATTTAATTCCGATTCAATTTCTGTGTTTCGTCGTCAATGAGAAGGTCCAAGAGATACAGTAAGCCTGAAGTGAAGCATCGGAATCTATAACTAGTGTCACGGGAATGGTTCAAAACATAGACAGTAAGAAGAGTCAGTCTTCTTGTACTTAAGTCTGCATTGTGCCTTTTGTATTTAATTACGATGTAATTTTTGTGTTTCGTCCTAAATATAAAGGTCCAAAGGATACAGTAAACCTGAAGTGAAGCATCGGAATCTATAACTAGTGCCACAGGAAGGGTTCAAAACATAGACTGTAAGAAGAGTCAGTCTTCTTGTACTTAAGTCGGCATTGTACCTTTTGTATTTAATTCCGATGCAATTTCTGTGTTTTGTCGTCAATAAGATGGTCCAAGTGATACAGTAAACATGAAGTGAAGCATCGGAATCTATAACTAGAGTCACTGGAATGGTTTAAAACTTAGACAGTAAGAAGAGCCAGTGTTCTTGTACTTATGTCGGCATTGTGGCTTTTGTATTTAATTCCGATTCAATTTCTGTGTTTCGTAGACAATAAGAAAGTCCAAGTGATACAGTAAACCTAAAGTGAAGCATCGGAATCTATAACTAGTGTCACAGCAATGGTTCAAAGCATAGACAGTTAGAAGAGCCAGTCTTCTTGTACTTACGACGGCATTGTGCCTTTTGTATTTAATTCAGATGCAATTTTTGTGTTTCATCGTCAATAAGAAAGTCAGAGGGATACAGTAAACCTGAAGTGAAGTATCGGAATCTGTAACTACTGTCACAGGAATGGTTCAAAGCATAGACAGTAAGGAGAGCCAGTCTTCTTGTACTTAAGTCGCCATTGTTCTTTTGTATTTATGTCCGATGCAATTTCTGTGTTTTGTCGTCAATCAGATGGTTCAAGGGATACAGTAAACCTGAAGTGAAGCGTCGGAATCTATAACTAGTTTCACAGGAATGATTCAAAGCATAGACAATAATAAGAGTCAGTCTTCTTGTACTTACGTCGGCCTTATGCCTTTTGCATTTAATTCCGATTCAATTTCTGTGTTTCGTCGTCAATAAAAAGGACCAAGGGATACAGTAAACCTGAAGTGAAGCGTCGGAATCTCTTCCTAGTGTCACAGGAATGGTTCAAAACATAGGCAGTAAGAAGAGTCAGACTTCTTGTACTTCAGACGGCACTGTACATTATGTATTTAGTTCCTACGCATTTTCCTTGTTTCGTCGTCAATAAGAAGGTCCAAGGGATACAGTAAACCTGAAGTGAAGCTTCGGAATCTATAACTAGTGTCTCAGGAATGGTTCTAAACATTGGGAGTAAGAAGAGCCAGTCTTCTTGTACTTAAGTCGGCATTGTGCTTTTGTATTTATTTCCGATGGAATATTTGTATTTCGTCGTCAATAAGAAGGTCCAAGGGATGCAGTAAACCTGAAGTGAAGCATCGGAACCTATAACTAGTGTCACAGGAATGGTTCAAAACATAGACAGTAAGGAGAGCCAGTCGTCTTGTACTTAAGTCGGCATTGTACCTTTTGTTTTTAGTTCCGATGCATTATCTGTGGTTCGCCGTCAATAAGAATGTCAAAGGGATACAGTAAACCTGAAGTGAAGCATCGGAATCTATAACTAGTGTCTCAGGAATGGTTCAACTCATAGACAGTTAGAAGAGCAAATCTTCTTGTACTTAAGTCGGCATTGTGCCTTTTGCATTTAATTCCGTTTCAATTTCTGTGTTTCGTCGTCAATAAGAGGGTCCAAGGGATACAGTAAACCTGAAGTGAAGCATCGGAATCTATAACTAGTGTCTCAGGAATGGTTCAAATCATAGACAGTAAGAAGAGCCACTCATCTTGTACTGAAGTCGGCATTGTACCTTTTGTATTTCATTCCGACGCAATTTCTGTGGTTCGTCGTCAATAAGTTTGTCCAAGGGATACGGTAAACCTGAAGTGAAGCATCGGAATCTATAACTAGTGTCTCAGGAACGGTTCAGATCATGGACAGTTAGAAGACCAAGTCCTCTTGTACTTACGACGGAATTGTGATTTTTGCATTTAATTCCGATTCAATTTCTGTGTTTCGTCGTCAATAAGAAGGCCCAAGGGATACAGTAAACCTGAAGTGAAGCATCGGAATCTATAACTAGTGTCTCAGCAATGGTTCAAATCATAGACAGTAAGAAGAGGCAGTCTTCTTGTACTTAAGTCGGCATTGTGCCTTTTGCATTTAATTCCGATTCAATTTCTGTGTTTCGTCGTCAATAAGAGGGTCCAAGGGATACAGTAAACCTGAAGTGAAGCATCGGAATCTATAACTAGTGTCTCAGGAATGGTTCAAATCATAGACAGTAAGAAGAGCCAGTCTTCTTGTACTTAAGTCGGCATTGCGCCTTTCGTATTTATTTCCGATGCAATTTCTGTATTTCGTAGTCAATAAGAAGATCCATGGGATACAGTAAACCTGAAGTGAAACATCGGAATCTATAACAAGTGTCTCAGGAATGGTTCAAATAATAGACAGTGAGAAGAGCCAGTCTTCTTGTACTTAAGTCGGCATTGTGCATTTTATATTTATTTTCGATGCAATTTCTGTATTTCGTCGTCAATAAAAAGTTCCATGGGACACAGTAAACCTGAAGTGAAGCATCCTAATCATTAACTGGTGTCTCAGGAATGGTTCAAAACATAGACATTAAGAAGAGCCAGTCTTCTTGTACTTAAGTCGGCATTGTGATTTTTGTATTTAATTCCGATGCCATTTCTGTGTTTCGTCGTCAATAAGAATGTCCAAGGGATGCAGTAAACCTGAAGTGAAGCATCGGAACCTATAACTAGTGTCACAGGAATGGTTCAAACATTGACAGTAAGAAGAGCCGGTCTTCTTGTACTTAAGTCGGCGTTGTGCATTTTGTATTTAATTCCGATGCAATTTCTGTGTTTTGTCGTCAATAAGAAGGTCCAAGGGATACAGTAAACCTGAAGCGAAGCATCGGAAAGAATAACTAGTGTCTCAGGAATGGTTCAAAACATAGACAGCAAGAAGAGCCAGTCTTCTTGTACTTAAGTCGGCATTGTGATTTTTATATTTAATTCCGATGCAATTTCAGTGTTTCGTCGTCAATAAATAGGTCCAAGATATACAGTAAACCTGAAGTGAAGCATCGGAATCTATAACTAGTGTCACAGGAGTGGTTCAAAACATAGACTGTTAGAAGATCCAGTCTTCTTTCACCTAAGACGGCATTGTGCCTCTTGTATTTAATACCGATGCAATTTCTGTGTTTCATCGTTAATAAGAAGGTCAGAGGGATACAGTTAACCTGAAGTGAAGTATCGGAATCAGTAACTAGTGTCACAGGAATCTTTCAAAACATTGACAGTAAGAAGAGCCAGTCTACTTGTACTTAAGTCGTCATTGTACCTCTCGTATTTAATTCCGATGCATTTTCTGTGGTTCGTCGTCAATAAGAATGTCTAAGGGATACAGCAAACCTGAAGTGAAGCATCGGAATCTATAACTAGTGTCTCAGGAATGGTTCAAAATATAGACAGTAAGAAGAGCCAGTCTTCTTGTACTTAAGTCGGCATTGTGCTATTTGTATTTAATTAAGACTCAATTTCTGTGTTTCGTCGTCGATAAGAAGGTCCTAGGGGTACAGTAAACCTGAAGTGAAGCATCGGAATCTATACCTAGTGTCACTGGAATGGTTCAAAACATAGGCAGTAAGAAGAGTCATTCTTCTTGTACTTCAGTCGGCATTGTACATTTTGTATTTAATTCCAACGCAATTTCAGTGTTTCGTCGTCAATAAGAAGGTCCAAAGGATACAGTGAACCTGAAGTGAAGCTTCGGAATGTATACCTAGTGTCTCAGGAATGGTTCTAAACATAGACAGTAAGAAGAGCCAGTATTCTTGTACTTAAGTCGGCATTGTGCCTTTTGTATTTATTTCCGATGCAATTTCTGTATTTCGTCGTCAATCCGAAGGTCCATGGGATACAGTAAACCTGAAGTGAAGCATCGGAATCTATAACTAGTGTCACAGGTATGGTTCAAAGTATAGACAGTAAGAAGTGCCAGTCTTCTTGTACTTAAGTCGGCATTGTGCTATTTGTATTTAATTCCGATGCAATGTCTGTGTTTCGTCGTCAATAAGAAGGTCCAAGGGATGCAGTAAACCTGAAGTGAAGCATCGAAACCTATAACTAGTGTCACAAGAATGGTTCAAAACATAGACAGTAAGAAGAGCCTGTCGTCTTGAACTTATGTCGGCATTGTGCCTTTTGTATTTAATTCCGATGCAATTTCTGTGTTTCGTCGTCAATTACAAGGTCCATGGGATACAGTAAACCTGACGTGAAGTATCGGAATCTATAACTAGTGTCACAGGAATGGTTCAAAACATAGACAGTAAGAAGACCCAGGCTTCTTATACTTAAGTCGTCATTGTGTCTTTTGTATTTAATTCCGATGCAATTTCAGTGTTTCGTCGACAATCAGAAGGTCTAAGGGATACAGTAAACCTGAAGTGAAGCTTCGGAATCTATAACTAGTGTCACAGGAATGGTTCAAAACATAGACAGTAAGAAGAGCCAGTCTTCTTGTACTTAAGACGGCATTGTACCTTTTGAATTAAATTCCGATGCAATATCTGTGTTTTGTCGTCAATAAGAAGGTCCAAGGGATACAGTAAACCTGTAGTGAAGCATCGGAAACTATAACTAGTGTCACAGGAATGGTTCAAAGCATAGACAGTAAGAAGAGCCAGTCTTCTTGTACTTAAGTTGGCATTGTACCTTTTGTATTTAATTCCATTGCAATTTCTGTGTTTCGTCGTCAATAAGAAAGTCCAAGGGATTCAGTAAACCTGAAGTGAAGCTTCGGAAACTATAACTAGTGTCGCAGGAATGGTTCAAAACATAGACAGTAAGAAGAGCCAGTCTTGTTGTACTTAAGTCGGCATTGTACCTTTTGTAATAATTCCGATGCAATTTCTGTGTTTCGGTGTCAATAAGCAGATCCAAGGGATACAGTAAACCTGAAGTAAAGCATCGGAACCTATAACTAGTGTCACAGGAATGGTTCAAAGCATAGACAGGAAGAAGAGCCAGTCTTCCTGTACTTAAGTCGACATTTTACCTTTTGTATTTAATTCCGATGCATTATCTGTGTTTCGTCGTCAATACGAATGTCCAAGGGATACAGTAAACCTGAAGTGAAGCATCGGAATCTTTAACTAGTGTCTCAGGAATGGTTCAAATCATATACAGTTAGAAGAGCAAATCTTCTTTTACTTAAGTCGGCATTGTGTCTTTTTCATCTAATTCCGATTCAATTTCTGTGGTTCGTCGTCAATAAGAATGTCCAAGGGATACAGCAAACCTGAAGTGAAGCATCGGAATCTATAACTAGTGTCTCAGGAATGCTTCAATTCATAGACAGTTAAAACAGCAAATCTTCTTGTACTTAGGTCGGCATTGTGACTTTTGCATTTAACTCCGATTCAATTTCTGTGTTTCGTTGACAATAAGGAGGTCCAAAGGATACAGTAAACCTGAAGTGAACCATCGGAATCAATAACTAGTGTCTCAGGAATGGTTCATATCATAGACAGTAAGAAGAGCCAGTCTTCTTGTATTTAATTCGGCATTGTGCCTTTTGTATTTATTTCCAATGCAATTTCTGTATTTCGTCGTCAATAAGAAGTTCCATGGGAAACAGTAAACCTGAAGTGGAGCATCGGAATCTATAACTAGTGTCACAGGAAAGGTTCAAAATATAGACAGTAAGATGAGCCAGTCTTCTTGTACTTAAGTCGGCATTGTGATTTTTGTATTTAATTCCTATGCAATTTCTGTGTTTCGTCGTCAATAAGAATTTCCAAGGGATGCAGTAGACCTGAAGTGAAGCATCGGAACCTATAACTAGTGTCACAGGAATGGTACAATACATAGACAGTAGGAAGAGCCAGTCGTCTTGTACTTATGTCGGCATTGTGCCTTTTGTATATATTTCCGATCCTATTTCTGTATTTCGTCGTCAATTATAATTTCCATGGGATACAGTAAACCTGAAGTGAAGCATCGGAATCTATAACTAGTGTCACAGGAATGGTTCAAAATATAGGCAGTAAGAAGAGCCAGTCTTCTTGTACTTAAGTCAACTTTGTGCATTTTGTATTAAATTCCGATGCAATTTCTGTGTGTCGTCGTCAATAAGAATGTCCAAGGGATGCAGTAAACTAAAGTGAAGCTTCAGAATCTATAACTAGTGTCGCAGGATTGGTTCAAAACATAGACAGTTAGAAGAGCAAATCTTCTTGTACTTCAGTCGACATTGTACCTTTTGTATTAATTCGGAAGCAATTTCTGTCTTTCGTCGTCAATAAGCAGATCCAAGGAATACAGTAAACCTGACGTGAAGCATCGGAAACTATAACTAGTGTCACAGGAATGGTTCAAAGCATAGACAGGAAGAAGAGCCAGTCTTCTTGTACTTCAGTCGACATTGTACCTTTTGTATTTAATTCCGATGCATTATCTGTGGTTCGTCGTCAATAAGAATGTCCAAGGGATACAGCAAACCTGAAGTGAAGCATCGGAATCTATAACTAGTGTCTCAGGAATGGTTCAATTCATGGACAGTTAAAACAGCAAATCTTCTTGTACTTAGGTCGGCATTGTGCCTTTTGCATTTAACTCCGATTCAATTTCTGTGTTTCGTCGACAATAAGAAGGTCCAAGGGATACAGTAAACCTGAAGTGAACCATCGGAATCTATAACTAGTGTCTCAGGAATGGTTCAAATCATAGACAGTAAGAGGAGCCAGTCTTCTTGTATTTATGTCGGCATTGTGCCTTTTGTATTTATGTCCGATGCAATTTCTGTATTTCGTCGTCAATAAGATGTTCCATGGGATACAGTAAACCTGAAGTGAAGCATCGGAATCGACAACTAGTGTCACAGGAATGGTTCAAAACATAGACAGTTAGAAGATCCAGTCTTCTTTCACTTAAGACGGCATTGTGCCTTTTGTATTTAATTCCGATGCCATTTCTGTGTTTCATCGTCAATACGAAGGTCAGAGGGATACAGTAAACCTTAAGTGAAGTATCGGAATCTATAACTATTGTCACAGGAATGGTTCAAAACATTGACAGTAAGAAGAGTCAGTCTGTTGGTACTTAAATCGGCATTGTGCCTTTTGTATATAATTCCGATGCAATTTCTGTGTTACGTCGTCAATTAGAAAGTCCAAGTGATACAGCAAACCTGAGGTGAAGTTCGGAATCTATAACTAGTGTCACAGGAATGGTTCAAAACATTGACAGTAAGAAGAGCCAGTCTTCTTGCACTTAAGTCGGCATTGTACCTTTTGTATTTAATTGCGATGCATTTTCTGTGGTTCGTCGTCAATAAGAATGTCCAAGGGATACAGTAAACCTGAAGTGAAGCATCGGAAACTATAACTAGAGTCTTAGGAATAGTTCAAATCATTAACAGTTAGAAGAACATATCTTCTTGTACTTAAGTCGGCATTGTGCTTTTGCATTTAATTCTGATTCAATTTCTGTGTTTCGTCGTCAATACGAAGGTCCAAGGCATACAGTAAAGCTGAAGTGAAACATCGGAATCTATAACTAGTGTCTCAATAATGGTTCAAATCATAGACAGTAAGAAGAGCCAGTCTTCTTGTACCTAAGTCGGCATTGTGCCTTTTGCATTTAATTCCGATTCAATTTCTGTGTTTTGTCGTCATTAAAAAGGTCCAAGGGATACAGTAAACCTGAAGTGAAGCATCGGAATCTATACCTAGTGTCACAGGAATGGTTCAAAACATTGACAGTAAGAAGAGCCAGTCATCTTGCAATTAAGTCGGCATTGTACCTTTTGTATTTATTTCCGATGCTATTTCTGTGTTTCGCCGTCAATAGGAAGGTCCAAGGGATGCAGTAACCCTGAGGTGAAGCATTGGAACCTATAACTAGTGTCACAGGAATGGTTCAAAGCATAGACAGTTAGAATAGCCAGTCGTCTTGGACTTAAGTCGGCATTGTGCCTCTTGAATTTAATTCCGATGCAATTTCTGTGTTTCGTCGTCAATAACAAGGTCCAAGGGATACAGTAACCCTGACGTGAAGTATCGGAATCTATAACTAGTGTCACAGGAATGGTTCAAAACACAGACAGTAAGAAGACCCAGTCTTCTTGTACTTAAGTCGGCATTGTGCATGTTGTATTTAATTCCGTTGCAAGTCCTGTATTTCATCGTCAATAAGAAGTTCCATGGGAAACAGTAAACCTGAAGTGGAGCATCGGAATCTATAACTAGTGTCACAGGAAAGGTTCAAAGTATAGACAGTAAGATGAGCCAGTCTTCTTGTACTTAAGTCGGCATTGTGATTTTTGCATTTAATTCCTGAGCAATTTCTGTGTTTCTTCGTCAATAAGAATTTCCAAGGGATGCAGTAACCCTGAAGTGAAGGATCGGAACCTATAACTAGTGTCACAGGAATGGTTCAATACATAGACAGTAAGAAGAGCCAGTCGTCTTTTACTTAAGTCGGCATTGTGCCTTTTGTATTTATTTCCGATGCAATTTCTTTGTTTCGTTGTCAATAAATAGGTCCATGGGATACAGTAAACCTGAAGTGAAGCATCTGAATCTATAACTAGTGTCTCAGGAATGGTTCAATTCAGAGACAGTTAAAACAGCAAATCTTCTTGTACTTAGGTCGGCATTGTGCCTTTTGCATTTAACTCCGATTCAATTTCTGTGTTTCGTCGACAATAAGAAGGTCCAAGGGATACAGTAAACCTGAAGTGAACCATCGGAATCTATAACTATTGTCTCAGGAATGGTTCAAATCATAGACAGTAAGAAGAGCCCGTCTTCTTGTACTTAAGTCGGCATTGTGCCTTTTGTATATATTTCCGATCCTATTTCTGTATTTCGTCGTCAATAAGAATTTCCATGGGATACAGTAAACCTGAAGTGAAGCATCGGAATCTATAACTAGTGTCGCAGGATTGGTTCAAAACATAGACAGTAAGAAGAGCCAGTCTTCTTGTACGTAAGTCGGCATTGTACCTTTTGTATTTATTCCGATGCAATTTCTGTGTTTCGTCGTCAATAAGCAGATCCAAGGGATACAGTAAACCTGACGTGAAGCATCGGAATCTATAACTAGTGTCACAGGAATGGGTCAATGCATAGACAGGAAGAAGAGCCAGTCTTCTTGTACTTAAGTCGACATTGTACCTTTTGTATTTAATTCCGATGCATTATCTGTGGTTCGTCGTCAATAAGAATGTCCAAGGGATATAGTAAACCTGAAGTGGAGCATCGGAATCTATAACTAGTGTCTCAGGATTGGTTCAAATCATAGACAGTTAGAAGAGCAAATCTTCTAGTACTTAAGTCGGCATTGTGCCTTTTTCATTTAATTCCGATTCAATTTCTGTGGTTAGTCGCCAATAAGAATGTCCAAGGGATACCGCAAACCTGAAGTGAAGCATCGGAATCTATAACTAGTGTCTCAGGAATGGTTCAATTCATAGACAGTTAAAACAGCAAGTCTTCTTGTACTTAGGTCGGCATTGTGCCTTTTGCATTTCACTCCGATTCAATTTCTGTGTTTCGTCGACAATAAGAAGGTCCAAGGGATACAGTAAACCTGAAGTGAACCATCGGAATCTATAACTAGTGTCTCAGGAATGGTTCAAATCATAGACAGCAAGAAGAGCCAGTCTTCTTGTATTTAAGTCGGCATTGTGCCTTTTGTATTTATGTCCGATGCAATTTCTGTATTTCGTCGTCAATAAGATGTTCCATGGGATACAGTAAACCTGAAGTGGAGCATCGGAATCTATAACTAGTGTCACAGGAAAGGTTCAAAACATAGACAGTAAGATGTGCCAGTCTTCTTGTACTTTAGTCGTCATTGTGATTTTTGTATTTAATTCCTATGCAATTTCTGTGTTTCGTCGTCAATAAGAATTTCCAAGGGATGCAGTAAACCTGAAGTGCAGCATCGGAACCTATAACTAGTGTCACAGGAATGCTTCAATACATAGACAGTAAGAAGAGCCAGTCGCCTTGTACTTAAGACGGCATTGTGCCTTTTGTATTTAATTCCGATGCTATTTCTGTGTGTCGTCGTCAATACGAATGTCCAAGGGATGCAGTAAACCTGAAGTGAAGCATCAGAACCTATAACTAGTGTCACAGGAATGGTTCAAAACATAGACAGTAAGAAGAGCCAGTCGCCTTGTACTTAAGACGGCATTGTGCCTTTTGTATCTAATTCCGATGCAATTTCTGCGTTTCGTCGTCAATAAATAGGTCCGAGGTATACTGTATACCTGAAGTGAAGCATCGGAATCGATAACAAGTGACACAGGAATGGTTAAAAACATAGACAGTTAGAAGATCCAGTCTTCTTTCACTTAAGACGGCATTGTGCCTTTTGTATTTAATTGCGATGCATTTTCTGTGGTTCGTCGTCAATAAGAATGTCCAAGGGATACAGTAAACCTGAAGTGAAGCATCGGAATCTATAACTATTGTCACAGGAAGGTTCAAAACATTGACAGTAAGAAGAGTCAGTCTGATGGTACTTAAATCGGCATTGTGCCTTTTGTATTTAATTCCGATGCAATTTCTGTGTTACGTCGTCAATAAGAAAGTCCAAGTAATACAGCAAACCTGAAGTGAAGCTTCGGAATCTATAACTAGTGTCACAGGAATGGTTCAAAACATTGACAGTAAGAAGAGCCAGTCTTCTTGCCCTTAAGTCGGCATTGTACATTTTGTATTTAATTGCGATGCATTTTCTGTGGTTCGTCGTCAATAAGAATGTCCAAGGGATACAGTAAACCTGAAGTGAAGCATCGGAATCTATAACTAGTGTCTCAGGAATAGTTCATATCATTAACAGTTAGAAGAGCTTATCTTCTCGTACTTAAGTCGGCATTGTGCTTTTGCATTTAATTCTGATTCAATTTCTGTGTTTCGTCGTCAATAAGAAGGTCCAAGGCATACAGTAAAGCTGAAGTGAAACATCGGAATCTATAACTAGTGTCTCAGGAATGGTTCAAATCATAGACAGTAAGAAGAGCCAGTCTTCTTGTACCTAAGTCGGCATTGTGCCTTTTGCATTTAATTCCGATTCAATTTCTGTGTTTCGTCGTCAATAAAAAGGTCCAAGGGATACAGTAAACCTGAAGTGAAGCAACGGAATCTATACCTAGTGTCACAGGAATGGTTGAAAACATAGGCTGCAAGAAGAGTCAGTCTTCTTGTACTTCAGTCGGCATTGTACATTTTGTATTTAATTCCGACACAATTTCTGTGTTTCGTCGTCAATAAGAAGGTCCAAGGGAAACAGTAAACCTGAAGTGAAGCTTCGGAATCTATAACTAGTGTGTCAGGAATGGTTCTGAACATAGACAGTAAGAAGAGCCAGTCTTCTTGAACTTAAGTCGGCATTGTGCCTTTCGTATTTATTTCCGATGCAATTTCTGTGTTTCGCCGTCAATAAGAAGGTCCAAGGGATGCAGTAACCCTGAAGTGAAGCATCGGCAGCTATAACTAGTGTCACCGGAATGGTTCTAAGCATAGACAGTTAGAAGAGCCAGTCGTCTTGTACTTAAGTCGGCATTGTGCCTTTTGAATTTAATTCCGTTGCAATTTCTGTGTTTCGTCGTCAATAACAAGGTCCAAGGGATACAGTAACACTGACGTGAAGTATCGGAATCTATAACTAGTGTCACAGGAATGGTTCAAAGCATAGACAGTAAGAAGACCCAGTCTTCTTGTACTTAAGTCGGCATTGTGCATATTGTATTTAATTCCGATGCAATTCCTGTGTTTAATCGTCAATAAGAACGTCTAAGGGATACAGTAAACCTGAAGTGAAGCATCGGAATCTATAACTAGTGTCACAGGAATGGTTCAAAACATACACAGTAAGAAGAGCCAGTCTTCTTGTACTTAAGCCGGCATTGTGCCTTTTGTAATTAAATCCGATGTAATTACTGTGTTTTGTCGTCAATAAGATTGTCCGAGGGATACAGTAAACCTGAAGTGATGCATCGGAATCTATTACTAGTGTCACAGGAATGGTTCAAATCATAGACAGTAAGAAGTCCCAGTCTTCTTGTACTTAAGTCGGCATTGTGCATATTGTATTTAATTCCGATGCAATTCCTGTGTTTCATCGTCAATAAGAACGTCCAAGGGATACAGTCAACTTGAAGTGAAGCATCGGAATCTATACCTAGTGTCACAGGAATGGTTCAAATCATTGACAGTAAGAAGAGCCAGTCTTCTTGTACTTAAGTCGGCATTGTGCCTTTTGTATTTAATTCCGACGCAATTTCTGTGTTTCGTCGTCAATAAGAAGGTCCAAGGGATACAGTAAACCTGAAGTTAAGCGTCGGAATCTATAACTAGTGTCACAGGAATGGTTCAAAACATAGACAGTAAGAAGAGCCAGTCTTCTTGTACTTACGACGGCATTGAACCTTTTGTATTAAATTCCGATGCAATATCTGTGTATCGTCGTCAATAAGAAGGTCCAAGGGATACAGTAAACCTGTATTGAAGCATCGGAATCTACAACTAGTGTCACAGGAATGGTTCAAAGCATAGACAGTAAGAAGAGCCAGTCTTCTTGTACTTAAGTCGGCATTGTACCTTTTGTATTGTATTCCGATGCAATTTCTGTGTTTCGTCGTCTATAAGAAGGTCCAAGGGAAACAGTAAACCTGAAGTGAAGCAACGGAATCTCTAACTAGTGTCACAGGAATGGTTCAAATCATAGACAGTAAGAAGAGCCAGTCTTCTTGTACTTATGTTGGCATTGTACCTTTTGTTTTTCATTCCGATGCATTATCTGTGGTTCGTCGTCAATAAGAATGTCCAAGGGATACAGCAAACCTGAAGTGAAGCATCGGAATCTATAACTAGTGTCTCATGAATGGTTCAAATCATAGACAGTTAGAAGAGCAAATCTTCTTGTACTTAAGTCGGCATTGTGCCTTTTGCATTTAATTCCGTTTCAATTTCTGTGTTTCATCGTCAATAAGAGGGTCCAAGGGATACAGTAAACCTGAAGTTAAGAATCGGAATCTATAACTAGTGTCACAGGAATGGTTCTAATCATAGACAGTACGAAGAGCCAGTCTTCTTGTACTTAAGTCGGCATTGTGATTTTTGTATTTAATTCCAATGCAATTTCTGTGTTTCGTCGTCAATAAGAATGTCCAAGGGATGCAGTAAACCTGAAGTGAAGCATCAGAACCTATAACTAGTGTCACAGCAATGGTTCAAATCGTAGACAGTAAGAAGAGCCAGTCGCCTTGTACTTAAGAAGGCATTGTGCCTTTTGTATTTAATTCCGATGCAATTTCTGTGTTTCGTCGTCAATAAATTGGTCCGAGGTATACTGTTAACCTGAAGTAAAGCATCGGAATCGATAACTAGTGTCACAGGAATGGTTCAAAACATAGACAGTTAGAAGATCCAGTCTTCTTTCACTTAAGACGGCATTGTGCCTTTTGTATTTAATTCCGATGCAATTTGTGTGTTTCGTCGTCAATAACAAGGTCCATGGGATACAGTAAACTTGACGTGAAGTATCGGAATATATAACTAGTGCCACAGGAATGGTTCAAAACATAGACAGTAAGAAGACCCAGTCTTCTTGTACTTAAGTCGGCATTGTGCATATTGTATTTAATTCCGATGCAATTTCTGTGTTTCATCGTCAATAAGTACGTCCAAGGGATACAGTCAACCTGAAGTGAAGCATCGGAATCTATAACTAGTGTCACAGGAATGGTTCAAAACATAGACAGTAAGAAGAGCCAGTCTTCTTGTACTTAAGCCGGCATTGTGCCTTTTGTATTTAATTCCGATGCAATTACTGTGATTTGTCGTCAATAAGATTGTCCAAGGGATACAGTAAACCTGAAGTGATGCATCGGAATCTATAACTAGTGTCACAGGAATGTTTCCAAACATAGACAGTAAGAAGAGCCAGTCTCCTTGTAATTAAATCGGCATTGTGCATTTTTGTATTTAATTCCGATGCAACTTCTGTGCTTCGTCATCAATAAGAGGGTCCAAGGGGTACAGTCAACCTGAAGTGAAGCATCGGTATCTATACCTAGTGTCACAGGAATGGTTCAAATCATAGACAGTAAGAAGAGCCAGTCTTCTTGTACTTAAGTCGGCATTGTGCCTTTTGTATTTAATTCCGATGCAATTTCTGTGTTTGGTCGTAATAAGAAGGTCCAAGGGATACAGTATACCTGCAGTTGAGCGTCGGAATCTATAACTAGTGTCACAGGAATGGTTCAAAGCATAGACAGTAAGAAGAGCCAGTCTTCTTGCACTTAAGTCGGCATTGTACCTTTTGTATTATATTCCGATGCAATTTCTGTGTTTCGTCGTCTATAAGAAGGTCCAAGGGAAACAGTAAACCTGAAGTGAAGCATCGGAATCTATAACTAGTGTCACAGGAATGGTTCAAATCATAGACAGTAAGAAGAGCCAGTCTTCTTGTACTTATGTTGGCATTGTACCTTTTGTTTTTAATTCCGATGCATTATCTGTGGTTCGTCGTCAATAAGAATGTCCAAGGGATACAGTAAACCTGAAGTGAAGCATCGGAATCTATAACTAGTGTCTCATGAATGGTTCAAATCATAGACAGTTAGAATAGCAAATCTTCTTGTACTTAAGTCGGCATCGTGCCTTTTGCATTTAATTCCGTTTCAATTTCTGTGTTTCATCGTCAATAAGAGGGTCCAAGGGATACAGTAAACCTGAAGTGAAGAATCGGAATCTATAACTAGTGTCACAGGAATGGTTCTAATCATAGACAGTAAGAAGAGCCAGTCTTCTTGTACATAAGTCGGCATTGTGATTTTTGTATTTAATTCCAATGCAATTTCTGTGTTTCGTCGTCAATAAGAATGTTCAAGGGATGCAGTAAACCTGAAGTGAAGCATCAGAACCTATAACTAGTGTCACAGCAATGGTACAAATCATAGACAGTAAGAAGAGCCAGTCGCCTTGTACTTAAGAAGGCATTGTGCCTTTTGTATTTAATTCCGATGCAATTTCTGTGTTTTGTCGTCAATAAGTAGGTCCGAGGTATACTGATAACCTGAAGTGAAGCATCGGAATCGATAACTAGTGTCACAGGAATGGTTCAAAACATAGACAGTTAGAAGATCCAGTCTTCTTTCACTTAAGACGGCATTGTGCCTTTTGTATTTAATTCCGATGCAATTTCTGTGTTTGGTCGTAATAAGAAGGTCCAAGGGATACAGTATACCTGCAGTTGAGCGTCGGAATCTATAACTAGTGTCACAGGAATGGTTCAAAGCATAGACAGTAAGAAGAGCCAGTCTTCTTGCACTTAAGTCGGCATTGTACCTTTTGTATTATATTCCGATGCAATTTCTGTGTTTCGTCGTCTATAAGAATGTCCAAGGGAAACAGTAAACCTGAAGTGAAGCATCGGAATCTATAACTAGTGTCACAGGAATGGTTCAAATCATAGACAGTAAGAAGAGCCAGTCTTCTTGTACTTATGTTGGCATTGTACCTTTTGTTTTTAATTCCGATGCATTATCTGTGGTTCGTCGTCAATAAGAATGTCCAAGGGATACAGTAAACCTGAAGTGAAGCATCGGAATCTATAACTAGTGTCTCATGAATGGTTCAAATCATAGACAGTTAGAATAGCAAATCTTCTTGTACTTAAGTCGGCATCGTGCCTTTTGCATTTAATTCCGTTTCAATTTCTGTGTTTCATCGTCAATAAGAGGGTCCAAGGGATACAGTAAACCTGAAGTGAAGAATCGGAATCTATAACTAGTGTCACAGGAATGGTTCTAATCATAGACAGTAAGAAGAGCCAGTCTTCTTGTACATAAGTCGGCATTGTGATTTTTGTATTTAATTCCAATGCAATTTCTGTGTTTCGTCGTCAATAAGAATGTTCAAGGGATGCAGTAAACCTGAAGTGAAGGATCAGAACCTATAACTAGTGTCACAGCAATGGTACAAATCATAGACAGTAAGAAGAGCCAGTCGCCTTGTACTTAAGAAGGCATTGTGCCTTTTGTATTTAATTCCGATTCAATTTCTGTGTTTCGTCGTCAATAAGTAGGTCCGAGGTATACTGTTAACCTGAAGTGAAGCATCGGAATCGATAACTAGTGTCACAGGAATGGTTCAAAACATAGACAGTTAGAAGATCCATTCTTCTTTCACTTAAGACGGCATTGTGCCTTTTGTATTTAATTCCGATGCAATTTCTGTGTTTCGTCGTCAATAACAAGGTCCATGGGATACAGTAAACCTGACGTGAAGTATCGGAATCTATAACTAGTGCCACAGGAATGGTTCAAAACATAGACAGTAAGAAGACCCAGTCTTCTTGTACTTAAGTCGGCATTGTGCATATTGTATTTAATTACGATGCAATTTCTGTGTTTCATCGTCAACAAGTACGTCCAAGGGATACAGTCAACCTGAAGTGAAGCATCGGAATCTATAACTAGTGTCACAGGAATGGTTCAAAACATAGACAGTAAGAAGAGCCAGTCTTCTTGTACTTAAGCCGGCATTGTGCCTTTTGTATTTAATTCCGATGCAATTACTGTGTTTTGTCGTCAATAAGATTGTCCAAGGGATACAGTAAACCTGAAGTGATGCATCGGAATCTATAACTAGTGTCACAGGAATGTTTCCAAACATAGACAGTAAGAAGAGCCAGTCTCCTTGTATTGAAATCGGCATTGTGCCTTATTGTATTTAATTCCGATGCAATTTCTGTGCTTCGTCGTCAATAAGAATGTCCAAGGGGTACAGTCAACCTGAAGTGAAGCATCGGTATCTATACCTAGTGTCACAGGAATGGTTCAAATCATAGACAGTAAGAAGAGCCAGTCTTCTTGTACTTAAGTCGGCATTGTGCCTTTTGTATTTAGTTCCGATGCAATTTCTGTGTTTCGTCGTCAATAAGAAGGTCCAAGGGATACAGTATACCTGCAGTTAAGCGTCGGAATCTATAACTAGTGTCACAGGAATGGTTCAAAACATAGACAGTAAGAAGAGCCAGTCTTCTTGTACTTAAGACGGCATTGTACCTTTTGTATTAAATTCCGATGCAATATCTGTGTTTCGTCGTCAATAAGAAGGTCCAAGGGATACAGTAAACCTGTAGTGAACCATCGGAATCTATAACTAGTGTCACAGGAATGGTTCAAAGCATAGACAGTAAGAAGAGCCAGTCGTCTTGTACTTAGGTCGGCATTGTGCCTTTTGAATTTAATTCCGATGCAATTTCTGTGTTTCGTCGTCAATTACAAGGTCCAAGGGATACAGTAAACCTGACGTGAAGTATCGGAATCTATAACTAGTGTCACAGGAATGGTTCAAAACATAGACAGTAAGAAGACCCAGTCTTCTTGTACTTAAGTCGGCATTGTGCATATTGTAATTAATTTCGATGCAATTTCTGTGTTTCATCGTCAATAAGAACGTCCAAGGGATACAGAAAACCTGAAGTGAAGCATCGGAATCTATAACTAGTGTCACAGGAATGGTTTAAAACATAGACAGTAAGAAGAGCCAGTCTTCTTGTACTTAAGCCGGCATTGTGCTTTTTTATTTAATTCCGATGCAATTACTGTGTTTCATCGTCAATAAGAAGGTCAGAGGGATACAGTAAACCTTAAGTGAAGTATCGGAATCTATAACTATTGTCACAGGAATGGTTCAAAACATTGACAGTAAGAAGGGTCAAACTGATGGTACTAAAATCGGCATTGTGCCTTTTGTATTTAATTCCGATGCAATTTCTGTGTTACGTCGTCAATAAGAAAGTCCAAGTGATACAGTAAACCTGAAGTGAAGCTTCGGAATCTATAACTAGTGTCACAGGAATGGTTCAAAACATAGACAGTAAGAAGAGCCAGTCTTCTTGTACTTACGACGGCATTGTACCTTTTGTATTAAATTCCGATGCAATATCTGTGTATCGTCGTCAATAAGAAGGTCCAAGGGATACAGTAAACCTGTATTGAAGCATCGGAATCTATGACTAGTGTCACAGGAATGGTTCAAAGCATAGACAGTAAGAAGAGCCTGTCCTCTTGTACTTAAGTCGGCATTGTACCTTTTGTATTACATTCCGATGCAATTTCTGTGTTTCGTCGTCTATAAGAAGGTCCAAGGGAAACAGTAAACCTGAAGTGAAGCATCGGAATCTATAACTAGTGTCACAGGAATGGTTCAAATCATAGACAGTAAGAAGAGCCAGTCTTCTTGTACTTATGTTGGCATTGTACCTTTTGTTTTTAATTCCGATGCATTATCTGTGGTTCGTCGTCAATAAGAATGTCCAAGGGATACAGTAAACCTGAAGTGAAGCATCGGAATCTATAACTAGTGTCTCATGAATGGTTCAAATCATAGACAGTTAGAAGAGCAAATCTTCTTGTACTTAAGTCGGCATTGTGCCTTTTGCATTTAATTCCGTTTTAATTTCTGTGTTTCATCGTCAATAAGAGGGTCCAAAAGATACAGTAAACCTGAAGTGAAGAATCGGAATCTATAACTAGTGTCACAGGAATGGTTCTAATCATAGACAGTAAGAAGAGCCAGTCTTCTTGTACTTAAGTCGGCATTGTGATTTTTGTATTTAATTCCAATGCAATTTCTGTGTTTCGTCGTCAATAAGAATGTCCAAGGGATGCAGTAAACCTGAAGTGAAGCATCAGAACCTATAACTAGTGTCACAGCAATGATTCAATTCATAGACAGTAAGCAGAGCCAGTCGCCTTGTACTTAAGAAGGCATTGTGCCTTTTGTATTTAATTCCGATGCAATTTCTGTGTTTCGTCGTCAATAAACAGGTCCGAAGTATACTGTTAACCTGAAGTGAAGCATCGGAATCGATAACTAGTGTCACAGGAATGGTTCAAATCATAGACAGTTAGAAGATCCAGTCTTCTTTCACTTAAGACGGCATTGTGCCTTTTGTATTTAATTCCGATGCAATTTCTGTGTTTCGTCGTCAATAACAAGGTCCATGGGATACAGTAAACCTGACGTGAAGTATTGGAATCTATAACTAGTGCCACAGGAATGGTTCAAAACATAGACAGTAAGAAGACCCAGTATTCTTGTACTTAAGTCGGCATTGTGCATATTGTATTTAATTCCGATGCAATTTCTGTGTTTCATCGTCAATAAGTACGTCCAAGGGATACAGTCAACCTGAAGTGAAGCATCGGAATCTATAACTAGTGTCACAGGAATGGTTCAAAACATAGTAAGAAGAGCCAGTCTTCTTGTACACAAGCCGGCATTGTGCCTTTTGTATTTAATTCCGATGCAATTACTGTGTTTTGTCGTCAATAAGATTGTCCAAGGGATACAGTAAACCTGAAGTGATGCATCGGAATCTATAACTAGTGTCACAGGAATGTTTCCAAACATAGACAGTAAGAAGAGCCAGTCTCCTTGTACTTAAATCGGCATTGTGCCTTTTTGTATTTAATTCCGATGCAATTTCTGTGCTTCGTCGTCAATAAGAAGGTCCAAGGGGTACAGTCAACCTGTAGTGAAGCATCGGTATCTATACCTAGTGTCACAGGAATGGTTCAAATCATAGACAGTAAGAAGAGCCAGTCTTCATGTACTTAAGTCGGCATTGTGCCTTTTGTATTTAATTCCGATGCAATTTCTGTGTTTCGTCGTCAATAAGATGGTCCAAGGGATACAGTATACCTGCAGTTAAGCGTCGGAAACTATAACTAGTGTCACAGGAATGGTTCAAAACATAGACAGTAAGAAGAGCCAGTCTTCTTGTACTTAAGACGGCATTGTACCTTTTGTATTAAATTCCGATGCAATATCTGTGTTTCGTCGTCAATAAGAAGGTCCAAGGGATACAGTAAACCTGTAGTGAAGCATCGGAATCTATAACTAGTGTCACAGGAATGGTTCAAAGCATAGACAGTAGGAAGAGCCAGTCGTCTTGTACTTAGGTCGGCATTGTGCCTTTTGAATTTAATTCCGATGCAATTTCTGTGTTTGTCGTCAATTACAAGGTCCAAGGGATACAGTAAACCTGACGTGAAGTATCGGAATCTATAACTAGTGTCACAGGAATGGTTCAAAACATAGACAGTAAGAAGACCCAGTCTTCTTGTACTTAAGTCGGCATTGTGCATATTGTAATTAATTTCGATGCAATTTCTGTGTTTCATCGTCAATAAGAACGTCCAAGGGATACAGAAAACCTGAAGTGAAGCATCGGAATCTATAACTAGTGTCACAGGAATGGTTTAAAACATAGACAGTAAGAAGAGCCAGTCTTCTTGTACTTAAGCCGGCATTATGCCTTTTTTATTTAATTCCGATGCAATTACTGTGTTTCATCGTCAATAAGAAGGTCAGAGGGATACAGTAAACCTTAAGTGAAGTATCGGAATCTATAACTATTGTCACAGGAATGGTTTAAAGCATTGACAGTAAGAAGGGTCAAACTGATGGTACTAAAATCGGCATTGTGCCTTTTGTATTTAATTCCGATGCAATTTCTGTGTTACGTCGTCAATAAGAAAGTCCAAGTGATACAGTAAACCTGAAGTGAAGCTTCGGAATCTATAACTAGTGTCACAGGAATGGTTCACAACATAGACAGTAAGAAGAGCCAATCTTCTTGTACTTATGTCGGCATTGTACCTTTTGTATTATATTCCGATGCAATTTCTGTGTTTCGTCGTCTATAAGAAGGTCCAAGGGAAACAGTAAACCTGAAGTGAAGCATCGGAATCTATAACTAGTGTCACAGGTGTGGTTCAAATCATAGACAAAAAAGAGCCAGTCTTCTTGTACTTATGTTGGCATTGTACCTTTTGTTTTTAATTCCGATGCAATTTCTGTGTTTCGTCGTCAATAAATAGGTCCGAGGTATACTGTTAACCTGAAGTGAAGCATCGGAATCGATAACTAGTGTCACAGGAATGGTTCAAAACATAGACAGTTAGAAGATCCAGTCTTCTTTCACTTAAGACGGCATTGTGCCTTATGTATTAAATTCCGATGCAATTACTGTGTTTCGTCGTCAATAACAAGGTCCATGGGATACAATAAACCTGACGTGAAGTATCGGAATCTATAACTAGTGCCACAGGAATGGTTCAAAACATAGACAGTAAGAAGACCCAGGCTTCTTGTACTTAAGACGGCATTGTGCATATTGTATTTAATTCCGATGCAATTTCAGTGTTTCGACGTCAATAAGATTGTCCAAGGGATACAGTAAACCTGAAGTGATGCATCGGAATCTATAACTAGTGTCACAGGAATGTTTCCAAACATAGACAGTAGAAGAGCCAGTCTCCTTGTATTTAAATCGGCATTGTGCCTTTTTGTATTTAATTCCGATGCAATTTCTGTGCTTCGTCGTCAATAAGAAGGTCCAAGGGGTACAGTCAACCTGAAGTGAAGCATCGGTATCTATACCTAGTGTCACAGGAATGGTTCAAATCATAGACAGTAAGAAGAGCCAGTCTTCTTGTACTTAAGTCGGCATTGTGCCTTTTGTATTTCATTCCGATGCAATTTCTGTGTTTCGTCGTCAATAAGAAGGTCCAAGGGATACAGTATACCTGCAGTTAATCGTCGGAATCTATAACTAGTGTCACAGGAATGGTTCAAAACATAGACAGTAAGAAGAGCCAGTCTTCTTGTACTTAAGACGGCATTGTACCTTTTGTATTAAATTCCGATGCAATATCTGTGTTTCGTCGTCAATAAGAAGGTCCAAGGGATACAGTAAACCTGTAGTGAAGCATCGGAATCTATAACTAGTGTCACAGGAATGGTTCAAAGCATAGACATTAAGAAGAGCCAGTCGTCTTGTACTTAGGTCGGCATTGTGCCTTTTGAATTTAATTCCGATGCAATTTCTGTGTTTCGTCGTCAATTACAAGGTCCAAGGGATACAGTAAACCTGACGTGAAGTATCGGAATCTATAACTAGTGTCACAGGAATGGTTCAAAACATAGACAGTAAGAAGACCCAGTCTTCTTGTACTTAAGTCGGCATTGTGCATATTGTAATTAATTTCGATGCAATTTCTGTGTTTCATCGTCAATAAGAACGTCCAAGGGATAGAGAAAACATGAAGTGAAGCATCGGAATCTATAACTAGTGTCACAGGAATGGTTTAAAACATAGACAGTAAGAAGAGCCAGTCTTCTTGTACTTAAGCCGGCATTGTGCCTTTTTTATTTAATTCCGATGCAATTACTGTGTTTCATCGTCAATAAGAAGGTCAGACGGATACAGTAAACCTTAAGTGAAGTATCGGAATCTATAACTATTGTCACAGGAATGGTTCAAAGCATTGACAGTAAGAAGGGTCAAACTGATGGTACTAAAATCGGCATTGTGCCTTTTGTATTTAATTCCGATGCAATATCTGTGTTACGTCGTCAATAAGAGAGTCCAAGTGATACAGTAAACCTGAAGTGAAGCTTCGGAATCCATAACTAGTGTCACAGGAATGGTTAAAAGCATTGACAGTAAGAAGAGCCAATCTTCTTGTACTTAAGTCGGCATTGTACTTTTTGTATTTAATTCCGATGCAATTTCTGTGTTTCGTCGTTAATAAATAGGTCCAAGGGATACAGTAAACCTGAAGTGCAGCATCGGAATCTATAACTAGTGTCCCAGGAATGGTTCAAATCATAGACAGTAAGAAGAGCCAGTCTTCTTGTACTTAAGTCGGCATTGTGCCTTTTGTTTATATATTTCCGATCCAATATTTGTATTTCGTCGTCAATAAGAAGTTCTATGGGATACAGTTAACCTGAAGCGAAGCATCGGAATCAATAACTAGTGTCACAGGAATGGTTCAAAATATAGACAGTAAGAAGAGCCAGTCTTCTTGTACTTAAGTCGGCTTTGTGCATTTTGTATTAAATTCCGATGCAATTTCTGTGTTTTGTCGTCAATAAGAAGGTCCAAGGGATGCAGTAAACCTGAAGTAAAGCATCGGAACCAATAACTAGTGTCTCTAGAATGGGTCAAAACATAGACAGTAAAAAGAGCCAGACATCTTGTACTTAATTCGGCATTGTGATTTTTGTATTTAATTCCGATGCAATTTCTGTGTGTCGTCGTCAATAAGAATGTCCAAGGGATGCAGTAAACCTGAAGTGAAGCACCAGAACCTATAACTAGTGTCACAGGAATGGTTCAAATCATACACAGTAAGAAGAGCCAGTCGCCTTGTACTTAAGAAGGCATTGTGCCTTTTGTATTTATCTCCGATGCATTTTCTGTGTTTCATCACCAATAACATTGTCCAAGGGATACTGTCAACCTGAAGTGAAGCATCGGAATCTATAACTAGTGTCACAGGAATGGTTCAAAACATAGACAGTTAGAAGATCCAGTCTTCTTTCACTTAAGACGGCATTGTGCCTTTTGTATTTAATTCCGATGCAATTTCTGTGTTTCATCGTCAATAAGCAGATCCAAGGGATACAGTAAACCTGAAGTGAAGCATCGGAATCTATAAATAGTGTCACAGGAATGGTTCAAAACATTGACAGTAAGAAGAGTCAGTATGATGGTACTTAAATCGGCATTGTGCCTTTTGTATTTAATTCCGATGCAATTTCTGCGTTTCGTCGTCAATAAGATCGTCCAAGGGATACAGTAAACCTGAAGTGAAGCATCGGAATCTATAACTGGTGTCACAGGAATGGTTCAAAACATAGACAGTAAGAAGAGCCAGTCTTCTTGTACTTAAGCCGGCATTGTGCCTTTTGTATTTAATTCAGATGCAATTACTGTGTTTTGTCGTCAATAAGATTGTCCAAGGGATACAGTAAACCTGAAGTGATGCATCGGAATCTATAACTAGTGTCACAGGAATGGTTTAAAACATAGACAGTAAGAAGAGCCAGTCCTCTTGTACTTAAGCCGGCATTGTGCCTTTTGTACTTAATTCCGATGCAATTACTGTGTTTTGTCGTCAATAAGATTGTCCAAGGGATACAGTAAACCTGAAGTGATGCATCGGAATCTATAACTAGTGTCACAGGAATGTTTCCAAACATAGACAGTAAGAAGAGCCAGTCTCCTTGTATTTAAGTCGGCTTTGTGCCTTTTTGTATTTAATTCCGATGCAACTTCTGTGCTTCGTCGTCAATAAGAAGGTCCAAGGGGTACAGTCAACCTGAAGTGAAGCATCGGTATCTATACCTAGTGTCACAGGAATGGTTCAAATCATAGACAGTAAGAAGAGCCAGTCTTCTTGTACTTAAGTCGGCATTGTGCCTTTTGTATTTAATTCCGATGCAATTTCTGTGTTTCGTCGTCAATAAGAAGGTCCAAGGGATACAGTATACCTGCAGTTAAGCGTCGGAATCTATAACTAGTGTCACAGGAATGGTTCAAAACATAGACAGTAAGAAGAGCCAGTCTTCTTGTACTTAAGACGGCATTGTACCTTTTGTATTAAATTCCGATGCAATATCTGTGTTTCGTCGTCAATAAGAAGGTCCAAGGGATACAGTATACCTGTAGTGAAGCATCGGAATCTATAACTAGTGTCACAGGAATGGTTCAAAGCATAGACAGTAAGAAGAGCCAGTCGTCTTGTACTTAGGTCGGCATTGTGCCTTTTGAATTTAATTCTGATGCAATTTCTGTGTTTCGTCGTCAATAACAAGGTCCAAGGGTTACAGTAAACCTGACGTGAAGTATCGGAATCTGTAACTAGTGTCACAGGAATGGTTCAAAACATAGACAGTAAGAAGACCCAGTCTTCTTGTACTTAAGTCGGCATTGTGCAAATTGTAATTAACTTCGATGCAATTTCTGTGTTTCATCGTCAATAAGCAGATCCAAGGGATACAGTAAACCTGAAGTGAAGCATCGGAATCTATAAATAGTGTCACAGGAATGGTTCAAAACATTGACAGTAAGAAGAGTCAGTCTGATGGTACTTAAATTGGCATTGTGCCTTTTGTATTTAATTCCGATGCAATTTCTGCGTTTCGTCGTCAATAAGAACGTCCAAGGGATACAGTAAACCTGAAGTGAAGCATCGGAATCTATAACTGGTGTCACAGGAATGGTTCAAAACATAGACTGTAAGAAGAGCCAGTCTTCTTGTACTTAAGCCGGCATTGTGCCTTTTGTATTTAATTCCGATGCAATTACTGTGTTTTGTCGTCAATAAGATTGTCCAAGGGATACAGTAAACCTGAAGTGATGCATCGGAATCTATAACTAGTGTTACAGGAATGTTTCAAAACATAGACAGTAAGAAGAGCCAGTCTCCTTGCATTAAGGTCGGCATTGTGCCTTTTTGTATTTAATTCCGATGCAACTTCTGTGTTTCGTCGTCAATAAGAAGGTCCAAGGGATACAGTAAACCTGACGTGAAGTATCGGAATCTGTAACTAGTGTCACAGGAAGGTTCAAAACACAGACAGTAAGAAGACCCAGTTTTCTTGTACTTAAGTCGGCATTGTGCATATTGTAATTAATTTCGATGCAATTTCTGTGTTTCGTCGTCAATAAGAAGGTCCAAGGGATACAGTAAACCTGTAGTGAAGCATCGGAATCTATAACTAGTGTCACAGGAATGGTTCAAAGCATAGACAGTAAGTAGAGCCAGTCGTCTTGTACTTAGGTCGGCATTGTGCCTTTTGAATTTAATTCCGATGCAATTTCTGTGTTTCGTCGTCAATAACAAGGTCCAAGGGATACAGTAAACCTGACGTGAAGTATCGGAATCTGTAACTAGTGTCACAGGAATGGTTCAAAACACAGACAGTAAGAAGACCCAGTCTTCTTGTACTTAAGTCGGCATTGTGCATATTGTAATTAATTTCGATGCAATTTCTGTGTTTCATTGTCAATAAGAACGTCCAAGGGATACAGTAAACCTGAAGTGAAGCATCGGAATCTATAACTGGTGTCACAGGAATGGTTCAAAACATAGACAGTAGAAAATAGACAGTCTTCTTGTACTTAAGTCGGCATTGTGCCTTTTGTTTATATATTTCCGATCCAATATCTGTATATCGTCGTCAATAACAAGTTCTATGGGATACAGTAAACCTGAAGTGAAGCATCGGAATCTATAACTAGTGTCACAGGAATGGTTCAAAACATAGACAGTTAGAAGAGCAAGTCCTCTTGTACTTAAGTCGGCATTGTGATTTTTGTATTTAATTCCGATGCAATATCTGTGTTTCGTCGTCAATAAGAGTGTCCAAGGGATGCAGTAAACCTGAAGTGAAGCATCGGAACCTATAACGAGTGTCACAGGAATGGTTCAAACACAGACAGTAAGAAGAGCCAGTCGTCTTGTACTTAAGTCGGCATTGTGCCTTTTGTATTTAATTCCGATGCAATTTCTGTGTTTCGTCGTCAATAAGAAAGTCCAAGGGATTCAGTAAACCTGAAGTGAAGCTTCGGAATCCATAAATAGTGTCACAGGATTGGTTCAAAATATTGACAGTAAGAAGAGCCAGTCATCTTGTACTTAAGTCGGCATTGCACCTTTTGGATTTAATTCCGATGCAATTTCTGTGTTTCGTCGTCAATAAGCAGATCCAAGGGATACTGTAAACCTGAAGGGAAGTATCGGAATCTATAACTAGTGTCTCAGGAATGGTTCAGATCATGGACAGTTAGAAGAGCAAGTAATCTTGTACTTAAGTCGGCATTGTGCCTTTTGCATTTAATTCCGATTCAATTTCTGTGTTTCGTCGTCAATAAGAAGGTCCAAGGGATACAGTAAACCTGAAGTGAAGCATCGGAATCTATAACTAGTGTCTCAGGATACGTTCAAATCATAGACAGTAAGAAGAGCCAGTCTTATTGTACTTAAGGCGGCATTGTGCCTTTTGCATTTAATTCCGATTCAATTTCTGTGTTTCGTCGTCAATAAAAAGGTCCAAGGGATACAGTAAACCTGAAGTGAAGCTTCGGAATCTATAACTAGTGTCTCAGGAATGGTTCAAATCATAGACAGTTAGAAGAGCAAATCTTCTTGTACTTATGTCGGCATTGTGCCTTTTGCATTTCATTCCGTTTCAATTTCTGTGTTTCGTCGTCAATAAGAGGGTCCCAGGGGTACAGTAGACCTGAAGTGAAGCATCGGAATCTATAACTAGTGTCTCAGGAATGGTTCAAATCATAGACAGTAAGAAGAGCCAGTCATCTTGTACTTAAGTCGGCACTGTGCTTTTGTATTTATTTCCGATGCAATTTCTGCATTTCGTCGTCAATAAGAAGTTCCATGGGATACAGTAAACCTGAAGTGAAGCATCGGAATCTATAACTAGTGTCTCAGGAATGGTTCAAATCATAGATCGTAAGAAGAGCCAGTCTTCTTGTACTTAAGTCGGCATTGTGCCTTTTGTATTTATTTCCGATGCAATTTCTGTATTTCGTCGTCAATAAGCAGTTCCATGGGATACAGTAAACCTGAGGTGAAGCATCGGAACCAATAACTTGTGTCTCAGGATTGGTTCAAAACATAGACAGTAAGAAGAGCCAGTCATCTTGTACTTAAGTCGGCATTGTGCCTTTGGTATTTAATTCCGATGCAATTTCTGTGTTTCGTCGTCAATATATAGGTCCAAGGTATACAGTAAACCTGAAGTGAAGCATCGGAATCTATAACTAGTGTCACAAGAATGGTTCAAAGCATAGACAGTTAGAAAATCCAGTCTTCTTTCACTTAAGCCGGCAATGTGCCTTTTGTATTTAATTCCGATGCAATTTCTGTGGTTCATCGTCAATAAGAAGGTCAGAGGGATACAGTAAACCTGAAGAGAAGTATCGGAATCTTTAACTAGTGTCACAGGATTGGTTCAAAATATTGACAGTAAGAAGAGCCAGTCATCTTGTACTTAAGTTGGCGTTGCACCTTTTGTATTTAATTCCGATACTATTTCTGTGTTTCGTCGTCAATAAGCAGATCCAAGGAATACAGTAAACCTGAAGGGAAGTATCGGAATCTATAACTAGTGTCTCAGGAATGGTTCAAATCATAGACAGTAAGAAGAGCCAGTCTTATTGTACTTAAGGCGGCATTGTGCCTTTTGCATTTAATTCCGATTCAATTTCTGTGTTTCGTCGTCAATAAAAAGGTCCAAGGGATACAGTAAACATGAAGTGAAGCTTCGGAATCTATAACTAGTGTCTCAGGAATGGTTCAAATCATAGACGGTTAGAAGAGCAAATTTTCTTGTACTTATGTCGGCATTGTGCCTTTTGCATTTCATTCCGTTTCAATTTCTGTGTTTCGTCGTCAATAAGAGGGTCCAAGGGGTACAGTAAACCTGAAGTGAAGCATCGGAATCTATAACTAGTGTCTCAGGAATGGTTCAAATCATAGGCAGTAAGAAGAGCCAGTCATCTTGTACTTAAGTCGGCATTGTGCCTTTTGTATTTATATCCGATGCAATTTCTGTGTTTCGACGTCAATAAGAGTGTCCAAGGGATGCAGTAAACCTGAAGTGAAGCATCGGAACCTATAACGAGTGTCACAGGAATGGTCAAACATAGACAGTAAGAAGAGCCAGTCGTCTTGTACTTAAGTCGGCATTGTGCCTTTTGTATTTAATTCCGATGCAATTTCTGTGTTTCGTCGTCAATAAGAAAGTCCAAGGGATTTAGTAAACCTGAAGTGAAGCTTCGGAAACTATAACTAGTGTCATAGGATTGGTTCAAAATATTGACAGCAAGAAGAGCCAGTCATCTTGTACTTAAGTCGGCATTGCACCTTTTGGATTTAATTCCGATGCAATTTCTGTGTTTCGTCGTCAATAAGCAGATCCAAGGGATACAGTAAACCTGAAGGGAGGTATCGGAATCTATAACTAGTGTCTCAGGAATGGTTCAGATCATGTACAGTTAGGAGAGCAAGTCCTCTTGCACTTAAGTCGGCATTGTGCCTTTTGCATTTAATTTCGATTCAATTTCTCTGTTTCGTCGTCAATAAGAAGGTCCAAGGGATACAGTAAACCTGAAGTGAAGCATCGGAATCTATAACTAGTGTCTCAGGATAGGTTCAAATCATAGACAGTAAGAAGAGCCAGTCGTCTTGTACTTAAGGCGGCATTGTGCCTTTTGCATTTAATTCCGATTCAATTTCTGTGTTTCGTCGTCAATAAAAAGGTCCAAGGGATACAGTAAACATGAAGTGAAGCTTCGGAATCTATAACTAGTGTCTCAGGAATGGTTCAAATCATAGACGGTTAGAAGGGCAAATCTTTATGTACTTATGTCGGCATTGTGCCTTTTGCATTCCATTCCGTTTCAATTTCTGTGTTTCGTCGTCAATAAGAGGGTCCAAGGGGTACAGTAAACCTGAAGTGAAGCATCGGAATCTATAACTAGTGTCTCAGGAATGGTTCAAATCATAGGCAGTAAGAAGAGCCAGTCATCTTGTATTTAAGTCGGCATTGTGCCTTTTGTATTTATTTCCGATGCAATTTCTGTATTTCGTCGTCAATAAGAAGTTCCATGGGATACAGTAAACCTGAGGTGAAGCATCGGAACCAATAACTTGTGTCTCAGGATTGGTTAAAACATAGACAGTAAGAAGAGCCAGTCTTCTTGTACTTAAGTCTCCATTGTGATTTTTGTATTTAATTCCGATGCAATTTCTGTGTTTCGTCGTCAACAAGAAAGTCCAAGGGATTCAGTAAACCTGAAGTGAAGCTTCGGAATCTATAACTAGTGTCACAGGATTGGTTCAAAATATTGACAGTAAGAAGAGCCAGTCATCTTGTACTTAAGTCGGCATTGCACCTTTTGGATTTAATTCCGATGCAATTTCTGTGTTTCGTCGTCAATAAGCAGATCCAAGGGATACAGTAAACCTGAAGGGAAGTATCGGATTCTATAACTAGTGTCTCAGGAATGGTTCACATCATGGACAGTTAGAAGAGCAAGTAATCTTGTACTTAAGTCGGCATTGTGCCTTTTGCATTTAATTCCGATTCAATTTCTGTGTTTCGTCGTCAATAAGAAGGTCCAAGGGATACAGTAAACCTGAAGTGAAGCATCGGAATCTATAACTAGTGTCTCAGGAATGGTTCAAATCATAGATCGTAAGAAGAGCCAGTCTTCTTGTACTTAAGTCGGCATTGTGCCTTTTATATTTATTTCCGATGCAATTTCTGTATTTCGTCGTCAATAAGCAGTTCCATGGGATACAGTAAACCTGAGGTGAAGCATCGGAACCAATAACTTGTGTATCAGGATTGGTTCAAATCATAGACAGTAAGAAGAGCCAGTCATCTTGTACTTAAGTCTGCATTGTGATTTTTGTATTTAATTCCGATGCAATTTCTGTGTTTCGTCGTCAATAAGAATGTCCAAGGGATGCAGTAAACCTGAAGTGAAGCTTCGGAATCTATAACTAGTGTCTCAGGAATGGTTCAAATCATAGACAGTTAGAAGAGCAAATCTTCTTGTACTTATGTCGGCATTGTGCCTTTTGCATTTCATTCCGTTTCAATTTCTGTGTTTCGTCGTCAATAAGAGGGTCCAAGGGGTACAGTAGACCTGAAGTGAAGCATCGGAATCTATAACTAGTGTCTCAGGAATGGTTCAAATCATAGACATTAAGAAGAGCCAGTCATCTTGTACTTAAGTCGGCACTGTGCTTTTGTATTTATTTCCGATGCAATTTCTGTATTTCGTCGTCAATAAGAAGTTCCATGGGATACAGTAAACCTGAAGTGAAGCATCGGAATCTATAACTAGTGTCTCAGGAATGGTTCAAATCATAGATCGTAAGAAGAGCCAGTCTTCTTGTACTTAAGTCGGCATTGTGCCTTTTGTATTTATTTCCGATGCAATTTCTGTATTTCGTCGTCAATAAGCAGTTCCATGGGATACAGTAAACCTGAGGTGAAGCATCGGAACCAATAACTTGTGTCTCAGGATTGGTTCAAATCATAGACAGTAAGAAGAGCCAGTCATCTTGTACTTAAGTCTGCATTGTGATTTTTGTATTTAATTCCGATGCAATTTCTGTGTTTCGTCGTCAATAAGAATGTCCAAGGGATGCAGTAAACCTGAAGTGAAGCATCGGAACCTATAACTAGTGTCACAGGAATGGTTCAAACATAGACAGTAAGAAGAGCCAGTCGTCTTGTACTTAAGTCGGCATTGTGCCTTTTGTATTTAATTCCGATGCAATTTCTGCGTTTCGTCGTCAATAAATAGGTCCAAGGTATACAGTAAACCTGAAGTGAAGCATCGGAATCTATAACTAGTGTCACAAGAATGGTTCAAAGCATAGACAGTTAGAAGATCCAGTCTTCTTTCACTTAAGACGGCATTGTGCCTTTTGTATTTAATTCCGATGCAATTTCTGTGGTTCATCGTCAATAAGAAGGTCAGAGGGATACAGTAAACCTGAAGAGAAGTATCGAAATCTTTAACTAGTGTCACAGGAATGGTTCAAATCATTGACAGCAAGTAGAGTCAGTCTGATGGTACTTAAGTCGGCATTGTGCCTTTTGCATTTAATACCGATGCAATTTCTGTGTTTCGTCGTCAATAAGAAAGTCCAAGGGATTCAGTAAACCTGAAGTGAAGCATCGGAACCTGTAACTGGTGTCACAGGAATGGTTCAAACGTAGACAGTAAGAAGAGCCAGTCGTCTTGTACTTAAGTCGGCATTGTGCCTTCGGTATTTAATTCCGATGCAATTTCTGTGTTTCGTCGTCAATATATAGGTCCAAGGTATACAGTAAACCTGAAGTGAAGCATCGGAATCTATAACTAGTGTCACAAGAATGGTTCAAAGCATAGACAGTTAGAAGATCCAGTCTTCTTTCACTTAAGACGGCAATGTGCCTTTTGTATTTAATTCCGATGCAATTTCTGTGGTTCATCGTCAATAAGAAGGTCAGAGGGATACAGTAAACCTGAAGAGAAGTATCGGAATCTTTAACTAGTGTCACAGGATTGGTTCAAAATATTGACAGTAAGAAGAACCAGTCATCTTGTACTAACGTTGGCGTTGCACCTTTTGTATTTAATTCCGATACAATTTCTGTGTTTCGTCGTCAATAAGCAGATCCAAGGAATACAGTAAACCTGAAGGGAAGTATCGGAATCTATAACTAGTGTCTCAGGAATGGTTCAAATCATAGACAGTAAGAAGAGCCAGTCTTATTGTACTTAAGGCGGCATTGTGCCTTTTGCATTTAATTCCGATTCAATTTCTGTGTTTCGTCGTCAATAAAAAGGTCCAAGGGATACAGTAAACATGAAGTGAAGCTTCGGAATCTATAACTAGTGTCTCAGGAATGGTTCAAATCATAGACGGTTAGAAGAGCAAATCTTCTTGTACTTATGTCGACATTGTGCCTTTTGCATTTCATTCCGTTTCAATTTCTGTGTTTCGTCGTCAATAAGAGGGTCCAAGGGGTACAGTAAACCTGAAGTGAAGCATCGGAATCTATAACTAGTGTCTCAGGAATGGTTCAAATCATAGGCAGTAAGAAGAGCCAGTCATCTTGTACTTAAGTCGGCATTGTGCCTTTTGTATTTATATCCGATGCAATTTCTGTATTTCGTCGTCAATAAGAAGTTCCATGGGATACAGTAAACCTGAAGTGAAGCATCGGAATCTATAAATAGTGTCTCAGGAATGGTTCAAATCATAGACAGTAAGAAGAGCCAGTCTTCTTGTACTTAAGTCGGCATTGTGCCTTTTGTATTTAATTCCGATCCAATTTCTGTGTTTCGTCGTCAATAAGAAAGTCCAAGGGATTCAGTAAACCTGAACTGAAGCTTCGGAAACTATAACTAGTGTCATAGGATTGGTTCAAAATATTGACAGCAAGAGGAGCCATTCATCTTGTACTTAAGTCGGCATTGCACCTTTTGGATTTAATTCCGATGCAATTTCTGTGTTTCGTCGTCAATAAGCAGATCCAAGGGATACAGAAAACCTGAAGGGAGGTATCGGAATCTATAACTAGTGTCTCAGGAATGATTCAGATCATGTACAGTTAGAAGAGCAAGTCCTCTTGTACTTAAGTCGGCATTGTGCCTTTTGCATTTAATTCCGATTCAATTTCTGTGTTTCGTCGTCAATAAGAAGGTCCAAGGGATACAGTAAACCTGAAGTGAAGCATCGGAATCTATAACTAGTGTCTCAGGATAGGTTCAAATCATAGACAGTAAGAAGAGCCAGTCATCTTGTACTTAAGGCGGCATTGTGCCTTTTGCATTTAATTCCGATTCAATTTCTGTGTTTCGTCGTCAATAAAAAGGTCCAAGGGATACAGTAAACATGAAGTGAAGCTTCGGAATCTATAACTAGTGTCTCAGGAATGGTTCAAATCATAGACGGTTAGAAGAGCAAATCTTTATGTACTTATGTCGGCATTGTGCCTTTTGCATTCCATTCCGTTTCAATTTCTGTGTTTCGTCGTCAATAAGAGTGTCCAAGGGGTACAGTAAACCTGAAGTGAGGCATCGGAATCTATAAATAGTGTCTCAGGAATGGTTCAAATCATAGGCAGTAAGAAGAGCCAGTCATCTTGTACTTAAGTCGGCATTGTGCCTTTTGTATTTATTTCCGATGCAATTTCTGTATTTCGTCGTCAATAAGAAGTTCCATGGGATACAGTAAACCTGAGGTGAAGCATCGGAACCAATAACTTGTGTCTCAGGATTGGTTAAAAACATAGACAGTAAGAAGAGCCAGTCTTCTTGTACTTAAGTCTGCATTGTGATTTTTGTATTTAATTCCGATGCAATTTCTGTGTTTCGTCGTCAATAAGAATGTCCAAGGGATGCAGTAAACTTGAAGTGAAGCATCGGAACCTATAACTAGTGTCACAGGAATGGTTCAAACATAGACAGTAAGAAGAGCCAGTCGTCTTGTACTTAAGTCGGCATTGTGCCTTTTGTATTTAATTCCGATGCAATTTCTGTGTTTCGTCGTCAATAAATAGGTCCAAGGTATACAGTAAACCTGAAGTGAAGCATCGGAATCTATAACTAGTGTCACAAGAATGGTTCAAAGCATAGACAGTTAGAAGATCCAGTCTTCTTTCACTTAAGGCGGCATTGTGCCTTTTGTATTTAATTCCGATGCAATTTCTGTGGTTCATCGTCAATAAGAAGGTCAGAGGGATACAGTAAACCTGAAGAGAAGTATCGGAATCTTATCTAGTGTCACAGGAATGGTTAAAAACATTGACAGCAAGTAGAGTTAGTCTGATGGTACTTAAGTCGGCATTGGGCCTTTTGCATTTAATTCCGATGCAATTTCTGTGTTTCGTCGTCAATAAGAAAGTCCAAGGGATTCAGTAAACCTGATGTGAAGCTTCGGAATCTATAACTAGTGTCACAGGATTGGTTCAAAATATTGACAGTAAGAAAAGCTAGTCATCTTGTACTTAAGTCGGCATTGCACCTTTTGTATTTAATTCCGATGTAATTTCTGTGTTTCGGCGTCAATAAGCAGATCCAAGGGATACAGTAAACCTGAAGGGAAGTATCGGAATCTATAACTAGTGTCTCGGGAATGGTTCAGATCATGGACAGTTAGAAGAGCAAGTCCTCTTGTACTTAAGTCGGCATTGTGCCTTTTGCATTTAATTCCGATTCAATTTCTGTGTTTCGTCGTCAATAAGAAGGTCCAAGGGATACAGTAAACCTGAAGTGAAGCATCGGAATCTATAACTAGTGTCTCAGGAATGGTTCAAATCATAGACAGTAAGAAGAACCAGTCTTATAGTACTTAAGGCGGCATTGTGCCTTTTGCATTTAATTCCGATTCAATTTCTGGGTCTCGTCGTCAATAAAAAGGTCCAAAGGATACAGTAAACCTGAAGTGAAGCATCGGAATCTATACCTGGTGTCACAGGAATGGTTCAAACATAGGCAGTAAGAAGAGTTAGTCTTCTTGTACATCAGTCCGCATAGTACAATTTGTATTTCATTCCGACGCAATTTCTGTGTTTCGTCTTCAATAAGAAGGTCCAAGGGATACAGTAAACTTGAAGTGAAGCTTCGTAATCTATAACTAGCGTCTCAGGAATGGTTCTAAACATAGACAGTAGGAAGAGCCAGTCTTCTTGTACTTAAGTCGGCATTGTACCTTTTGTATTCGATTCCGATGCAATTTCTGTGTTTCGTCGTCAATACGCAGATCCAAGGGATACAGTAAACCTGAAGTGAAGCATCGGAATCTATAACAAGTGTCACAGGAATGGTTCAAAGCATAGACAGTAAGAAAAGCCAGTCTTCTTGTACTTAAGTCGGCATTGTGCCTTTTGCATTTAATTCCGATTCAATTTCCGTGTTTCGTCGTCAATAAGAAGGTCAGAGGGATACAGTAAACCTGAAGTGAAGCATCGGAATATATAATTAGTGTCTCAGGAATGGTTCAAAACATAGACAGTAAGAAGACCCAGTCTTCTTGTACTTAAGTCGGCATTGTGATTTTTGTATTTAATTCCGATGCGATTTCTGTATTTCGTCGTCAATAAGAAGTTCCATGGGATACAGTAAACCTGAAGTGAAGCATCGGAACCTATAACTAGTGTCTCAGGAATGGTTCAAAACATAGACAGTAAGAAGAGCCAGTCTTCTTGTACTTAAGTCGGCATTGTGATTTTTGTATTTAATTCCGATGCAATTTCTGTGTTTCGTCGTCAATAAGAATGTCCAAGGGATGCAGTAAACCTGAAGTGAAGCATCGGAACCTATAACTAGTGTCACAGAAATGGTTCAAACATAGACAGTAAGAAGAGCCAGTCGTCTTGTACTTAAGTCGGCATTGTGCCTTTTGAATTTAATTCCGATGCAATTTCTGTGTTTCGTCGTCAATAAATAGCTCCAAGGTATACAGTAAACCTGAAGTGAAGCATCGGAATCTATAACTAGTGTCACAAGAATGGTTCAAAGCATAGACAGTTAGAAGATCCCGTCTTCTTTCACTTAAGACGGCATTGTGCCTTTTGTATTTATTTCCGATGCAATTTCTGTGGTTCATCGTCAATAAGAAGGTCAGAGGGATACAGTAAACCTGAAGAGAAGTATCGGATTCTTTAACTAGTGTCACAGGAGTGGTTCAAAACATTGACAGCAAGTAGAGTCAGTCTGATGGTACTTAAGTCGGCATTGTGCCTTTTGTATTTAATTCCGATGCAATTTCTGTGTTTCGTCGTCAATAAGAAAGTCCAAGGGATTCAGTAAACCTGAAGTGAAGCTTCGGAATCTATAACTAGTGTCACAGGATTGGTTCAAAATATTGACAGTAAGAGGAGCCAGTCATCTTGTACTTAAGTCGGCATTGCACCTTTTGTATTTAATTCCGATGCAATTTCTGTGTTTCGTCGTCAATAAGCAGATCCAAGGGATACAGTAAACCTGAAGGGAAGTATCGGAATCTATAACTAGTGTCACAGGAATGGTTCAAACATAGGCTTTAAGAAGAGTCAGTCTTCTTGTACATCAGTCCGCATAGTACATTTTGTATTTCATTCCGACGCAATATCTGTGTTTCGTCTTCAATAAGAAGGTCCAAGGGATACAGTAAACCTGAAGTGAAGCTTCGGAATCTGTAACTAGTGTCTCAGGAATGGTTCTAAATATAGACAGTAAGAAGAGCCAGTCTACTTGTACTTAAGTCGGCATTGTACCTTTTATATTCGATTCCGATGCAATTTCTGTGTTTCGTCGTCAATACGCAGATCCAAGGGATACAGTAAACCTGAAGTGAAGCATCGGAATCTATAACAAGTGTCACAGCAATGGTTCAAATCATAGACAGTAAGAAGAGCCAGTCTTCTTGTACTTAAGTCGGCATTGTGCCTTTTGCATTTAATTCCGATTCAATTTCTGTGTTTCGTCGTCAATAAGAGTGTCAGAGGGATACAGTAAACCTGAAGTGAAGCTTCGGAATGTATAACTAGCGTCTCAGGAATGGTTCAAAACATAGACAGTAAGAAGAGCCAGTCTTCTTGTACTTAAGTCGGCATTGTGATTTTTGTATTTAATTCGGATGCAATTTCTGTGTTTCGTCGTCAATAAGAATGTCCAAGGGATGCAGTAAACCTGAAGTGAAACATCGAAACCTATAACTAGTGTCACAGGAATGGTTCAAACATTGACAGTAGGAAGCGCCAGTCTTCTTATACTTAAGTCGGCGTTGTTCATTTTGTATTTGCTTCCGATGCAATTTCTGTGTTTTGTCGTCAATAAGAAGGTCCAAGGGATACAGTAAACCTGAAGTGAAGCATCGGAACCAATAACTAGTGTCTCAGGAAGGGTACAAATTATAGACAGTAAGAAGAGCCAGTCTTCTTGTACTTAAGTCGGCATTGTGATTTTTATATTTAATTCCGAAGCAATTTCAGTGTTTCGAAGTCAATAAGAAAGTCCAAGGAATACAGTAAAAATGAAGTGAAGCTTCGGAATCAATAACTAGTGTCACAGGAATCTTTCAAAACATTGACAGTAAGAAGAGCCAGTCTACTTGTACTTAAGTCGGCATTGTACCCTTTGTAGTTAATTCCAGTGCAATTTCTGTGTTTCGTCGTCATTAAGCAGATCCAAGGGATACAGTAAACCTGAAGTGAAGCATCGGAATCTATAACGAGTGTCTCAGGAATGGTTCAAATCATAGCCAGTAAGACGAGCCAGTCTTCTTGTACATAAGTCGGCATTGTGCCATTTGTATTTAATTCCGATGCAATTTCTGTGTTTCGTCGTTAATATCAAAGCCCAAGGGATACAGTAAACCTGAAGGGAAGCATCGGAAACTATAACTAGTGTCTCAGGAATGGTTCAAATCATAGACAGTTAGAAGAGCAAATCTTCTTGTACTTAGGTCGGCATTATGCCTTTTGCATTTAATTCCGATTCAATTTCTGTGTTTCGTCGTCCACTAGAAGGTCAGAGGGATACAGTAGACCTGAAGTGAAGCATCGGAATCTGTAATTAGTGTCTCAGGAATGGTTCAAATCATAGACAGTAAGAAGAGCTAGTCTTCTTGTACATAAGTCGGAATTGTGCCTTTTGCATTTCTTTCCGATGCAATTTCTGTATTTCGTCGTCAATAAGAAGTTCCATGGGATACCGTAAACCTGAAGTGAAGCATCGGAATTTATAACAAGTGTCTCAGGAATGGTTCAAATCATAGACAGTAAGATGAGCCATTCTTCTTGTACTTAAGTCGGCATTGTGATTTTTGTATTTAATTCCGATGCAATTTCTGTGTTTCGTCGTCAATAAGAATGTCGAAGGGATGCAGTAAACCTGAAGTGAAACATCGGAACCTATAACTAGTGTCACAGGAATGGTTCAAACATTGACAGTAGGAAGAGCCAGTCTCCTTATACTTAAGTCGGCGTTGTGCATTTTGTATTTAATTCCGATGCAATTTCTGTGTTTTGTCGTCAATTAGAAGGTCCAAGGGATACAGTAAACTTCAAGTGAAGCATCGGAACCAATAACTAGTGTCTCAGGAATGGTTCAAATCATAGACGGTAAGAATAGCCAGTCTTCTTATACTTAAGTCGGCATAGTGATTTTTATATTTAATTCCGACGCAATTTACAGTGTTTCGTCGTCAATAAATAGGTCCAAGATATACAGTAAACCTGAAGTGAAGCATCGGAATCTATAACTAGTGTCTCAGGAATGGTTCAAATAATGGACAGTTAGAAGAGCAAGTCTTCTTGTACTTAAGTCGGCATTGTGCTTTTTGGCTTTAATTCCGATTCAATTTCTGTGTTTTGACGTCAATAGGAAGGTCCAAGGGATACAGTAAACCTGAAGTGAAGCATCGGATTCTATAACTAGTGTCTCAGGAATGGTTCAAATCATAGACAGTAAGAAGAACCAGTCTTCTTGTACTTAAGTCGGCATTGTGCCTTTTGTATTAAATTACGATGCATTTTCTGTGTTTCGTCGTCAATTACAAGGTCCATGGGATACAGTAAACCTGACGTGAAGTATCGGAATCTATAACTAGTGTCACAGGAATGGTTCAAAACATAGACAGTAAGAAGACCCAGTCTTCTTATACTTAAGTCGGCATTGTGCCTTTTGTATTTAATTCCGATGCAATTTCTGTGTTTCGTCGTCAATAAGAAGGTCTAAGGGATACAGCAAACCTGAAGTGAAGCTTCGGAATCTATAACTAGTGTCTCTGGAATGGTTCAAATCATAGACAGTAAGAAGAACCAGTCTTCTTGTACTTAAGTCGGCATTGTGCCTTTTGTATATATTTCCGCTCCAATTTCTGTATTTCGTCGTCAATAAGAAGCTCCATGGGATACAGTAAACCTGAAGTGAGGCATCGGAATCTATAACTAGTGTCACAGGAATGGTTCAAAACATAGACAGTTAGAAATTCCAGTCTTCTTTCACTTAAGACGGCATTGTGCCTTTTGTATTTAATTCCGATGCAATTTCTGTGTTTCATCGTCAATAGGAAGGTCAGAGGGATTCAGTAAACCTGAGGAAAGTATCGGAAACTATAACTAGTGTCACAGGAATGGTTCAAAACATTGACAGTAAGAAGAGTCAGTCTGATGTTTCCTAAGTCGGCATTGTGCCTTTTGTATTTCATTCCGATGCAATTTCTGTGTTTCGTCGTCAATAAGAAAGTCCAAGGGATACAGTAAACATGAAGTGAAGCTTCGGAATCTATAACTAGTGTCACAGGAATGGTTCAAAGCATTGACAGTAAGAAGAGCCAGTCTTCTTGTACTTAAGACGGCATTGTACGTTTTGTATTTAATTCCGATGCAATTTCTGTGTTTCTTCGTCAATAAGCTGATCCAAGGGATACAGTAAACCAGAAGTGAAGCATCGAAATCTATAACTAGTGTCACAGGAATGGTTCAAAGCATAAACAGTAAGAAGAGCCGGTCTTCTTGTACTTAAGTCGGCATTGTACCTTTTGTATTTATTTCCGATGCATTTTCTGTGGATCGTCGTCAATATGAATGTCCAAGGGATACAGTAAACCTGAAGTGAAGCATCGGAATCTATAACTAGTGTCTCAGGAATGGTACAATTCATGGACAGTTAGAAGAGCAAGTCTTCTTGTACTTAAGTCGGCGTTGTGACTTTTGCATTTAATTCCGATTCAATATCTGTGTTTCGTCGTCAATAAGAAGGTCCAAGGGATACAGTAAACCTGAAGTGAAGCATCGGAATCTATACCTAGTGTCTCAGGAGTGGTTCAAATCATAGACAGTAATAAGAGCCAGTCTTCTTGTACTTAAGTCGACATTATGCCTTTCGCATTTAATTCCGATTCGATTTCTGTGTTTCGTCGTCAATAAAAAGGTCCAAGGGATACAGTAAACCTGAAGTGAAGCATCGGAATCTGTACCTAGTGTCACAGGAATGGTTCAAAATAGGCAGTAAGAAGAGTCAGTCTTCTTGTCCTTCAGTCGGCATTGTACATTTTGTATTTAATTCCGACGCCATTTCTGTGCTTCGCCGTCAATAAGAAGGTCTGAGGGATACAGTACACCTGAAGTGAAGCTTTGGAATCTATAACTAGTGTCTCAGGAATGGTTCTAAACATAGACAGTAAGAAGAGCCAGTCTTCTTATACTTAAGCCGGCATTGTGCCTTTTGTATTTAACTCCGATGCAATTTCTGTGTTTCGTCGTCAATAAGATTGTCCAAGGGATACAGTAAACCTGAAGTGAAGCATCGGAATCTATAACTAGTGTCACAGGAATGTTTCAAAACATAGACAGTAAGAAGAGCCAGTCTTCTTGTACTTAAGTCGGCATTGTGCCTTTTGTATTGAATTCCGATGCAATTTCTGTGTTTCATCGTCAATAAGAGTGTCAGAGGGATACAGTAAACCTGAAATGAAGCATCGGAATCTATAATTTGTGTCACAGCAATGGTTCAAAATATAGACAGTAAGAATTGCCAGTCTTCTTGTACTTAAGTCGCCAATGTACCTTTTGTATTTAATTCCGATGCAATTTCTGTGTTTCGTCGTCAATAAGCAGGTCCAAGGGATACAGTAAACCTGAATTGAAGCATCGGAATCTATAACTAGTGTCTCAGGAATGGTTGAAATCATAGACAGTAAGAAGAGCCAGTCATCTTGTACTTATGTCGGCATTGTGCCTTTTGCATTTAATTCAGATTCAATTTCTGTGTTTCGTCGTCAATAGGAATGTGCAAGGGATACAGTAAACCAGAAGTGTGGCATCGGAATCTATAACTAGTGTCACAGGAATGGTTCAAAACATAGGCAGTAAGAAGAGTCAGTCTTCTTGTACTTTAGTCGGCATTGTACATTTTCTATTTAATTCAAATTAAATTTCTGTGTTTCGTCGTCAATAAGCAGGTCCAAGGGATACAGTAAACATGAAGTGAAGCATCGGAATCTTTAACTAGTGACACAGGAATGGTTCAAAAACATAAACAGTAAGAAGAACCAGTCTACTTGTACTTAAGTCGGCATTGTGCCTTTTGTATTTAACTCCGATGCAATTTCTGTCTTTCGTCGACAATAAGAAGTTCGAAGGGATACAGTATACCTAAAGTGAAGCATCGGAATCTATAACAAGTGTCACAGGAATGGTTCAAACATAGACAGTAAGAAGAGCCAGTCTCCTAGTACTTCAGTCGTCATTGTGCCTTTTGTAATTATGTCCGATGCAATTTCTGTGTTTCACCGTCAATAAGAAGGTCCAAGGGATACAGTAAACATATAGTGAAGCATCGGAACTTAAAACCGGTCAAACAGGAAATGTTCAAACATAGTCAGTAAGAATAGTCAGTCTCCTTGTACTTAAGTCGCCATTGTGCCATTTGTATTTATTTCCGTTGCAATTTCTGCGTTTTGTCGTCAATAAGAAGGTCCAAGGGATGCAGTAAACCTGAAGTGAAGCATCGGAATCTATAACTAGTGTCACAGGAATGGTTCAAAACATAGACAGCAAGAAGAGCCAGTCTTCTTGTACTGAAGCCGGCATCGTGCCTTTTGTATTGAATTACGATGCAATTTCTTTGTTTCATCGTCAATAAGAGTGTCAGAGGGATACAGTAAACCTGAAGTGAAGCATCGGAATCTATAACTAGCGTCACAGGAATGGTTCAAAATATAGACAGTAAGAATTGCCAGTCTTCTTGTACTTAAGTCGCCATTGTACCTTTTGTATTTAATTCCGATGCAATTTCTGTGTTTCGAAGTCAATAAGAATGTCCAAGGGATACAGTAAACCTGAAGTGAGGCATCGGAATCTATAACTAGTGTCACAGGAATGTTTCAAAACATAGACAGTAAGGAGAGCCAGAGTTCTTGTACTTAAGTCGGCATTGTTCCTTTTGTATTTAATTCCGATGAAATTTCTATGTTTCGTCGTCAATAAGAAGGTCCAAGGGATACAGTAAACCTGAAGTGAAGCATCGGAATCTATAACTAGTGTCACAGGAATGGTTCAAAACATAGACACTGAGAAAAGCCAGTCTTCTTGACTTAAGCCGTCATTGTGCCTTTTGTATTTAATTCCGATGCAATTTCTGTGTTTCGTCGTCAATAAGATTGTCCATTGGATACAGTAAACCTGAAGTGAAGCATCGGAATCTATAACTAGTGTCACAGGAATGTTTCAAAACATAGACAGTAAGAAGAGCCAGTCTTCTTGTACTTAAGTCGGCATTGTGCCTTTTGTATTTAATTCCGATGCAATTTCTGTGTTTCGTCGTCAATAAGCAGGTCCCAGGGATACAGTAAAACTGAAGTGATGCATCGGTATCAATTCCTAGTGTCTCAGGAATGGTTGAAATCATAGACAGTAAGAAGAGCCAGTTTTCTTGTACTTAAGTCGGCATTGTGCCTTTTGCATTTAATTCAGATTCAATTTCTGTGTTTCGTCGTCAATAAGAAGGTCCAAGGGATACAGTAAACCAGAAGTGTACCATCGGAATCTATAACTAGTGTCACAGGAAAGGTTCAAAACATAGGCAGTAAGAAGAGTCAGTCTTCTTGAACTTCAGTTGGCATTGTACATTTTGTATTTAATTCCGATGCAATTCTGTGTTTCGTCGTCAATAAGACGGTCCAAGGGATACAGTAAACCTGAAGTGAAGCTTCGGAATCTAATACTAGTGTCTCTGGAATGGTTCAAAGCATAGACAGTAAGAAGAGCCAGTCTTCTTGTACTTATGACGGCATTGTGCCTTTTGTATTTATTTCCGATGCAATTTCTGTGTTTCGTCGTCAATAAGAAGGTCCAAGGGATACAGGAAACCTGAAGTGAAGCATCGGAACCTATAACTAGTGTCACAGGAATGGTTCAAAACACAGACAGTAAGAGGAGCCAGTCGTCATGTACTTAAGTCGGCATTGTGCCTTTTGTATTTAATTCCGATGCAATATCTGTGTTTCGTCGTCAATAAGAAGGTCCAAGGGATACAGTAAACCTGACGTGATGCATCGGAGTCTATAACTAGTGTCACAGGAATGGTTCAAACTTATAGACACATAAGAAGAACCAGTCTTCTTGTACTTAAGTCGGCATTGTGCCTTTTGTATTTAATTACGATGCTATTTCTGTGTTTCGTCGTCAATAAGATTGTCCAAGGGATGCAGTAAACCTGAAGTGAAGCATCGGAATGTATAACTTGTCTCACAGGAATGTTTCAAACATAGACAGTAAGAAGAGAGAGTCTTCTTGTACTTAAGTCGGCATTGTGCATTTTGAATTTAATTCCGATGCAATTTCTGTGTTTCGTCGTCAATAAGAAGGTCCAAGGGATACAGTAAACCTGAAGTGAAGCATCGGAATCTATAACTAGAGTCACAGGAATGGTTCAAATCATAGATTGTAAGAAGAGCGAGCCTTCTTGTACTTAAGTCGGCATTGAGCCTTTTGTATTGAATTACGATGCAATTTCTGTGTTTCATCGTCATTAAGAGTGTCAGAGGGATACAGTAAACCTTAAGTGAAGCATCGGAATCTATAACTAGTGTCACAGGAATGGTTCAAAATATAGACAGACAGAAGTGCCAGTCTTCTTGTACTTAAGTCGCCATTGTACCTTTTGTATTTAATTAAGATGCAATTTCTATATTTCGTCATCTATAAGCAGGTACAAGGGAAACAGTAAACCTGAAGTGAAGCATCGGTATCTATAACTAGTGTCTCACGAATGGTTGAAATCATAGACAGTAAGAAGAACCAGTCTTCTTGTACTTAAGTCGGCATTGTGCCTTTTCATTTAATTCAGATTCAATTTCTTTGTTTCGTCGTGAATAAGAAGGTCCAAGGGATACAGTAAACCAGAAGTGTACCATCGGAATCTATAACTAGTGTCACAGGAAAGGTTCAAAACATAGGCAGTAAGAAGTGTCAGTCTTCTTGTACTTCAGTCGGCATTGTACATTTTGCATTTAATTCCGATGCAATTTCTGTGTTTCGTCGTCAATACGAAGGTCCAAGGGATACAGTAAACCTGAAGTGATGCTTCGGAATCTAATACTACTGTCTCTGGAATGGTTCAAAACATTGACAGTAAGAAGAGCCAGTCTTCTTGTACTTATGACGGCATTGTGCCTTTTGTATTTAATTCCGATGCAACTTCTATGTTTCGTCGTCAATAAGAAAAACCAAGGGATACAGTTAACCTGAAGTGAAGCAACGGAATCTATAACTAGTGTCACAGGAATGGTTCAAAAGATACGCAGTAAGAAGAGCGAGTCTTCTTGTACTTACGTCGGCATTGTGCCTTTTGTATGTAATTCCGATGCAATTTCTGTGTTTCGAAGTCAATAAGATTGTCCAAGGGATACAGTAAACCTGATTTGAGGCATCGGTATCTATAACTAGTGTCACAGGAAAATTTCAAAACATAGACAGTAAGAAGAGCCAGTCTTCTTTTACTTATGACGGCATTGTGCCTTTTGTATTTAATTCCGATGCAATTTCTGTGTTTCGTCGTCAATAAGAAGGTCCAAGGGATACAGTAAATCTGAAGTGAAGCATGGGAACCTATAACTAGTGTCACAGGAATGGTTCAAAACATAGACAGTAAGAAGAGCCAGTCGTCTTGTACTTAAGTCGGCATTGTGCCTTTTGTATTTAATTCCGATGCAATATCTGTGTTTCGTCGTCAATAAGAATTTCCAAGGGATACAGTAAACCTGACGTGATACATCAGAGTCTATAACTAGTGTCACAGGAATGGTTCAAACTTAAAGACACATAAGAAGAGCGAGTCTTCTTGTACTTAGGACGGCATTGTGCCTTTTGTATTTAATTCCGATGCAATTTCTGTGTTTCGTCGTCAATAAAAATGTCCAAGGGATACAGTAAACCTGAAGTGAAGCATCGGAATCTGTAACTAGTGTCACAGGAATGTTTCAAACCATAGACAGTAAGAAGAGCCAGTCTTCTTGTACTTAAGTCGGCATTGTGCTTTTTGTATTTAATTACGATGCAATTTCTGTGTTTCATCGTCAATAAGAGTGTGAGAGGGATACAGTAAACCTGAAGTGAAGCATCGGAATCTATAACTAGTGTCACAGGAATGGTTCAAAACATAGACAGTAAGAAGAGCCACTCTTCTTGTACTTAAGTCGGCATTGTGCCTTTTGTATTTAATTCCGATACAATTTCTGTGTTTCTTCGTCAATAAGAAGGTCCAAGGGATACAGTAAAGCTGACGTGAAGCATCGGAATCTATGACTAGTGTCACAGGAATGGTTCAAAACATAGACAGTAAGAAGAGTTAGTCTTCTTTTATTTAAGTCGGCATTGAGCCTTCTGTATTTAATTCCGATGCAATTTCTGTGATTCGTCGTCAATAAGAAGGCCAACAGGATACAGTAAACCTGAAGTGATGCAACGGAGTCTATAACTAGTGTCACAGGAATGGTTCAAACTTATAGACACATAAGAAGAGCCAGTCTTCTTGTACTTAAGTCGGCATTCTGCTTTTTGTATTTAATTCCGATGCAATTTCTGTGTTTCGTCGTCAATAAGATTGTCCATGGGATACAGTAAACCTGAAGTGAAACATCGTAAACTATAACTAGTGAAACAGGAATGTTTCAAAACATAGACAGTAAGAAGAGCCAGTCTTCTTATACTTAAGTTGGCATTGTGCCTTTTGTATTTAATTCCGATGCAATTTCTGTGTTTCGTCGTCAATAAGAAGTTCCAAGGGATACAGGAAACCTGAAGTGAAGCATCGGAATCTATAACTAGAGTCACAGGAATGGTTCAAATCATAGACACTAAGAAGAGCCAGTCTTCTTGTACTTAAGTCGGCATTGTGCCTTTTGTATTTAATTCCGATGCAATTTCTGTGTTTCATCGTCAATAAGAGTGTCAGAGGGATACAGTAAACCTGAAGTGAAGCATCGGAATCTATGACTAGTGTCACAGGAATGGTTCAAAATATAGACAGTAAGAATTGCCAGTCTTCTTGTACTTAAGTCGCTATTGTCCCTTTTGTATTTAATTCCGATGCAATTTCTGTGTTTAGTCGTCAATAAGCAGGTACAAGGGATACAGTAAACCTGAAGTAAAGCATCGGTATCTATAACTAGTGTCTTAGGAATGGTTGAAATCATAGACAGTAAGAAGAGCCAGTCTTCTTTTACTTAAGTCGGCATTGTGCCTTTAGCATTTAATTCAGATTCAATTTCTGTGTTTCGTCGTCAATAAGAAGGTCCAAGGGATACAGTAAACATGAAGTGAAGCATAGGAATCTATAACTAGTGTCACAGGAATGGTTCAAAATATAGACAGTAAGAAGAGACAGTCTTCTTGTACTTAAGTCGGCATTCTGCCTTTTGTATTTAATTCCATTGCAATTTCTGTGTTTCGTCGTCATTAAGAAGGTCCAATGGATCCAGTAAACCTGAAGTGAAGCATCGGAATCTATAACTAGTGTTACAGGAATGGTTCAAAACATAGACAGTAAGTGGAGTAAGTTTTCCTTTACTTAATTCGGCATTGTGCCTTTTGTATTTAATTCCGATGCAATTTCTGTGTTTCGTCGTCGTCAAGAAGGTCCAAGGCATACATTAAAGCTGACGTGAAGAATCGGAATCTATGACTAGTGTCACAGGAATGGTTCAAAACACAGACAGTAAGAAGAGCCAGTCTTCTTGTACTTAAGTCGGCATTGTCCTTCTGTATTTAATTCCGATGCAATTTCTGTGATTCGTCGTCAATAAGAAGGTCAATAGGATACAGTAAACCTAAAGTGAAGCATCGGAATATATAACTAGTGTCACAGGAATGGTTCAAAATATAGACAGTAAGAGGAGCCAGTCTTCTTGTACTTAAGTCGGCGTTGTGCATTTTGTATTTATTTCCGATGCAATTTCTGTGTTTCGTCGCCAATAAGAAGGTCCAAGGGTTACAGGAAACCTGAAGTGAAGCATCGGAACCTATAACTAGTGTCACAGGAAGGTTCAAAACACAGCCAGTAAGAAGAGCCAGTCGTCATGTACTTAAGTCGGCATTGTGCCTTTTGTATTTAATTCCGATGCAATATCTGTGTTTCATCGTCAATAAGAAGGTCCAAGGGATACAGTAAACCTGACGTGATGCATCGGAGTCTATAACTAGTGTCACAGGAATGGTTCAAACTTATAGACACATAAGAAGAGCCAGTCTTCTTGTAGTTAAGTCGGCATTGTGCCTTTTGTATTTAATTCCGATGCTATTTCTGTGTTTCGTCGTCAATAAGATTGTCCAAGGGATGCAGTAAACCTGAAGTAAAGCACCGGCATCTATAACTTGTCTCACAGGAATGTTTCAAACATAGACAGTAAGAAGAGCCAGTCTTCTTGTACTTAAGTCGGCATTGTGCATTTCGAATTTAATTCCGATGCAATTTCTGTGTTTCGTCATCAATAAGCAGGTACAAGGGATACAGTAAACCTGAAGTGAAGCATCGGTATCTATAACTAGTGTCTCACGAATGGTTGAAATCATAGACAGTAAGAAGAGCCAGTCTTCTTGTACTTAAGTCGGCATTGTGCCTTTTCATTTAATTCAGATTCAATTTCTTTGTTTCGTCGTGAATAAGAAGGTCCAAGGGATACAGTAAACCAGAAGTGTACCATCGGAATCTATAACTAGTGTCACAGGAAAGGTTCAAAACATAGGCAGTAAGGAGTGTCAGTCTTCTTGTACTTCAGTCGGCATTGTACATTTTGCATTTCATTCCGATGCAATTTCTGTGTTTCGTCGTCAATAAGAAGGTCCAAGGGATACAGTAAACCTGAAGTGAAGCTTCGGAATCTAATACTAGTGTCTCTGGAATGGTTCAAAACATAGACAGTAAGAAGAGCCAGTCTTCTTGTACTTATGACGGCATTGTGCCTTTTGTATTTAATTCCGATGCAACTTCTGTGTTTCGTCGTCAATAAGAAAAACCAAGGGATACAGTAAACCTGAAGTGAAGCAACGGAGTCTATAACTAGTGTCACAGGAATGGTTCAAAACGTACACAGTAAGAAGAGCGATTCTTCTTGTACTTACGTCGGCATTGTGCCTTTTGTATGTAATTCCGATGCAATTTCTGTGTTTCGAAGTCAATAAGATTGTCCAAGGGATACAGTAAACCTGATTTGAGGCATCGGTATCTATAACTAGTGTCACAGGAATGTTTCAAAACATAGACAGTAAGAAGAGCCAGTCTTCTTGTACTTATGATGGCATTGTGCCTTTTGTATTTAATTCCGATGCAATTTCTGTGTTTCGTCCTCAATAAGAAGGTCCAAGGGATACAGTAAACCTGAAGTGAAGCATCGGAACCTATAACTAGTGTCACAGGAATGGTTCAAAACATAGACAGTAAGAAGAGCCAGTCGTCTTGTACTTAAGTCGTCATTGTGCCTTTTGTATTTAATTCCGATGCAATATCTGTGTTTCGTCGTCAATAAGATTTTCCAAGGGATACAGTAAACCTGACGTGATACATCAGAGTCTATAACTAGTGTCACAGGAATTGTTCAAACTTATAGACACATAAGAAGAGCGAGTCATCTTGTACTTAGGAAGGCATTGTGCCTTTTGTATTTAATTCCGATGCAATTTCTGTGTTTCGTCGTCAATAAAATTGTCCAAGGGATACAGTAAACCTGACGTGAAGCATCGGAATCTGTAACTAGTGTCACAGGAATGTTTCAAACCATAGACAGTAAGAAGAGCCAGTCTTCTTGTACTTAAGTCGGCATTGTGCTTTTTGTATTTAATTACGATGCAATTTCGGTGTTTCATCGTCAATAAGAGTGTGAGAGGGATACAGTAAACCTGAAGTGAAGCATCGGAATCTATAACTAGTGTCACAGGAATGGTTCAAAACATAGACAGTAAGAAGAGCCACTCTTCTTGTACTTAAGTCGGCATTGTGCCTCTTGTATTTAATTCCGATGCAATTTCTGTGTTTCTTTGTCAATAAGAAGGTCCAAGGGATACAGTAAAGCTGACGTGAAGCATCGGAATCTATGACTAGTGTCACAGGAATGGTTCAAAACATAGACAGTAAGAAGAGCCAGTCTTCTTGTATTTAAGTCGGCATTGTGCCTTCTGTATTTAATTCCGATGCAATTTCTGTGATTCGTCGTCAATAAGAAGATCAATAGGATACAGTAAACCTGAAGTGATGCAACGGAGTCTATAACTATTGTCACAGGAATGGTTCAAACTTATAGACACATAAGAAGAGCCAGTCTTCTTGTACTTAAGTCGGCATTCTGCTTTTTGTATTTAATTCCGATGCAATTTCTGTGTTTCGTCGTCAATAAGATTGTCCATGGGATACAGTAAACCTGAAGTGAAACATCGTAAACTATAACTAGTGAAACAGGAATGTTTCAAAACATAGACAGTAAGAAGAGCCAGTCTTCTTATACTTAAGTCGGCATTGTGCCTTTTGTATTTAATTCCGATGCAATTTCTGTGTTTCGTCGTCAATAAGAAGGTCCAAGGGATACAGGAAACCTGAAGTGAAGCATCGGAATCTATAACTAGAGTCACAGGAATGGTTCAAATCATAGACACTAAGGAGAGCCAGTCTTCTTGTACTTAAGTCGGCATTGTGCCTTTTTTATTTAATTCCGATGCAATTTCTGTGTTTCATCGTCAATAAGAGTGTCAGAGGGATACAGTAAACCTGAAGTGATGCATCGGTATCTATAACTAGTGTCTCAGGAATGGTTGAAATCATAGACAGTAAGAAGAGCCAATTTTCTTGTACTTAAGTCGGCATTGTGCCTTTTGCATTTAATTCAGATTCAGTTTCTGTGTTTCGTCGTCAATAAGAAGGTCCAAGGGATACAGTAAACCAGAAGTGTACCATCGGAATCTATAACTAGTGTCACAGGAAAGGTTCAAAACATATGCAGTAAGAAGAGTCAGTCTTTTTGTACTTTAGTCGGCATTGTACATTTTGTATTTAATTCCGATGCAATTTCTGTGTTTCGTCGTCAATAAGAAGGTCCAAGGGATACAGTAAACCTGAAGTGAAGCTTCGGAATCTAATACTAGTGTCTCTGGAATGGTTCAAAGCATAGACAGTAAGAAGAGCCAGTCTTCTTGTACTTAAGTCGGCATTGTGCTTTTGTATTTAATTCTGATGCAATTTCTGTGTTTCGTCGTCATTAAGAGGGTCCAATGGATACAGTGAACCTGAAGTGAAGCATCGGAATCTTTAACTAGTGTTACAGGAATGGTTCAAAATATAGACAGTAAGAAGAGTTAGTCTTCTTCTACTTAATTCGGCATTGTGCCTTTTGTATTTAATTCCGATGCAATATCTGTGATTCGTCGTCAATAAGAAGGTCCAAGTTATACAGTAAACATGAAGTGAAGCATCGGAATCTATAACTAGTGTCACAGGAATGGCCCAAAAACATAAACAGTAAGAAGAAATAGTCTACGTGTACTTAAGTCGGCATTGTGCCTTTTGTATTTAACTCCGATGCAATTTCTGTGTTTCGTCGTCAATAAGAAGTCCCAAGGGATACAGTATGCCTAAAGTGAAGCATCGGAATCTATAACTAGTGTCACAGGAATGGTTCAAATTATAGACAGTAAGAGGAGCCAGTCTTCTTGTACTTAAGTCGGCGTTGTGCCTTTTGTATTTAATTCCGATGCAATTTCTATATTTCGTCATCAATAAGCAGGTACAAGGGATACAGTAAACCTGAAGTGAAGCATCGGTATCTATAACTAGTGTCTCAGGAATGGTTGAAATCATAGACAGTAAGAAGAGCCAGTCTTCTTGTACTTAAGTCGGCATTGTGCCTTTTCATTTAATTCAGATTCAATTTCTTTGTTTCGTCGTGAATAAGAAGGTCCAAGGGATACAGTATACCAGAAGTGTACAATCGGAATCTATAGCTAGTGTCACAGGAAAGGTTCAAAACATAGGCAGTAAGAAGTGTCAGTCTTCTTGTACTTCAGTCGGCATTGTACATTTTGCATTTAATTCCGATGCAATTTCTGTGTTTCGTCGTCAATAAGAAGGTCCAAGGGATACAGTAAACCTGAAGTGAAGTATCGGAATCTAATACTAGTGTCTCTGGAATGGTTCAAAACATAGACAGTAAGAAGAGCCAGTCTTCTTGTGCTTATGATGGCATTGTGCCTTTTGTATTTAATTCCGATGCAACTTCTGTGTTTCGTCGTCAATAAGAAAAACCAAGGGATACAGTAAACCTGAAGTGAAGCAACGGAATCTATAACTAGTGTCACAGGAATGGTTCAAAACATACACAGTAAGAAGAGCGAGACTTCTTGTACTTACGTCGGCATTGTGCCTTTTGTATTTAACTCCGATGCAATTTCTGTGTTTCGAAGTCAATAACATTGTCCAAGGGATACAGTAAACCTGATTTGAGGCATCGGTATCTATAACTAGTGTCACAGGAATGTTTCAAAACATAGACAGTAAGAAGAGCCAGTCTTCTTGTACTTATGACGTCATTGTGCCTTTTGTATTTAATTCCTATGCAATTTCTGTGTTTCGTCGTCAATATGAGTGTCAGAGGGATACGGTAAACCTGAAGTGAAGCATCGGAATCTATAACTAGTGTCACAGGAATGGTTCAAAATATAGACACTAAGAATTGCCAGTATTCATGTACTCAGGTCGCCATTGTACCTTTTCTATTTAATTCCGATGCAATTTCTGTGTTTCGTCGTCAATAAGCAGGTCCAAGGGATACAGTAAACCTGAAGTGAAGCATCGGAATCTATAACTAGTCTCTCAGGAATGGTTCAAATCAAAAACAGTAAGAAGAGCCAGTCTTCTTGTACTTAAGTCGGCATTGTGCCTTTTGTATATATTTCCGATCCAATTTCTGCATTTCGTCGTCAATACGAAGTCCCATGGGATACAGTAAACCTGAAGTGAAGCATCGGAATCTATAACTAGTGTCACAGGAAAGGTTCAAAACATAGGCAGTAAGAAGAGTCAGTCTTCTTGTACTTCAGTCGGCATTGTACATTTTGTATTTAATTCCGATGCAATTTCTGTGTTTCGTCGTCAATAAGAAGGTCCAAGGGATACACTAAACCTGAAGTGAGGCTTCGGAATCTAATACTAGTGTCTCTGGAATGGTTCATAACATAGACAGTAAGAAGAGCCAGTCTTCTTGTACTTATGACGGCATTGTGCCTTTTGTATTTAATTCCGATGCAATTTCGGTGTTTCGTCGTCAATAAGAAGGTCCAAGTGATACAGTAAACATGAAGTGAAGCAACGGAATCTATAACTAGTGTCACAGGAATGGTTAAAAATACACAGTAAGAAGAGCGAGTCTTCTTGTACTTACGTCGGCATTGTGCCTTTTGTATTTAATTCCGATGCAATTACTGTCTTTCGAAGTCAATAAGAATGTCCAAGTTATACAGTAAACCTGAAGTGAGGCATCGGAATCTATAACTAGTGTCACAGGAATATTTCAAAACATAGACAGTAAAAAAAACCAGAGTTCTTGTACTTACGTCGGCATTGTTCCTTTTGTATTTAATTCCGATGCAATTTCTGTGTTTCGTCGTCAATAAGCAGGTCCAAGGGATACAGTAAACATGAAGTGAAGCAACGGAATCTATAACTAGTGTCACAGGAATGGTTCAAAAATACACAGTAAGAAGAGCGAGTCTTCTTGTACTTACGTCGGCATTGTGCCTTTTGTATTTAATTCCGATGCAATTACTGTCTTTCGAAGTCAATAAGAATGTCCAAGGTATACAGTAAACCTAGAGTGAGGCATCGGAATCTATAACTAGTGTCACAGGAATATTTCAAAACATAGACAGTAAGAAGAGCCAGAGTTCTTGTACTTACGTCGGCATTGTTCCTTTTGTATTTAATTCCGATGCAATTTCTGTGTTTCGTCGTCAGTAAATAGGTCCAAGGGATACAGTAAACCTGAAGTGAAGCATCGGAATCTATAACTAGTCTCTCAGGAATGGTTCAAATCAAAAACAGTAAGAAGAGCCAGTCTTCTTGTACTTAAGTCGGCATTGTGCCTTTTGTATATATTTCCGATCCAATTTCTGCATTTCGTCGTCAATACGAAGTTCCATGGGATACAGTAAACCTGAAGTGAAGCATCGGAATCTATAACTAGTGTCACAGGAATGGTTCAAAATATAGACAGTAAGAAGAGCCAGTCTTCTTGTACTTAAGTCGGCATTGTGCCTTTTGTATTTAATTCCGATGCAATTTCTGTGTTTCGTCGTCAATAAGAAGTCCCAAGGGATACAGTATACCTAAAGTGAAGCATCGGAATCCATAACTAGTGTCACAGGAATGGTTCAAACATAGACAGTAAGAAGAGCCGGTCTTCTAGTACTTAAGTCGGCATTGTGCCTTTTGTAATTAATTACGATACAATTTCTGTGTTTCATCGTCAATAGGAAGGTCCAAGGGATACAGTAAACATATAGTGAAGCATCGGAATTTAAACCCGGTCTCACAGGAAATGTTCAAAACATAGTCAGTAAGAATAGTCAGTCTTCTTGTACTTAAGTCGGCATTGTGCCTTTTGTATTTAATTCCATTGCAATTTCTGTGTTTCGTCGTCAATAAGAAGGTCCAAGGGATACATTGAAGCTGACGTGAAGAATCGGAATCTATGACTAGTGTCACAGGTATGGTTCAACACATAGACAGTAAGTAGAGCCAGTCTTCTTGTACTTAAGTCGGCATTGTGCTTTCTGTATTTAATTCCGATGCAATTTCTGTGATTCGTCGTCAATAAGAAGGTCAATAGGATACAGTAAACCTAAAGTGAAGCATCGGAATATATAACTAGTGTCACAGGAATGGTTCAAAATATAGACAGTAAGAGGAGCCAGTCTTCTTGTACTTCAGTCGGCGTTGTGCATTTTCTATTTAATTCCGATGCAATTTCTGTGTTTCGTCGTCAATAAGAAGGTCCAAGGGATACAGTAAACCTGAAGTGAAGCATCGGAACCTATAACTAGTGTCAGAGGAATGGTTCAAAACACAGACAGTAAGAAGAGCCAGTCGTCATGTACTTAAGTCGCCATTGTGCATTTTGTATTTAATTCCGATGCAATTTCTGTGTTTCGTCGTCAATAAGAAGGTCCAAGGGATACAGTAAACCTGACGTGATGCATCGGAGTCTATAACTAGTGTCACAGGAATGGTTCAAACTTATAGACACATAAGAAGAGCCAGTCTTCTTGTACTTAAGTCGCCATTGTGCCTTTTTTATTTAATTCCGATGCAATTTCTTTGTTACGTCGTCAATAAGATTGTCCAAGGGATACAGTAAACCTGAAGTGAAGCATCGGAATCTATAACTTGTGTCACAGGAATGTTTCAAAACATAGACGGTAAGAAGAGCCAGTCGTCTTGTACTTAAGTCGGCATTGTGCCTTTTGTATTTAATTCCGATGCAATATCTGTGTTTCGTCGTTAATAAGAAGGTCCAAGGGATACAGTAAACCTGACGTCATACATCGGAGTCTAAAACTAGTGTCACAGGAATGGTTCAAACTTATAGACACATAAGAAGAGCGAGTCTTCTTGTACTTAGGTCGGCATTGTGCCTTTTGTATTTAATTCCAATGCAATTTCTGTGTTTCGTCGTCAATAAGATTGTCCAAGGGATACAGTAAACCTGACGTGAGGCATCGGAATCTATAACTAGTGTCACAGGAATGTTTCAAAACATAGACAGGAAGAAGAGCCAGTCTTCTTGTACTTAAGTCCGCATTGTGCCTTTTGTATTTAATTACGATGCAATTTCTGTGTTTCATCGTCAATAAGAGTGTCAGAGTGATACAGTAAACCTGAAGTGAAGCATCGGAATCTGTAACTAGTGTCACAGGAATGGTTCAAACATAGACAGTAAGAAGAGCCGGTCTTCTAGTACTTAAGTCGGCATTGTGCCTTTTGTAATTAATTACGATACAATTTCTGTGTTTCATCGTCAATAGGAAGGTCCAAGGGATACAGTAAACATATAGTGAAGCATCGGAATTTAAACCCGGTCTCACAGGAAATGTTCAAAACATAGTCAGTAAGAATAGTCAGTCTTCTTGTACTTAAGTCGGCATTGTGCCTTTTGTATTTAATTCCATTGCAATTTCTGTGTTTCGTCGTCAATAAGAAGGTCCAAGGGATACATTGAAGCTGACGTGAAGAATCGGAATCTATGACTAGTGTCACAGGTATGGTTCAACACATAGACAGTAAGTAGAGCCAGTCTTCTTGTACTTAAGTCGGCATTGTGCTTTCTGTATTTAATTCCGATGCAATTTCTGTGATTCGTCGTCAATAAGAAGGTCAATAGGATACAGTAAACCTAAAGTGAAGCATCGGAATATATAACTAGTGTCACAGGAATGGTTCAAAATATAGACAGTAAGAGGAGCCAGTCTTCTTGTACTTCAGTCGGCGTTGTGCATTTTCTATTTAATTCCGATGCAATTTCTGTGTTTCGTCGTCAATAAGAAGGTCCAAGGGATACAGTAAACCTGAAGTGAAGCATCGGAACCTATAACTAGTGTCAGAGGAATGGTTCAAAACACAGACAGTAAGAAGAGCCAGTCGTCATGTACTTAAGTCGCCATTGTGCATTTTGTATTTAATTCCGATGCAATTTCTGTGTTTCGTCGTCAATAAGAAGGTCCAAGGGATACAGTAAACCTGACGTGATGCATCGGAGTCTATAACTAGTGTCACAGGAATGGTTCAAACTTATAGACACATAAGAAGAGCCAGTCTTCTTGTACTTAAGTCGCCATTGTGCCTTTTTTATTTAATTCCGATGCAATTTCTTTGTTACGTCGTCAATAAGATTGTCCAAGGGATACAGTAAACCTGAAGTGAAGCATCGGAATCTATAACTTGTGTCACAGGAATGTTTCAAAACATAGACGGTAAGAAGAGCCAGTCGTCTTGTACTTAAGTCGGCATTGTGCCTTTTGTATTTAATTCCGATGCAATATCTGTGTTTCGTCGTTAATAAGAAGGTCCAAGGGATACAGTAAACCTGACGTCATACATCGGAGTCTAAAACTAGTGTCACAGGAATGGTTCAAACTTATAGACACATAAGAAGAGCGAGTCTTCTTGTACTTAGGTCGGCATTGTGCCTTTTGTATTTAATTCCAATGCAATTTCTGTGTTTCGTCGTCAATAAGATTGTCCAAGGGATACAGTAAACCTGACGTGAGGCATCGGAATCTATAACTAGTGTCACAGGAATGTTTCAAAACATAGACAGGAAGAAGAGCCAGTCTTCTTGTACTTAAGTCCGCATTGTGCCTTTTGTATTTAATTACGATGCAATTTCTGTGTTTCATCGTCAATAAGAGTGTCAGAGTGATACAGTAAACCTGAAGTGAAGCATCGGAATCTGTAACTAGTGTCACAGGAATGGTTCAAAATATAGACAGTAAGAATTGCCAGTCTTCTTGTACTTAAGTCGCCATTGTACCTTTTGTATTTAATTCCGATGCAATTTCTGTGTTTCGTCGTCAATAAGCAGGTCCAAGGGATACAGTAAACCTGAAGTGAAGCATCGGTATCTATAACTAGTGTCTCAGGAATGGTTGAAATCATAGACAGTAAGAATTGCCAGTCTTCTTGTATTTAAGTCGGCATTGTGATTTTTGTATTTAATTCCGATGCAATTTCTGTGTGTCGTCGTCAATAAGAATTTCCAAGGGATGCAATAAACCTGAAGTGAAGCATCGGAACCTATAACTAGTGTCACAGGAATGGTTCAAAACATAGACAGTAAGAAGAGCCAGTCGTCTTGTACTTAAGTCGGCATTGTGCCTTTTGTATTTAATTCCAATGCAATTTCTGTGTTTCGTCGTCAATTAATAGGTCCAAGGGATACAGTAAACCTGAAGTGAAGCATCGGAATATATAACTAGTGTCTCAGGAATGGTTCAAATCATAGACAGTAAGAAGAGCCAGTCTTCTTGTACTTAAGTCGGCATTGTGCCTTTTGTATATATTTCCGATCTAATTTCTGTATTTCGTCGTCAATACGAAGTTCCATGGGATAGAGTAAACCTGATGTGAAGCATCGGAATCTATAACTAGTGTCACTTTCACTTAAGACGGCATTGTGCCTTATGTATTTAATTTCGATGCAAGTTCTTTGTTTCATCGTCAATAACAAGGTGAGAGGGATTCAGTAAACCTGAAGAGAAGTATCGGAAACTATAAGTAGTGTCACAGGAATGGTTCCAAACATTGACAGTAAGAAGAGCCAGTCTTCTTGTACTTAAGTAGGCATTGTGCCTTTTTCATTTAATTCCGATTCAATTTCTGTGTTTCATCGTCAATAAGAAGGTCCTAGGGATACAGGAAACATATAGTGAAGCATCGGAATTTAAAACCGGTCTCACAGGAAATGTTCAAAACATAGTCAGTAAGAATAGTCATTCTTCTTGTACTTATGTCGGCATTGTGCATTCTGTATTTAATTCCGATGCTATTTCTGTGATTCGTCGTCAATAAGAAGGTCAATAGGATACAGTAAACCTAAAGTGAAGCATCGGAATCTATAACTAGTGTCACAGGAATGGTTCAAAATATAGACAGTAAGAGGAGCCAGTCTTCTTGTACTTTAGTCGGCCTTATGCATTTTGTATTTAATTCCGATGCAATTTCTGTGTTTCGTCGTCAATAAGAAGGGCCAAGGGATACAGTAAACCTGAAGTGAAGCATCGGAACCTATAACTAGTGTCACAGGAATGGTTCAAAACATATACAGTAAGAAGAGCCAGTCGTTTTGTACTTAAGTCAGCATTGTGCCTTTTGTATTTAATTCCGATGCAATATCTGTGTTTCGTCGTCAATAAGAAGGTCCAAGGGATACAGTAAACCTGACGTGATGCATCGGAGTCTATAACTAGTGTCACAAGACTGGTTCAAACATATATAGACACATAAGAAGAGCCAGTCTTCTTGTACTTAAGTCGGCATTGTGCGTTTTGTATTTAATTCCGATGTAATTCCTGTGTTTCGTCGTCAATAAGATTGTCCAAGGGATACAGTAAACCTGAAGTGAAGCATCGGAATCTATAACTAGTGTCACAGGAAAGTTTCAAAACGTAGACAGTAAGAGGAGCCAGTCTTCTAGTACTTAAGTCGGCATTGAGCCTTTTGTATTTAATTCCGATGCAATTTCTGTGTTTCGTAGTCAATAAGAAGGTCCAAGGGATACAGTAAACCTGAAGTGAAGCATCGGAATCTATAACTAGAGTCACCGGAATGGTTCAAATCATAGACAGTAAGAAGAGCCAGTCTACTTGTACTTAAGTCGGCATTGTGCCATTTGTATTGAATTACGATGCAATTTCTGTGTTTCATCGTCATTAAGAGTGTCAGAGGGATACAGTAAACCTGAAGTGAAGCATCGGAATCTATAACTAGTGTCACAGGAATGGTTCAAAATATAGACTGTAAGAATTGCCAGCCTTCTTGTACTTAAGTCGTCATTGTACCTTTTGTATTTAACTCCGATGCAATTTCTGTGTTTAGTCGTCAATAAGCAGGTCCAAGGGATACAGTAAACCTGAAGTGAAGCATCGGTATCTATAACTAGTGTCTCAGGAATGGTTGAAATCATAGACAGTAAGAAGAGCCTGTCTTCTTGTACTTAAGTCGGCATTGTGCCTTTTGCATATAATTCAGATTCCATTTCTGTGTTTCGTCGTCAATAAGAAGGTCCAAGGGATACAGTAAACCTGAAGTGAAGCTCCGGAATCTAATAATAGTGTCTCTGGAATGGTTCAAAGCATAGACAGTAAGTAGAGCCAGTCATCTTGTACTTATGACGGCATTGTGCCTTTTGTATTTAATTCCGATGCAATGTCTGTGTTTCATCGTCAATAAGAAGAACCAAGGGATACAGTAAACCTGATGTGAAGCAACGGAATCTATAACTAGTGTCACAGGATTGGTTCAAAGCATACACAGTAAGAAGAGCGAGTCTTCTTGTACTTACGTCGGCATTGTGCCTTTTGTATTTAATTCCGATGCAATTTCTGTGTTTCGAAGTCAATTAGGTTGTCCAAGGGATACAGTAAACCTTAAGTGAGGCATCGGAATCTATAACTAGTGTCACAGGAATGTTTCAAAGCATAGACAGTAAGAAGAGCCAGTCTTCTTGTACTTATGACGGCATTGTGCCTTTTGTATTTAATTCCGATGCAATTTCTGTGTTTCGTTGTCAATAAGCAGATCCAAGGGATGCAGTAATCCTGAAGTGAAGCATCGGAATCTATAACTAGTGTCACAGGAATGGTTCAAAGCATAGACAGTAAGAAGATCCAGTCTTCTTGTTCTTAAGTCGGCATTGTGCCTTTTGTATTAAATTCCGATGCAATTTCTGTGTTTCGTCGTCAATAAGAATGTCCAAGGGATACAGTAAACCTGAAGTGAAGCTTAGAAATCTAACACTAGTGTCACAGGAATAGTTCAAAGCATTGACAGTAAGAAGAGCAAGTCTTCTTGTACTTAAGGCGGCATTGTACGTATTGTATTTAATTCCGATGCAATTTCTGTGTTTCGTCGTCAATAAGAATGTCCAAGGGATACAGTAAAGCTGACGTGAAGCATCGGAATCTATAACTAGTGTCACAGGAATGGTTCAAGACATAGACAGTAAGAAGAGACAGTCTTCTTGTACTTAAGTCGGCATCGTGCCTTCTGTATTTAATTCCGATGCAATTTCTGTGATTCGTCGTCAATAGGAAGGCCAATAGGATACAGTAAACCTAAAGTGAATCATAGGAATCTACCCCCATTGTGTCTCTGGAATGGTTCAAATCATAGACAGTAAGAAGAGCCAGTCTTCTTGTACTTATGACGGCATTGTGCCTTTTGTATTTAATTCCGATGCAATTTCTGTGTTTCGTCGTCATTAAGAAGGTCCAATGGATACAGTAAACCTGAAGTGAAGCATCGGAATCTATAACTAGTGTTACAGGAATGGTTCAAAACATAGACAGTAAGAAGAGTTAGTCTCCTTCTACTTAATTCGGCATTGTGCCTTTTGTATTTAATTCCAATGCAATATCTGTGTTTCGTCGTCAATAAGAAGGTCCTAGGGATACAGTAAACATGAAGTGAAGCATCGGAATCTATAACTAGTGTCACAGGAATGGTCCAAAAACATAAACAGTAAGAAGAACCAGTCTACTTGTACTTAAGTCGGCATTGTGCCTTTTGTATTTAATTCCTATGCAATTTCTGTGTTTCGTCGTCAATAAGAAGGTCCAAGGGATACAGGAAACTTGAAGTGAAGCTCCGGAATCTAATAATAGTGTCTCTGTAATGGTTCAAAGCATAGACAGTAAGAAGAGCCAGTCATCTTGTACTTATGACGGCATTGTGCCTTTTGTATTTAATTCCGATGCAATTTCTGTGTTACGTCGTCGATAAGAAGAACTAAGGGATACAGTAAACCTGATGTGAAGCAACGGAATCTAAAACTAGTGTCACAGGTTTGGTTCAAAGCATACACAGTAAGAAGAGCAAGTCTTCGTGTACTTACGTCGGCATCGTGCCTTCTGTATTTAATTCCGATGCAATTTCTGTGATTCGTCGTCAATAGGAAGGACAATAGGATACAGTAAACCTAAAGTGAACCATCGGAATCTATCCCTAGTGTCACAGGAATGGTTCAAAACATAGGCAGTAAGAAGAGTCAGTCTTCTTGTGCTTCAGTCGGCATTGTACATTTTGTACTTAATTCCGACGCAATTTCTGTGTTTCGTCGTCAATAAGAAGGTCCAAGGGATAGAGTACACCTGAAGTGAAGCTTCGGAATCTATAACTAGTGTCTCAGGAATGGTTCTAAACATAGACCGTAAGAAGAGCCAGTCTTCTTGTACTTATGTCGGCATTGTGCATTTTGTATTTCATTCCGATGCAATTTCTGTGTTTCATCGTCAATATGAAGGTCCAAGGGATACAGTAAGCCTGAAGTGAAGCATCGGAATCTATAATTAGTGTCACAGGAATGGTTCAAAACATAGACACTAAGAAGAGCCAGTCTTCTTGTACTTAAGCCGGCATTGTGCCTTTTGTATTTATTTCCGATGCAATTTCTGTGTTACGTCGTCAATAAGATTGTCCAGGGGTTACAGTAAACCTAAGGTGAGGCATCGGAATCTATAACTAGTGTCACAGGAATGTTTCAAAACATAGACAGTAAGAAGAGCCAGTCTTCTTGTACTTAAGTCGGCATTGTGCCTTTTGTATTTAATTCCGATGCAATTTCTGTGTTTCGTCGTCAATAAGAAGGTCCAAGGGATACAGTAAACCTGAAGTGAAGCATCGGAATCTTTAACTAGAGTCACAGGAATGGTTCAAATCATAGAGAGTAAGAAGAGCCAGTCTTCTTGTACTTAAGTCGGCATTCTGCCTTTTGCATTTTATTCAGATTCAATTTCTGTGTTTCGTCGTCAATACGATGGTCCAAGGGATACAGTAAACCAGAAGTGCACCATCGGAATCTATAACTAGTGTCACAGGAATGGTTCAAAACATAGGCAGTTAGAAGAGTCAGTCTTTTTGTACTTCAGTCGGCATTGTACATTTTGCCTTTAATTCCGATGCAATTTCTGTGTATCGTCGTCAATAAGAAGGTCCAAGGGATACAGTAAACCTGAAGTGAAGCTTCGGAATCTAATACTAGTGTCTCTGGAATGGTTCAAATCATAGACAGTAAGAATAGCCAGTCTTCTTGTACTTATGACGGCATTGTGCCTTTTGTATTTAATTCCGATGCAATTTCTGTGTTTCGTCGTCAATGAGAAGGTCCAATGGATACAGTAAACCTGAAGTGAAGCATCGGATTCTATAACTAGTGTTACAGGAATGGTTCAAAACATAGACAGTAAAAAGAGTTAGTCTTCTTCTACTTAATTCGGCATTGTGCCTTTTGTATTTAATTCCAATGCAATATCTCTGTTTCGTCGTCTATAAGAAGGTCCAAGGGATACAGTAAACATGAAGTGAAGCATCGGAATCTATAACTAGTGTCACAGTAATGGTCCAAAAACATAAACACTAAGAAGAACCAGTCTTCTTGTACTTTAGTCGGCATTGTGCCTTCTGTTTTTAATTCCGATGCAATTTCTGTGATTCGTCGTCATTAAGAAGGTCAATAGGATACAGTAATTCTAAAGTGAAGCATCGGAATCTATAACTAGTGTCACAGGAATGGTTCAAAATATAGACAGTAAGAGGAGCCAGTCTTCTTGTGCTTAAGTCGGCGTTGTGCATTTTGTATTTAATTCCGATGCAATTTCTGTGTTTCGTCGTCAATAAGAAGGTCCAAGGGATACAGTAAACCTGAAGTGAAGCATCGGAACCTATAACTAGTGTCACAGGAATGGTTCAAAACATATACAGTAAGAAGAGCCAGTCGTCTTGTACTTAAGTCGGCATTGCGCCATTTGTATTTAATTCCGATGCAATATCTGTGTTTCGTCGTCAATAAGAAGGTCCAAGGGATACAGTAAACTTGACGTGATGCATCGAAGCCTATAACTAGTGTCACAGGAATGGTTCAAACTTATAGACACATCAGAAGAGCCAGTCTTCTTGTACTTAAGTCGGCATTGTGCGTATTGTATTTAATTCCGATGCAATTTTTGTGTTTCATCGTCAATAAGCATATCCAAGGGATACAGTAATCCTGAAGTGAAGCATCGGAATCTATAACTTATGTCACAGGAATGGTTCAAAGCATAGACAGTAAGAAGAGCCAGTCTTCTTGTTTTTAAGTCGGCATTGTACCTTTTCTATTTAATTCCGATGCATTTTCTGTGGTTCGCCGTCAATAAGAATGTCCAAGGGATACGGTAAACCTGAAGTGAAGCATCGGAATCTATAACTAGTGTCTCAGGAATGGTTCAAATCATGAACAGTTAGAAGAGCAAGTCTTCTTGTACTTATGTCGGCATTGTGCCTTTTGTATTTAATTCGGATGCAAATTCTGTGTTTCGTCGTCAATAAGATTGTCCAAGGGATACAGTAAACCTGAATTGAAGCATCGGAATCTATAACTAGTGTCACATGAATGTTTCAAAACATAGACAGTAAGAAGAGCCAGTCTTCTTGACTTAAGTCGGCATTGTGCCTTTTGTATTTAATTCCGATGCAATTTCTGTGTTTCGTCGTCAATATGAAGGTCCAAGGGATACAGTAAACCTGAAGTGAAGCATCGGAATCTATAGCTAGAGTGACAGGAATGGCTCAAATCATAGACAGTAAGAAGAGAAAGTCTTCTTGTACTTAAGTCGGCATTGTGCCTTTTGCATTGAATTACGATGCAATTTCTGTGTTTCATCGTCAATAAGAGTGTCAGAGGGATACAGTAAACCTGAAGTGAAGCATCGGAATCTATAACTAGTGTCACAGGAATGGTTCAAAATATAGACTGCAAGAGTTGCCAGTCTTCTTGTACTTAAGTCGCCATTGTAACTTTTATATTTAACTCCGATACAATTTCTGTGTTTCGTCGTCAATAAGCAGGTCCAAGGGATACAGTAAACCTGAAGTGAAGCATCGGTATCTATAACTAGTGTCTCAGGAATGGTTGAAATCATAGACAGTAAGAAGAGCCAGTCTTCTTGTACTTAAGTCGGCATTGTGCCTTTTGCATTTAATTCAGATTCAAGTTGTGTTTCGTCGTCAATAGGAAGGTCCAAGGAATACAGTAAACCAGAAGTGTACCATCGGAATCTATAACTAGTGTCACAGGAAAGATTCAAAAAATAGGCAGTAAGAAGAGTCAGTCTTCTTGTACTTCAGTCGGCATTGTACATTTTGTATTTAATTCCGATGCAATTTCTGTGTTTCGTCGTCAATAAGATTGTCCAAGGGATACAGTAAACCTGAAGTGAAGCATCGGAATCTGTAACTAGTGTCACAGGAATGTTTCAAAACATAGACAGTAAGAAGAGCCAGTCTTCTTGTACTCAAGTCGGCATTGTGCCCTTTGTATTTAATTCCGATGCAATTTCTGTGTTTCGTCGTCAATAAGAAGGTCCAAGGGATACAGTAAACCTGAAGTGAAGCATCGGAATCTATAACTAGAGTCACAGGAATGGTTCAAATCATAGACAGTAAGAAGAGCCAGTCTTCTTGTACTTAAGTCGGCATTGTGCCTTTTGTATTGAATTACGATGCAATTTCTGTGTCTCATCGTCAATAAGAGTGTCAGAGGGATACAGTAAACCTGAAATGAAGCATCGGAATCTATAACTAGTGTCACAGGAATGGTTCAATATATAGACTGTAAGAATTGCCAGTCTTCTTGTACTTAAGTCGCCATTGTACCTTTTGTATTTACCTCCGATGCAATTTCTGTGTTTAGTCGTCAATAAGCAGGTCAAAGGGATACAGTAAACCTGAAATGAAGCATCGGTATCTATAACTAGTGTCTCAGGAATGGTTGAAATCATAGACAGTAAGAAGAGCCAGTCTTCTTGGACTTAAGTCGGCATTGTGCCTTTTGCATTTAATTCAGATTCAATTTCTGTGTTACGTCGTCAATAAGAAGGTCCAAGGAATACAGTATACCAGAAGTGTACCATCGGAATCTATAACTAGTGTCACAGGAAAGGTTCAAAACATAGGCAGTAAGAAGAGTCAGTCTTCTTGTACTTCAGTCAACATTGTACATTTTTATTTAATTCCGATCCAATTTCTGTGTTTCGTCGTCAATAAGAAGGTCCAAGGGATACAGTATACCTGAAGTGAAGCTTCGGAATCTAATAATAGTGTCTCTGGAATGGTTCAAAACATAGACAGTAAGAAGAGCCAGTCTTCTTGTACTTATGACGGCATTGTGCCTTTTGTATTTAATTCCGATGCAATTTCTGTGTTTCGTCGTCAATAAGAAGAACCAAGGGATACAGTAAACCTGATGTGAAGCAACGGAATCTATAACTAGTGTCACAGGAATGGTTCAAAGCATACAAAGTAAGAAGGGCGAGTCTTCTTGTACTTACGTCGGCATTGTGCCTTTTGTATTTAATTCCGATGCAATTTCTGTGTTTCGAAGTCAATAAGATTGTCCAAGGGATACAGTAAACCTGAAGTGAGGCATCGGAATCTATAACTAGTGTCACAGGAATGTTTCAAAACATAGACAGTAAGAAGAGCCTGTCTTCTTGTACTTATGACGGCATTGTGCCTTTTGTATTTATTTCCGATGCAATTTCTGTGTTTCGTCGTCAATAAGAAGGTCCAAGGGATACAGTAAACCTGAAGTGAAGCATCGGAACCTATAACTAGTGTCACAGGAATGGTTCAAAACATAGACAGTAAGAAGAGCCAGTCGTCTTGTACTTAAGTCGGCATTGTGCCTTTTGTATTTAATTCCGATGCAATATCTGTATTTCGTCGTCAATAAGAAGGTCCAAGGGATACAGTAAACCTGACGTGATACATCGGAGTCTATAACTAGTGTCACAGGATTGGTTCAAACTTATAGACACATAAGAAGAGCCAGTCTTGTTGTACTTAGGTCGGCATTGTGCCTTTTGTATTTAATTCCGATGCAATTTCTGTGTTTCGTCGTCAATAAGATTGTCCAAGGGATACAGCAAAACCTGAAGTGAAGCATCGGAATCTATCACTAGTGTCACAGGAATGTTTCAGAACATAGACAGTAAGAAGAGCCAGTCTTCTTGTACTTAAGTCGGCATTGTGCTTTTTGGTTTTAAGTACGATACAATTTCTGTGTTTCATCGTCAATAAGGGTGGCAGAGGGATACAGTAAACCTGAAGTGAAGCATCGGAATCTATAACTAGTGTCACAGGAATGGTTCAAAATATAGACAGTAAGAATTGCCAGTCTTCTTGTACTTAAGTCGGCATTGTGCCTTTTGTATTCAACGCCGATGCAATTTCTGTGTTTCGTCGTCAATAAGAAATTCCAAGGGATACAGTACACCTAAAGTGAAGCATCGGAATCTATAACTAGTGTCACAGGAATGGTTCAAACATAGACAGTAAGAAGAGCCGGTCTTCTAGTACTTAAGTCAGCATTGTGCGTTCTGTAATTAATTCCGATGCAATTTCTGTGTTTCATCGTCAATAAGAAGGTCCAAGGGATACAGTAAACATATAGTGATGCATCGGAATTTAAAACCGGTCTCACAGGAAATGTTAAAAACATAGTCAGTAAGAAGAGTCAGTCTTCTTGTACTTTAGTCGGCATTGTGCCTTCTGTAATTAATTCCGATGCAATTTCTGTGATTCGTCGTCATTAAGAAGTTCAATAGGATACAGTAATTCTAAAGTGAAGCATCGGAATCTATAACTAGTGTCACAGGAATGGTTCAAAATATAGACAGTAAGAGGAGCCAGTCTTCTTGTACTTAAGTCGGCATTGTGCATTTTGTATTTAATTCCGATGCAATTTCTGTGTTTCGTCGTCAATAAGAAGGTCCAAGGGATACAGTAAACCTGAAGTGAAGCATCGGAACCTGTAACTAGTGTCACAGGAATGGTTCAAAACATATACAGTAAGAAGAGCCAGTCGTCTTGTACTTAAGTCGGCATTGCGCCATTTGTATTTAATTCCGATGCAATATCTGTGTTTCGTCGTCAATAAGAAGGTCCAAGGGATACAGTAAACTTGACGTGATGCATCGAAGCCTATAACTAGTGTCACAGGAATGGTTCAAACTTATAGACACATCAGAAGGGCCAGTCTTCTTGTACTTAAGTCGGCATTGTGCGTTTTGTATTTAATTCCGATGCAATTTCTGTGTTTCGTCGTCAATAAGATTGTACAAGGGATACAGTAAACCTGAAGTGAAGCATCGGAATCTGTAACTAGTGTCACAGGAATGTTTCAAAACATAGACAGTAAGAAGAGCCAGTCTTCTTGTACTCAAGTCGGCATTGTGCCTTTTGTATTTAATTCCGATGCAATTTCTGTGTTTCGTCGTCAATAAGAAGGTCCAAGGGATACAGTAAACCTGAAGTGAAGCATCGGAATCTATAACTAGAGTCACAGGAATGGTTCAAATCATAGACAGTAAGAAGAGCCAGTCTTCTTGTACTTAAGTCTTCATTGTGCCTTTTGTATTGAATTACGATGCAATTTCTGTGTCTCATCGTCAATAAGAGTGTCAGAGGGATACAGTAAACCTGAATTGAAGCATCGGAATCTATAACTAGTGTCACAGGAATGGTTCAAAATATAGACTGTAAGAAATGCCAGTCTTCTTGTACTTAAGTCGCCATTGTACCTTTTGTATTTACCTCCGATGCAATTTCTGTGTTTAGTCGTCAATAAGCAGGTCAAAGGGATACAGTAAACCTGAAGTGAAGCATCGGTATCTATAACTAGTGTCTCAGGAATGGTTAAAATCATAGACAGTAAGAAGAGCCAGTCTTCTTGTACTTAAGTCGGCATTGTGCCTTTTGCATTTAATTCAGATTCAATTTCTGTGTTACGTCGTCAATAAGAAGGTCCAAGGAATACAGTAAACCAGAAGTGTACCATCGGAATCTATAACTAGTGTCACAGGAAAGGTTCAAAACATAGGCAGTAAGAAGAGTCAGTCTTCTTGTACTTCAGTCAACATTGAACATTTTTATTTAATTCCGATCCAATTTCTGTGTTTCGTCGTCAATAAGAAGGTCCAAGGGATACAGTATACCTGAAGTGAAGCTTCGGAATCTAATAATAGCGTCTCTGGAATGGTTCAAAACATAGACAGTAAGAAGAGCCAGTCTTCTTGTACTTATGACGGCATTGTGCCTTTTGTATTTAATTCCGATGCAATTTCTGTGTTTCGTCGTCAATAAGAAGAACCAAGGGATACAGTAAACCTGATGTGATGCAACGGAATCTATAACTAGTGTCACAGGAATGGTTCAAAGCATACAAAGTAAGAAGGGCGAGTCTTCTTGTACTTACGTCGGCATTGTGCCTTTTGTATTTAATTCCGATGCAATTTCTGTGTTTCGAAGTCAATAAGATTGTCCAAGGGATACAGTAAACCTGAAGTGAGGCATCGGAATCTATAACTAGTGTCACAGGAATGTTTCAAAGCATAGACAGTAAGAAGAGCCAGTCTTCTTGTACTTATGACGGCATTGTGCCTTTTGTATTTATTTCCGATGCAATTTCTGTGTTTCGTCGTCAATAAGAAGGTCCAAGGGATACAGTAAACCTGAAGTGAAGCATCGGAACCTATAACTAGTGTCACAGGAATGGTTCAAAACATAGACAGTAAGAAGAGCCAGTCGTCTTGTACTTAAGTCGGCATTGTGGCTTTTGTATTTAATTCCGATGCAATATCTGTGTTTCGTCGTCAATAAGAAAGTCCAAGGGATACAGTAAACCTGACGTGATACATCGGAGTCTATAACTAGTGTCACAGGATTGGTTCAAACTTATAGACACATAAGAAGAGCCAGTCTTGTTGTACTTAGGTCGGCATTGTGCCTTTTGTATTTAATTCCGATGCAATTTCTGTGTTTCGTCGTCAATAAGATTGTCCAAGGGATACAGCAAACCTGAAGTGAAGCATCGGAATCTATTACTAGTGTCACAGGAATGTTTCAGAACATAGACAGTAAGAAGAGCCAGTCTTCTTGTACTTAAGTCGGCATTGTGCCTTTTGTTTTTAATAACGATGCAATTTCTGTGTTTCATCGTCAATAAGGGTGGCAGAGGGATACAGTAAACCTGAAGTGAAGCATCGGAACCCATAACTAGTGTCACAGGAATGGTTCAAAATATAGACAGTAAGAATTGCCAGTCTTCTTGTACTTAATTCGCCATTGTACCTTTTGTATTTAATTCCGATGGAATTTCTGTGTTTCGTCGTCAATAAGCAGGTCCAAGGGATACAGTAAACCTGAAGTGAAGCATCGGTATCTATAACTAGTGTCTCAGGAATGGTTGAAATCATAGACAGTAAGAAGAGCCAGTCTTCTTTTACTTAAGTCGGCATTGTGCCTTTTGCATTTAATTCAGATTCAATTTCTGTGTTTCGTCGTCAATAAGAAAGTCCAAGGGATACAGTAAACCAGAAGTGTACCATCGGAATCTATAACTAGTGTCACAGGAAAGGTTCAAAATATAGACATTAAGATGAGCCAGTATTCTTTTACTTAAGCCGGCATTGTGATTTTTGTATTTAATTCCGATGCAATTTCTGTGTGTCGTCATCAATAAGAATTTCCAAGGGATGCAGTAAACCTAAAGTGAAGCATCGGAACCTATAACTAGTGTCACAGGAATGGTTCAAAACACAGACAGTAAGAAGAGACAGTCTTCTTGTACTTAAGTCGGCATCGCGCCTTCTGTATTTAATTCCGATGCAATTTCTGTGATTCGTCGTCAATAGGAAGGCCAATAGGATACAGTAAACCTAAAGTGAACCATCGGAATCTATCCCTAGTGTCACAGGAATGGTTCAAAGCATAGGCAGTAAGAAGAGTCAGTCTTCTTGTGCTTCAGTCGGCATTGTACATTTTGTACTTAATTCCGACGCAATTTCTGTGTTTCGTCGTCAAGAAGAAGGTCCAAGGGATACAGTAAACATGAAGTGAATCATCGGAATCTGTAACTAGTGTCTCAGGAATGGTTTATATCATAGACTGTAAGAAGAGCCAGTCTTCTGTACTTAAGTCGGCACTGTGCCTTTTGTATATATTTTCGATCCAATTTCTGTATTTCGTCGTCAATACGAAGTTCCATGTGATACAGTAAACCCGAAGTGAAGCATCGGAATCTATAACTAGTGTCACTGGAATGGTTCAAAACATAGACAGTTAGAAGATCCAATCTTCTTTCACTTAAGACGGTATTGTGCCTTTTGTATTTAATTCCGATGCAATTTCTGTGTTTCATCGTCAATAAGAAGGTCAGAGGGATTCGGTAAACCAGAGGAGAAGTATCGGAAACTGTAACTAGTGTCACAGGAATGGTTCAAAACATTGACAGTAAGAAGAGACAGTCTGATGGTTCTTAAGTCGGCATTGTGCCTTTTGTTTAAATTCCGATGCAATTTCTGTGTTTCGTCGTCAATAAGAAAGTCCAAGGAATACTGTAAACCTGAAGTGAAGCTTCGGAATCTGTAACTAGTGTCACAGGAATGGTTCAAAACATTGACAGTAAGAGGAGCCAGTCTTCTTGTACTTAAGACGGCATTGTACGTATTGTATTTTATTAAGATGCAATTTTTGTGTTTCGTCGTCAATAAGCAGATCCAAGGGATACAGTAATCCTGAAGTGAAGCATCGGAATCTATTACTTGTGTCACAGGAATGGTTCAAAGCATAGACAGTAAGAAGAGCCAGTCTTCTTGTTTTTAAGTCGGCATTGTACCTTTTCTATTTAATTCCGATGCATTTTCTGTGGTTCACCGTCAATAAGAATGTCCAAGGGATACAGTAAACCTGAAGTGAAGCATCGGAATCTATAACTAGTGTCTCAGGAATGGTTCAAATCATGGACAGTTAGAAGAGCAAGTCTTCTTGTACTTATGTCGGCATTGTGCCTTTTGTATTTAATTCGGGTGCAAATTCTGTGTTTCGTCGTCAATAAGATTGTCCAAGGGATACAGTGAACCTGAATTGAAGCATCGGAATCTATAACTAGTGTCACATGAATGTTTCAAAACATAGACAGTAAGAAGAGCCAGTCTTCTTGACTTAAGTCGGCATTGTGCCTTTTGTATTTAATTCCGATGCAATTTCTGTGTTTCGTCGTCAATAAGAAGGTCCAAGGGATACAGTAAACCTGAAGTGAAGCATCGGAATCTATAACTAGAGTGACAGGAATGGCTCAAATCATAGACAGTAAGAAGAGCCAGTCTTCTTGTACTTAAGTCGGCATTGTGCCTTTTGCATTGAATTACGATGCAATTTCTGTGTTTCATCGTCAATAAGAGTGTCAGAGGGATACAGTAAACCTGAAGTGAAGCATCGGAATCTATAACTAGTGTCACAGGAATGGTTCAAATTATAGACTGCAAGAATTGCCAGTCTTCTTGTACTTAAGTCGCCATTGTAACTTTTATATTTAACTCAGATACAATTTCTGTGTTTCGTCGTCAATAAGCAGGTCCAAGGGATACAGTAAACCTGAAGTGAAGCATCGGTATCTATAACTAGTGTCCCAGGAATGGTTGAAATCATAGACAGTAAGAAGAGCCAGTCTTCTTGTACTTAAGTCGGCATTGTGCCTTTTGCATTTAATTCAGATTCAAGGTCTGTGTTTCGTCGTCAATAGGAAGGTCCAAGGAATACAGTAAACCAGAAGTGTACCATCGGAATCTATAACTAGTGTCACAGGAAAGGTTCAAAAAATAGGCAGTAAGAAGAGTCAGTCTTCTTGTACTTCAGTCGGCATTGTACATTTTGTATTTAATTCCGATGCAATTTCTGTGTTTCGTCGTCAATAAGAAGGTCCAAGGGATACAGTAAACCTGAAGTGAAGCTTCGGAATCTAATAATTGTGTCTCTGGAATGGTTCAAACCATACACAGTAAGATGAGCCATTCTTCTTGTACTTATGACGGCATTGTTCCTTTTGTATTTGATTCCGATGCAATTTCTGTGTTTCGTCGACAATAGGATTGTCCAAGGGATACAGTAAACCTGAAGTGAAGCATCGGAATCTATAACTAGTGTCACTGGAATGTTTCAAAACATAGACAGTAAGAAGAGCCAGAGTTCTTGTACTTAAGTCGGCATTGTTCCTTTTGTATTTAATTCCGATGAAATTTCTGTGTTTCGTCGTCAATAAGAAGGTCCAAGGGATGCAGTAAACATGAAGTGCAGCATCGGAATCTATAACTAGTGTCACAGGAATATTTCAAGATATAGACAGTAAGAAGAGCCAGTCTTCTTGTACTTAAATCGGCATTGTGCCTTTTGTATTTAATTCCGATGCAATTTCTGTGTTCCGCCGTCAATAAGAAGGTCCAAGTGATACAGTAAACATGAAGTGAAGCATCGGAATCTGTAACTAGTGACACAGGAATGGTTCAAAAACATAAACAGTAATTAGCACCAGTCTACTTGTACTTAAGTCGGCATTGTGCCTTTTATATTTAACTCCGATGCAATTTCTGTCTTTCGTCGACAATAAGAAGTTCCAAGGGATACAGTATACCTAAGGTAAAGCATCGGAATCTATAACTAGTGTCACAGGAATGGTTCAAACATTAACAGTAAGAAGAGCCAGTCTTCTAGTACCTATGTCGGCATTGTGCCTTTTGTAATTATGTCCGATGCAATTTCTGTGTTTCGTCGTCAATAAGAAGGTCCAAGGGATACAGTAAACCTGAAGTGAAGCATCGGTAACTATAACTAGTGTCTCAGGAATGGTGGAAATCATAGACAGTAAGAAGAGCCAGTCTCCTTGTACTTAAGTCGGCATTGTGCCTTTTGCATTTAATTCAAATTCGATTTCTGTGTTTCGTCGTCAATAAGAAGGTCCAAGGGATACAGTAAACCAGAAGTGTACCATCGGAATCTGTAACTAGTGTCACAGGAATGTTTCAAAACATAGACAGTAAGAAGAGCCAGTCTTCTTGTACTTAAGTCGGCATTGTGCCTTTTGTATTTAATTCCGATTCAATTTCTGTGTTTCGTCGTCAATAAGATGGTCCACGGGATACAGTAAACCTGAAGTGAAGCATCGGAATCTATAAGTAGTGTCACAGGAATGGTTCAAACATAGAGAGTTAGAAGAGCCAGTCTTCTTGTACTTTAGTCGGCATTGTGCCTTTTGTATTTAATTCCATTGCTTTTCGGTGTTTCGTCGTCAATAAAAAGGTAGAGCAGTACAGTAAACCTGAAGTGAAGCATCAGAATCTATAACTAGTGTCACAGGAATGGTTCAAAACATAGACAGTAAGACATGTATGTCTTCTTGTACTTAAGTCGGCATTGTGCCATTTGCATTTAATTCCGATTCAATTTCTGTGTTTCGTCGTCAATGGGAAGGTCGAAGGGATACAGTAAACCTGAAGTGAAGCATCGGAATCTATAACTAGTGTCACAGGAAAGGTTCAAAACATAGGCAGTAACAAGAGTCAGTCTTCTTGTACTAGAGGTCGGCATTGTACTATTTTATTTACTTCCGATGCAATTTCTGTGTTTCGTCGTCAATAAGAAGATCCAAGGGATACAGTAAACCAGAAGTGTACCATCGGAATCTATAATTAGTGTCACAAGAAAGGTTCAAAACATAGGCAGTAAGAAGTGTCAGTCTTCTTGTACTTCAGTCGGCATTGTACATTTTGTATTTAATTCCGATGCAATTTCTGTGTTTCGTCGTCAATAAGAAGGTCCAAGGGATACAGTAAACCTGAAGTGTAGCTTCGGAATCTAATAATAGCGTCTCTGGAATGGTTCAAAACATAGACAGTAAGAAGAGCCAGTCTTCTTGTACTTATGACGGCATTGTGCCTTTTGTATTTAATTCCGATGCAATTTCTGTGTTTCGTCGTCAATAAATAGGTCCAAGGGATACAGTAAACCTGAAGTGAATCAACGGAATCTATAACTAGTGTCAAAGGAATGGTTCAAAACATACACAGTAAGAAGAGCGAGTCTTCTTGTACTTACGTCGGCATTATGCCTTTTGTATTTAATTCCGATGCAATTTCTGTGTTTCGAAGTCAATAAGAATGTCCAAGTTATACAGTAAACCTGAAGTGAGGCATCGGAATCTATAACTAGTTTCACAGGAATGTTTAAAAACATAGACAGTAAGAAGAGCCTGAGTTCTTGTACTTAAGTCGGCATTGTTCCTTTTGTATTTAATTCCGATGAAATTTCAATGTTTCGTCGTCAATAAGAAGGTCCCAGGTATACAGTAAACATGAAGTGAAGCATCAGAATCTATAACTAGTGTCACAGGAATGGTTCAAAGTACAGACAGTAGGAAGAGCCAGTCTTCTTGTACTTAAGTCGGCATTGTGCCTTTTGTATTTAATTCCGATGCAATTTCTGTGTTTCGTCGTCATTAAAAAGGTCCAATGGATACAGTATACCTAAAGTGAAGCATCGGAATCTATAACTAGTGTCACAGGAATGGTTCAAACATAGACAGTAAGAAGAGCCGGTCTTCTGGTACTTAAGTCGGCATTGTGCCTTTTGTAATTAATTTTGATGCAATTTCTGTGTTTCATCGTCAATAAGAAGGTCCAAGGTATACAGTAACCATATAGTGAAGCATCGGAATTTAAAACCGGTCTCACGGAAAATGTTCAAAACATAGTCAGTAAGAGTAGTCAGTCTTCTTGTACTTAAGTCGGCATTGTGCCTTTTGTATTTAATTCCGATGCAATTTCTGTGTTCCGTCGTCAATAAGAAGGTCCAAGGGATACAGTAAATCTGACGTGAAGCATCGGAATCTATGACTAGTGTCACAGGAATGGTTCAAAACTTAGACAGTAAGAAGAGCCAGTCTTCTTGTACTTAAGTCGGCATTGTGCCTTCTGTATTTAATTCCGATGCAATTTCTGTGATTCGTCGTCAATAAGAAGGTCAATAGGATACAGTAAACCTAAAGTGAAGCATCGGAATCTATAACTAGTGTCACAGGAATGGTTCAAAATATAGACAGTTAGGGGAGCCAGTCTTCTTGTACTTAAGTCGGCGTTGTGCATTTTGTATTTATTTCCGATGCAATTTCTGTGTTTCGTCGTCAATAAGAAGGTCCAAGGGATACAGTAAACCTGAAGTAAAGCATCGGAACCTATAACTAGTGTCACAGGAATGGTTCAAACTATAGACAGTAAGAGGAGCCCGTCGTCTTGTACTTAAGTCAGCATTGTGCCTTTTGTATTTTATTCCGATGCAATATCTGTGTTCCGTCGTTAATAAGAAGGTCCAAGGGATACAGTAAACCTGACGTGATGCATCGGAGTCTATAACTAGTGTCACAGGAATGGTTCAAATTTATAGACACATAACAAGAGCCAGTCTTCTTGTACTTAAGTCGGCATTGTGCGTTTTGTATTTAATTCCGATGCAATTTCTGTGTTTCGTCGTCAGTAAGATTGTCCAAAGGATACAGTAAACCCGAAGTGAAGCATCGGAAGCTATAACTAGTGTCACAGGAATGTTTCAAAACATAGACCGTAAGAAGAGCCAGTTTTCTTGTACTTAAGTCGGCATTGTGCCTTTTGTATTTAATTCCGATGCAATTTCAGTGTTTCACCGTCAACAAGACGGTCCAAGGGATACAGTAAACCTGAAGTGAAGCATCGGAATCTATAACTAGAGTCACAGGAATGGTTCAAATCATAGACAGTAAGAAGAGCCAGTCTTCTTGTACTTAAGTCGGCATTGTGCCTTTTATATTTAATTCCGATGCAATTTCTGTGTTTCGTCGTCAATAAGAAGGTCCAAGGGATACAGTAAACCTGAAGTGAAGCATCGGTAACTATAACTAGTGTCTCAGGAATGGTGGAAATCATAGACAGTAAGAAGAGCCAGTCTCCTTGTACTTAAGTCGGCATTGTGCCTTTTGCATTTAATTCAAATTCGATTTCTGTGTTTCGTCGTCAATAAGAAGGTCCAAGGGATACAGTAAACCAGAAGTGTACCATCGGAATCTGTAACTAGTGTCACAGGAATGTTTCAAAACATAGACAGTAAGAAGAGCCAGTCTTCTTGTACTTAAGTCGGCATTGTGCCTTTTGTATTTAATTCCGATTCAATTTCTGTGTTTCGTCGTCAATAAGATGGTCCACGGGATACAGTAAACCTGAAGTGAAGCATCGGAATCTATAAGTAGTGTCACAGGAATGGTTCAAACATAGAGAGTTAGAAGAGCCAGTCTTCTTGTACTTTAGTCGGCATTGTGCCTTTTGTATTTAATTCCATTGCTTTTCGGTGTTTCGTCGTCAATAAAAAGGTAGAGCAGTACAGTAAACCTGAAGTGAAGCATCAGAATCTATAACTAGTGTCACAGGAATGGTTCAAAACATAGACAGTAAGACATGTATGTCTTCTTGTACTTAAGTCGGCATTGTGCCATTTGCATTTAATTCCGATTCAATTTCTGTGTTTCGTCGTCAATGGGAAGGTCGAAGGGATACAGTAAACCTGAAGTGAAGCATCGGAATCTATAACTAGTGTCACAGGAAAGGTTCAAAACATAGGCAGTAACAAGAGTCAGTCTTCTTGTACTAGAGGTCGGCATTGTACTATTTTATTTACTTCCGATGCAATTTCTGTGTTTCGTCGTCAATAAGAAGATCCAAGGGATACAGTAAACCTGAAGTGAAGCTTCGGAATCTAATACTAGTGTCTCTGGAATGGTTCAAAACATAGACAGTAAGAAGAGCCAGTCTTCTTGTACTTAAGTCGGCATTGTGCCTTTTGTATTTAATTCCGATGCAATATCTGTGTTTCGTCGTCAATAAGAAGGTCCAAGGGATACAGTAAACCTGACGTGATGCATCGGAGACTTTAACTAGTGTCACAGGAATGGTTCAAACTTATAGACACATAAGAAGAGCCAGTCTTCTTGTACTTAAGTCGGCATTGTGCCTTTTGCATTTAATTCAGATTCAATTTCTGTGTTTCGTCGTCAATAAGAAGGTCCAAGGGATACAGTAAACCAGAAGTGTACCATCGGAATCTATAATTAGTGTCACAAGAAAGGTTCAAAACATAGGCAGTAAGAAGTGTCAGTCTTCTTGTACTTCAGTCGGCATTGTACATTTTGTATTTAATTCCGATGCAATTTCTGTGTTTCGTCGTCAATAAGAAGGTCCAAGGGATACAGTAAACCTGAAGTGAAGCTTCGGAATCTAATAATAGTGTCTCTGGAATGGTTCAAAACATAGACAGTAAGAAGAGCCAGTCTTCTTGTACTTATGACGGCATTGTGCCTTTTGTATTTAATTCCGATGCAATTTCTGTGTTTCGTCGTCAATAAATAGGTCCAAGGGATACAGTAAACCTGAAGTGAATCAACGGAATCTATAACTAGTGTCAAAGGAATGGTTCAAAACATACACAGTAAGAAGAGCGAGTCTTCTTGTACTTACGTCGGCATTATGCCTTTTGTATTTAATTCCGATGCAATTTCTGTGTTTCGAAGTCAATAAGAATGTCCAAGTTATACAGTAAACCTGAAGTGAGGCATCGGAATCTATAACTAGTTTCACAGGAATGTTTAAAAACATAGACAGTAAGAAGAGCCTGAGTTCTTGTACTTAAGTCGGCATTGTTCCTTTTGTATTTAATTCCGATGAAATTTCAATGTTTCGTCGTCAATAAGAAGGTCCCAGGTATACAGTAAACATGAAGTGAAGCATCAGAATCTATAACTAGTGTCACAGGAATGGTTCAAAGTACAGACAGTAGGAAGAGCCAGTCTTCTTGTACTTAAGTCGGCATTGTGCCTTTTGTATTTAATTCCGATGCAATTTCTGTGTTTCGTCGTCATTAAAAAGGTCCAATGGATACAGTATACCTAAAGTGAAGCATCGGAATCTATAACTAGTGTCACAGGAATGGTTCAAACATAGACAGTAAGAAGAGCCGGTCTTCTGGTACTTAAGTCGGCAGTGTGCCTTTTGTAATTAATTTTGATGCAATTTCTGTGTTTCATCGTCAATAAGAAGGTCCAAGGTATACAGTAACCATATAGTGAAGCATCGGAATTTAAAACCGGTCTCACGGAAAATGTTCAAAACATAGTCAGTAAGAGTAGTCAGTCTTCTTGTACTTAAGTCGGCATTGTGCCTTTTGTATTTAATTCCGATGCAATTTCTGTGTTCCGTCGTCAATAAGAAGGTCCAAGGGATACAGTAAATCTGACGTGAAGCATCGGAATCTATGACTAGTGTCACAGGAATGGTTCAAAACTTAGACAGTAAGAAGAGCCAGTCTTCTTGTACTTAAGTCGGCATTGTGCCTTCTGTATTTAATTCCGATGCAATTTCTGTGATTCGTCGTCAATAAGAAGGTCAATAGGATACAGTAAACCTAAAGTGAAGCATCGGAATCTATAACTAGTGTCACAGGAATGGTTCAAAATATAGACAGTTAGGGGAGCCAGTCTTCTTGTACTTAAGTCGGCGTTGTGCATTTTGTATTTATTTCCGATGCAATTTCTGTGTTTCGTCGTCAATAAGAAGGTCCAAGGGATACAGTAAACCTGAAGTGAAGCATCGGAACCTATAACTAGTGTCACAGGAATGGTTCAAACTATAGACAGTAAGAGGAGCCCGTCGTCTTGTACTTAAGTCGGCATTGTGCCTTTTGTATTTTATTCCGATGCAATATCTGTGTTCCGTCGTTAATAAGAAGGTCCAAGGGATACAGTAAACCTGACGTGATGCATCGGAGTCTATAGCTAGTGTCACAGGAATGGTTCAAATTTATAGACACATAACAAGAGCCAGTCTTCTTGTACTTAAGTCGGCATTGTGCGTTTTGTATTTAATTCCGATGCAATTTCTGTGTTTCGTCGTCAGTAAGATTGTCCAAAGGATACAGTAAACCCGAAGTGAAGCATCGGAAGCTATAACTAGTGTCACAGGAATGTTTTAAAACATAGACCGTAAGAAGAGCCAGTTTTCTTGTACTTAAGTCGGCATTGTGCCTTTTGTATTTAATTCCGATGCAATTTCAGTGTTTCACCGTCAACAAGACGGTCCAAGGGATACAGTAAACCTGAAGTGAAGCATCGGAATCTATAACTAGAGTCACAGGAATGGTTCAAATCATAGACAGTAAGAAGAGCCAGTCTTCTTGTACTTAAGTCGGCATTGTGCCTTTTATATTTAATTCCGATGCAATTTCTGTGTTTCGTCGTCAATAAGAAGGTCCAAGGGATACAGTAAACCTGAAGTGAAGCATCGGAATCTATAACTAGAGTCACAGGAATGGTTCAAATCATAGACAGTAAGAAGAGCCAGTCTTCTTGTACTTAAGTCGGCATTGTGCCTTTTATATTTAATTCCGATGAAATTTCTATGTTTCGTCGTCAATAAGAAGGTCCAAGGGATACAGTAAACATGAAGTGAAGCATCGGAATCTATAACTAGTGTCACAGGAATGGTTCAAAATATGGACAGTAGGAAGAGCCAGTCTTCTTGTACTTAAGTCGGCATTGTGCCGTTTGTATTTAATTCCAATGCAATTTCTGTGTTTCGTCGTCATTAAGAATGTCCAATGGATACAGTAAACCTGAAGTGAAGCTTCGGAATCTATAATTAGTGGTACAGGAATGGTTCAAAACATAGACAGTCAGAAGAGTTAGTCTTCTTCTACTTAATTCGGCTTTGTGCCTTTTGTATTTAATTCCGATGCAATATCTGTGTTTCGTCGTCAATAAGAAGGTCCAAGGGATACAGTAAACATGAGGTGAAGCAACGGAATCTACAACTAGTGTCACAGAAATGGTCCAAAAACATAAACAGTAACAAGAAACAGTCTACTTGTACTTAAGTCGGCATTGTGCCTTTTGTATTTAACTCCGATGCAATTTCTGTGTTTAGTCGTCAATAAGAAGTCCCAAGGGATACAGTATACCTAAAGTGAATCATCGGAATCTATAACTAGTGTCACAGGAATGGTTCAAACATAGACAGTAAGAAGAGCCGGTCCTCTAGTACTTAAGTCGGCATTGTGCCTTTTGTATTTAATTCCGATGCAATGTCTGTGTTTCGTCGTCAATAAGAAGGTCCAAGGGATACAGTAATCCTGAAGTGAAGCATCGGAATCTATAACTAGTGTTACAGGAATGGTTCAAAACATAGACAATAAGAAGAAATAGTCTTCTTCTACTTAAAACGGTATTGTGCCTTTTGTATTTAATTTCGATGCAATTTCTATGTTTCATCGTCAATAAGAAAGTCCAAGGGATACAGTAAACATATAGTGAAGCGTCAGAATTTAAAACTGGTCTCACAGGAAATGTTCAAAACATAGTCGGTAAGAAGAGTCAGTCTTCTTGTCCTTAATTCGGCATTGTGCAATTACTATTTTATTCCGATGCAATTTCTGTGTTTCGTCGTCAACAAGATGGTCCAAGGGATACAGTAAACCTGACGTGAAGCATCGGAGTCTATGACTAGTGTCACAGGAATGGTTCAAAAACATAGAAAGTAAGTAGGGCCAGTCTACTTGTACCTAAGTCGGCATTGTGCCTTTGGTATTTAATTCCGATGCAATTTCTGTGTTTCGTCTTCAATAAGAAGGTCCAAGGGATACAGTATACCTAAAGTGAAGCATCGGAATCTATAACTAGTGTCACAGGAATGGTTCAAAACATAGACAGTAAGAAGTGCCAATCTTCTTGCACTTAAGTCTGCATAGTGCCTTTTGTATTTAACTCCGATGTAATTTCTGTGTTTCATCAGCAACAAGAAGGTCCAAGGGATACAGTAAACATATAGTGAAGCATCGGAATTTAAAACCGGTCTCACAGGAAATGTTCAAAACATAATCATTAAAAATAGTCAGTCTTCTTGTACTAAAGTAAGCATTGTGCGTTTTGTATTTAATTCCGATGCAATTTCTGTGTGTCGTCGTCAATAAGAAGGTCCAAGGGATACAGAAAACCTGAAGTGAAGCATCGGAATTTATAACTAGTGTCACAGGAATGGTTCAAAGCACAGACAATAAGAAGAGCCAGTCTTCTTGTATTTAAGTCGTCATTGTGCCTTTTGCATTTAATTCCGATGCAATTTCTGTCTTTCGTCGACAATAAGAAGGTCCAAGGGATGCAGTAAACCTGAAGTGAAGCATCGTAATCTATAACTAGTGTCACAGGACTGGTTCAAATACATAGACAGTAAGAAGAGTCAGTCTACTTGTACTTAAGTCGTCATAGTGCCTGTTGTATTTAATTCCGATGCAATTTCTGTGTTTCGTCGTCAATCAGAAGGTCCATGGAATACAGTAATCCTGAAGTGATGCATCGGAATCTATAACTAGTGTCACAAGAATGGTTCAAAACATAGACAGTAAGAAGAGCCAGACGTCTTGTACTTAAGTTGGCAATGTGCATTTTGTATTTAATTCCGAAGCAATATCTGTGTTTCGTCGTCAAGAAGAAGGTCCAAGGGATACAGTAAATCCGACGTGAAGCAACGGAGTCTATAACTAGTGTCACAGGAATGGTTCAAAACATAGACAGTAAGAAGAGCCAGTCTTCTTGTACTTAAGTCGTCATTGTGCCTTTTGTAATTAATTCCGATGCAATTTCTGTGTTTCACCGTCAATAAGAAGGTCCAAGGGATACAGTAAACCTGAAGTGAAGATCGGAATCTATAACTAGTGTCACAGGAATGGTTCAAAACATAGACAGTAAGAAGAGTCAGTCTTCTTGTACTTAAGTCGGCATTGTGCCTTTTGTATTTAATTCTGAGGCAATTTCTGAGTTTCGTCGTCAATAAGAATGTCCAAGTGATACAGTAAATCTGAAGTGAAGCATCGGAATCTATAACTAGTGTCACAGGAATGTTTCAAAACATAGACAGTAAGAAGAGCCAGTCTTATTGTACTTAAGTCGGCATTGTGCCTTTTGTATTTTATTCCGATGCAATTTTTGTGTTTCGTCGTCAATAAGAAGGTCCAAGGGATACAGTAAACCTGACGTGAAGCATCGGAGTCTATAACTAGTGTCACAGGAATGGTTCAAAGCACAGACAGTAAGAAGAGCCAGTCTTCTTGTACTTAAGTCGACATTGTGCCTTTTGCATTTAATTCCGATGCAATTTCTGTCTTTCGTCGACAATAAGAAGGTCGAAGGGATGCAGTAAACCTGAAGTGAAGCATCGGAATCTATAACTAGTATCACACGACTGGTTCAAAAACATAGACAGTAAGAAGAGACAGTCTACTTGTACTTAAGTCGTCATAGTGCCTGTTGTATTTAATTCCGAGGCAATTTCTGTGTTTCGTCGTCAATAAGAAGGTCCAAGGGATACAGTAAACATGAAGTGAAGCATCGGAATCTATAACTAGTGTCACAGGAATGGTTCAAAATATAGACAGTAGGAAGAGCCAGTCTTCTTGTACTTAAGTCGGCATTGTGCCGTTTGTATTTAATTCCGATGCAATTTCTGTGTTTCGTCGTCATTAAGAATGTCCAATGGATACAGTAAACCTGAAGTGAAGCTTCGGAATCTATAACTAGTGGTACAGGAATGGTTCAAAACATAGACAGTAAGAAGAGTTAGTCTTCTTCTACTTAATTCGGCTTTGTGCCTTTTGTATTTAATTCCGATGCAATATCTGTGTTTCGTCGTCAATAAGAAGGTCCAAGGGATAGAGTAAACATGAGGTGAAGCAACGGAATCTACAACTAGTGTCACAGGAATGGTCCAAAAACATAAAGAGTAACAAGAAACAGTCTACTTGTACTTAAGTCGGCATTGTGAATTTTGTATTTAATTCCGATGCAATTTCTGTGTTTCGTCGTCAATAAGAAGGTCCAAGGGATACACTAATCCTGAAGTGAAGCATCGGAATCTATAACTAGTGTTACAGGAATGGTTCAAATCATAGACAATAAGAAGAAATAGTCTTCTTCTACTTAAAACGGTATTGTGCCTTTTGTATTCAATTTCAATGCAATTTCTATGTTTCATCGTCAATAAGAAAGTCCAAGGGATACAGTAAACATATAGTGAAGCATCAGAATTTAAAACTGGTCTCACAGGAAATGTTAAAAACATAGTCGGTAAGAAGAGTCAGTCTTCTTGTCCTTAATTCGGCATTGTGCAATTATTATTTTATTCCGATGCAATTTCTGTGTTTCGTCGTCAATAAGATGGTCCAAGGGATACAGTAAACCTGACGTGAAGCATCGGAGTCTATGACTAGTGTCACAGGAATGGTTCAAAAACATAGAAAGTAAGTAGGGCCAGTCTACTTGTACCTAAGTCGGCATTGTGCCTTTTGTATTTAATTCCGATGCAATTTCTGTGTTTCGTCTTCAATAAGAAGGTCCAAGGGATACAGTATACCTAAAGTGAAGCATCGGAATCTATTACTAGTGTCACAGGAATGGTTCAAAACATAGACAGTAAGAAGTGCCAATCTTCTTGCACTTAAGTCTGCATAGTGCCTTTTGTATTTAATTCCGATGTAATTTCTGCGTTTCATCGGCAACAAGAAGGTCCAAGGGATACAGTAAACATATAGTGAAGCATCGGAATTTAAAACCGGTCTCACAGGAAATGTTCAAAACATAATCATTAAGAATAGTCAGTCTTCTTGTACTTAAGTAAGCATTGTGTGTTTTGTATTTAATTCCGATGCAATTTCTGTGTTTCGTCGTCAATAAGAAGGTCCAAGGGATACAGAAAACCTGAAGTGAAGCATCGGAATTTATAACTAGTGTCACAGGAATGGTTCAAAGCTCAGACAATAAGAAGAGCCAGTCTTCTTGTACTTAAGTCGTCATTGTGCCTTTTGCATTTAATTCCGATGCAATTTCTGTCTTTCGTCGACAATAAGAAGGTCCAAGGGATGCAGTAAACCTGAATTGAAGCATCGTAATCTATAACTAGAGTCACAGGACTGGTTCAAAAACATAGACAGTAAGAAGAGTCAGTCTACTTGTACTTAAGTCGTCATAGTGCCTGTTGTATTTAATTCCGATGCAATTTCTGTGTTTCGTCGTCAATCAGAAGGTCCATGGAATACAGTAATCCTGAAGTGATGCTTCGGAATCTATAACTAGTGTCACAAGAATGGTTCAAAATACAGACAATAAGAAAGGCCAGTCTTCTTGTACTTAAGTCATCACTGTGCTTTTTGGATTTAATTCCGATGCAATTTCTGTGTTTCGTCTTCAGTAAGAGGGTCCAAGGGATACAGTAAACCTGAAGTGAAGATCGGAATCTATAACAAGTGTCACAGGAATGGTTCAAAACATAGACAGTAAGAAGAGTCAGTCTTCTTGTACTTAAGTCGGCATTGTGCCTTTTGATTTTAATTCTGAGGCAATTTCTGAGTTTCGTCGTCAATCAGAAGGTCCAAGGGATACAGTAAATCCGACGTGAAGCATCGGAGTCTATAACTAGTGTCACAGGAATGGTTCAAAACATAGACAGTAACAAGAGCCAGTCTTCCTGTACTTAAGTCGTCATTGTGCCTTTTGTAATTAATTCCGATGCAATTTCTGTGTTTCACCGTCAATTAGAAGGTCCAAGGGATACAGTAAACCTGAAGTGAAGATCGGAATCTATAACTAGTGTCACAGGAATGGTTCAAAACATAGACAGTAAGAAGAGTCAGTCTTCTTGTACTTAAGTCGGCATTGTGCCTTTTGTATTTAATTCTGAGGCAATTTCTGAGTTTCGCCGTCAATAAGAATGTCCAAGTGATACAGTAAATCTGAAGTGAAGCATCGGAATCCATAACTAGTGTCACAGGAATGTTTCAAAACATAGACAGTAAGAAGAGCCAGTCTTATTGTACTTAAGTCGGCATTGTGCCTTTTGTATTTTATTCCGATGCAATTTTTGTGTTTCGTCGTCATTAAGAAGGTCCAAGGGATACAGTAAACCTGACGTGAAGCATCGGAGTCTATAACTAGTGTCACAGGAATGGTTCATAGCACAGACAGTAAGAAGAGCCAGTCTTCTTGTACTTAAGTCGACATTGTGCCTTTTGCATTTAATTCCGATGCAATTTCTGTCTTTCGTCGACAATAAGAAGGTCCAAGGGATGCAGTAAACCTGAAGTGAAGCATCGGAATCTATAACTAGTGTCACACGACTGGTTCAAAAATATAGACAGTAAGAAGAGTCAGTCTACTTGTACTTAAGTCGTCATAGTGCCTGTTGTATTTAATTCCGATGCAATTTCTGTGTTTCGTCGTCAATAAGAAGGTCCAAGGGATACAGTAAACATGAAGTGAAGCATGGGAATCTATAACTAGTGTCACAGGAATGGTTCAAAATATAGACAGTAGGAAGAGCCAGTCTTCTTGTACTTAAGTCGGCATTGTGCCGTTTGTATTTAATTCCGATGTAATTTCTGTGTTTCGTCGTCATTAAGAATGTCCAATGGATACAGTAAACCTGAAGTGAAGCTTCGGAATCTATAACTAGTGGTACAGGAATGGTTCAAAACATAGACAGTAAGAAGAGTTAGTCTTCTTCTACTTAATTCGGCTTTGTGCCTTTTGTATTTAATTCCGATGCAATATCTGTGTTTCGTCGTCAATAAGAAGGTCCAAGGGATACAGTAAACATGAGGTGAAGCAACGGAATCTACAACTAGTGTCACAGGAATGGTCCAAAAACATAAACAGTAAGAAGAAGCAGTCTACTTGTACTTAAGTCTGCATTGTGCCTTTTGTATTTAACTCCGATGCAATTTCTGTGCTTAGTCGTCAATAAGAAGTCCCAAGGGATACAGTATACCTAAAGTGAAGCATCGGAATCTATAACTAGTGTCACAGGAATGGTTCAAACATAGACAGTAAGAAGAGCCGGTCTTCTAGTACTTAAGTCGGCATTGTGCCTTTTGTAATTAATTTCGATGCAATTTCTGTGTTTCATCGTCAATAAGAAGGTCCAAGGGATACAGTAAACATATAGTGAAGCATCGGAATTTAAAACCGGTCTCACGGGAAACGTTCAAAACATAGTCACTAAGAATAGTCCGTCTTCTTGTACTTAAGTCGGCATTGTGCCTTTTGTATTGAATTCCGATGCAATTCTGTGTTTCGTCGTCAATAAGAAGGTGCAAGGGATACAGTAAAGCAGACGTGAAGCATCGGAATCTATAACAAGTGTCACAGAAATGGTTCAAAGCATAGACAGTTAAAAGAGTCAGTCTTCTTGTACTTAAGTCGGCATTGTGCCTTTTGTATTTAATTCCGATGCAATTTCTGTGTTTCGTCGTCAATAAGAAGGTCCAAGGGATACAGTAAACATGAGGTGAAGCAACGGAATCTACAACTAGTGTCACAGGAATGGTCCAAAAACATAAACAGTAAGAAGAAACAGTCTACTTGTACTTAAGTCGGCATTGTGCCTTTTGTATTTAACTCCGATGCAATTTCTGTGTTTAGTCGTCAATAAGAAGTCCCAAGGGATACAGTATACCTAAAGTGAAGCATCGGAATCTATAACTAGTGTCACAGGAATGGTTCAAACATAGACAGTAAGAAGAGCCGGTCTTCTAGTACTTAAGTCAGCATTGTGCCTTTTGTAATTAATTTCGATGCAATTTCTGTGTTTCGTCGTCAATAAGAAGGTCCAAGGGATACAGTAAACATATAGTGAAGCATCGGAATTTAAAACCGGTCTCACGGGAAACGTTCAAAACATAGTCACTAAAAATAGTCAGTCTTCTTGTACTTAAGTCGGCATTGTGCCTTTCGTATTGAATTCCGATGCAATTCTGTGTTTCGTCGTCAATAAGAAGGTGCAAGGGATACAGTAAAGCAGACGTGAAGCATCGGAATCTATAACAAGTGTCACAGAAATGGTTCAAAGCATAGACAGTTAAAAGAGTCAGTCTTCTTGTACTTAAGTCGGCATTGTGCCTTTTGTATTTAATTCCGATGCAATTTCTGTGTTTCGTCGTCAATAAGAAGGTCCAAGGGATACAGTAATCCTGAAGTGAAGCATCGGAATCTATAACTAGTGTTACAGGAATGGTTCAAAACATAGACAATAAGAAGAAATAGTCTTCTTCTACTTAAAACGGTATTGTCCCTTTTGTATTCAATTTCGATGCAATTTCTATGTTTCATCGTCAATAAGAAAGTCCAAGGGATACAGTAAACATATAGTGAAGCATCAGAATTTAAAACTGGTCTCACAGGAAATGTTCAAAACATAGTCGGTAAGAAGAGTCAGTCTTCTTGTCCTTAATTCGGCATTGTGCAATTATTATTTTATTCCGATGCAATTTCTGTGTTTCGTTGTCAATAAGATGGTCCAAGGGATACAGTAAACCTGACGTGAAGCATCGGAGTCTATGACTAGTGTCACAGGAATGGTTCAAAGACATAGAAAGTAAGTAGGGCCAGTCTACTTGTACCTAAGTCGGCATTGTGCCTTTTGTATTTAATTCCGATGCAATTTCTGTGGTTCGTCTTCAAGAAGAAGGTCCAAGGGATACAGTATACCTAAAGTGAAGCATCGGAATCTATAACTAGTGTCACAGGAATGGTTCAAAACATAGACAGTAAGAAGTGCCAATCTTCTTGCACTTAAGTCTGCATAGTGCCTTTTGTATTTAATTCCGATGTAATTTCTGTGTTTCATCGGCAACAAGAAGGTACAAGGGATACAGTAAACATATAGTGAAGCATCGGAATTTAAAACCGGTCTCACATGAAATGTTCAAAACATAATCAGTAAGAATAGTCAGTCTTCTTGTACTCAAGTAAGCATTGTGCGTTTTGTATTTAATTCCGATGCAATTTCTGTGTTTCGTCATCAATAAGAAGGTCCAAGGGATACAGAAAACCTGAAGTGAAGCGTCGGAATTTATAACTAGTGTCACAGGAATGGTTCAAAGCACAGTGAATAAGAAGAGCCAGTCTTCTTGTACTTAAGTCGTCATTGTGCCTTTTGCATTTAATTCCGATGCAATTTCTGTCTTTCGTCGACAATAAGAAGGTCCAAGGGATGCAGTAAACCTGAAGTGAAGCATCGTAATCTATAACTAGTGTCACAGGACTGGTTCAAAAACATAGACAGTAAGAGGAGTCAGTCTACTTGTACTTAAGTCGTCATAGTGCCTGTTGTAATTAATTCCGATGCAATTTCTGTGTTTCGTCGTCAATCAGAAGGACCATGGAATACAGTAATCCTGAAGTGATGCATCGGAATCTATAACTTGTATCACAAGAATGGTTCAAAATACAGACAATAAGAAAGGCCAGTCTTCTTGGACGTAAGTCGGCATTGTGCTTTTTGGATTTAATTCCGATGCAATTTCTGTGTTTCGTCGTCAATAAGAAGGTCCAAAGGATACAGTAAACCTGACGTGAAGCATCGGAGTCTATATCTAGTGTCACAGGAATAGCTCAAAACATAGACAGTAAGAAGAGCCTGTCTTCTTGCACTTAAGTCGGCATTGTGCCTTTTGTATTTAATTGCGATGCAATTTCTGTGTTTCACCGTCAATAAGAAGGTCCAAGGGATACAGTAAACCTGACGTGAAGCATCGGAGTCTATAACTAGTGTCACAGGAATGGTTCAAAACATAGACAGTAAGAAGATCCAATCTTCTTGTACTTAAGTCGGCATTGTGCCTTTTGTATTTAATTCCGATGCCAATTCTGTGTTTCATCTGCAACAAGAAGGTCCAAGGGATACAGTAAACATATAGTGAAGCATCGGAATTTAAAACCGGTCTCACAGGAAATGTTCGAAACATAATCAGTACGAATAGTCAGTCTTCTTGTACTTAAGTAAGCATTGTGCGTTTTGTATTTAATTCCGATGCAATTTCTGTGTTTCGTTGTCAATAGGAAGGTCCAAGGGATACAGTAAAGCTGACGTGAAGCATCGGAATCTATAAGTAGTGTCACAGGAATGGTTCAAAACATAGACATTAAGAAGAGCCAGTGTTCTTGTACTTAAGTCGGCATTGTGCCTTCTGTATTTAATTCCGATGCAATTTCTGTGTTTCGTCGTCAATCAGAAGGTCCATGGAATACAGTAAACCTGAAGTGATGAATCGGAATCTATAACTAGTGTCACAAGAATGGTTCAAAATATAAACAATAAGAAAGGCCAGTCTTCTTGTACTTAAGTCGGCATTGTGCCTTTTGTATTTAATTCCGATGCAATTTCTGTGTTTCGTCTTCAATAAGAGAGTCCAAGGGATACAGTAAACCTGAACTGAAGCATCGGAATCTACAACTAGTGTCACAGGAATGGTTCAAAACATAGAAAGTAAGAAGAGCCAGTATTCTTGTACTTAAGTCGGCATTGTGCCTTTTGTATTTAATTCCGATGCAATTTCTGTGTTTCACCGTCAATAAGAAGGTCCAAGGGATACAGTAAACTTGAAGTGAAGCAACGGAATCTATAACTAGTGTCACAGGAATGGTTCAAAACATACACAGTAAGAAGAGCGAGTCTCCTTGTACTTACGTCGGCATTGTGCATTTTGTATTTAATTCCGATGCAATTTCTGTGTTTCGAAGTCAATAAGAATGTCCAAGGTATACAGTAAACCTGAAGTGAAGCATCGGAATCTGTAACTAGTGTCACAGGAATGTTTCAAAACATAGACAGTAAGAAGAGCTACAGTTCTTGTACTTAAGTCGGCATTGTTCCTTTTGTATATAATCCCGATGGAATTTCTGTGTTTCGTCGTCAATAAGAAGGTCCAAGGGATACAGTAAACATGAAGTGAAGCATCGGAATCTATAGCTTGTGTCCCAGGAATGGTTCAAAATATAGACAGTAAGAAGAGACAGTCTTCTTGTACTTAAGTCGGCATTGTGCCTTTTGTATTTCATTCCGATGCAATTTCTGTGTTTCGTCGTCATTAAGAAGGTCCAATGAATACAGTAAACCTGAAGTGAAGCATCGGAATCTATAACTAGTGTTACAGGAATGGTTCAAAACATAGACAGTAAGAAGAGTTAGTCTTCTTCTACTTAATTCGGCATTGTGCCATTTGTATTTATTCCGATGCAATTTCTGTGTTTCGTCGTCAATAAGAAGGTCCAAGGGATACAGTAAACATGAAGTGAAGCATCGGAATCTATAACTAGTGTCACAGGAAAGGTCCAAAAACATAAACAGTAAGAAGAACCAGTCTACTTGTACTTAAGTCGGCATTGTGCCTTTTGTATTTAACTCCGATCCAATTTCTGTGTTTCGTCGCCAATAAGAAGTCCCAAGGGATACAGAATACCTAATGTGAAGCATCGAAATCCATAATTAGTGTCACAGGTATATTTCAAACATAGACAGTAAGAAGAGCCAGTCTTCTAGTACTTAAGTCGGCATTGTGCCTTTTGTTATTAATTCCGATGCAATTTCTGTGTTTCATCGTCAATAAGTAGGTCCAAAGGATACAGTAAACATATAGTGAAGCATCGGATTTAAAACCGGTCTCACAGGAAATGTTCAAAACATAGTCAGTAAGGATAGTCAGTCTTCTTGTACTTAAGTCGGCATTGTGCCTTTTGTATTTAATTCAGATGCAATTTCTGTGTTTCGTCGTCAATTAGAAGGTCCAAGGGATACAGTAAAGCTGACGTGAAGTATCGGAATCTATGACTAGTGTCACAGGAATGGTTCAAATCATAGACAGTAAGAAGAGCCAGTCTTCTAGTACTTAAGTCGGCATTGTTAAATTTGTAATTAACTCCGATGCAATTTCTGTGTTTCATCGTCAATAAGAAGGTCCAAGGGATACAATAAACATATAGTGAAGCATCGGAATTTAAAACCGGTCTCACAGGAAATGTTCAAAACATAGTCAGTAAGAATAGTCTGTCTTCTTGTACTTAAGTCGGCATTGTGCCTTTTGTATTTAATTCCGATGCAATTTCTGTGTTTCGTCGTCAATAAGAAGGTCCAAGGGATACAGTAAAGCTGACGTGAACGATCGGAATCTATGACTAGTGTCACAGGATTGGTTCAAAACATAGACAGTAAGAAGAGCCAGTCTTCTTGTACTTAAGTCGGTATTGTGCCTTCTGAATTTAATTCCGATGCAATATCTGTGTTTCGTCGTCAATAAGAACGTCCAAGGGAGACAGTAAACCTGAAGTGAAGCATCGGAACCTATAACTAGTGTCACAGGAATGGTTCAAATCATAGACAGTAAGAAGACCAGTCGTCTTGTACTTAAGTCGGCATTGTGCCTTTTGTATTTACTTCCGATGCAATATCTGTGTTTCGTCGTCAATAAGAAGGTCCAAGGGATACAGTAAACCTGACGTGAAGCATCGGAGTCTATAACTAGTGTCACAGGAATGATTCACACTTATGGACACATAAGAAGAGCCAGTCTTCTTGTACTTAAGTCGGCATTGTGCCTTTTGTATTTAATTCAGATGCAATTTCTGTGTTTCGTCGTCAATTAGAAGGTCCAAGGGATACAGTAAAGCTGACGTGAAGTATCGGAATCTATGACTAGTGTCACAGGAATGGTTTAAATCATAGACAGTAAGAAGAGCCAGTCTTCTAGTACTTAAGTCGGCATTGTTAATTTTGTAATTAACTCCGATGCAATTTCTGTGTTTCATCGTCAATAAGAAGGTCCAAGGGATACAATAAACATATAGTGAAGCATCGGAATTTAAAAGCGGTCTCACAGGAAATGTTCAAAACATAGTCAGTAGGAATAGTCTGTCTTCTTGTACTTATGTCGGCATTGTGCCTTTTGCATTTAATTCAGATTCAATTTCTGTGATTCGTCGTCAATAAGAAGGTCAATAGGATACAGTAAAACTAAAGTGAAGCATCGGAATCTATATTTAGTGTCACAGGAATGGTTCAAAATATAGACAGTAAGAGGAGCCAGTCTTCTTGTACTTAAGTCGGCGTTGTGCATTTTGTATTTAATTCCGATGCAATTTCTGTGTTTCGTCGTCAATAAGAAGGTCCAAGGGAGACAGTAAACCTGAAGTGAAGCATCGGAACCTATAACTAGTGTCACAGGAATGGTTCAAATCATAGACAGTAAGAAGACCAGTCGTCTTGTACTTAAGTCGGCATTGTGCCTTTTGTATTTAATTCCGATGCAATATCTGTGTTTCGTCGTCAATAAGAAGGTCCAAGGGATACAGTAAACCTGACGTGAAGCATCGGAGTCCATAACTAGTGTCACAGGAATGATTCACACTTATGGACACATAAGAAGAGCCAGTCTTCTTGTACTTAAGTCGGCATTGTGCCTTTTGTATTTAATTCCGATGCGGTTTCTGTGTTTCGTCGTCATTAAGAAGGTCCAAGGTATACAGTAAACCTGAAGTGAAGCATCGGAATCTATAACTAGTGTTACAGGAATGGTTCAAAACATAGACAGTAAGAAGAGATAGTCTTCTTCTACTTGAAACGGCATTGTGCCTTTTGTATTTAATTTCGATGCAATTTCTATGTTTCATCGTCAATAAGAAGGTCCAAGGGATACAGTAAACATATAGTGAAGCATCGGAATTTAATACTGGTCTCACAGGAAATGTTCAAATCATAGTCAGTAAGAAGAGTCAGTCTTCTTGTACTTAATTCGGCATTGTGCCTTTTTTATTTTATTCCGATGCAATTTCTGTGTTTCGTCGTCAGTAAGAAGGTCCAAGGGATACAGTAACCCTGACGTGAAGCATCGGAGTCTATAACTAGTGTCACAGGAACGCTTCAAAGCATAGACAGTAAGAAGAGCCAGTCTTCTTGTACTTAAGTCGGCATTGTGCCTTCTGTATTTAATTCCGATGCAATTTCTGTGTTTCGTCGTCAATCAGAAGGTCCATGGAATACAGTAAACCTGAGGTGATGCATCGGAATCTATAACTAGTGTCACAGGAATGGTTCAAAATATAGACAATAAGAAAGGCCAGTCTTCTTGTACTTAAGTCGGCATTGTGCCTTTTGTATTTAATTCCGATGCAATTTCTGTGTTTCGTCTTTAATAAGAGGGTCCAACGGATACAGTAAACCTGAAGTGTTTAATCGGAAAATGTAACTAGTGTCACAGGAATGGTTCAAAACATAGACAGTAAGAAGAGCCAGTCGTCTTGTACTTAAGTTTGCATTGTGCATTTTGTATTTAATTCCGATGCAATTTCTGTGTTTCGTCGTCAATAAGAAGGTCCCAGGGATACAGTAAAACTGACGTGAAGCATCGGAGTCTGTAACTAGTGTCACAGGAATGGTTCAAAACATAGACAGTAAGGAGAGACAGTCTTCTTGTACTTAAGTCATCATTTTGCATTTTGTATTTAATTCCGAGGCAATTTCTGTGTTTCGTCGTCAATAAGAATGTCCAAGTGATACAGTAAATCTGAAGTGAAGCATCGGAATCTATAACTAGTGTCACAGGAATGTTTCAAAACATAGACAGTAAGAAGAGCAAGTCTTCTTGTGTTTCAGTCGGCATTGTGCCTTTTGTATTTAATTATGAGGCAATTTCTGTGTTTCGTCGTCAATAAGAATGTCCTACTGATACAGTGAATCTGAAGTGAAGTATCGGAATCTATAACTAGTGTCACAGGAATGTTTCCAAACATAGACAGTATGAAGAGCCAGTCGTTTTGTACTTAAGTCGGCATTGTGCCTCTTGTATTTAATTCAGATGCAATATCTGTGTTTCACCGTCAATAAGAAGGTCCAAGGGATACAGTCAACCTGAAGTGAAGCTTCGGAATCAAATAACTAGTGTCACAGGAATGGTTCAAAAGATAGACAGTAAGAAGAGTCAGTCTTCTTGTACTTAAGTCGGCATTGTGCCTTTTGTATTTAATTACGATGCAATTCCTGTGTTTCACCGTCAATAAGAAGGTCCAAGGGATACAGTCAACCTGAAGTGACGCATCGGAATCTATAACTAGTGTCACGGGAATGGTTCAAATCAAAGACAGTAAGAAGAGTCAGTCTTCTTGTACTTAAGTCATCATTTTGCATTTTGTATTTCATTCCGAGGCAATTTCTGTGTTTCGTCGTCATTAAGAAGGACCATGGGGTTACAGTAAGCCTGAAGTGAAGCATCGTAATCTATAACTAATGTCACAGGAATGGTTCAAATTATAGACAGGAAGAAGAGCCAGTCTTCTTGTACTTAAGTCGGCATTGTGTCTTTTGTACTTAATTTCGATGGATTTTCTGTGTTTCGTCGTCAATAAGGAGGTCCAAGGGATACAGTAAACCTGAAGTGAAGCATCGGAACGTATAACTAGTGTCACAGGAATGGTTCAAAACATAGACAGTAAGAAGAGCCAGTCGTCTTGTAATTAAGTCGGCATTGTGCCTTTTGTATTTAATTCCGATGCAATTTCTGTGTTTCGTCGTCAATAAGAAGGTCCAAGGGATACAGTAAACCTGACGTGAAGCATTGGAATCTATAACTAGTGTCACAGGAATGGTTCAAAACATAGACAGTAAGAAGAGCTAGTCTTCTTGTACTTAAGTCGGCATTGTGCCTTTTGTACTTAATTCCGATGCAATTACTGTGTTTCACCGTCAATAAGAAGGTGCATGGGATACAGTAAACCTGACGTGAAGCATCGGAGTCTATAACTAGTGTCACAGGAATGTTTCAAAATTATAGACAGTAAGAAGAGCCAGTCTTCTTGTACTTAAGTCGGCATTGCGCCTTTTGTATTTAATTCCGATGCAATTTCTGTGTTTCACCGTCAATAAGATGGTCCATGGGATACAGTCAACCTGAAGTGAAGCATCGGAATCTATAACTACTGTCACAGGAATGGTTCAAACCATAGACAGTAAGAAGAGTAAGTCTTCTTATACTTAAATCGGCATTGTGCCTTTTGTATTTAATTCCGAGGTAATATCTGTGTTTCGTCGTCAATAAGAATGTCCAAGTGATACAGTAAATCTGATGTGAAGCATCGGAATCAATAACTAGTGTCACAGGAATGTTTCAAACCATAGACAGTAAGAAGAGCCAGTCGTCTTGTACTTAAGTCGGCATTGTGCCTTTTGTATTTAATTCCGATGCAATTTCTGTGTTTCGTCGTCAATAAGAAGGTCCATGGGGTTACAGTAAACCAGAAGTGAAGCATCGGAATCTACAACTAGTGTCACAGGAATGTTTCAAATTATAGACAGTAAGAAGAGCCAGTATTAATGTACTTATATCTTCATAGTGTCTTTTGTATTTAATTCCGATGCAATTTCAGTGTTTCGTCGTCAATAAGAAGGTCCAAGGGATACAGTAAACTTGGCGTGAAGCATCGGAGTCTATAACTAGTGTCACAGGAATGGTACAAAATTATAGACTGTAAGAAGAGCCAGTCTTCTTGGACTTGAGTCGGCATTGTGCATTTTGTATTTAATTCAGATGCAATTTCTGTGTTTCACCGTCAAGAAGAAGGTCCAAGGGATACAGTGAACCTGAAGTGAAGCATCGGAATCTATAACTAGTGTCACAGGAATGGTTCAAAACATAGACAGTAAGAAGAGTCAGTCTTCTTGTACTTAAGTCATCATTTTGCATTTTGTATTTCATTCCGAGGGAATTTCTGTGTTTCGTCGTCAATAAGAATGTCCATGGGGTTACAGTAAGCCTGAAGTGAAGCATCGTAATCTATAACTAGTGTCACAGGAATGTTTCAAAACATAGACAGTAAGAAGAGCAAGTCTTCTTGTGTTTCAGTCGGCATTGTGCCTTCTGTATTTAATTCCGATGCAATTTCTGTGTTTCGTCGTCAATAAGAAGGTCCATGGGGTTACAGTAAGCCTGAAGTGAAGCATCGTAATCTATAACTAATGTCACAGGAATGGTTCAAATTATAGACAGGAAGAAGAGCCAGTCTTCTTGTACTTAAGTCGGCATTGTGTCTTTTGTACTTAATTCCGATGCAATTTCTGTGTTTCGTCGTCAATAAGGAGGTCCAAGGGATACAGTAAACCTGAAGTGAAGCATCGGAACGTATAACTAGTGTCACAGGAATGGTTCAAAGCATAGACAGTAAGAAGAGCCAGTCGTCTTGTAATTAAGTCGGCATTGTGACTTTTGTATTTAATTCCGATGCAATTTCTGTGTTTCGTCGTCAATAAGAAGGTCCAAGGGATACAGTAAGCCTGACGTGAAGCATTGGAATCTATAACTAGTGTCACAGGAATGGTTCAAAACATAGACAGTAAGAAGAGCTAGTCTTCTTGTACTTAAGTCGGCATTGTGCCTTTTGTATTTAATTCCGATGCAATTTCTGTGTTTCACCGTCAATAAGAAGGTGCATGGGATACAGTAAACCTGACGTGAAGCATCGGAGTCTATAACTAGTGTCACAGGAATGTTTAAAAATGATAGACAGTGAGAAGAGCCAGTCTTCTTGTACTTAAGTCGGCATTGCGCCTTTTGTATTTAAATCCGATGCAATTTCTGTGTTTCACCGTCAATAAGATGGTCCATGGGATACAGTCAACCTGAAGTGAAGCATCGGAATCTATAACTAGTGTCACAGGAATGGTTCAAAACATAGACAGTAAGAAGAGTAAGTCTTCTTGTACTTAAATCGGCATTGTGCCTTTTGTATTTAATTCCGAGGTAATATCTGTGTTTCGTCGTCAATAAGAATGTCCAAGTGATACAGTAAATCTGAAGTGAAGCATCGGAATCTATAACTAGTGTCACAGGAATGTTTCAAAACATAGACAGTAAGAAGAGCCAGTCTTCTTGTACTTAAGTCGGCATTGTGCCTTTTGTATTTAATTCCGATGCAATTTCTGTGTTTCGTCGTCAATAAGAAGGTCCATGGGGTTACAGTAAACCAGAAGTGAAGCATCGGAATCTACAACTAGTGTCACAGGAATGTTTCAAATTATAGACAGTAAGAAGAGCCAGTATTAATGAACTTAAGTCTTCATAGTGTCTTTTGTATTTAATTCCGATGCAATTTCTGTGTTTCGTCGTCAATAGGAAGGTCCTAGGGATACAGTAAACCTGGCGTGAAGCATCGGAGTCTATAACTAGTGTCACAGGAATGGTACAAAATTATAGACTGTAAGAAGAGCCAGTCTTCTTGGACTTGAGTCGGCATTGTGCATTTTGTATTTAATTCAGATGCAATTTCTGTGTTTCACCGTCAAGAAGAAGGTCCAAGGGATACAGTCAACCTGAAGTGAAGCATCGGAATCTATAACTAGTGTCACAGGAATGGTTCAAAACATAGACAGTAAGATGAGTCAGTCTTCTTGTACTTAAGTCGGCATGTGTCTTTTGTATTTCATTCCGATGCAATATCTGTATTTCGTCGCCAATAAGGAGGTCCAAGGGATACAGTAAACCTGAAGTGAAGCATCGGAACCTATAACTTGTGTCACAGGAATTGTTGGTTGTCCGCCGCTCGTGGTCTCGCGGTAGCGTTCTCGCTTCCCGAGCACGGGGTCCCGGGTTCGATTCCCGGCGGGGTCAGGGATTTTCACCTGCCTCGAGATGACTGGGTGTTTGTGTTGCCCTCATCATTTCATCATCATCCAGGAAAGTGGAGAAATTGGACTGAGCAAAGATTGGATAATTGTACGGGTGCTGATAACCACGCAGTTGAGCGCCCCACAAACCAAACATCATCATCATCATCACAGGAATGGTTCAAAACATAGACAGTAAGTAGAGCCAGTCGTCTTGCAATTAAGTCGGCATTGTGCCTTTTGTACTTAATTCCGATGCAATTTCTGTGTTTCGTCGTCAATACGAAGGTCCAAGGGATACAGTAAACCTGACGTGAAGCATCGGAATCTATAACTAGTGTCACAGGAATGGTTCAAAACATAGACACTAAGAAGAGCCAGTCTACTTGTACTTAAGTCAGCATTGTGCCTTTTGTGTTTAATTCCGATGCAATTTCAGTGTTTCACCGTCAATAAGAAGGTCCAAGGGATACAGTAAACCTGACGTGAAGCATCGGAGTCTATAACTAGTGTCACAGGAATGGTTCAAAAATATAGACAGTAAGAAGAGCCTGTCTTCTTGTACTTAAGTCGGCATTGTGCCTTTTGTATTTAATTCCAAAGCAATTTTTGTGTTTCACCGTCAATAAGATGGTTCATGGGATACAGTCAACCTGAAGTGAAGCATCGGAATCTATAACTAGTGTCACAGAAGTGGTTCAAAACATAGACAGTAAGAAGAGTCAGTCATCTTGTACTTAAGTCGGCATTGTGCCTTTTATATTTAATTCCGATGCAATTTCTGTGTTTCGTCGTCAATGAGAAGGTCCAAAGGATACAGTAAACCTGAAGTGAAGCATCGGAACCTGTAACTAGTGTCACAGGAATGGTTCAAAGCATAGACAGTAAGAAGTGCCTGTCGTCATGTACTTAAGTCGGCATTGTGCATTTTGTATTTAATTCCGAAGCAATTTCTGTGTTTCGTCATCAATAAGAAGGTCCATGGGGTTACAGTAAACCTGAAGTGAAGCATCGGAATCTATAACTAGTGTCACAGGGATGGTTCAAATTATAGACAGGAAGAAGAGCCAGTCTTCTTGTACTTAAGTCATCATTGTATCTTTTGTATTTGATTCCGATGCAATATCTGTGTTTCGTCGTCAATAAGGAGGTCCAAGGGATACAGTAAACCTGAAGTGAAGCAACGGAACCTATAACTTGTGTCACAGGAATGGTTCAAAACATAGACAGTAAGTAGAGCCATTCGTCTTGCAATTAAGTCGGCATTGTGCCATTTGTATTTAATTCCGATGCAATTTCTGTGTTTCGTCGTCAATAAGAAGGTCCAAGGGATACAGTAAACCTGACGTGAAGCATCGGAATCTATAACTAGTGTCACAGGAATGGTTCAAAACATAGACAGTAAGAAGAGCCAGTCTTCCTGTATTTAAGTCGGCATTGTGCCTTTTGTGTTTAATTCCGATGCAATTTCTGTGTTTCACCGTCAATAAGAAGGTCCAAGGAATACAGTAAACCTGACGTGAAGCATCGGAGTCTATAACTAGTGTCACAGGAATGGTTCAAAAATATAGACAGTAAGAAGAGCCTGTCTTCTTGTACTTAAGTCGGCATTGTGCCTTTTGTATTTAATTCCGATGCAATTTCTGTGTTTCACCGTCAATAAGATGGTCCATGGGATACAGTCAACCTGAAGTGAAGCATCAGAATCTATAACTAGTGTCACAGGCATGGTTCAAAACATAGACAGTAAGAAGAGTCAGTCTTCTGGTGCTTAAGTCGGCATTGTGCCTTTTGTATTTAATTCCGATTCAATTTCTGTGTTTCGTCGTCAATAAGAAGGTCCAAGGGATACAGTAAACCTGAAGTGAAGCATCGGAACCTGTAACTAGTGTCACAGGAATGGTTCATAGCATAGACAGTAAGAAGTGCCGGTCGTCTTGTACTTAAGTCGGCATTGTGCATTTTGTATTTAATTCCGTTGCAATTTCTGTGTTTCGTCGTCAATAAGAAGCTCCAAGGGATACAGAAAACCTAACGTGAAGCATCGGAGTCTATAACTAGTGTCACAGGATTGGTTCAAAACATAGACACTAAGAAGAGTCAGTCTTCTTGTACTTAAGTCTTCATTGTGCCTTTTGTATTTAATTCCGAGGCAATTTCTGTGTTTCGTCGTCAATAAGAATGTCCAAGTGATACAGTAAATCTGAAGAGAAGCATCGGAATCTATAACTAGTGTCACAGGAATGTTTCAAAACATAGACAGTAAGAAGAGCCAGTCTTTTAGTACTTAAGTCGGCATTGTGCCATTTGTACTTTATTCCGATGCAATTTCTGTGTTTCGTCGTCAATAAGATGGTCCAAGGGATACAGTTAAATGGGAAGTGAAGTATCGGAATCTATAACTAGTGTCACAGGAATGCTTCTAAGCACAGACAGTAAGAAGAGCCAGTCTTCTTGTACTTAAGTCGGCATTGTGCCTTTTGCATTTAATTCCGATGCAATTTCAGTGTTTCGTCGTCAATAAGGAGGTCCAAGGGATACAGTAAACCTGAAGTGAAGCATCGGAACGTACAACTAGTGTCACAGGAATGGTTCAAAATATAGACAGTAAGAAGAGCCCGTCGTCTTGTAATTAAGTCGGCATTGTGCCTTTTGTATTTAATTCCGATGCAATTACTGTGTTTCGTCGTCAATAAGAAGGTCCAAGGGATACAGTAAACCTGACGTGAAGCATTGGCATCTATAACTAGTGTCACAGGAATGGTTCAAAACATAGACAGTAAGAAGAGCTAGTCTTCTTGTACATAAGTCGGCATTGCGCCTTTTGTATTTAATTCCGATGCAATTTCTGTGTTTCACCGTCAATAAGATGGTCCATGGGATACAGTCAACCTGAAGTGAAGCATCGGAATCTATAACTAGTGTCACAGGAATGGTTCAAAACATAGACAGTAAGAAGAGTAAGTCTTCTTGTACTTAAATCGGCATTGTGCCTTTTGTATTTAATTCTGAGGTAATATCTGTGTTTCGTCGTCAATAAGAATGTCCAAGTGATACAGTAAATCTGAAGTGAAGCATCGGAATCTATAACTAATGTCACAGGAATGTTTCAAAGCATAGACAGTAAGAAGAGCCAGTCTTCTTGTACTTAAGTCGGCATTTTGCCTTTTGTATTTAATTCCGATGCAATTTCTGTGTTTCGTCGTCAATAAGAAGGTCCAAAGGATACAGTAAACCTGAAGTGAAGCATCGGAACCTGTAACTAGTGTCACAGGAATGGTTCAAAGCATAGACAGTAAGAAGTGCCGGTCGTCTTGTACTTAAGTCGGCATTGTGCATTTTGTATTTAATTCCGAAGCAATTTCTGTGTTTCGTCATCAATAAGAAGGTCCATGGGGTTACAGTAAACCTGAAGTGAAGCATCGGAATCTATAACTAGTGTCACAGGGATGGTTCAAATTATAGACGGGAAGAAGAGCCAGTCTTCTTGTACTTAAGTCGGCATTGTATCTTTTGTATTTAATTCCGATGCAATATCTGTGTTTCGTCGTCAATAAGGAGGTCCAAGGGATACAGTAAACCTGAAGTGAAGCATCGCAACCAATAACTTGTGTTACAAGAATGGTTCAAAACATAGACAGTAAGTAGAGAAAGTCGTCTTGCAATTAAGTCGGCATTGTGCCTTTTGTATTTAATTCCGATGCAATTTCTGTGTTTCGTCGTCAATAAGAAGGTCCAAGGGATACAGTAAACCTGACGTGAAGCATCGGAATCTATAACTAGTGTCACAGGAATGGTTCAAAACATAGACAGTAAGAAGAGCCAGTCTTCTTGTATTTAAGTCGGCATTGTGCCTTTTGTGTTTAATTCCGATGCAATTTCTGTGTTTCACCGTCAATAAGAAGGTCCAAGGAATAAAGCAAACCTGACGTGAAGCATCGAAGTCTATAACTAGTGTCACAGGAATGGTTCAAAAATATAGACAGTAAGAAGAGCCTGTCTTCTTGTACTTAAGTCGGCATTGTGCCTTTTGTATTTAATTCCGATGCAATTTCTGTGTTTCACCGTCAATAAGATGGTCCATGGGATACAGTCAACCTGACGTGAAGCTTCAGAATCTATAACTAGTGTCACAGGAATGGTTCAAAACATAGACAGTAAGAAGAGTCAGTCTTCTGGTACTTAAGTCGGCATTGTGCCTTTTGTATTTAATTCCGATTCAATTTCTGTGTTTCGTAGTCAATAGGAAGGTCCAAGGTATACAGTAAACCTGAAGTGAAGCATCGGAACCTGTAACTAGTGGCACAGGAATGGTTCATAGCATAGACAGTAAGAAGTGCCGGTTGTCTTGTACTTAAGTCGGCATTGTGCATTTTCTATTTAATTCCGATGCAATTTCTGTGTTTCGTCGTCAATAAGAAGCTCCAAGGGATACAGAAAACCGCATCGGAGTCTATAACTAGTGTCACAGGAATGGTTCAAAACATGGACACTAAGAAGAGTCAGTCTTCTTGTACTTAAGTCTTCATTGTGCCTTTTGTATTTAATTCCGAGGCAATTTCTGTGTTTCGTCGTCAATAAGAATGTCCAAGTGATACAGTAAATCTGAAGAGAAGCATCGGAATCTATAACTAGAGTCACAGGAATGTTTCAAATCATAAACAGTAATAAGAGCCAGTCTTTTAGTACTTAAGTCCGCATTGTGCCATTTGTACTTTATTCCGACGCAATTTCTGTGTTTCGTCGTCAATAAGAACGTCCAAGGGATACAGTAAAATGGGAAGTGAAGTATCGGAATCTATAACTAGTGTCACAGGAATGCTTCTAAGCACAGACAGTAAGAAGAGCCAGTCTTCTTGTACTTAAGTCGGCATTGTGCCCTTTGCATTTAATTCCGATGCAATTTCTGTGTTTCGTCGTCAATAAGAAGGTCCAGGGGATACAGTAAACCTGAAGTGTAGCATCGGAATCTATAACTAGTGTCACAGGAATGGTTCAAAACATAGACAGTAAGAAGAGCCAGTCTTCTTGTACTTAAGTCGGCATTGTGCCTTTTGTATTTAATTCCGATGCAATTTCTGTGTTTCATCGTCAATAAGAAGGTCGAAGGGATACAGTAAACATATAGTGAAGCGTCGGAATTTAGAAGCGGTCTCACAGGAAATGTTAAAATTATAGTCAGTAAGAATTGTCAGTCATCTTGTACATAAGTCGGCATCGTGCCTTCTGTATTTAATTCCGATGCATTTTCTGTGTTTCGTCGTCAATCAGAAGGTCCAGGGGATACAGTAAAGCTGACGTGCAGCATCGGAATCTATAACTAGTGCCACAGGAATGGTTCAAATTGTAGACAGTAAGACGAGCCAGTCTTCTTGTACTTTAGTCGGCCTTGTGTCTTTTGTATTTAATTCCGATGCAATTTCTGTGTTTCGTCGTCAATAAGAAGGTCCAAAGGATACAGTAAACCTGAAGTGAAGCATCGGAATCTATAACTAGTGCCACAGGAATGTTTCAAAACATAGGGAGTATGAAGATCCAGTCTTCTGGTACTTAAGTCGGCATTGTGGCTTCTGTATTTAATTCCGATGCAATTTCTGTGTTTCGTCGTCAATAAGAAGGTCCATGGGGTTACAGTAAATCTGAAGTGAAGCATCGGAATCTATAACTAGTGTCACAGGAATGGTTCAAATTATAGACAGTAAGAAGAGGCAGTCTTCTTGTACTTAAGTCGGTATTGTGGCTTTTGTATTTAATTCTGATGCAATTTCTGTGTTTCGTCGTCAATAAGAAGGTCCAAGGGATACAGTAAACCTGAAGTGAAGCATCGGAACTTATAACTAGTGTCACAGGAATGGTTCAAAACATAGACAGTAAGAAGTGCCAGTCGTCTTGTACTTAAGTCGGCGTTGTTCCTTTTGTATTTAATTCTAATGCAATTTGTGTGTTTCGTTGTCAATAAGAAGGTCCAAGGAATACAGTAAACCTGACGTGAAGCATCGGAATCTATAACTAGTGTCAGAGGAACGGTTCAAAACATAGACAGTAAGAATATGCAGTCTTCTAGTACTTAAGTCGGCATTGTGCCTTTCGTATTTAATTCCGATGCAATTTCTGTGTTTCACCGTCACTAAGAAGGTCCAAAGGATACAGTCAACCTGAAGTGAAGCATTGGAATCTATAACTAGTGTCACAGGAATGGTTCAAAACATAGACAGTAAGAAGAGTCAGTCTTCTTGTACCTAAGTCGGCATTGTGCCTACTGTATTTAATTCCGAGGCAATTTCTGTCTTTCGTCGTCAATAAGAATGTCCAAGTGATACAGTAAATCTGAAGTGAAGCATCGGAAACTATAACTAGTGTCAAAGGAATGTTTCAAAACGTAGACAGTAAGAAGAGCCAGTCTTCTTGTACTTAAGTTTTCATTGTGCCTTTTGTATTTAATTCCAATGCAATTTCTGTGTTTCGTCGTCAATAAGAAGGTCCAAGGGATACAGTAAACCTGAAGTGAAGCATCGGAATCTATAACTAGTGTCACAGTAATGGATCAAAGCACAGACAGTAAGAAGAGCCAGTCTTCTTGTACTTAAGTCGGCATTGTGCCTTTTGCATGTAATTCCGATGCAATTTCTGTGTTTCGTCGTCAATAGGAAGGTCCAAGTGATACAGTAAACCTGAAGTGAAGCATCGGAATCTATAACTAGTGTCACAGGAATGGTTCAAAACATAGACAGTAAGAAGAGCCAGTCGTCTTGTACTTAAGTCGGCATTGTGCCTTTCGTATTTAATTCTGATGCAATTACTGTGTATCGTCGTCAATAAGAAGGTCAAAGGGATACAGTAAACTTGACGTGAAGCATCGGAATCTATAACTAGTGTCAGGGGAATGGTTCAAAACATAGACAGTAAGAAGAGCCAGTCTTCTTGTACTTAAGTCGGCATTGTGCCTTTTCAATTTAATTCCGATGCAATTTCTGTAGTTCACCGTCACTAAGAAGGTCCAAAGGATACAGTCAACCTGAAGTGAAGCATCGGAATCTATAACAAGTGTCACAGGAATGGTTCAAAACATAGACAGTAAGAGGAGTCAGTCTTCTTGTACTTAAGTCGGCATTGTGCCTATTGTATTTAATTCCGAGGCAATTTCTGTAATTCGTCGTCAATAAGAATGTCCAAGTGATACAGTAAATCTGAAGTGACGCATTGGAAACTATAACTAGTGTCAAAGGAATGTTTCAAAACGTAGACAGTAAGAAGAGCCAGTCTTCTTGTACTTAAGTCTTCATTGTGCCTTTTGTATTTAATTCCAATGCAATTTCTGTGTTTCGTCGTCAATAAGAAGGTCCAAGGGATACGGTAAACTTGACGTGAAGCATCGGAATCTAAAACTAGTGTCAGAGAAATGGTTCAAAACATAGACAGTAAGAAGAGCCAGTCTTCTTGTACTTAAGTCGGCATTGTGCCTTTTGAATTTAATTCCGATGCAATTTCTGTGTTTCGTCGTCAATACGAAGGCCCAAGGGATACAGTAAACCTGACGTAAAGCATCGGAATCTACAACTAGTGTCACTGGAATGGTTCAAAACATAGACAGTAAGAAGAGCCAGTCTTCTTGTACTTAAGTCGGCATTGTGCCTTTTGTGTTTCATTCCTATGCAATTTCAGTGTTTCACCGTCAATAAGAAGGTCCAACGGATACAGTAAACCTGACGTGAAGCATCGGAGTCTATAACTAGTGTCACAGGAATGGTTCAAAAATATAGACAGTAAGAAGAGCCTGTCTTCTTGTACTTAAGTCGGCATTGTGCCTTTTGTATTTAATTCCGAGGCAATTTCTGTAATTCGTCGTCAATAAGAATGTCCAAGTGATACAGTAAATCTGAAGTGACGCATCGGAAACTATAACTAGTGTCAAAGGAATGTTTCAAAACGTAGACAGTAAGAAGAGCCAGTCTTCTTGTACTTAAGTCTTCATTGTGCCTTTTGTACTTAATTCCAATGCAATTTCTGTGTTTCGTCGTCAATAGGAAGGTCCAAGGGATACAGTAAACCTGAAGTGAAGCATCGGAACCTGTAACTAGTGGCACAGGAATGGTTCATAGCATAGACAGTAAGAAGTGCCGGTTGTCTTGTACTTAAGTCGGCATTGTGCATTTTGTATTTAATTCCGATGCAATATCTGTGTTTCGTCGTCAATAAGAAGCTCCAAGGGATACAGAAAACCGCATCGGAGTCTATAATTAGTGTCACAGGAATGGTTCAAAACATTGACACTAAGAAGAGTCAGTCTTCTTGTACTTAAGTCTTCATTGTGCCTTTTGTATTTAATTCCGAGGCAATTTCTGTGTTTCGTCGTCAATAAGAATGTCCAAGTGATACAGTAAATCTGAAGAGAAGCATCGGAATCTATAACTAGAGTCACAGGAATATTTCAAAACATAAACAGTAATAAGAGCCAGTCTTTTAGTACTTAAGTCCGCATTGTGCCATTTGTACTTTATTCCGACGCAATTTCTGTGTTTCGTCGTCAATAAGAAGGTCCAAGGGATACAGTAAAATGGGAAGCGAAGTATCGGAATCTATAACTAGTGTCACAGGAATGGTTCAAAACATAGACAGTAAGAAGAGCCAGTCTTCTTGTACTTAAGTCGGCATTGTGCCTTTTGGATTTAATTCCGATGCAATTTCTGTGTTTCATCGTCAATAAGAAGGTCGAAGGGATACAGTAAACATATAGTGAAGCGTCGGAATTTAGAAGCGGTCTCACAGGAAATGTTAATATTATAGTCAGTAAGAATTGTCAGTCATCTTGTACTTAAGTCGGCATCGTGCCTTCTGTATTTAATTCCGATGCATTTTCTGTGTTTCGTCGTCAATCAGAAGGTCCAGGGGATACAGTAAAGCTGACGTGCAGCATCGGAATCTATAACTAGTGCCACAGGAATGGTTCAAATTGTAGACAGTAAGACGAGCCAGTCTTCTTGTACTTTAGTCGGCCTTCTGTCCTTTGTATTTAATTCCGATGCAATTTCTGTGTTTCGTCGTCAATAAGAAGGTCCAAAGGATACAGTAAACCTGACGTGAAGCATGGGAAACTATAACTAGTGTCACAGGAATGGTTCAAAACATAGACAGTAAGAAGAGCCAGTATTCTTGTACTTAAGTCGGCATTGTGCCTTTTGTATTTAATTCCGATGCAATTTCTGTGTTTCACCGTCAATAAGAAGGTCCAAGGGAAACAGTCAACCTGAAGTGAAGCATTGGAATCTATAACTAGTGTCACAGGAATGGTTCAAAACATAGACAGTAAGAAGAGTCAGTCTTCTTGTACTTAAGTGGGCATTGTGCCTTTTGTATTTAATTCCGAGGCAATTTCTGTGTTTCGTCGTCAATAAGAATGTCCAAGTGATACAGTAAATATGAAGTGAAGCATCGGAATCTATAACTAGTGCCACAGGAATGTTTCAAAACATAGGGAGTATGAAGATCCAGTCTTCTTGTACTTAAGTCGGCATTGTGGCTTCTGTATTTAATTCCGATGCAATTTCTGTGTTTCGTCGTCAATAAGGAGGTCCATGGGGTTACAGTAAATCTGAAGTGAAGCATCGGAATCTATAACTAGTGTCACACGAATGGTTCAAATTATAGACAGTAAGAAGAGGCAGTCTTCTTGTACTTAAGTCGGTATTGTGTCTTTTGTATTTAATTCTGATGCAATTTCTGTGTTTCGTTGTCAACAAGAAGGTCCAAGGGATACAGTAAACCTGAAGTGAAGCATCGGAACCTATAACTAGTGTCACAGGAATGGTTCAAAACATAGACAGTAAGAAGTGCCAGTCGTCTTGTACTTAAGTCGGCGTTGTTCCTTTTGTATTTAATTCTAATGCAATTTGTGTGTTTCGTCGTCAATAAGAAGGTCCAAGGAATACAGTAAACCTGACGTGAAGCATCGGAATCTATAACTAGTGTCAGAGGAACGGTTCAAAACATAGACAGTAAGAATATGCAGTCTTCTAGTACTTAAGTCGGCATTGTGCCTTTCGTATTTAATTCCGATGCAATTTCTGTGTTTCACCGTCACTAAGAAAGTCCAAAGGATACAGTCAACCTGAAGTGAAGCATTGGAATCTATAACTAGTGTCACAGGAATGGTTCAAAACATAGACAGTAAGAAGAGTCAGTCTTCTTGTACCTAAGTCGGCATTGTGCCTGCTGTATTTAATTCCGAGGCAATTTCTGTCTTTCGTCGTCAATAAGAATGTCCAAGTGATACAGTAAATCTGAAGTGAAGCATCGGAAACTATAACTAGTGTCAAAGGAATGTTTCAAAACGTAGACAGTAAGAAGAGCCAGTCTTCTTGTACTTAAGTTTTCATTGTGCCTTTTGTATTTAATTCCAATGCAATTTCTGTGTTTCGTCGTCAATAAGAAGGTCCAAGGGATACAGTAAACCTGAAGTGAAGCATCGGAATCTATAACTAGTGTCACAGGAATGGATCAAAGCGCAGACAGTAAGAAGTGCCAGTCTTCTTGTACTTAAGTCGGCATTGTGCCTTTTGCATGTAATTCCGATGCAATTTCTGTGTTTCGTCGTCAACACGAAGGTCCAAGGGATACAGTAAACCTGAAGTGAAGAATCGGAATCTATAACTAGTGTCACAGGAATGGTTCAAAACATAGACAGTAAGAAGAGCCAGTCGTCTTGTACTTATGTCGGCATTGTGCCTTTTGTATTTAATTCTGATGCAATTACTGTGTATCGTCGTCAATAAGAAGGTCCAAGGGATACAGTAAACTTGACGTGAAGCATCGGAATCTATAACTAGTGTCAGGGGAATGGTTCAAAACATAGACAGTAAGAAGAGCCAGTCTTCTTGTACTTAAGTCGGCATTGTGCCTTTACAATTTAATTCCGATGCAATTTCTGTAGTTCACCGTCACTAAGAAGGTCCAAAGGATACAGTCAACCTGAAGTGAAGCATCGGAAACTATAACAAGTGTCACAGGAATGGTTCAAAACATAGACAGTAAGAGGAGTCAGTCTTCTTGTACTTAAGTCGGCATTGTGCCTATTGTATTTAATTCCGATGCAATTTCTGTAATTCGTCGTCAATAAGAATGTCCAAGTGATACAGTAAATCTGAAGTGACGCATTGGAAACTATAACTAGTGTCAAAGGAATGTTTCAAAACGTAGACAGTAAGAAGAGCCAGTCTTCTTGTACTTAAGACTTCATTGTGCCTTTTGTATTTAATTCCAATGCAATTTCTGTGTTTCGTCGTCAATAAGAAGGTCCAAGGGATACGGTAAACTTGACGTGAAGCATCGGAATCTAAAACTAGTGTCAGAGGAATGGTTCAAAACATAGACAGTAAGAAGAGCCAGTCTTCTTGTACTTAAGTCGGCATTGTGCCTTTTGAATTTAATTCCGATGCAATTTCTGTGTTTCGTCGTCAATACGAAGGCCCAAGGGATACAGTAAACCTGACGTGAAGCATCGGAAACTATAACTAGTGTCAAAGGAATGTTTCAAAACGTAGACAGTAAGAAGAGCCAGTCTTCTTGTACTTAAGACTTCATTGTGCCTTTTGTATTTAATTCCAATGCAATTTCTGTGTTTCGTCGTCAATAAGAAGGTCCAAGGGATACGGTAAACTTGACGTGAAGCATCGGAATCTAAAACTAGTGTCAGAGGAATGGTTCAAAACATAGACAGTAAGAAGAGCCTGTCTTCTTGTACTTAAGTCAGCATTGTGCCTTTTGTATTTAATTCCGAGGCAATTTCTGTAATTCGTCGTCAATAAGAATGTCCAAGTGATACAGTAAATCTGAAGTGACGCATCGGAAACTATAACTAGTGTCAAAGGAATGTTTCAAAACGTAGACAGTAAGAAGAGCCAGTCTTCTTGTACTTAAGTCTTCATTGTGCCTTTTGTACTTAATTCCAATGCAATTTCTGTGTTTCGTCGTCAATAAGGAGGTCCAAGGGATACAGTAAACCTGAAGTGAATCATCGGAACCTATAACTTGTGTCACAGGAATGGTTCAAAACATAGACAGTAAGTAGAGCCAGTCGTCTTGCAATTAAGTCGGCATTGTGCCTTTTGTATTTAATTCCGATGCAATTTCTGTGTTTCGTCCACAATACGAAGGCCCAAGGGATACAGTAAACCTGACGTGAAGCATCGGAATCTATAACTAGTGTCACTGGAATGGTTCAAAACATAGACAGTAAGAGGTGCCAGTCTTCTTGTACTTAAGTCGGCATTGTGCCTTTTGTGTTTCATTCCGATGCAATTTCAGTGTTTCACCGTCAATAAGAAGGTCCAAGGGATACAGTAAACCTGACGTGAAGCATCGGAGTCTATAACTAGTGTCACAGGAATGGTTCAAAAATATAGACAGTAAGAAGAGCCTGTCTTCTTGTACTTAAGTCGGCATTGTGCCTTTTGTATTTAATTCCAAAGCAATTTCTGTGTTTCACCGTCAATAAGATGGTCCATGGGATACAGTCAACCTGAAGTGAAGCATCGGAATCTATAAGTAGTGTCACAGGAATGGTTCAACATAGACAGTAAGTAGAGTCAGTCATCTTGTACTTAAGTCGGCATTGTGCCTTTTGTATTTAATTCCGATGCAATTTCTGTGTTTCGTCGTCAATAAGAAGGTCCAAAGGATACAGTAAACCTGAAGTGAAGCATCGGAACCTGTAAGTAGTGTCACAGGAATGGTTCAAAGCATAGACAGTAAGAAGTGCCGGTCGTCTTGTACTTAAGTCGGCATTGTGCATTTTGTATTTAATTCCGAAGCAATTTCTGTGTTTCGTCATCAATAAGAAGGTCCATGGGGTTACAGTAAACCTGAAGTGAAGCATCGGAATCTATAACTAGTGTCACAGGAATGGTTCAAATTATAGACAGGAAGAAGAGCCAGTCTTCTTGTACTTAAGTCGGCATTGTATCTTTTGTATTTAATTCCGAATCAATATCTGTGTTTCGTCGTCAATAAGGAGGTCCAAGGGATACAGTAAAACCTGAAGTGAAGCATCGGAACCTATAACTTGTGTCACAGGAATGGTTCAAAACATAGACAGTAAGTAGAGCAAGTCGTCTTGCAATTAAGTCGGCATTGTGCCTTTTGTATTTAATTCCGATGCAATTTCTGTGTTTCGTCGTCAATAAGAATTTCCAAGGGATACAGTCAACCTGAAGTGAAGCATCGGAATCTATAACTAGTGTCACAGGAATGGTTCAAAACATTGATAGTAAGAAGAGTCAGTCTTCTTGTACTTAAGTTGGCATTGTGCCTTTTGTATTTAATTCCGATGCAATTTCTGTGTTTCACCGTCACTAAGAAGGTCCAAAGGATACAGTCAACCTGAAGTGAAGCATTGGAATCTATAACTAGTGTCACAGGAATGGTTCAAAACATAGACAGTAAGAAGAGTCAGTCTTCTTGTACCTAAGTCGGCATTGTGCCTACTGTATTTAATTCCGAGGCAATTTCTGTGTTTCGTCGTCAATAAGAATGTCCAAGTGATACAGTAAATCTGAAGTGACGCATCGGAAACTATAACTTGTGTCACATGAATGGTTCAAAACATAGACAGTAAGTAGAGCAAGTCGTCTTGCAATTAAGTCGGCATTGTGCCTTTTGTATTTAATTCCGATGCAATTTCTGTGTTTCGTCGTCAATACGAAGGTCCAAGGGATACAGTAAACTTGACGTGATGCATCGGAATCTAAAACTAGTGTCAGAGGAATGGTTCAAGACATAGACAGTAAGAAGAGCCAGTCTTCTTGTACTTAAGTCGGCATTGTGCCTTTTGAATTTAATTCCGATGCAATTTCTGTATTTCACCGTCACTAAGAAGGTCCAAAGGATACAGTCAACCTGAAGTGAAGCATCGGAATCTATAACTAGTGTCACAAGAATGGTTCAAAACATAGACAGTAAGAGGAGTCAGTCTTCTTGTACTTAAGTCGGCATTGTGCCTATTGTATTTAATTCCGAGGCAATTTATGTAATTCGTCGTCAATAAGAATGTCCAAGTGATTTAGTAAATCTGAAGTGAAGCATCGGAATCTATAACTAGTGTCACAGGAATGTTTCTAAACGTAGACAGTAGGAAGAGCCAGTCTTCTAGTACTTAAGTCGGCATTGTGCCTTTTGTATTTAATTCCGATGCAATTTCTGTGTTTCGTCGTCAATAAGAAGGTCCAAGGGATACAGTAAACCTGAAATGAAGCATAGGAATCTATAACTAGTGTCACAGGAATGGTTCAAAGACAGACAGTAAGAAGAGCCAGTCTTCATGTACTTTAGTCGGCATTGTGCCTTTTGCATTTAATTCCGATGCACTTTCTGTGTTTCGTCGTCAATAAGAAGGTAAAAGGGATACAGTAAACCTGAAGTGAACATCGGAATTTATAACTAGTGTCACAGGAATTGTTCAAAACATAGACAGTAAGAAGAGCCAGTGTTCTTGTACTTAAGTCGGTATTGTGCATTTTCTATTTAATTCCGATGCAATTTCTATGTTTCATCGTCAATACAAGGGTCCAAGCAATACAGTAAACATATAGCAAAGCATCGGAATTTATAACTAGTGTCACAGGAATGGTTCAAAACATAGACAGTAAGAAGAGCCAGTCTTCTTGTACTTAAGTCAGCATTGTGCCTTTTGTATTAAATTCCGAGGCAATTTCTGTGTTTCGTCGTCAATATGAAGGACCAAGGGATACATTAAACCTGAAGTGAAGAATCGGAAACTATAACTAGTGTCACAGGAATGGTTCAAAACATAGACAGTAAGAAGGGCCAGTCTTCTTGTACTTAAGTCGGCTTTTTGTATTTAATTCCGATGCAATTTCTGTGTTACATCATCAATGAGAAGGTCGAAGTGATACAGTAAACCTGAAGTGAAGCATCGGAATCTATAAGTAGTGTCACAGGAATGGTTCAAAACATAGACAGTGAGAAGAGTCAGTCGTCTCGTACTTAAGTCGCCATTGTGGCTTTTGCATGTAATTCCGATGCAATTTCTGTGTATCGTCGTCAATAAGAAGGTTCAAGGGATACAGTAAACCTGATGTGAATCATCGGAATGTATAACTAGTGTCACAGGAATGGTTCAAAACATAGACAGTAAGAAGAGCCAGTCTTCTTGTACTTAAGTCGGCATTGTGCCTTTTGTATTTAATTCCGATGCAATTTCTGTGTTTCGTCGTCAATAAGAAGGTCGAAGAGATTCAGTAAAACTGAAGTGAAGCATCGGAATCTATAAGTAGTGTCACAGGAATGGTTCAAAACAAAGACAGTGAGAAGAGCTAGTCTTCTTGTACTTAAGTCGGCATTGTGGCATTTGCATTTAATTCCGATGCAATTTCTGTGTTTCGTCGTCAATAAGAAGGTCCAAGGGACACAGTAAACATATAGTGAAGAATCGGAACCTAAAACTGGACTCACAGGAAATGTTCAAAACATGGTCAGTAAGATGAGTTAGTCTTCTTGTACTTAAGTCGGCATTGTGCCTTTTGTATTTAATTCCGAGGCAATTTCTTTGTTTCGTCGTCAATACGAATGTCCAAGGGATACAGTAAACCTGAGGTGTAGCATTGGAAACTATAACTAGTGTCACAGGAATGTTTCAAATCATAGACAGTAAGAAGAGCCAGTCTTCTTGTACTTAAGTCGGCATTGTGCCTTTTGTATTTAATTCCGATGCAATTTCTGTGTTACATCGTCAATAAGAAGGTCCAAGGGATACAATAAACATATAGTGAAGCATCGGAATTTAAAACTGGTCTCACAGGAAATGTTCAAAACATAGTCAGTAAGAAGAGTCAGTCTGCTTGTACTTCAGTCGGCATTGTGCCTTTTGCATTTAATTCCTATGCAATTTCTGTGTTTCGTCGTCAATAAAAAGGTCCAAGGGATACAGTAAACCTGAAGTGAAGCATCGGAATCTGTATTTAATGTCACAAAAATGGTTCAAAACATAGACAGTAAGAAGAACCAGTCTTCTTGTACTTAAGTCGGTATTGTGCCTTTTGTATTTAATTCCGATGCAATTTCTGTGTTTCGTCGTCAATAAGAAGGTCCAAGGGTTACAGAAAACCTGAAGTGAAACATCGGAATCTATTACAAGTGTCCCAGGAATGGTTCAAAACATAGACAGTAGGAAGAGCCAGTCATCTTGTACTTAAGTCGGCATTGTGCCTTTTGTATTCAATTCCGATGCAATATATGTGTTTCGTCGACAATAAGAAGGTCCAAGGGATACAGTAAACCTGAAGTGAAGCATCGGAATCTATAACTAGTGTCACAGGAATGGTTCAAAACACAGACAGTAAGAAGAGCCAGTCCTCTTGTACTTATGTCGGCATTGTGCCTTTTGTATTTAAATAAGTTGCAATATCTGTGTTTCGTCGTCAATAAGAAGGTCCAGGGGATACGGTAAACCTGAAGTGAAGCATCGGAATCTATAAGTAGTGTCACAGGAATAGTTCAAAACATAGACAGTAGGAAGAGCCAGACTTCTTGTACTTAAGTCGGCATTGTGGCTTCTGTATTTAATTCCGATGCAATTTCTGTGTTTCGTCGTCATTAAGAAGGTCCAAGGGATACAAAAAACCTGAAGTGAAGCATCGGAACCTATAACTAGTGTCACCTCACAGGAATGGTTCAAAGCATAGACAGTAACAAGAGTCAGTCATCTTGTACTTGAGTTGGCATTGTGCCTTTTGTATTTAATTCCGATGCAAATTCTGCGTTTCGGCGTCAATAAGAGAGCCCAAGGGATACAGTAAAACTGAAGTGAAGCATCGGAAACTATAACTAGTATCAGAGGAATGGTTCCAAACATAGACTGTAAGACGAGCTATTCTTCTTGTACTTATGTCAACATTGTGCCTTTTGTATTTAATTACGATGCAATTTCTGTGTTTCGTCGTCAATACGAAGGTCCAAAGGATACAGTAAACCTGAAGTGATGCATCGGAATCTATAACTAGTGTCACAGGAATGGTTCAAACATAGACAGTAAGAAGAGTCAGTCTACTTGTACTTAAGTCGGCATTGTGCCTTTTGTAATTGATTCCGATGCAATTTCTGTGTTACGTCGTCAATACGAAGGTCCAAGGGATACAGTAAACCTGAAGTGAAGCATGGGAATCTATAACTAGTGTCACAGGAATGGTTCAAAACATAGACAGTAAGAAGAGTCAGTCTTCTTGTACTTAAGTGGGCATTGTGCCTTTTGTATTTAATTCCGAGGCAATTTCTGTGTTTCGTCGTCAATAAGAATGTCCAAGTGATACAGTAAATATGAAGTGAAGCATCGGAATCTATAACTAGTGCCACAGGAATGTTTCAAAACATAGGGAGTATGAAGATCCAGTCTTCTTGTACTTAAGTCGGCATTGTGGCTTCTGTATTTAATTCCGATGCAATTTCTGTGTTTCGTCGTCAATAAGGAGGTCCATGGGGTTACAGTAAATCTGAAGTGAAGCATCGGAATCTATAACTAGTGTCACACGAATGGTTCAAATTATAGACAGTAAGAAGAGGCAGTCTTCTTGTACTTAAGTCGGTATTGTGTCTTTTGTATTTATTTCTGATGCAATTTCTGTGTTTCGTTGTCAATAAGAAGGTCCAAGGGATACAGTAAACCTGAAGTGAAGCATCGGAACCTATAACTAGTGTCACAGGAATGGTTCAAAACATAGACAGTAAGAAGTGCCAGTCGTCTTGTACTTAAGTCGGCGTTGTTCCTTTTGTATTTAATTCTAATGCAATTTGTGTGTTTCGTCGTCAATAAGAAGGTCCAAGGAATACAGTAAACCTGACGTGAAGCATCGGAATCTATAACTAGTGTCAGAGGAACGGTTCAAAACATAGACAGTAAGAATATGCAGTCTTCTAGTACTTAAGTCGGCATTGTGCCTTTCGTATTTAATTCCGATGCAATTTCTGTGTTTCACCGTCACTAAGAAAGTCCAAAGGATACAGTCAACCTGAAGTGAAGCATTGGAATCTATAACTAGTGTCACAGGAATGGTTCAAAACATAGACAGTAAGAAGAGTCAGTCTTCTTGTACCTAAGTCGGCATTGTGCCTGCTGTATTTAATTCCGAGGCAATTTCTGTCTTTCGTCGTCAATAAGAATGTCCAAGTGATACAGTAAATCTGAAGTGAAGCATCGGAAACTATAACTAGTGTCAAAGGAATGTTTCAAAACGTAGACAGTAAGAAGAGAAAGTCTTCTTGTACTTAAGTTTTCATTGTGCCTTTTGTATTTAATTCCAATGCAATTTCTGTGTTTCGTCGTCAATAAGAAGGTCCAAGGGATACAGTAAACCTGAAGTGAAGCATCGGAATCTATAACTAGTGTCACAGGAAAGGATCAAAGCGCAGACAGTAAGAAGTGCCAGTCTTCTTGTACTTAAGTCGGCATTGTGCCTTTTGCATGTAATTCCGATGCAATTTCTGTGTTTCGTCGTCAATACGAAGGTCCAAGGGATACAGTAAACCTGAAGTGAAGCATCGGAATCTATAACTAGTGTCACAGGAATGGTTCAAAACATAGACAGTAAGAAGAGCCAGTCGTCTTGTACTTATGTCGGCATTGTGCCTTTTGTATTTAATTCTGATGCAATTACTGTGTATCGTCGTCAATAAGAAGGTCCAAGGGATACAGTCAACCTGAAGTGAAGCATCGGAAACTATAACAAGTGTCACAGGAATGGTTCAAAACATAGACAGTAAGAGGAGTCAGTCTTCTTGTACTTAAGTCGGCATTGTGCCTATTGTATTTAATTCCGTTGCAATTTCTGTAATTCGTCGTCAATAAGAATGTCCAAGTGATACAGTAAATCTGAAGTGACGCATTGGAAACTATAACTAGTGTCAAAGGAATGTTTCAAAACGTAGACAGTAAGAAGAGCCAGTCTTCTTGTACTTAAGACTTCATTGTGCCTTTTGTATTTAATTCCAATGCAATTTCTGTGTTTCGTCGTCAATAAGAAGGTCCAAGGGATACGGTAAACTTGACGTGAAGCATCGGAATCTAAAACTAGTGTCAGAGGAATGGTTCAAAACATAGACAGTAAGAAGAGCCAGTCTTCTTGTACTTAAGTCGGCATTGTGCCTTTTGAATTTAATTCCGATGCAATTTCTGTGTTTCGTCGTCAATACGAAGGCCCAAGGGATACAGTAAACCTGACGTGAAGCATCGGAAACTATAACTAGTGTCAAAGGAATGTTTCAAAACGTAGACAGTAAGAAGAGCCAGTCTTCTTGTACTTAAGACTTCATTGTGCCTTTTGTATTTAATTCCAATGCAATTTCTGTGTTTCGTCGTCAATAAGAAGGTCCAAGGGATACGGTAAACTTGACGTGAAGCATCGGAATCTAAAACTAGTGTCAGAGGAATGGTTCAAAACATAGACAGTAAGAAGAGCCTGTCTTCTTGTACTTAAGTCAGCATTGTGCCTTTTGTATTTAATTCCGAGGCAATTTCTGTAATTCGTCGTCAATAAGAATGTCCAAGTGATACAGTAAATCTGAAGTGACGCATCGGAAACTATAACTAGTGTCAAAGGAATGTTTCAAAACGTAGACAGTAAGAAGAGCCAGTCTTCTTGTACTTAAGTCTTCATTGTGCCTTTTGTACTTAATTCCAATGCAATTTCTGTGTTTCGTCGTCAATAAGGAGGTCCAAGGGATACAGTAAACCTGAAGTGAATCATCGGAACCTATAACTTGTGTCACAGGAATGGTTCAAAACATAGACAGTAAGTAGAGCCAGTCGTCTTGCAATTAAGTCGGCATTGTGCCTTTTGTATTTAATTCCGATGCAATTTCTGTGTTTCGTCCACAATACGAAGGCCCAAGGGATACAGTAAACCTGACGTGAAGCATCGGAATCTATAACTAGTGTCACTGGAATGGTTCAAAACATAGACAGTAAGAGGTGCCAGTCTTCTTGTACTTAAGTCGGCATTGTGCCTTTTGTGTTTCATTCCGATGCAATTTCAGTGTTTCACCGTCAATAAGAAGGTCCAAGGGATACAGTAAACCTGACGTGAAGCATCGGAGTCTATAACTAGTGTCACAGGAATGGTTCAAAAATATAGACAGTAAGAAGAGCCTGTCTTCTTGTACTTAAGTCGGCATTGTGCCTTTTGTATTTAATTCCAAAGCAATTTCTGTGTTTCACCGTCAATAAGATGGTCCATGGGATACAGTCAACCTGAAGTGAAGCATCGGAATCTATAAGTAGTGTCACAGGAATGGTTCAACATAGACAGTAAGTAGAGTCAGTCATCTTGTACTTAAGTCGGCATTGTGCCTTTTGTATTTAATTCCGATGCAATTTCTGTGTTTCGTCGTCAATAAGAAGGTCCAAAGGATACAGTAAACCTGAAGTGAAGCATCGGAACCTGTAAGTAGTGTCACAGGAATGGTTCAAAGCATAGACAGTAAGAAGTGCCGGTCGTCTTGTACTTAAGTCGGCATTGTGCATTTTGTATTTAATTCCGAAGCAATTTCTGTGTTTCGTCATCAATAAGAAGGTCCATGGGGTTACAGTAAACCTGAAGTGAAGCATCGGAATCTATAACTAGTGTCACAGGAATGGTTCAAATTATAGACAGGAAGAAGAGCCAGTCTTCTTGTACTTAAGTCGGCATTGTATCTTTTGTATTTAATTCCGAATCAATATCTGTGTTTCGTCGTCAATAAGGAGGTCCAAGGGATACAGTAAAACCTGAAGTGAAGCATCGGAACCTATAACTTGTGTCACAGGAATGGTTCAAAACATAGGCAGTAAGTAGAGCAAGTCGTCTTGCAATTAAGTCGGCATTGTGCCTTTTGTATTTAATTCCGATGCAATTTCTGTGTTTCGTCGTCAATAAGAATTTCCAAGGGATACAGTCAACCTGAAGTGAAGCATCGGAATCTATAACTAGTGTCACAGGAATGGTTCAAAACATTGATAGTAAGAAGAGTCAGTCTTCTTGTACTTAAGTTGGCATTGTGCCTTTTGTATTTAATTCCGATGCAATTTCTGTGTTTCACCGTCACTAAGAAGGTCCAAAGGATACAGTCAACCTGAAGTGAAGCATTGGAATCTATAACTAGTGTCACAGGAATGGTTCAAAACATAGACAGTAAGAAGAGTCAGTCTTCTTGTACCTAAGTCGGCATTGTGCCTACTGTATTTAATTCCGAGGCAATTTCTGTGTTTCGTCGTCAATAAGAATGTCCAAGTGATACAGTAAATCTGAAGTGACGCATCGGAAACTATAACTTGTGTCACAGGAATGGTTCAAAACATAGACAGTAAGTAGAGCAAGTCGTCTTGCAATTAAGTCGGCATTGTGCCTTTTGTATTTAATTCCGATGCAATTTCTGTGTTTCGTCGTCAATACGAAGGTCCAAGGGATACAGTAAACTTGACGTGATGCATCGGAATCTAAAACTAGTGTCAGAGGAATGGTTCAAGACATAGACAGTAAGAAGAGCCAGTCTTCTTGTACTTAAGTCGGCATTGAGCCTTTTGAATTTAATTCCGATGCAATTTCTGTATTTCACCGTCACTAAGAAGGTCCAAAGGATACAGTCAACCTGAAGTGAAGCATCGGAATCTATAACTAGTGTCACAAGAATGGTTCAAAACATAGACAGTAAGAGGAGTCAGTCTTCTTGTACTTAAGTCGGCATTGTGCCTATTGTATTTAATTCCGAGGCAATTTATGTAATTCGTCGTCAATAAGAATGTCCAAGTGATTTAGTAAATCTGAAGTGAAGCATCGGAATCTATAACTAGTGTCACAGGAATGTTTCTAAACGTAGACAGTAGGAAGAGCCAGTCTTCTAGTACTTAAGTCGGCATTGTGCCTTTTGTATTTAATTCCGATGCAATTTCTGTGTTTCGTCGTCAATAAGAAGGTCCAAGGGATACAGTAAACCTGAAATGAAGCATAGGAATCTATAACTAGCGTCACAGGAATGGTTCAAAGACAGACAGTAAGAAGAGCCAGTCTTCATGTACTTTAGTCGGCATTGTGCCTTTTGCATTTAATTCCGATGCACTTTCTGTGTTTCGTCGTCAATAAGAAGGTAAAAGGGATACAGTAAACCTGAAGTGAACATCGGAATTTATAACTAGTGTCACAGGAATTGTTCAAAACATAGACAGTAAGAAGAGCCAGTGTTCTTGTACTTAAGTCGGTATTGTGCATTTTCTATTTAATTCCGATGCAATTTCTATGTTTCATCGTCAATACAAGGGTCCAAGCAATACAGTAAACATATAGCAAAGCATCGGAATTTATAACTAGTGTCACAGGAATGGTTCAAAACATAGACAGTAAGAAGAGCCAGTCTTCTTGTACTTAAGTCAGCATTGTGCCTTTTGTATTAAATTCCGAGGCAATTTCTGTGTTTCGTCGTCAATATGAAGGACCAAGGGATACATTAAACCTGAAGTGAAGAATCGGAAACTATAACTAGTGTCACAGGAATGGTTCAAAACATAGACAGTAAGAAGGGCCAGTCTTCTTGTACTTAAGTCGGCTTTTTGTATTTAATTCCGATGCAATTTCTGTGTTACATCATCAATGAGAAGGTCGAAGTGATACAGTAAACCTGAAGTGAAGCATCGGAATCTATAAGTAGTGTCACAGGAATGGTTCAAAACATAGACAGTAAGAAGAGCCAGTCTTCTTGTACTTAAGTCGGCATTGTGCCTTTTGTATTTAATTCCGATGCAATTTCTGTGTTTCGTCGTCAATAAGAAGGTCGAAGAGATTCAGTAAAACTGAAGTGAAGCATCGGAATCTATAAGTAGTGTCACAGGAATGGTTCAAAACAAAGACAGTGAGAAGAGCTAGTCTTCTTGTACTTAAGTCGGCATTGTGGCATTTGCATTTAATTCCGATGCAATTTCTGTGTTTCGTCGTCAATAAGAAGGTCCAAGGGACACAGTAAACATATAGTGAAGAATCGGAACCTAAAACTGGACTCACAGGAAATGTTCAAAACATGGTCAGTAAGATGAGTTAGTCTTCTTGTACTTAAGTCGGCATTGTGCCTTTTGTATTTAATTCCGAGGCAATTTCTTTGTTTCGTCGTCAATACGAATGTCCAAGGGATACAGTAAACCTGAGGTGTAGCATTGGAAACTATAACTAGTGTCACAGGAATGTTTCAAATCATAGACTGTAAGAAGAGCCAGTCTTCTTGTACTTAAGTCGGCATTGTGCCTTTTGTATTTAATTCCGATGCAATTTCTGTGTTACATCGTCAATAAGAAGGTCCAAGGGATACAATAAACATATAGTGAAGCATCGGAATTTAAAACTGGTCTCACAGGAAATGTTCAAAACATAGTCAGTAAGAAGAGTCAGTCTGCTTGTACTTAAGTCGGCATTGTGCCTTTTGCATTTAATTCCTATGCAATTTCTGTGTTTCGTCGTCAATAAAAAGGTCCAAGGGATACAGTAAACCTGAAGTGAAGCATCGGAATCTGTATTTAATGTCACAAAAATGGTTCAAAACATAGACAGTAAGAAGAACCAGTCTTCTTGTACTTAAGTCGGTATTGTGCCTTTTGTATTTAATTCCGATGCAATTTCTGTGTTTCGTCGTCAATAAGAAGGTCCAAGGGTTACAGAAAACCTGAAGTGAAACATCGGAATCTATTACAAGTGTCCCAGGAATGGTTCAAAACATAGACAGTAGGAAGAGCCAGTCATCTTGTACTTAAGTCGGCATTGTGCCTTTTGTATTCAATTCCGATGCAATATATGTGTTTCGTCGACAATAAGAAGGTCCAAGGGATACAGTAAACCTGAAGTGAAGCATCGGAATCTATAACTAGTGTCACAGGAATGGTTCAAAACACAGACAGTAAGAAGAGCCAGTCCTCTTGTACTTATGTCGGCATTGTGCCTTTTGTATTTAAATAAGTTGCAATATCTGTGTTTCGTCGTCAATAAGAAGGTCCAGGGGATACGGTAAACCTGAAGTGAAGCATCGGAATCTATAAGTAGTGTCACAGGAATAGTTCAAAACATAGACAGTAGGAAGAGCCAGACTTCTTGTACTTAAGTCGGCATTGTGGCTTCTGTATTTAATTCCGATGCAATTTCTGTGTTTCGTCGTCATTAAGAAGGTCCAAGGGATACAAAAAACCTGAAGTGAAGCATCGGAACCTATAACTAGTGTCACCTCACAGGAATGGTTCAAAGCATAGACAGTAACAAGAGTCAGTCATCTTGTACTTGAGTTGGCATTGTGCCTTTTGTATTTAATTCCGATGCAAATTCTGCGTTTCGGCGTCAATAAGAGAGCCCAAGGGATACAGTAAAACTGAAGTGAAGCATCGGAAACTATAACTAGTATCAGAGGAATGGTTCCAAACATAGACTGTAAGACGAGCTATTCTTCTTGTACTTATGTCAACATTGTGCCTTTTGTATTTAATTACGATGCAATTTCTGTGTTTCGTCGTCAATACGAAGGTCCAAAGGATACAGTAAACCTGAAGTGATGCATCGGAATCTATAACTAGTGTCACAGGAATGGTTCAAACATAGACAGTAAGAAGAGTCAGTCTACTTGTACTTAAGTCGGCATTGTGCCTTTTGTAATTGATTCCGATGCAATTTCTGTGTTACGTCGTCAATACGAAGGTCCAAGGGATACAGTAAACCTGAAGTGAAGCATGGGAATCTATAACTAGTGTCACAGGAATGATTCAAAGCATAGACAGTAAGAAGAGCCAGTCTTCTTGTACTTAAGTCGGCATTGTGGCTTTTGTATTTAATTCCGATTCAATTTATGTGATTCGTCAACAATAAGAAGGTCCAAGTGATACAGTAAACCTGAAGTGAAGCATCGGAATCTATAACTAGTGTCACAGGAATGGTTCAAAACATAGACAGTATGAAGAGTCAGTCTTCTAATACTTATGTCGGCATTGTGCCATTTGTATTTAATTCCGATGCAATTTCTGTGTTTCATCGTCAATAAGAAGGTCCAAGGGATACAGGAAACCTGAAGTAAAGCATCGGAATCTATAACTAGTGTCACAGGAATGGTTCAAAGCATAGACAGTAAGAAGAGTCAGTCTTCTAGTACTTAAGTCGGCATTGTGCCGTTTGTATTTAATTCCGATGCAATTTCTGTGTTTCTTCGTCAGCAAGATCGTCAGAGGGATACAGTAAAACTGAGGTGAAGCATCGGAAACTATAACTAGTGTCACAGGAATGGTTCAAAACACAGACAGTAAGAAGAGTCAGTCTTCTTGTACTTAAGTCGGCATTGTGCCTTTTGCATTTAATTCCGATGCAATTTCTGTGTTTCATCGTCAATAAGAAGGTCAGAGGGATACAGTAAACCTGAAGTGAAGCATCGGATTCTATAACTAGTGTCACCGGAATGATTCAAAGCATAGACAGTAAGAAGAGCCAGTCTTCTTGTACTTAAGTCGGCATTGTGGCTTTCGTATTTAATTCCGATTCAATTTATGAGATTCGTCAACAATAAGAAGGTCCAAGTGATACAGTAAACCTGAAGTGAAGCATCGGAATCTATAACTAGTGTGACTGGATAGGTTCATAACATAGGCAGTAGGAAGAGCCAGTCTTCTTGTACTTAAGTCGGCATTGTGCCTTTTGTATTTAATTCCGATTCTTTTTCTGTGTTTCGTCGTCAATAAGATGGTCCAAGTGATACAGTAAACCTGAAGTGAAGGATCGGAATCTATTAGTACTGACACAGGATTGGTTCAAAACATAGCGAGTTAGAAGTGCCAGTCTTCTTGTACTTAAGTCATCATTGTGTTTTTTGTATTTAATTCCGATGCAATTTCGGTGTTTCATCGTCAATAAGAAGGTCAGAGGGATACAGTAAACCTGAAGTGAAGCATCGGAATCTATAACTTGTGTCACAGGAACGGTTCAAAACACAGACAGTAAGATGAGCCAGTCTTCTTGTACTTTAGTCGGCATTGTGCCTTTTGCATTTAATTCCGATGCACTTTCTGTGTTTCGTCGTCAATAAGAAGGTAAAAGGGATACAGTAAACCTGAAGTGAACATCGGAATTTATAACTAGTGTCACAGGAATTGTTCAAAACATAGACAGTAAGAAGGGCCAGTGTTCTTGTACTTAAGTCGGTATTGTGCCTTTTCTATTTAATTCCGATGCAATTTCTATGTTTCATCGTCAGTACAAGGGTCCAAGCAATACAGTAAACATATAGCAAAGCATCGGAATTTATAACTAGTGTCACAGGAATGGTTCAAATCATAGACAATAAGAAGAGCCAGTCTTCATGTACTTAAGTCGGCCTTTTGTATTTAATTCCGATGCAATTTCTGTGTATCGTCGTCAATAAGAAGATTCAAGGGATACAGTAAACCTGAAGTGAAGCATCGGAATGTATAATTAGTGTCACAGGAATGGTTCAAAACATAGACAGTAAGAAGAGCCAGTCTTCTTGTACTTATGTCAGCATTGTGCCTTTTGTATTAATTTCCGAGGCAATTTCTGTGTTTCGTCGTCAATAAGAAGGACCAAGGGATACAGTAAACCTTACGTGAAGCATCGGAATCTATAAGTAATGTCACAGGAATGGTTCAAAACATAGTCAGTAAGAAGAGCCAGTCTTCTTGTACTTAAGTCAGCATTGTGCCTTTTGTATTAAATTCCGAGGCAATTTCTGTGTTTCGTCGTCAATATGAAGGACCAAGGGATACATTAAACCTGAAGTGAAGCATCGGAATCTATAACTAGTGTCACAGGAATGGTTCAAAACATAAACAGTAAGAAGGGCAAGTCTTCTTGTACTTAAGTCTAATTTTTGTATTTAATTCCGATGCAATTTCTGTGTTACATCGTCAATAAGAAGGTCGAAGTGATACAGTAAACCTGAAGTGAAGCACCGGAATCTATAAGTAGTGTCACAGGAATGGTTCAAAACATAGACAGTGAGAAGAGCCAGTCTTCTTGTACTTAAGTCGGCATTGTGGCTTTTGCATGTAATTCCGATGCAATTTCTGTGTATCGTCGTCAATAAGAATGTTCAAGGGATACAGTAAACCTGAAATGAAGCATCGGAATGTATAACTAGTGTCACAGGAATGGTTCAAAAAAAATAGACAGTAAGAAGAGCCAGTCTTCTTGTACTTAAGTCGGGATTGTGCCTTTTGTATTTAATTCCGATGCAATTTCTGTGTTTCGTCGTCAATAAGAAGGTCGAAGAGATACAGTAAACCTGATGTGAAGCATCGGAATCTGTAAGTAGTGTAACAGGAATGGTTCAAAATATAGACAGTGAGAAGAGCCAGTCTTCTTGTACTTAAGTCGGCATTGTGGCTTTTGCATTTAATTCCGATGCAATTTCTGTGTTTCGTCGTCAATAAGAAGGTCCTAGGGACACAGTAAACATATAGTGAAGCATCGGAACCTAAAACTGGTCTCACAGGAAATGTTCAAATCATAGACAGTAAGAAGAGTCAGTCTTCTAGTACTTAAGTCGGCATTGTGCCTTTTGTATTTAATTCCGATGCAATTTCTGTATTTCGTCGTCAGCAAGAAGGTCAGAGGGATACAGTAAAACTGAGGTGAAGCATCGGAATCTATAACTAGTGTCACAGGAATGGTTCAAAACACAGACAGTAAGATGAGTCAGTCTTCTTGTACTTAAGTCGGCATTGTGCCTTTTGCATTTAATTCCGATGCAATTTCTGTGTTTCATCGTGAATATGAAGGTCAGAGGGATACAGTAAACCTGAAGTGAAGCATCGGATTCTATAACTAGTGACACCGGAATGGTTTAATCATAGATAGTAAGAAGAGTCAGTCCTCTTGTACTTAGGTCAGCATTGTGCCTTTTGTATTTAATTCCGATGCAATTTCTGCGTTACATCGTCAATAAGAAGGTCCAAGGGAAACAGCAAACCTGAAGTCAAGCATCGAAATCTATAACTAGTGTGACTGGAAAGGTTCATAACATAGGCAGTAGGAAGAGCCAGTCTTCTTGTACTTAAGTCGGCATTGTGCCTTTTGTATTTAATTCCGATTCAATTTCTGTGTTTCGTCGTCAATGAGATGGTCCAAGTGATACAGTAAACCTGAAGTGAAGCATCGGAATCTATAAGTACTGACACAGGATTGGTTCAAAACATAGCGAGTTAGAAGAGCCAGTCTTCTTGTACTTAAGTCGGCATTGTGTTTTTTGTATTTAATTCCGATGCAATTTCGATGTTTCATCGTCAATAAGAAGGTCAGAGGGATACAGTAAACCTGAAGTGAAGCATCGGAATCTATAACTAGTGTCACAGGAACGGTTCAAAACATAAACAGTAAGAAGAGTCAGTCTTCTTGTACTTAAGTCGGTATTGTGCCTTTTGCATTTAATTCCGATGCAATTTCTGTGTTTCATCGACAATAAGAAGGTCAGAGGGATACAGTAAACCTGAAGTGAAGCATCGGAATCTATAACTAGTGTCACCGGAATGGTTCAAATCATAGACAGTAAGAAGAGTCAGTCCTCTTGTACTTAGGTCGGCATTGTGCCCTTTGTGTTTAATTCCGATATAATTTCTGTGTTACATCGTCAATAACAAGGTCCAAGGGATACAGTAAACCTGAAGTGAAGCATCGGAATTTATAACTAGTGTCAGAGGAATTGTTGAAATCATAGGCAGTAAGAAGAGCCAGTCTTCTTGTACTTAAGTCGGCATTGTGCCTTTTGTATTTAATTCCGATGAAATTTCTGTGTTTCGTCGTCAATAAGAATGTCCAAGGGATACAGTAAACTTGAAGTGAAGCATCGGAATCTATAACTAGTGTCACGGGAATGGTTCAAAACATAGACAGTCAGAAGAGTCAGTCTTCTTGTACATAAGTCGGCATTGTGCCCTTTGTATTTAATTCCGATGCAATTTCCGTGTTTCATCGTCAATAAGAAGGTCAGAGGGACACATTAAACCTGAAGTGAAGCATTGGAATCTATAACTAGTGTCACAGGAATGGTTGAAAACATAGACAGTAAGAAGGGCCAGTCATCTTGTACTTCAGTCGGCATTGTGCCTTTTGTATTTAGTTCCGATGCAATTTCTGTGTTTCGTCGTCATTAAGAATGTCCAAGGGATACAGTAAACCTGAAGTGAAACATCGGAATCTATAACTAGTGTCACTGGAATGGTTCAAAACAAAGATAGTGAGAAGAGCCAGTCTTCTTGTACTTAAGTCGGCATTGTGCCTTTTGTATTTAATTCCGATGCAATTTCTGTGTTTCATCGTCAATAAGAAGGTCAGAGGGAAACAGTAAACTGGAAGTGAAGCACCGGAATCTATAACTAGTGTCAAAGGAATGGTTCAAAACATAGACAGTCAGAAATGTCAGTCTTCTTGTACTTAAGTCGACATTGTGCGTTTTGTATTTAATTCCGATTCAATTTCTGTGTTTCGCCGTCAATGGGAAGGTCCAAGGGATACAGTAAACCTAAAGTGAAGCATCAGAATCTATAACTAGTGTCACAGGAATGGTTCAAAGCATAGACAGTAAGAAGAGCCAGTCTTCTTGCACTTAAGTCGGCATTGTGGCTTTTGTATTTAATTCCGATTCAATTTATGTGATTTGTCAACAAAAAGACGGTCCAAGTGATACAGTAAACCTGAAGTGAAGCATCGCAAACTACAACTCGTGTCACAGGAATGGTTCAAAACATAGTCAGTAAGAAGAGTCAGTCTTCTTGTACTTAAGTCGGCATTGTGCCTTTTGTATTTAATTCCGATGCAATTTCTGTGTTTCATCGTCAATAAGAAGGTCAGAGGGAAACAGTAAACCGGAAGTGAAGCATCGGAATCTATAACTAGTGTCACAGGAATGTATCAAAGCATAGACAGTAAGAAGAGTCAGTCTTCTTGTACTTAAGTCGGCATTGTGCCTTTTGTTTTTAATTCCGATTCAATTTCTGTGTTTCGACGTCAATAAGAAGGTCCAAGGGATACAGTAAACCTGAAGTGAAGCATCAGAATCCATAACTAGTGTAACAGGAATGGTTCAAAGCATAGACAGGAAGAAGAGTCAGTCTTCTAGTACTTAAGTCGGCATTGTGCCTATTGTATTTAATTCCGATGCAATTTCTGTGTTTCGTCGTCAGCAAGAAGGACAGAGGGATACAGTAAAACTGAGGTGAAGCATCGGAATCTATAACTAGTGTCACAGGAATGTTGCAAAACATAAACAGTAAGAAGAGTCAGTCTTCTTGTACTTTAGTCGGCATTGTGCCTTTTGCATTTAATTCCGATGCAATTTCTGTGTTTCATCGTCAATAAGAAGGTCAGAGGGATACAGTAAACCTGAAGTGAAGCATCGGAATCTATAACTAGTGTCACAGGAATGGTTCAAAACATAGACAGTCATAAATGTCAGTCTTCTTGTACTTAAGTCGATATTGTGCCATTTGTATTTAATTCCGATTCAATTTCTGTGTTTCGTCGTCAATGGGAAGGTCAGAGGGAAACAGTAAACTGGAAGTGAAGCATCGGAATCTATAAATAGTGTCGCAGGAATGGATCAAAACATAGACTGTAAGAAGAGTCAGTCTTCCTGTACTTATATCGGCATTGTGCCTTCTGTTTTTAATTCCGATTCAATTTCTGTGTTTCGACGTCAATAAGAAGGTCCTAGGGATACAGTAAACCTGAAGTGAAGCATCGGAATCCATAACTAGTGTCATAGGAATGGTTCAAAGCATAGACAGGAAGAAGAGTCAGTCTTCTAGTACTTAAGTCGGCATTGTGCCTGTTGTATTTAATTCCGATGCAATTTCTGTGTTTCGTCGTCAGCAAGAAGGACAGAGGGATACAGTAAAACTGAGGTGAAGCATCGGAATCTATAAGTAGTGTCACAGGAATGGTTCAAAGCATTGACAGTAAGAATTGTCAGTTATCTTGTACTTAAGTTGGCATTGTGCCTTTTGCATTTAATTCCGATGCAATTTCTGTGTTTCATCGTCAATAAGATGGTCAGAGGGATACAGTAAACCTGAAGTGAAGCATCGGAATCTATAACTAGTGTCACCGGAATGGTTCAAAACATAGACAGTAACAAGAGTCAGTCCTCTTGTACTTAGGTCGGCATTGTGCCTTTTGTATTTAATTTGATGCAATTTCTGGGTTACATCGTCAGTAACAAGGTCCAAGGGATACGGTAAACCTGAACTGAAGCATCGGAATTTATAACTAGTGTCAGAGAAATGGTTGAAAACATAGACAGTAAGAAGAGACAGTCTTCTTGTACTTAAGTCGGCATTGTGCCTTTTGTATTCAATTCCGTTGATATTTCTGTGTTTCGTCGTCAATAAGAATGTCCAAGAGATACAGTAAACTTGAAGTGAAGCATCGGAATCTATAACTAGTGTCACTGGAATGGTTCAACATATAGACAGTCAGAAGTGTCAGTCTTCTTGTACATAAGTCGGCATTGTGCCTTTTGTATTTAATTCCGATACAATTTCTGTGTTTCATCGTCAATAAGAAGGTCAGAGGGAGACAGTAAACCTGAAGTGAAGCATTGGAATCTATAACTAGTGTCACAGGAATGGTTGAAAACATAGATAGTAAGAAGAGCCAGTCTTCTTGTACTTAAGTCGGCATTGTGCCTTTTGTATTTGATTCCGATGCAATTTCTGAGTTTCATCGTCAATAAGAAGGTCAGAGGGAAACAGTACTGGAAGTGAAGCATCGGAATCTATAACTAGTGTCACAGGAATGGTTCAAAACATAGACAAACAGAAATGTCAGTCTTCTTGTACTTAAGTCGGCATCGTGCCTTTTGTATTTAATTCCGATTCAATTTCTGTGTTTCGTCGTCAATGGGAAGGTCCAAGGGATACAGTAAACCTAAAGTGAAGCATCAGAATCTATAACTAGTGTCACAGGAATGGTTCAAAGCATAGACAGTAAGAAGAGCCAGTCTTCTTGTACTTAAGTCGGCATTGTGGCTTTTGTATTTAATTCCGATTCCATTTATGTGATTCGTCAACAAAATGAAGGTCTAAGTGATACAGTAAACCTGAAGTGAAGCATTGCAAACTACAACTAGTGTCACAGGAATGGTTCAAACATAGACAGTAAGAAGAGTCAGTCTTCTTGTACTTAAGTCAGCAATGTGCCTTTTGTATTTAATTCCGATGCAATTTCTGTGTTTCATCATCAATAAGAAGGTCAGAGGGAAACAGTAAACCGGAAGTGAAGCATCGGAATCTATAACTAGTGTCACAGGAATGGATCAAAACATAAACAGTAAGAAGAGTCAGTTTTCTTGTACTTAAGTCGGCATTGTGCCTTTGGTTTCTAATTCCGACTCAATTTCTGTGTTTCGACGTTAATAAGAAGGTCCAAGGGATACAGTAAACCTGAAGTGAAGCATCGGAATCCATAACTAGTGTCGCAGGAATGGTTCAAAGCATAGACAGGAAGAAGAGTCAGTCTTCTAGTACTTAAGTCGGCATTGTGACTATTGTATTTAATTCCGATGCAATTACTGTGTTTCGTCGTCAGCAAGAAGGACAGAGGGATACAGTAAAACTGAGGTGAAGCATCGGAATCTATAACTAGTGTCACAGGAATGGTTCAAAACATAGACAGTAAGAATTGTCAGTCCTCTTGTACTTAAGACGGCATTGTGCCTTTTGCATTTAATTCCGATGCAATTTCTGTGTTTCATCGTCAATAAGATGGTCAGAGGGATACAGTAAACCTGAAGTGAAGCATCGGAATCTATAACTAGTGTCACCGGAATGGTTCAAACATAGACATTAAGAAGAGTCAGTCTTCTTGTACTTGAGTCGGCATTGTGACTTTTGTATTGAAGTCCGATGCAATTTCTGTGTTTCATCGTCAATAAGATGGTCAGAGGGATACAGTAAACCTGAAGTGAAGCATTGCAAACTACAACTAGTGTCACAGGAATGGTTCAAACATAGACAGTAAGAAGAGTCAGTCTTCTTGTACTTAAGTCGGCATTGTGCCTTTTGTATTTAATTCCGATGCAATTTCTGTGTTTCATCATCAATAAGAAGGTCAGAGGGAAACAGTAAACCGGAAGTGAAGCATCGGAATCTATAACTAGTGTCACAGGAATGGATCAAAACATAGACAGTAAGAAGAGTCAGGTTTCTTGTACTTAAGTCGGCATTGTGCCTTTGGTTTCTAATTCCGATTCAATTTCTGTGTTTCGACGTTAATAAGAAGGTCCAAGGGATACAGTAAACCTGAATTGAAGCATCGGAATCCATAACTAGTGTCACAGGAATGGTTCAAAGCATAGACAGGAAGAAGAGTCAGTCTTCTTGTACTTAAGTCGGAATTGTGCCTTTTGTATTTAATTCCGTTGAAATTTCTGTGTTTCGTCGTCAATAAGAATGTCCAAGGGATACAGTAAACTTGAAGTGAAGCATCGAAATCTATAACTAGTGTCACTGGAATGGTTCAAAACATAGACAGTCAGAAGAGTCAGTCTTCTTGTACATAAGTCGGCATTGTGCCTTTTGTATTTAATTCCGATACAATTTCTGTGTTTCATCGTCAATAAGAAGGTCAGAGGGATACAGTAAACCTGAAGTGAAGCATTGGAATCTATAACTAGTGTCACTGGAATGGTTGAAAACATAGACAGTAAGAAGAGTCAGTCTTCTTGTACTTAAGTCGGCATTGTGCCTTTTGTATTTAATTCCGATGCAATTTCTGTGTTTCATCATCAATAAGAAGGTCAGAGGGAAACAGTAAACCGGAAGTGAAGCATCGGAATCTATAACTAGTGTCACAGGAATGGATCAAAACATAGACAGTAAGAAGAGTCAGGTTTCTTGTACTTAAGTCGGCATTGTGCCTTTGGTTTCTAATTCCGATTCAATTTCTGTGTTTCGACGTTAATAAGAAGGTCCAAGGGATACAGTAAACCTGAATTGAAGCATCGGAATCCATAACTAGTGTCACAGGAATGGTTCAAAGCATAGACAGGAAGAAGAGTCAGTCTTCTTGTACTTAAGTCGGAATTGTGCCTTTTGTATTTAATTCCGTTGAAATTTCTGTGTTTCGTCGTCAATAAGAATGTCCAAGGGATACAGTAAACTTGAAGTGAAGCATCGAAATCTATAACTAGTGTCACTGGAATGGTTCAAAACATAGACAGTCAGAAGAGTCAGTCTTCTTGTACATAAGTCGGCATTGTGCCTTTTGTATTTAATTCCGATACAATTTCTGTGTTTCATCGTCAATAAGAAGGTCAGAGGGATACAGTAAACCTGAAGTGAAGCATTGGAATCTATAACTAGTGTCACTGGAATGGTTGAAAACATAGACAGTAAGAAGGGCCAGTCATCTTGTACTTCAGTCGGCATTGTGCCTTTTGTATTTACTTCCGATGCAATTTCTGTGTTTCGTCGTCAATAAGAATGTCCAAGGGATACAGTAAACCTGAAGTGAAACATCGGAATCTATAACTAGTGTCACTGGAATGGTTCAAAACATAGACAGTAAGAAGAGCAAGTCTTCTTTTACTTAAGTCGGCATTGTGCCTTTTGTATTTATTTCCGATGCAATTTCTGAATTTCATCGTCAATAAGAAGGTCAGAGGGAAACAGTACTGGAAGTGAAGCATCGGAATCTATAACTACTGTCACAGGAATGGTTCAAAACATAGACAAACAGAAATGTCAGTCTTCTTGTACTTAAGTCGGCATCGTGCCTTTTGTATTAAATTCCGATTCAATTTCTGTGTTTCGTCGTCAATGGGAAGGTCCAAGGGATACAGTAAACCTAAAGTGAAGCATCAGAATCTATAACTAGTGTCACAGGAATGGTTCAAAGCATAGACAGTAAGAAGAGCCAGTCTTCTTGTACTTAAGTCGGCATTGTGGCTTTTGTATTTAATTCCGATTCCATTTATGTGATTCGTCAACAAAAAGAAGGTCTAAGTGATACTGTAAACCTGAAGTGAAGCATTGCAAACTACAACTAGTGTCACAGGAATTTTTCAAAACGTAGACAGTAAGAAGAGTCAGTCTTCTTGTACTTAAGTCGGCATTGTGCCTTTTGTATTTAATTTCGAAGCAATTTCTGTGTTTCATCATCAATAAGAAGGTCAGAGGGAAACAGTAAACCGGAAGTGACGCATCGGAATCTATAACTAGTGTCACAGGAATGGATCAAAACATAGACAGTAGGAAGAGTCAGTTTTCTTGTACTTAAGTCGGCATTGTGCCTTTGGTTTCTAATTCCGATGCTGTTTCTGTGTTTCGACGTTAATAAGAAGGTCCAAGGGATACAGTAAACCTGAAGTGAAGCATCGGAATCCATAACTAGTGTCACAGGAATGGTTCAAATCATAGACAGGAAGAAGAGTCAGTCTTCTAGTACTTAAGTCGGCATTGTGCCTATTGTATTTAATTCCGTTGCAATTACTGTGTTTCGTCGTCAGCAAGAAGGACAGAGTGATACAGTAAAACTGAGGTGAAGCATCGGAATCTATAACTAGTGTCACAGGAATGGTTCAAAACATAGACAGTAAGAATTGTCAGTCCTCTTGTACTTAAGACGGCATTGTGCCTTTTGCATTTAATTCCGATGCAATTTCTGTGTTTCATCGTCAATAAGATGGTCAGAGGGATACAGTAAACCTGAAGTGAAGCATCGGATTCTATAACTAGTGTCACCGGAATGGTTCAAACATAGACATTAAGAAGAGTCAGTCTTCTTGTTCATGAGTCGGCATTGTGACTTTTGTATTGAAGTCCGATGCAATTTCTGTGTATCATCGTCAATAAGAAGGTCAGAGGGATACAGTAAACCTGAAGTGAAGCATTGGAATCTATAACTAGTGTCACGGGAATGGTTGAAAACATAGACAGTAAGAAGGGCCAGTCATCTTGTACTTCAGTCGGCTTTGTGCCTTTTGTATTTAATTCCGATGCAACTTCTGTGTTTCTTCGTCAATAAGAAGGTCTGAGGGAAACAGTAAACTGGAAGTGGAGCATCGGAATCTATAACTAGTGTCACAGGAATGGTACAAAACATAGACAATAAGAAGAGTCAGTCTTCTTGTACTTAAGTCGGCATTGTGCCTTTTGTATTTAATTCCGAATAAATTTCTGTGTTTCGTCGTCAATAAGAAAGTCCAAGGGATACAGTGAACCTGAAGTGAAGCATCGGAATCTATAACTAGTGTCACAGGAATGGTTCAAAACATAGAGAGTTAGAAGAGCCAGTCTTCTTGTACTTAAGTCGGCATTGTGCCTTTTGCATTTAATTCCTATGCAATTTCTGTGTTTCGTCGTCAATAAGAGAGCCCAAGGGATACAGTAAACCTGAAGTGATGCATCGGAATCTATAACTAGTATCACAGGAATGGTTCCTATCATAGACAGTAAGAAGAGCTATTCTTCTTGTACTTAAGTCAGCATTGTGCATTTTGTATTTAATTCCGATGCAATTTCTGTGTTTCGTCGTCAATAGGAAGGTCCAAAGGATACAGTAAACCTGAAGTGAAGCATCGGAATCTATAACTAGTGCCACAGGAATGGTTCAAAACATAGACAGTAAGAGGAGTCAGTCTTCTTGTACTTAAGTCGGCATTGGGCCTTTTGTAATTGATTCCGATGCAATTTCTGTGTTTCGTCGTCATTAAGAAGGTCCAAGGGATACAGTATACCTGAAGTGAAGCATCGGAATCTATAAATAGTGTCTCAGGAATGGTTCAAATCATAGACAGTAAGAAGAGCCAGTCTTCTTGCACTTAAGTCGGCATTGTCGCCTTTGTATTTAATTCCGATTCAATTTATGTGATTCGTCAACAATAAGAAAGTCCAAGTGATACAGGAAACCTGAAGTGAAGCATCGGAATCTATAACTAGTGTCACAGGAATGGTTCAAAACATAGACAGTCAGAAATGTCAGTCTTCTTGTACTTAAGTTGATATTGTGCCTTTTGTATTTAATTCCGATTCAATTTCTGTGTTTCGTCGTCAATGGGAAGGTCAGAGGGAAACAGTAAACCGGAAGTGAAGCATCGGAATCTATAAATAGTGTCACAGGAATGGATCAAAACATAGACTGTAAGAAGAGTCAGTCTTCCTGTACTTATATCGGCATTGTGCCTTCTGTTTTTAATTCCGATTCAATTTCTGTGTTTCGACGTCAATAAGAAGGTCCAAGGGATACAGTAAACCTGAAGTGAAGCATCGGAATCCATAACTAGTGTCATAGGAATGGTTCAAAGCATAGACAGGAAGAAGAGTCAGTCTTCTAGTACTTAAGTAGGCATTGTGCCTGTTGTATTTAATTCCGAAGCAAATTTCTGTGTTTCGTCGTCAGCAAGAAGGACAGAGGGATACAGTAAAACTGAGGTGAAGCATCGGAATCTATAACTAGTGTCACAGGAATGGTTCAAAACATAGACAGTAAGAATTGTCAGTCCTCTTGTACTTAAGTCGGCATTGTGCCTTTTGCATTTAATTCCGCTTCAATTTCTGTGTTTCATCGTCAATAAGATGGTCAGAGGGATACAGTAAACCTGAAGTGAAGCATCGGAATCTATAACTAGTGTCACCGGAATGGTTCAAAACATAGACAGTAACAAGAGTCAGTCCTCTTGTACTTAGGTCGGCATTGTGCCTTTTGTATTTAATTTGATGCAATTTCTGGGTTACATCGTCAATAACAAGGTCCAAGGGATACGGTGAACCTGAAGTGAAGCATCGTAATTTATAACTAGTGTCAGAGAAATGGTTGAAAACATAGACAGTAAGAAGAGACAGTCTTCTTGTACTTAAGTCGGCATTGTGCCTTTTGTATTTAATTCCGTTGAAATTTCTGTGTTTCGTCGTCAATAAGAATGTCCAAGGGATACAGTAAACTTGAAGTGAAGCATCGGAATCTATAACTAGTGTCACTGGAATGGTTCAAAACATAGACAGTCAGAAGAGTCAGTCTTCTTGTACATAAGTCGGCATTGTGCCTTTTGTATTTAATTCCGATACAATTTCTGTGTTTCATCGTCAATAAGAAGGTCAGAGGGATACAGTAAACCTGAAGTGAAGCATTGGAATCTATAAATAGTGTCACAGGAATGGTTAAAAACATAGACAGTAAGAAGGGCCAGTCATCTTGTACTTCAGTCGGCATTGTGCCTTTTGTATTTAGTTCCGATGCAATTTCTGTGTTTCGTCGTCAATAAGAATGTCCAAGGGATACAGTAAACCTGAAGTGAAACATCGGAATCTATAACTAGTGTCACTGGAATGGTTCAAAACATAGACAGTAAGAAGAGCCAGTCTTCTTGTACTTAAGTCGGCATTGTGCCTTTTGTATTTAATTCCGATGCAATTTCTGAGATTCATCGTCAATAAGAAGGTCAGAGGGAAACAGTAAACCGGAAGTGAAGCATCGGAATCTATAACTAGTGTCACAGGAATGGATCAAAACATAGACAGTAAGATGAGTCAGTTTTCTTGTACTTAAGTCGGCATTGTGCCTTTGGTTTCTAATTCCGATTCAATTTCTGTGTTTCGACGTTAATAAGAAGGTCCAAGGGATACAGTAAACCTGAAGTGAAGCATCGGAACCCATAACTAGTGTCACAGGAATGGTTCAAAGCATAGACAGGAAGAAGAGTCAGTCTTCTAGTACTTAAGTCGGCATCGTGCCTATTGTATTTAATTCCGATGCAATTACTGTGTTTCGTCGTCAGCAAGAAGGACAGAGGGATACAGTAAAACTGAGGTGAAGCATCGGAATCTATAACTAGTGTCACAGGAATGGTTCAAAACATAGACAGTAAGAATTGCCAGTCCTCTTGTACTTAAGACGGCATTGTGCCTTTTGCATTTAATTCCGATGCTATTTCTGTGTTTCATCGTCAATAAGATTGTCAGAGGGATACAGTTAACCTGAAGTGAAGCATCGGAATCTATAACTAGTGTCACCGGAATGGTTCAAACATAGACATTAAGAAGAGTCAGTCTTCTTGTTCATGAGTCGGCATTGTGCCTTTTGTATTTAATTCCGATGCAATTTCTGAATTTCATCGTCAATAAGAAGGTCAGAGGGAAACAGTACTGGAAGTGAAGCATCGGAATCTATAACTACTGTCACAGGAATGGTTCAAAACATAGACAAACAGAAATGTCAGTCTTCTTGTACTTAAGTCGGCATCGTGCCTTTTGTATTAAATTCCGATTCAATTTCTGTGTTTCGTCGTCAATGGGAAGGTCCAAGGGATACAGTAAACCTAAAGTGAAGCATCAGAATCTATAACTAGTGTCACAGGAATGGTTCAAAGCATAGACAGTAAGAAGAGCCAGTCTTCTTGTACTTAAGTCGGCATTGTGGCTTTTGTATTTAATTCCGATTCCATTTATGTGATTCGTCAACAAAAAGAAGGTCTAAGTGATACTGTAAACCTGAAGTGAAGCATTGCAAACTACAACTAGTGTCACAGGAATTTTTCAAAACATAGACAGTAAGAAGAGTCAGTCTTCTTGTACTGAAGTCGGCATTGTGCCTTTTGTATTTAATTTCGAAGCAATTTCTGTGTTTCATCATCAATAAGAAGGTCAGAGGGAAACAGTAAACCGGAAGTGAAGCATCGGAATCTATAACTAGTGTCACAGGAATGGATCAAAACATAGACAGTAGGAAGAGTCAGTTTTCTTGTACTTAAGTCGGCATTGTCCCTTTGGTTTCTAATTCCGATGCAATTTCTGTGTTTCGACGTTAATAAGAAAGTCCAAGGGATACAGTAAACCTGAAGTGAAGCATCGGAATCCATAACTAGTGTCACAGGAATGGTTCAAAGCATAGACAGGAAGAAGAGTCAGTCTTCTAGTACTTAAGTCGGCATTGTGCCTATTGTATTTAATTCCGATGCAATTACTGTGTTTCGTCGTCAGCAAGAAGGACAGAGTGATACAGTAAAACTGAGGTGAAGCATCGGAATCTATAACTAGTGTCACAGGAATGGTTCAAAACATAGACAGTAAGAATTGTCAGTCCTCTTGTACTTAAGACGGCATTGTGCCTTTTGCATTTAATTCCGATGCAATTTCTGTGTTTCATCGTCAATAAGATGGTCAGGGGGATACAGTAAACCTGAAGTGAAGCATCGGATTCTATAACTAGTGTCACCGGAATGGTTCAAACATAGACATTAAGAAGAGTCAGTCTTCTTGTTCATGAGTCGGCATTGTGACTTTTGTATTGAAGTCCGATGCAATTTCTGTGTATCATCGTCAATAAGAAGGTCAGAGGGATACAGTAAACCTGAAGTGAAGCATTGGAATCTATAACTAGTGTCACGGGAATGGTTGAAAACATAGACAGTACGAAGGGCCAGTCATCTTGTACTTCAGTCGGCTTTGTGCCTTTTGTATTTAATTCCGATGCAATTTCTGTGTTTCATCGTCAATAAGAAGGTCTGAGGGAAACAGTAAACTGGAAGTGGAGCATCGGAATCTATAACTAGTGTCACAGGAATGGTTCAAAACATAGACAATAAGAAGAGACAGTCTTCTTGTACTTAAGTCGGCATTGTGCCTTTTGTATTTAATTCCGATGCAATTTCTGTGTTTCGTCGTCAATAAGAAAGTCCAAGGGATACAGTGAACCTGAAGTGAAGCATCGGAATCTATAACTAGTGTCACAGGAATGGTTCAAAACATAGAGAGTTAGAAGAGCCAGTCTTCTTGTACTTAAGTCGGCATTGTGCCTTTTGCATTTAATTCCTATGCAATTTCTGTGTTTCGTCGTCAATAAGAGAGCCCAAGGGATACAGTAAACCTGAAGTGATGCATCGGAATCTATAACTAGTATCACAGGAATGGTTCCTATCATAGACAGTAAGAAGAGCTATTCTTCTTGTACTTAAGTCAGCATTGTGCATTTTGTATTTAATTCCGACGCAATTTCTGTGTTTCGTCGTCAATGGGAAGGTCCAAAGGATACAGTAAACCTGAAGTGAAGCATCGGAATCTATAACTAGTGCCACAGGAATGGTTCAAAACATAGACAGTAAGAGGAGTCAGTCTTCTTGTACTTAAGTCGGCATTGGGCCTTTTGTAATTGATTCCGATGCAATTTCTGTGTTTCGTCGTCATTAAGAAGGTCCAAGGGATACAGTATACCTGAAGTGAAGCATCGGAATCTATAAATAGTGTCTCAGGAATGGTTCAAATCATAGACAGTAAGAAGAGCCAGTCTTCTTGCACTTAAGTCGGCATTGTCGCCTTTGTATTTAATTCCGATTCAATTTATGTGATTCGTCAACAATAAGAAAGTCCAAGTGATACAGGAAACCTGAAGTGAAGCATCGGAATCTATAAATAGTGTCACAGGAATGGATCAAACATAGACTGTAAGAAGAGTCAGTCTTCCTGTACTTATATCGGCATTGTGCCTTCTGTTTTTAATTCCGATTCAATTTCTGTGTTTCGACGTCAATAAGAAGGTCCAAGGGATACAGTAAACCTGAAGTGAAGCATCGGAATCCATAACTAGTGTCATAGGAATGGTTCAAAGCATAGACAGGAAGATGAGTCAGTCTTCTAGTACTTAAGTCGGCATTGTGCCTGTTGTATTTAATTCCGAAGCAAATTTCTGTGTTTCGTCGTCAGCAAGAAGGACAGAGGGATACAGTAAAACTGAGGTGAAACATCGGAATCTATAACTAGTGTCACAGGAATGGTTCAAAACATAGACAGTAAGAATTGTCAGTCCTCTTGTACTTAAGTCGGCATTGTGCCTTTTGCATTTAATTCCGCTTCAATTTCTGTGTTTCATCGTCAATAAGATGGTCAGAGGGATACAGTAAACCTGAAGTGAAGCATCGGAATCTATAACTAGTGTCACCGGAATGGTTCAAAACATAGACAGTAACAAGGGTCAATCCTCTTGTTCTTAGGTCGGCATTGTGCCTTTTGTATTTAATTTGATGCAATTTCTGGGTTACATCGTCAATAACAAGGTCCAAGGGATACGGTGAACCTGAAGTGAAGCATCGGAATTTATAACTAGTGTCAGAGAAATGGTTGAAAACATAGACAGTAAGAAGAGACAGTCTTCTTGTACTTAAGTCGGCATTGTGCCTTTTGTATTTAATTCCGTTGAAATTTCTGTGTTTCGTCGTCAATAAGAATGTCCAAGGGATACAGTAAACTTGAAGTGAAGCATCGGAATCTATAACTAGTGTCACTGGAATGGTTCAAAACAAAGACAGTCAGAAGAGTCAGTCTTCTTGTACATAAGTCGGCATTGTGCCTTTTGTATTTAATTCCGATACAATTTCTGTGTTTCATCGTCAATAAGAAGGTCAGAGGGATACAGTAAACCTGAAGTGAAGCATTGGAATCTATAACTAGTGTCACAGGAATGGTTAAAAACATAGACAGTAAGAAGGGCCAGTCATCTTGTACTTCAGTCGGCATTGTGCCTTTTGTATTTAGTTCCGATGCAATTTCTGTGTTTCGTCGTCAATAAGAATGTCCAAGGGATACAGTAAACCTGAAGTGAAACATCGGAATCTATAACTAGTGTCACTGGAATGGTTCAAAACATAGACAGTAAGAAGAGCCAGTCTTCTTGTACTTAAGTCGGCATTGTGCCTTTTGTATTTAATTCCGATGCAATTTCTGAGATTCATCGTCAATAAGAAGGTCAGAGGGAAACAGTAAACCGGAAGTGAAGCATCGGAATCTATAACTAGTGTCACAGGAATGGATCAAAACATAGACAGTAAGAAGAGTCAGTTTTCTTGTACTTAAGTCGGCATTGTGCCTTTGGTTTCTAATTCCGATTCAATTTCTGTGTTTCGACGTTAATAAGAAGGTCCAAGGGATACAGTAAACCTGAAGTGAAGCATCGGAACCCATAACTAGTGTCACAGGAATGGTTCAAAGCATAGACAGGAAGAAGAGTCAGTCTTCTAGTACTTAAGTCGGCATCGTGCCTATTGTATTTAATTCCGATGCAATTACTGTGTTTCGTCGTCAGCAAGAAGGACAGAGGGATACAGTAAAACTGAGGTGAAGCATCGGAATCTATAACTAGTGTCACAGGAATGGTTCAAAACATAGACAGTAAGAATTGTCAGTCCTCTTGTACTTAAGACGGCATTGTGCCTTTTGCATTTAATTCCGATGCAATTTCTGTGTTTCATCGTCAATAAGATTGTCAGAGGGATACAGTAAACCTGAAGTGAAGCATCGGAATCTATAACTAGTGTCACCGGAATGGTTCAAACATAGACATTAAGAAGAGTCAGTCTTCTTGTACATGAGTCGGCATTGTGACTTTTGTATTGAAGTCCGATGCAATTTCTGTGTATCATCGTCAATAAGAAGGTCAGAGGGATACAGTAAACCTGAAGTGAAGCATTGGAATCTATAACTAGTGTCACAGGAATGGTTGAAAACATAGACAGTAAGAAGGGCCAGTCATCTTGTACTTCAGTCGGCTTTGTGCCTTTTGTATTTAATTCCGATGCAATTTCTGTGTTTCATCGTCAATAAGAAGGTCTGAGGGAAACAGTAAACTGGAAGTGGAGCATCGGAATCTATAACTAGTGTCACAGGAATGGTTCAAAACATAGACAGTAAGAAGAGTCAGTCATCTTGTACTTCAGTCGGCTTGGTGCCTTTTGTATTTAATTCCGATGCAATTTCTGTGTTTCATCGTCAATAAGAAGGTCTGAGGGAAACAGTAAACTGGAAGTGGAGCATCGGAATCTATAACTAGTGTCACAGGAATGGTTCAAAACATAGACAGTAAGAAGAGCCAGTCTTCCTGTACTTAAGTCGGCATTGTGCCTTTTGCATTTAATTCCTATGCAATTTCTGTGTTTCGTCGTCAATAAGAGAGCCCAAGGGATACAGTAAACCTGAAGTGATGCATCGGAATCTATAACTAGTATCACAGGAATGGTTCCTATCATAGACAGTAAGAAGAGCTATTCTTCTTGTACTTAAGTCAGCATTGTGCATTTTGTATTTAATTCCGATGCAATATCTGTGTTTCGTCGTCAATAGGAAGGTCCAAAGATTACAGTAAACCTGAAGTGAAGCATCGGAATCTATAACTAGTGCCACAGGAATGGTTCAAAACATAGACAGTAAGAGAAGTCAGTCTTCTTGTACTTAAGTCGGCATTGGGCCTTTTGTAATTGATTCCGATGCAATTTCTGTGTTTCGTCGTCATTAAGAAGGTCCAAGGGATACAGTAAACCTGAAGTGAAGCATCGGTATCTATAAATAGTATCTCAGGAATGGTTCAAATCATAGACAGTAAGAAGAGCCAGTCTTCTTGCACTTAAGTCGGCATTGTCGCCTTTGTATTTAATTCCGATTCAATTTATGTGATTCGTCAACAATAAGAAAGTCCAAGTGATACAGGAAACCTGAAGTGAAGCATCGGAATCTATAACTAGTGTCACAGGTATGGTTCAAAACATAGACAGTAAGAACAGTCAGTCTTCTTGTACTTATGTCGGCATTGTGCCTTTTGTATTTAATTCCGATGCAATTTCTGTGTTTCGTCGTCAGCAAGAAGGTCAGAGGGATACAGTAAAACTGAGGTGAAGCATCGGAATCTATAACTAGTGTCACAGGAATGGTTCAAACCATGGACAGTAAGAAGAGTCAGTCTTCTAGTACTTAAGTCGGCATTTTGCCGTTTGCATTTAATTCCGATGCAATTTCTGAGTTTCATCGTCAATAAGAAGGTCAGAGGGAATCAGTAAACCGGAAGTGAAACATCGGAATCTATAACTAGTGTCACAGGAATGGTTAAAAGCATAGACAGTAAGAAGAGTCAGTCTTCTTGTACTTAAGTCGGCATTGTGCCTTTTGTTTTTAATTCCGATTCAATTTCTGTGTTTCGTCGTCAATACGAAGGTCCAAGGGATACAGTAAACCTGAAGTGAAGCATCGGAATCTATAACTAGTGTCACAGGAATGGTTCAAAGCATAGACAGTAAGAAGAGTCAGTCTTCTAGTACTTAAGTCGGCATTGTGCCTTTTGTATTTAATTCCGATGCAATTTCTGTGTTTCGTCGTCAGCAAGAAGGTCAGAGGGATACAGTAAAACTGAGGTGAAGCATCGGAATCTATAACTAGTGTCACAGGAATGGTTCACACCAGGGACAGTAAGAAGAGTCAGTCTTCTAGTACTTAAGTCGGCATTTTGCCGTTTGCATTTAATTCCGATGCAATTTCTGTGTTTCATCGTCAATAAGAAGGTCAGAGGGATACAGTAAACCTGAAGTGAGGCATCGGAATCTATAACTAGTGTCACCGGAATGGTTTAAAACATAGACAGTAAGAAGAGTCAGTCCTATTGTACTTAGGTCGGCATTGAGCCATTTGTATTTAATTCCGATGCAATTTCTATGTTACATCGTCAATAAGAAGGTCCAAGTGATACAGTAAACCTGAAGTGAAGCATCGGAATCTATAACTAGAGTGACAGGAATGGTTCATAACATTGGCAGTAAGAAGAGAGAGTCTTCTTGTACTTAAGTCGGCATTGTGCCTTTTGTATTTAATTCCGATTCAATTTCTGTGTTTCGTCGTTTATAAGATGGTCCAAGGGATACAGTAAACCTGAAGTGAAGCATCGGAATCTATAAGTACTGACACAGGAGTGGTTCAAAACATAGAGAGTTAGAAGAGCCAGTCTTCTTGTACTTAAGTCGGCATTGTGCCTTTTGTATTTAATTCCGATGCAATTTCGGTGTTTCATCGTCAATAAGAAGGTCAGAGGGATACAGTAAACCTAAAGTGAAGCATCGGAATCAATAACTAGTGTCACAGGAATAGTTCAAAACATAGACAGTAAGAAATGTCAGTCTTCTTGTACTTAAGTCGGCATTGTGCATTTTGTATTAAATTCCGATGCAATTTCTGTGTTTCGTCGTCAATAAGAAGGTCCAAAGGATACACTAAACCTGAAGTGAAGCATCGGAATCTATAACTAGTGTCACAGGAATGGTTCAACACATAGACAGTAAGAAGAGTCAGTCGTCTTGTACTTAAGTCGGCATTGTGACTTTTGTAATTGATTCCGATGCAATTTCTGTGCTTCGTCGTCAATAAGAAGGTCCAAGGAATACAGTAAACCTGAAGTGAAGCATCGGAATCTGTAACTAGTGTCACAGGAATGGTTCAAAGCAAAGACCGTAAGAAGAGCCAGTCTTCTTGTACTTAAGTCGGAATTGTTGCTTTTGTATTTAATTCCGATTCAATTTATGTGATACGTCAACAATAAGAAGGTCCAAGTGATACATAAAACCTGAAGTGAAGCATCGGAATCTATAACTAGTGTCACAGAAATGGTTCAATACATAGACAGTAAGAAGAGTCAGTCTTCTTGTACTTAAGTCGCAATTGTGCCGTTTGTATTTAATTCCGATGCAATTTCTGTCTTTCATCGTCAATATGAAGGTCAGAGGGAAACTGTAAACCGGAAGTGAAGCATCGGAATCTATAACTAGTGTGACATGAATGGTTCAAAACATAGACAGTAAGAAGAGTCAGTCTTCTTGTACTTAAGTCGGCATTGTGCCTTTTGCAATTGATTCCGATGCAATTTCTGTGCTTGGTCGTCAATAAGAAGGTCCAAGGGATACAGTAAACCTGAAGTGAAGCATCGGAATCTAAAACTAGTGTCACAGGAATGGTCAAAGCATAGACAGTATGAAGAGTCAGCCTTCTTGTACTTAAGTCGGCATTGTGCCTTTTGTATTTAATTCCGATGCAATTTCTGTGTTTCGTCGTCAGCAAGAAGGTCAGAGGGATACAGTAAAACTGAGGTGAAGCATCGGAATCTATAACTAGAGTCACCGGAATGGTTCAAAACATAGACAGTAAGAAGAGTCAGTCTTCTTGTACTTATGTCGGCATTGTGCATTTTGCATTTAATTCCGATGCAATTTCTGTGTTTCATCGTCAATAATAAGGTCAGAGGGATACAGTAAACCTGAAGTGAAGCATCGGAATCTATAACTAGCGTCACCGGAATGGTTCAAAGCATAGACAGTAAGAATAGTCAGTCCTCTTCTACTTAGGTCGGCATTGTGCCTTTTGTAGTTAATTCCGATGCAATTTCTGTGTTACATCGTCAAAAAGAAGGTCCAAGGGATACAGTAAATCTGAAGTGAAGCATCGGAATCTATAACTAGTGTCACAGGAATGATTGAAAACATAGACAGTAAGAAGTGCCCGACTTCTTGTACTTAAGTCGGCATTGTGCCTTTTGAATTTTATTCCGATTCAATTTCTGTGTTTCGTCGTCAATAAGAAGGTCCAAGGGATACAGTAAACCTGAAGTGAAGCATCGGAATCTATAACTAGTGTCACAGGAATGGTTCAAAGCAAAGATAGTAAGAAGAGTAAGTCTTCTAGTACATAAGTCGGCATTGTGCTTTTGTATTTAATTCCGATGTAATTTCTGTGTTTCGTCGTCAATAAGAAGGTCCAAGGGATACAGTAAACCTGAAGTGAGGCATCGGAATCTACAACTAGTGTGACAGGAATGGTTCAAAACATAGGCAGTAAGATGAGCCAGTCTTCTTGTACTTAAGTCGGCATTGTGCCTTTTGTATTTAACTCCGATTCAATTTCTGTGTTTCGTCGTCAATAAGATGGTCCAAGGGATACAGTAAATCTGAAGTGAAGCATCGGAATCGTTAAGTAGTGTCACAGGAATGGTTCAAACATAGAGAGTTAGAAGAGCCAGTCTACTTGTACTTAAGTCGGCATTGTGCCTTTTGTATTTAATTCCAATGCAATTTCGGTGTTTCATCGTCAATAAGAAGGTCAGAGGGATACAGTGAACCTCAAGTGAAGCAGCGGAATCTGTAACTAGTGTCACAGGAATGGTTCAAAACATAGACAGTAAGACATGTCAGTCTTCTTGTACTTAAGTCGGCATTGTGCCTTTTGTATTTAATTCCGATGCAATTTCTGTGTTTCGTCGTCAATGGGAAGGTCGAAGGGATACAATAAACCTGAAGTGAAGCATCGGAATCTATAACTAGTGTCACAGGAATGGTTCAAAACACAGACAGTAAGAAGAGTCAGTCTTCTTGTACATAAGTCGGCATTGAGCCTTCTGTACTTAATTCCGATGCAATTTCTGTGTTTCGTCGTCAATAAGAAGGTCCAAGGGATACAGTAAACCTGAAGTGAAGCATCGGAATCTATAACTAGTATCACATGAATGGTTGAAATCATAGACAGTAAGGAGAGCAATTCTTCTTGTACTTAAGTCAGCATTGTGCCCTTTGTATTTAATTCCGATGCAATTTCAGTGTTTTGTCGTCAATAAGAAGGTCCAAAGGATACAGTAAACCTGACGTGAAGCATCGGAATCTATAACTAGGGTCACAATAATGGTTCAAAACATTGACAGTAAGAAGAGTCAGTCTTCTTGTACTTAAGACGGCATTGGGCCTTTGTAATTGATTCCGTTGCAATTTCTGTGTTTCGTCGTCAATAAGAAGTTCCAAGGGATACAGTAAACCTGAAGTGAAGCATCGGAATCTAAAACTAGTGTCACAGGAATGGTTCAAAACATAGACAGTAAGAATAGGCGGTCTTCTTGTACTTAAGTCGGCATTGAGGCTTTTGTATTTAATTCCGATTCAATTTCTGTGATTCGTCAACAATAAGACGGTCCAAGTGATACACTAAACCTGAAGTGAAGCATCGGAAACTATAACTAGTGTGACAGGAATGGTCAAAACATAGGCAGTAAGATGAGCCAGTCTTCTTGTACTTAAGTCGGCATTGTGCCTTTTGTATTTTACTCCGATTCAATTTCTGTGTTTCGTCGTCAATAAGATGGTCCAAGGGATACAGTAAATCTGAAGTGAGGCATCGGAATCTTTAAGTAGTATCACAGGAATGGTTCAAACATAGAGAGTTAGAAGAGCCAGTCTTCTTGTACTTAAGTCGGCATTGTGCCTTTTGTATTTAATTCAAATGCAATTTCGGTGTTTCATCGTCAATTAGAAGGTCAGAGGGATACAGTGAACCTGAAGTGAAGCAGCGGAATCTGTAACTAGTGTCACAGGAATGGTTCAAAACATAGACAGTAAGACATGTCAGTCTTCTTGTACCTTTTGTATTTAATTCCGATGCAATTTCTGTGTTTCGTCGTCAACGGGAAGGTCGAAGGGATACAATAAACCTGAAGTGAAGCATCGGAATCTATAACTAGTGTCACAGGAATGGTTCAAAACATAGGCAGTAAGAAGAGTCAGTCTTCTTGTACTTAAGTCGGCATTGAGCCTTCTGTACTTAATTCCGATGCAATTTCTGTGTTTCGTCGTCGTCGTCAATAAGAAGGTCCAAGGGATACAGTAAACCTGAAGTGAAGCATCGGAATCTATAACTAGTATCACAGGAATGGTTGAAATCATAGACAGTAAGGAGAGCAATTCTTCTTGTACTTAAGTTAGCATTGTGCCTTTTGTATTTAATTCCGATGCAATTTCTGTGTTTTGTCGTCAATAAGAAGGTCCAAAGGATACAGTAAACCTGACGTGAAGCATCGGAATCTATAACTAGTGTCACACGAATGGTTCAAAACATTGACAGTAAGAGGAGTCAGTCTTCTTGTACTTAAGACGGCATTGGGCCTTTGTAATTGATTCCGTTGCAATTTCTGTGTTTCGTCGTCAATAAGAAGTTCCATGGGATACAGTAAACCTGAAGTGAAGCATCGGAATCTAAAACTAGTGTCACAGGAATGGTTCAAAACATAGACGGTAAGAATAGGCAGTCTTCTTGTACTTAAGTCGGCATTGAGGCTTTTGTATTTAATTCCGATTCAATTTCTGTGATTCGTCAACAATAAGACGGTCCAAGTGATACACTAAACCTGAAGTGAAGCATCGGAATCCATAACTAGTATCACAGGAATGGTTCAAAACATAGACAGTAAGAAGACTCAGTCTCCTTGTACTTAAGTCGGCATTGTGCCTTTTGTATTTAATTCCGATGCAATTTCTGTGTTTCGTCGTCAATGGGAAGGTCGAAGGGATACAATAAACCTGAAGTGAAGCATCGGATTCTATAACTAGTGTCACAGGAATGGTTCAACACATAGACAGTAAGAAGAGTCAGTCTTCTTGTACTTAAGTCGGCATTGTGACTTTTGTAATTGATTCCGATGCAATTACTGTGCTTCGTCGTCAATAAGAAGGTCCAAGGGATACAGTAAACCTGAAGTGAAGCATCGGAATCTGTAACTAGTGTCACAGGAATGGTTCAAAGCATAAACCGTAAGAAGAGCCAGTATTCTTGTACTTAAGTCGGCATTGTGGCTTTTGTATTTACTTCCGATTCAATTTATGTGATACGTCAACAATAAGAAGGTCCAAGTGATACAGTAAACCTGAAGTGAAGCATCGGAATCTATAAATAGTGTCACAGGAATGGATCAAAGCATAGACAGTAAGAAGAGCCAGTCGTCTTGTACTTAAGTCGGAATTGTTGCTTTTGTATTTAATTCCGATTCAATTTATGTGATACGTCAACAATATGAAGGTCCAAGTGATACATAAAAAATGAAGTGAAGCATCGGAATCTATAACTAGTGTCACAGGAATGGTCAAAGCATAGACAGTATGAAGAGTCAGTCTTCTTGTACTTAAGTCGGCATTGTGCCTTTTGTATTTAATTCCGATGCAATTTCTGTGTTTTGTCGTCAGCAAGAAGGTCAGAGGGATACAGTAAAACTGAGGTGAAGCATCGGAATCTATAACTAGAGTCACCGGAATGGTTCAAAACATAGACAGTAAGAAGAGTCAGTCTTCTTGTACTTAAGTCGGCATTGTGCATTTTGCATTTAATTCCGATGCAATTTCTGTGTTTCATCGTCAATAATAAGGTCAGAGGGATACAGTAAACCTGAGGTGAAGCATCGGAATCTATAACTAGTGTCACCGGAATGGTTCAAAGCATAGACAGTAAGAATAGTCAGTCCTCTTGTACTTAGGTCGGCATTGTGCCTTTTGTAGTTAATTCCGATGCAATTTCTGTGTTACATCGTCAAAAAGAAGGTCCAAGGGATACAGTAAATCTGAAGTGAAGCATCGGAATCTATAACTAGCGTCACAGGAATGATTGAAAACATAGACAGTAAGAAGTGCCAGACTTCTTGTACTTAAGTCGGCATTGTGCCTTTTGAATTTTATTCCGATTCAATTTCTGTGTTTCGACGTCAATAAGAAGGTCCAAGGGATACAGTAAACCTGAAGTGAAGCATCGGAATCTATAACTAGTGTCACAGGAATGGTTCAAAGCAAAGACAGTAAGAAGAGTAAGTCTTCTTGTACTTAAGTCGGCATTGTGGCTTGTGTATTTACTTCCGATTCAATTTATGTGATACATCAACAATAAGAAGGTCCAAGTGATACAGTAAACCTGAAGTGAAGCATCGGAATCTATAACTAATGTCACAGGAATAGATCAAAGCATAGACAGTAAGAAGAGCCAGTCTTCTTGTACTTAAGTCGGAATTGTTGCTTTTGTATTTAATTCCGATTCAATTTATGTGATACGTCAACAATAAGAAGGTCCAAGTGATACAGTAAACCTGAAGTGAAGCATCGGAATCTATAACTAGTGTCACCGGAATGGTTCAAAGCATAGACAGTAAGAATAGTCAGTCCTCTTGTACTTAGGTCGGCATTGTGCCTTTTGTAGTTAATTCCGATGCAATTTCTGTGTTACATCGTCAAAAAGAAGGTCCAAGGGATACAGTAAATCTGCAGTGAAGCATCGGAATCTATAACTAGTGTCACAGGAATGATTGAAATCATAGACAGTAAGAAGGGCCAGACATATTGTACTTAAGTCGGCATTGTGCCTTTTGAATTTTATTCCGATTCAATTTCTGTGTTTCGTCGTCAATACGAAGGTCCAAGGGATACAGTAAACCTGAAGTGAAGCATCGGAATCTATAACTAGTGTCACAGGAATGGTTCAAAGCAAAGACAGTAAGAAGAGTAAGTCTTCTTGTACTTAAGTCGGCATTGTGGCTTGTGTATTTACTTCCGATTCAATTTATGTGATACGTCAACAATAAGAAGGTCCAAGTGATACAGTAAACCTGAAGTGAAGCATCGGAATCTATAACTAGTGTCACAGGAATGGATCAAAGCATAGACAGTAAGAAGAGCCAGTCTTCTTGTACTTAAGTCGGAATTGTTGCTTTTGTATTTAATTCCGATTCAATTTATGTGATACGTCAACAATAAGAAGGTCCAAGTGATACAGTAAACCTGAAGTGAAGCATCGGAATCTATAACTAGTGTCACCGGAATGATTCAAAGCATAGACAGTAAGAATAATCAGTCCTCTTGTACTTAGGTCGGCATTGTGCCTTTTGTAGTTAATTCCGATGCAATTTCTGTGTTACATCGTCAAAAAGAAGGTCCAAGGGATACAGTAAATCTGCAGTGAAGCATCGGAATCTATAACTAGTGTCACAGGAATGATTGAAAACATAGGCAGTAAGAAGTGCCAGTCTTCGTGTACTTAAGTCGGCATTGTGCCTTTTGTATTTAACTCCGATTCAATTTCTGTGTTTCGTCGTCAATGGGAAGGTCGAAGGGATACAATAAACCTGAAATGAAGCATCGGAATCTATAACTAGTGTCACAGGAATGGTTCAAAACATAGACAGTAAGAAGAGTCAGTCTTCTTGTACATAAGTCGGCATTGAGCCTTCTGTACTTAATTCCGATGCAATTTCTGTGTTTCGTCGTCAATAAGAAGGTCCAAGGGATACAGTAAACCTGAAGTGAAGCATCGGAATCTATAACTAGTATCACAGGAATGGTTGAAATCATAGACAGTAAACAGAGCAATTCTTCTTGTACTTAAGTCAGCATTGTGCCTTTTGTATTTAATTCCGATGCAATTTCTGTGTTTTGTTGTCAATAAGAGGGTCCAAAGGATACAGTAAACCTGACGTGAAGCATCGGAATCTATAACTAGTGTCACAGGAATGGTTCAAAACATTGACAGTAAGAAGAGTCAGTCTTCTTGTACTTAAGACGGCATTGGTCCTTTGTAATTGATTCCGTTGCAATTTCTGTGTTTCGTCGTCAATAAGAAGTTCCAAGGGATACAGTAAACCTGAAGTGAAGCATCGGAATCTAAAACTAGTGTCACAGGAATGGTTCAAAACATAGACAGTAAGAATAGGCAGTCTTCTTGTACTTAAGTCGGCATTGAGGCTTTTGTATTTAATTCCGATTCAATTTCTGTGATTCGTCAACAATAAGACGGTCCAAGTGATACACTAAACCTGAAGTGAAGCATCGGAATCTATAACTAGTGTGACAGGAATGGTTCAAAACATAGGCAGTAAGATGAGCCAGTCTTCTTGTATTTAACTCCGACTCAATTTCTGTGTTTCGTCGTCAATAAGATGGTCCAAGGGATACAGTAAATCTGAAGTGAGGCATCGGAATCTTTAATTAGTGTCACAGGAATGGTTCAAACATAGAGAGTTAGAAGAGCCCGTCTTCTTGTACTTAAGTCGGCATTGTGCCTTTTGTATTTAATTCCAATGCAATTTCGGTGTTTCATCGTCAATAAGAATGTCAGAGGGATACAGTGAACCTGAAGTGAAGCAGCGGAATCTGTAACTAGTGTCACAGGAATGGTTCAAAACATAGACAGTAAGACATGTCAGTCTTCTTGTACTTAAGCTGGCATTGTTCCTTTTGTATTTAATTCCGATGCGATTTCTGAGTTTCGTCGTCAATAAGAAGGTCCAAGGGATACAGTAAACCTGAAGTCAAGCATCGGAATCTATAACTAGTGTCACAGGAATGATTCAAAATGTAGACAGTAAGAAGAGCCAGTCCTCCTGTACTTAAGTCGGCTTTGTGCATTTTGTATTTGATTCCGATGCAAATTCTGTTTTTCGTCTTCAATAAGAAGGTCCAAGGGATACAGTAAACCTGAAGGGAAGCATCGGAATCTATACCTAGTGTCACAGGAATGGTTCAACCCATAGGCAGTAAGAAGAGGCAGTCATCTTGTACTTCAGTCGGCATAGTATATTTTGTATTTAATTGCGACGCAATTTCTGTGTTTCGTCGTCAATAAGAAGGTCCAAGGGATACAGTAAACCCGAATTGAAGCTTCGGAATCTATAACTAGTGTCTCAGGAATGGTTCAAAACATAGACAGTTAGAAGAACCAATCTTCTTTCACTTCAGATGGCATATACCTTTTGTAATTATTACCGATGCAATTTCTGTTTTTCCTCGTCAATAAGAAGGTCAGAGGGATACAGTAAACCTGAAGTGAAGTATCGGAATCTATAACTAGTGTCACAGGGATTGTTCAAAACATAGACAGTAAGAAATGTCAGTCTTCTTGTACTTAAGTCGACATTGTGCCTTTTGTATTTAATTCCGATTTAATTTCTGTGTTTCGTCGTCAATGAGAAGGTCCAAGGGATACAGTAAGCCTGAAGTGAAGCATCGGAATCTATAACTAGTGTCACAGGAATGGTTCAAAACATAGACAGTAAGATGAGTCAGTATTCTTGTACTTAAGTCAGCATTGTGCCTTTTGTATTTAATTCCGATGCAATTTCTGTGTTTCATCGTAAATAAGAAGGTCCAAAGGATACAGTAAACCTGACGTGAGGCATCGGAATCTAGTGTCTCAGGAATGGTTCAAAACATAGACAATAAGAAGAGCCAGTCTTCTTGTACTTAAGTCGGCATTGTACCTTTTGTACTTAATTCCGATGCAATTTCTGTGTTTCGTCGTCAATAAGAAGGTCCAAGGGATACAGTAAACCTGAAGTGAAGCATCGGAATCTATAACTAGTGTCTCAGGAATGGTTCAAATCATAGACAGTAAGAAGAGCCAGTCTCCTTGTACTTAAGTCGGCATTGTGCCTTTTGCATTTAATTCCGATTTAATTTCTGTGTTATGTCGTCAATAGAAAGGTCCAAGGGATATAGTAAACCTGAAGTGAAGCATCGGAATCTATACCTAGTGTCACTGGAATGGTTCAACCCATAGGCAGTAAGAAGAGGCAGTCTTCTTGTACTTCAGTCGGCATAGTATATTTTGTATTTAATTGCGACGCAATTTCTGTGTTTCGTCGTCAATAAGAAGGTCCAAGGGATACAGTAAACCCGAATTGAAGCTTCGGAATCTATAACTAGTGTCTCAGGAATGGTTCAAAACATAGACAGTTAGAAGAACCAATCTTCTTTCACTTCAGACGGCATATACCTTTTGTAATTATTACCGATGCAATTTCTGTTTTTCCTCGTCAATAAGAAGGTCAGAGGGATACAGTAAACCTGAAGTGAAGTATCGGAATCTATAACTAGTGTCACAGGGATGTTTCAAAACATAGACAGTAAGAAATGTCAGTCTTCTTGTACTTAAGTCGACATTGTGCCTTTTGTATTTAATTCCGATTTAATTTCTGTGTTTCGTCGTCAATGAGAAGGTCCGAGGGATACAGTAAGCCTGAAGTGAAGCATCGGAATCTATAACTAGTGTCACAGGAATGGTTCAAAACATAGACAGTAAGATGAGTCAGTATTCTTGTACTTAAGTCAGCATTGTGCCTTTTGTATTTAATTCCGATGCAATTTCTGTGTTTCATCGTCAATAATAAGGTCAGAGGGATACAGTAAACCTGAGGTGAAGCATCGGAATCTATAAGTAGTGTCACCGGAATGGTTCAAAGCATAGACAGTAAGAAGAGTCAGTCCTCTTGTACTTCGGTCGGCATTGTGCCTTTTGTAGTTAATTCCGATGCAATTTCTGTGTTACATCGTCAATAAGAAGGTCCAAGGGATACAGTAAATCTGAAGTGAAGCATCGGAATCTATAACTAGTGTCACAGGAATGATTGAAATCATAGACAGTAAGAAGAGCCAGACATATTGTACTTAAGTCGGCATTGTGCCTTTTGAATTTTATTCCGACTCAATTTCTGTGTTTCGTCGTCAATACGAAGGTCCAAGGGATACAGTAAACCTGAAGTGAAGCATCGGAATCTATAACTAGTGTCACAGGAATGGTTCAAAGCAAAGACAGTAAGAAGAGTAAGTCTTCTAGTACATAAGTCGGCATTGTGCCTTTTGTATTTAATTCCGATGCAATTTCTGTGTTTCGTCGTCAATAAGAAGGTCCAAGGGATAAAGTAAACCTGAAGTGAGGCTTCGGAATCTGTAACTAGTGTCACAGGAATGGTACAAAACATAGACAGTAAGAAGAGCCAGTCGTCTTGTACTTAAGTCGGCATTGTGCCTTTTGTATTTAATTCCGATGCAATTTCTGTGTTTCGTCGTCAATGGGAAGGTCGAAGGGATACAATAAACCTGAAGTGAAGCATCGAAATCTATAACTAGTGTCACAGGCATGGTTCAAAACATAGACAGTAAGAAGGGTCAGTCTCCTTGTACTTAAGTCGGCATTGAGCCTTCTGTACTTAATTCCGATGCAATTTCTGTGTTTCGTCGTCAATAAGAATGTCCAAGGGATACAATAAACCTGAAGTGAAGCATCAGAATCTATAACTAGTATCACAGGAATGGTTGAAATCATAGACAGTAAGGAGAGCAATTCTTCTTGTACTTAAGTCAGCATTGTGCCTTTTGTATTTAATTCCGATGCAATTTCTGTGTTTTGTCGTCAATAAGAAGGTCCAAAGGATACAGTAAACCTGACGTGAAGCATCGGAATCTATAACTAGTGTGACAGGAATGGTTCAAAACATAGGCAGTAAGATGAGCCAGTATTCTTGTACTTAAGTCGGCATTGTGCCCTTTCTATTTAATTCCGATTCAGAATCTCTGTTTCGTCGTCAATAAGATGGTCCAAGGGGTACAGTAAATCTGAAGTGAAGCATCGGAATCTTTAAGTAGTGTCACAGGAATGGTTCAAACATAGAGAGTTAGAAGAGCCAGTCTTCTTGTACTTAAGTCGGCATTGTGCCTCTTGTATTTAATTCCAATGCAATTTCGGTGTTTCATCGTCAATAAGAAGGTCAGAGGGATACAGTGAACCTGAAGTGAAGCATCGGAATCTGTAACTAGTGTCACAGGAATGGTACAAAACATAGACAGTAAGAAGAGCCAGTCGTCTTGTACTTAAGTCAGCATTGTGCCTTTTGTATTTAATTCCGATGCAATTTCTGTGTTTCGTCGTCAATGGGAAGGTCGAAGGGATACAATAAACCTGAAGTGAAGCATCGGAATCTATAACTAGTGTCACAGGCATGGTTTAAAACATAGACAGTAAGAAGGGTCAGTCTCCTTGTACTTAAGTCGGCATTGAGCCTTCTGTACTTAATTCCGATGCAATTTCTGTGTTTCGTCGTCAATAAGAAGGTCCAAGGGATACAGTAAACCTGAAGTGAAGCATCGGTTTCTATAACTAGTATCACAGGAATGGTTGAAATCATAGACAGTAAGGAGAGCAATTCTTCTTGTACTTAAGTCAGCATTGTGCCTTTTGTATTTAATTCCGATGCAATTTCTGTGTTTTGTCGTCAATAAGAAGGTCCAAAGGATACAGTAAACCTGACGTGAAGCATCGGAATCTATAACTAGTGTCACAGGAATGGTTCAAAACATTGACAGTAAGAAGAGTCAGTCTACTTGTACTTAAGACGGCATTGGGCCTTTGTAATTGATTCCGTTGCAATTTCTGTGTTTCGTCGTCAATAAGAAGTTCCAAGGGATACAGTAAACCTGAAGTGAAGCATCGGAATCTATAACTAGTGTCACAGGAATGGTTCAAAACATAGACAGTAAGAATAGGCAGTCTTAATGTACTTAAGTCGGCATTGTGGCTTTTGTATTTAATTCCGATTCATTTTCTGTGATTCGTCAACAATAAGAAGGTCCAAGTGATACACTAAACCTGAAGTGAAGCATCGGAATCTATAACTAGTATCACAGGAATGGTTCAAAGCATAGACAGTAAGAAGACTCAGTCTTCTTGTACTTAAGTCGGCATTGTGCCCTTTTTATTTAATCCCGATTCAATTTCTGAGTTTCGTCGTCAATAAGAAGGTCCAAGGGATACAGTAAACCTGAAGTGAAGCATCGGAATCTATAACTAGTGTCACAGGAATGGATCAAAATATAGACAGTAAGAAGAGCCAGTCCTCTTGTACTTAAGTCGGCTTTGTGCATTTTGTATTTGATTCCGATGCAATTTCTGTGTTTCGTCGTCAATAAGAGGGTCCAAGGGATACAGTGAACCTGAAGTGAAGCATCGGAACAAGAAACTAGTGTCTCAGGAATGGTTCAAAACATAGACAGTAAGAAGAGCCAGTCGTCTTGTACTTAAGTCGGCATTGTGCCTTTTGTATTTAATTGCGATGCAATTTCTGTGTTTCGTCGTCAATAAGAAAGTCCAAAGGATACAGTAAACCTGACGTGAGAAATCGGAATCTAGTGTCACAGGAATGGTTCAAAACATAGACAATAAGAAGAGCCAGTCTTCTTGTACTTAAGTCGGCATTGTACCTTTTGTACTTAATTCCGATGCAGTTTCTGTGTTTCGTCGTCAATAAGAAGGTCCAAGGGATACAGTAAACCTGAAGCGAAGCATCGGAATCTATAACTAGTGTCACAGGAATGGTTCAAAGCATAGACAGTATGAAGAGTCAGTCTTCTAGTACTTAAGTCGGCATTGTGCCTTTTGTATTTAATTCCGATGAAATTTCTGTGTTTCGTCGTCAATAAGAAGGTAAAAGGGATACAGTAAACCTGAAGTGAACCATCGAAATCTATAACTAGTGTCGCAGGAATGGTTCAATACATAGACAGTAAGAAGAGCCGGTCTTCTTGTACTTAAGTCGGTATTGTGCCTTTTGTATTTAATTCCGATGCAATTTCTGTGTTTCGTCGTCAATGAGAAGGTCCAAGGGATACAGTAAACCTGAAGTGAGGCTTCGGAATCTATAACTAGTGTCACAGGAATGATTCAAAGCATAGACAGTAAGAAGAGCCAGTCTTCTTGTACTTAAGTCGGCATTGTGCCTTTTGAATTTAATCCCGATGCAATTTCTGTGTTTCGTCGTCAATAAGAAGGTCCAAGGGATACAGTAAACCTGAAGTGATGCATCGGAATCTATAACTAGTGTCACAGGAATGGTTCAAAACATAGACAGCAAGAAGAGCCGGTCTTCTTGTACTTAAGTCGGCATTGTGCCGTTTGTATTTCATTCCGATGCAATTTCTGTGTTTCATCGTCAATAAGATGGTCAGAGGGATACAGTAAACCGGAAGTGAAGTATCGGAATCTATTACTAGTGTCACAGGAATGGTTCAAAGCATGGGCAGTGAGAAGAGTCAGTCTTCTTGTACTTAAGTCGGCATTGTACGATTTGTATGTAATTCCGATGCAATTTTTGTGATTCTCCGTCAATAAGAAGGTCCAAGGGATACAGTAAACCTGAAGTGAAGCTTCGGAATCTATAACTAGTGTCTCAGGTATGGTTCAAAACATATACAATAAGAAAGCCTGTCTTCTTGTACTTAAGCTGGCATTGTTCCTTTTGTATGTAATTCCGATGCGATTTCTGAGTTTCGTCGTCAATAAGAAGGTCCAAGGGATACAGTAAACCTGAAGTCAAGCATCGGAATCTATAACTAGTGTCACAGGAATGGTTCAAAATATAGACAGTAAGACGAGCCAGTCCTCCTGTACTTAAGTCGGCTTTGTGCATTTTGTATTTGATTCCGATGCAAATTCTGTTTTTCGTCTTCAATAAGAAGGTCCAAGGGATACAGTAAACCTGAAGGGAAGCATCGGAACCAGAAACTAGTGTCTCAGGAATGGTTCAAAACATAGACAGTAAGAAGAGCCAGTCGTCTTGTACTTAAGTCGGCATTGTGCCTTTTGTATTTAATTCCGATGCAATTTCTGTGTTTCGTCGTCAATAAGAAGGTCCAAAGGATACAGTAAACCTGACGTGAGGCATCGGAATCTAGTGTCTCAGGAATGGTTCAAAACATAGACAATAAGAAGAGCCAGTCTTCTTGTACTTAAGTCGGCATTGTACCTTTTGTACTTAATTCCGATGCAATTTCTGTGTTTCGTCGTCAATAAGAAGGTCCAAGGGATACAGTAAACCTGAAGTTAAGCATCGGAATCTATAACTAGCGTCTCAGGAATGGTTCAAATCATAGACAGTAAGAAGAGCCAGTCTCCTTGTACTTAAGTCGGCATTGTGCCTTTTGCATTTAATTCCGATTTAATTTCTGTGTTATGTCGTCAATAGAAAGGTCCAAGGGATATAGTAAACCTGAAGTGAAGCATCGGAATCTATACCTAGTGTCACAGGAATGGTTCAACCCATAAGCAGTAAGAAGAGGCAGTCTTCTTGTACTTCAGTCGGCATAGTATATTTTGTATTTAATTTCGACGCAATTTCTGTGTTTCGTCGTCAATAAGAAGGTCCAAGGGATACAGTAAACCCGAATTGAAGCTACGGAATCTATAACTAGTGTCTCAGGAATGGTTCAAAACATAGACAGTTAGAAGAACCAATCTTCTTTCACTTCGGACGGCATTGTGCCTTTTGTCATTATTACCGATGCAATTTCTGTTTTTCCTCGTCAATAAGAAGGTCAGAGGGATACAGTAAACCTGAAGTGAAGTATCGGAATCTATAACTAGTGTCACAGGGATGGTTCAAAACATAGACAGTAAGAAATGTCAGTCTTCTTGTACTTAAGTCGACATTGTGCCTTTTGTATTTAATTCCGATTTAATTTCTGTGTTTCGTCGTCAATGAGAAGGTCCAAGGGATACAGTAAGCCTGAAGTGAAGCATCGGAATCTATAACTAGTGTCACAGGAATGGTTCAAAACATAGACAGTAAGATGAGTCAGTCTTCTTGTACTTAAGTCAGCATTGTGCCTTTTGTATTTAATTCCGATGCAATTTCTGTGTTTCATCGTCAATAATAAAGTCAGAGGGATACAGTAAACCTGAGGTGAAGCATCGGAATCTATAAGTAGTGTCACCGGAATGGTTCAAAGCATAGACAGTAAGAAGAGTCAGTCCTCTTGTACTTAGGTCGGCATTGTGCCTTTTGTAGTTAATTCCGATGCAATTTCTGTGTTACATCGTCAATAAGAAGGTCCAAGGGATACAGTAAATCTGAAGTGAAGCATCGGAATCTATAACTAGTGTCACAGGAATGATTGAAATCATAGACAGTAAGAAGAGCCAGACATCTTGTACTTAAGTCGGCATTGTGCCTTTTGAATTTTATTCCGATTCAATTTCTGTGTTTCGTCGTCAATACGAAGGTCCAAGGGATACAGTAAACCTGAAGTGAAGCATCGGAACCTATAACTAGTGTCACAGGAATGGTTCAAAGCAAAGACAGTAAGAAGAGTAAGTCTTCTAGTACATAAGTCGGCATTGTGCCTTTTGTATTTAATTCCGATGCAATTTCTGTGTTTCGTCGTCAATAAGAAGGTCCAAGGGATAAAGTAAACCTGAAGTGAGGCTTCGGAATCTGTAACTAGTGTCACAGGAATGGTACAAAACATAGACAGTAAGAAGAGCCAGTCGTCTTGTACTTAAGTCGGCATTGTGCCTTTTGTATTTAATTCCGATGCAATTTCTGTGTTTCGTCGTCAATGGGAAGGTCGAAGGGATACAATAAACCTGAAGTGAAGCATCGGAATCTATAACTAGTGTCACAGGCATGGTTCAAAACATAGACAGTAAGAAGGGTCAGTCTCCTTGTACTTAAGTCGGCATTGAGCCTTCTGTACTTAATTCCGATGCAATTTCTGTGTTTCGTCGTCAATAAGAAGGTCCAAGGGATACAGTAAACCTGAAGTGAAGCATCGGAATCTATAACTAGTGTCACAGGCATGGTTCAAAACATAGACAGTAAGAAGGGTCAGTCTCCTTGTACTTAAGTCGGCATTGAGCCTTCTGTACTTAATTCCGATGCAATTTCTGTGTTTCGTCGTCAATAAGAAGGTCCAAGGGATACAGTAAACCTGAAGTCAAGCATCGGAATCTATAACTAGTGTCACAGGAATGGTTCAAAATGTAGACAGTAAGAAGAGCCAGTCCTCCTGTACTTAAGTCGGCTTTGTGCATTTTGTATTTGATTCCGATGCAAGTTCTGTTATTCGTCTTCAATAAGAAGGTCCAAGGGATACAGTAAACCTGAAGGGAAGCATCGGAATCTATACCTAGTGTCACAGGAATGGTTCAACCCATAGGCAGTAAGAAGAGGCAGTCTTCTTGTACTTCAGTCGGCATAGTATATTTTGTATTTAATTGCGACGCAATTTCTGTGTTTCGTCGTCAATAAGAAGGTCCAAGGGATACAGTAAACCCGAATTGAAGCTTCGGAATCTATAACTAGTGTCTCAGGAATGGTTCAAAACATAGACAGTTAGAAGAACCAATCTTCTTTCACTTCAGACGGCATATACCTTTTGTAATTATTACCGATGCAATTTCTGTTTTTCCTCGTCAATAAGAAGGTCAGAGGGATACAGTAAACCTGAAGTGAAGTATCGGAATCTATAACTAGTGTCACAGGGATTGTTCAAAACATAGACAGTAAGAAATGTCAGTCTTCTTGTACTTAAGTCGACATTGTGCCTTTTGTATTTAATTCCGATTTAATTTCTGTGTTTCGTCGTCAATGAGAAGGTCCAAGGGATACAGTAAGCCTGAAGTGAAGCATCGGAATCTATAACTAGTGTCACAGGAATGGTTCAAAACATAGACAGTAAGATGAGTCAGTATTCTTGTACTTAAGTCAGCATTGTGCCTTTTGTATTTAATTCCGATGCAATTTCTGTGTTTCATCGTAAATAAGAAGGTCCAAAGGATACAGTAAACCTGACGCGAGGCATCGGAATCTAGTGTCTCAGGAATGGTTCAAAACATAGACAATAAGAAGAGCCAGTCTTCTTGTACTTAAGTCGGCATTGTACCTTTTGTACTTAATTCCGATGCAATTTCTGTGTTTCGTCGTCAATAAGAAGGTCCAAGGGATACAGTAAACCTGAAGTGAAGCATCGGAATCTATAACTAGTGTCTCAGGAATGGTTCAAATCATAGACAGTAAGAAGAGCCAGTCTCCTTGTACTTAAGTCGGCATTGTGCCTTTTGCATTTAATTCCGATTTAATTTCTGTGTTATGTCGTCAATAGAAAGGTCCAAGGGATATAGTAAACCTGAAGTGAAGCATCGGAATCTATACCTAGTGTCACAGGAATGGTTCAACCCATAGGCAGTAAGAAGAGGCAGTCTTCTTGTACTTCAGTCGGCATAGTATATTTTGTATTTAATTGCGACGCAATTTCTGTGTTTCGTCGTCAATAAGAAGGTCCAAGGGATACAGTAAACCCGAATTGAAGCTTCGGAATCTATAACTAGTGTCTCAGGAATGGTTCAAAACATAGACAGTTAGAAGAACCAATCTTCTTTCACTTCAGACGGCATATACCTTTTGTAATTATTACCGATGCAATTTCTGTTTTTCCTCGTCAATAAGAAGGTCAGAGGGATACAGTAAACCTGAAGTGAAGTATCGGAATCTATAACTAGTGTCACAGGGATGGTTCAAAACATAGACAGTAAGAAATGTCAGTCTTCTTGTACTTAAGTCGACATTGTGCCTTTTGTATTTAATTCCGATTTAATTTCTGTGTTTCGTCGTCAATGAGAAGGTCCAAGGGATACAGTAAGCCTGAAGTGAAGCATCGGAATCTATAACTAGTGTCACAGGAATGGTTCAAAACATAGACAGTAAGATGAGTCAGTATTCTTGTACTTAAGTCAGCATTGTGCCTTTTGTATTTAATTCCGATGCAATTTCTGTGTTTCATCGTCAATAATAAGGTCAGAGGGATACAGTAAACCTGAGGTGAAGCATCGGAATCTATAAGTAGTGTCACCGGAATGGTTCAAAGCATAGACAGTAAGAAGAGTCAGTCCTCTTGTACTTCGGTCGGCATTGTGCCTTTTGTATTTAATTCCGATGCAATTTCTGTGTTTTGTCGTCAATAAGAAGGTCCAAAGGATACAGTAAACCTGACGTGAAGCATCGGAATCTATAACTAGTGTGACAGGAATGGTTCAAAACATAGGCAGTAAGATGAGCCAGTATTCTTGTACTTAAGTCGGCATTGTGCCCTTTCTATTTAATTCCGATTCAGAATCTGTGTTTCGTCGTCAATAAGATGGTCCAAGCGGTACAGTAAATCTGAAGTGAAGCATCGGAATCTTTAAGTAGTGTCACAGGAATGGTTCAAACATAGAGAGTTAGAAGAGCCAGTCTTCTTGTACTTAAGTCGGCATTGTGCCTTTTGCATTTAATTCCAATGCAATTTCGGTGTTTCATCGTCAATAAGAAGGTCAGAGGGATACAGTGAACCTGAAGTGAAGCATCGGAATCTGTAACTAGTGTCACAGGAATGGTACAAAACATAGACAGTAAGAAGAGCCAGTCGTCTTGTACTTAAGTCGGCATTGTGCCTTTTGTATTTAATTCCGATGCAATTTCTGTGTTTCGTCGTCAATGGGAAGGTCGAAGGGATACAATAAACCTGAAGTGAAGCATCGGAATCTATAACTAGTGTCACAGGCATGGTTTAAAACATAGACAGTAAGAAGGGTCAGTCTCCTTGTACTTAAGTCGGCATTGAGCCTTCTGTACTTAATTCCGATGCAATTTCTGTGTTTCGTCGTCAATAAGAAGGTCCAAGGGATACAGTAAACCTGAAGTGAAGCATCGGAATCTATAACTAGTATCACAGGAATGGTTGAAATCATAGACAGTAAGGAGAGCAATTCTTCTTGTACTTAAGTCAGCATTGTGCCTTTTGTATTTAATTCCGATGCAATTTCTGTGTTTTGTCGTCAATAAGAAGGTCCAAAGGATACAGTAAACCTGACGTGAAGCATCGGAATCTATAACTAGTGTCACAGGAATGGTTCAAAACATTGACAGTAAGAAGAGTCAGTCTACTTGTACTTAAGACGGCATTGGGCCTTTGTAATTGATTCCGTTGCAATTTCTGTGTTTCGTCGTCAATAAGAAGTTCCAAGGGATACAGTAAACCTGAAGTGAAGCATCGGAATCTATAACTAGTGTCACAGGAATGGTTCAAAACATAGACAGTAAGAATAGGCAGTCTTAATGTACTTAAGTCGGCATTGTGGCTTTTGTATTTAATTCCGATTCAATTTCTGTGATTCGTCAACAATAAGAAGGTCCAAGTGATACACTAAACCTGAAGTGAAGCATCGGAATCTATAACTAGTATCACAGGAATGGTTCAAAGCATAGACAGTAAGAAGACTCAGTCTTCTTGTACTTAAGTCGGCATTGTGCCCTTTTTATTTAATCCCGATTCAATTTCTGAGTTTCGTCGTCAATAAGAAGGTCCAAGGGATACAGTAAACCTGAAGTGAAGCATCGGAATCTATAACTAGTGTCACAGGAATGGATCAAAATATAGACAGTAAGAAGAGCCAGTCCTCTTGTACTTAAGTCGGCTTTGTGCATTTTGTATTTGATTCCGATGCAATTTCTGTGTTTCGTCGTCAATAAGAAGGTCCAAGGGATACAGTAAACCTGAAGTGAAGCATCGGAACAAGAAACTAGTGTCTCAGGAATGGTTCAAATCATAGACAGTAAGAAGAGCCAGTCGTCTTGTACTTAAGTCGGCATTGTGCCTTTTGTATTTAATTGCGATGCAATTTCTGTGTTTCGTCGTCAATAAGAAAGTCCAAAGGATACAGTAAACCTGACGTGAGAAATCGGAATCTAGTGTCACAGGAATGGTTCAAAACATAGACAATAAGAAGAGCCAGTCTTCTTGTACTTAAGTCGGCATTGTACCTTTTGTACTTAATTCCGATGCAGTTTCTGTGTTTCGTCGTCAATAAGAAGGTCCAAGGGATACAGTAAACCTGAAACGAAGCATCGGAATCTATAACTAGTGTCACAGGAATGGTTCAAAGCATAGACAGTATGAAGAGTCAGTCTTCTAGTACTTAAGTCGGCATTGTGCCTTTTGTATTTAATTCCGATGAAATTTCTGTGTTTCGTCGTCAATAAGAAGGTAAAAGGGATACAGTAAACCTGAAGTGAACCATCGAAATCTATAACTAGTGTCGCAGGAATGGTTCAATACATAGACAGTAAGAAGAGCCGGTCTTCTTGTACTTAAGTCGGTATTGTGCCTTTTGTATTTAATTCCGATGCAATTTCTGTGTTTCGTCGTCAATGAGAAGGTCCAAGGGATACAGTAAACCTGAAGTGAGGCTTCGGAATCTATAACTAGTGTCACAGGAATGATTCAAAGCATAGACAGTAAGAAGAGCCAGTCTTCTTGTACTTAAGTCGGCATTGTGCCTTTTGAATTTAATCCCGATGCAATTTCTGTGTTTCGTCGTCAATAAGAAGGTCCAAGGGATACAGTAAACCTGAAGTGATGCATCGGAATCTATAACTAGTGTCACAGGAATGGTTCAAAACATAGACAGCAAGAAGAGCCGGTCTTCTTGTACTTAAGTCGGCATTGTGCCGTTTGTATTTCATTCCGATGCAATTTCTGTGTTTCATCGTCAATAAGATGGTCAGAGGGATACAGTAAACCGGAAGTGAAGTATCGGAATCTATTACTAGTGTCACAGGAATGGTTCAAAGCATGGGCAGTGAGAAGAGTCAGTCTTCTTGTACTTAAGTCGGCATTGTACGATTTGTATGTAATTCCGATGCAATTTTTGTGATTCTCCGTCAATAAGAAGGTCCAAGGGATACAGTAAACCTGAAGTGAAGCTTCGGAATCTATAACTAGTGTCTCAGGTATGGTTCAAAACATATACAATAAGAAAGCCTGTCTTCTTGTACTTAAGCTGGCATTGTTCCTTTTGTATGTAATTCCGATGCGATTTCTGAGTTTCGTCGTCAATAAGAAGGTCCAAGGGATACAGTAAACCTGAAGTCAAGCATCGGAATCTATAACTAGTGTCACAGGAATGGTTCAAAATATAGACAGTAAGACGAGCCAGTCCTCCTGTACTTAAGTCGGCTTTGTGCATTTTGTATTTGATTCCGATGCAAATTCTGTTTTTCGTCTTCAATAAGAAGGTCCAAGGGATACAGTAAACCTGAAGGGAAGCATCGGAACCAGAAACTAGTGTCTCAGGAATGGTTCAAAACATAGACAGTAAGAAGAGCCAGTCGTCTTGTACTTAAGTCGGCATTGTGCCTTTTGTATTTAATTCCGATGCAATTTCTGTGTTTCGTCGTCAATAAGAAGGTCCAAAGGATACAGTAAACCTGACGTGAGGCATCGGAATCTAGTGTCTCAGGAATGGTTCAAAACATAGACAATAAGAAGAGCCAGTCTTCTTGTACTTAAGTCGGCATTGTACCTTTTGTACTTAATTCCGATGCAATTTCTGTGTTTCGTCGTCAATAAGAAGGTCCAAGGGATACAGTAAACCTGAAGTTAAGCATCGGAATCTATAACTAGTGTCTCAGGAATGGTTCAAATCATAGACAGTAAGAAGAGCCAGTCTCCTTGTACTTAAGTCGGCATTGTGCCTTTTGCATTTAATTCCGATTTAATTTCTGTGTTATGTCGTCAATAGAAAGGTCCAAGGGATATAGTAAACCTGAAGTGAAGCATCGGAATCTATACCTAGTGTCACAGGAATGGTTCAACCCATAGGCAGTAAGAAGAGGCAGTCTTCTTGTACTTCAGTCGGCATAGTATATTTTGTATTTAATTTCGACGCAATTTCTGTGTTTCGTCGTCAATAAGAAGGTCCAAGGGATACAGTAAACCCGAATTGAAGCTACGGAATCTATAACTAGTGTCTCAGGAATGGTTCAAAACATAGACAGTTAGAAGAACCAATCTTCTTTCACTTCAGACGGCATTGTGCCTTTTGTCATTATTACCGATGCAATTTCTGTTTTTCCTCGTCAATAAGAAGGTCAGAGGGATACAGTAAACCTGAAGTGAAGTATCGGAATCTATAACTAGTGTCACAGGGATGGTTCAAAACATAGACAGTAAGAAATGTCAGTCTTCTTGTACTTAAGTCGACATTGTGCCTTTTGTATTTAATTCCGATTTAATTTCTGTGTTTCGTCGTCAATGAGAAGGTCCAAGGGATACAGTAAGCCTGAAGTGAAGCATCGGAATCTATAACTAGTGTCACAGGAATGGTTCAAAACATAGACAGTAAGATGAGTCAGTCTTCTTGTACTTAAGTCAGCATTGTGCCTTTTGTATTTAATTCCGATGCAATTTCTGTGTTTCATCGTCAATAATAAAGTCAGAGGGATACAGTAAACCTGAGGTGAAGCATCGGAATCTATAAGTAGTGTCACCGGAATGGTTCAAAGCATAGACAGTAAGAAGAGTCAGTCCTCTTGTACTTAGGTCGGCATTGTGCCTTTTGTAGTTAATTCCGATGCAATATCTGTGTTACATCGTCAATAAGAAGGTCCAAGGGATACAGTAAATCTGAAGTGAAGCATCGGAATCTATAACTAGTGTCACAGGAATGATTGAAATCATAGACAGTAAGAAGAGCCAGACATCTTGTACTTAAGTCGGCATTGTGCCTTTTGAATTTTATTCCGATTCAATTTCTGTGTTTCGTCGTCAATACGAAGGTCCAAGGGATACAGTAAACCTGAAGTGAAGCATCGGAATCTATAACTAGTGTCACAGGAATGGTTCAAAGCAAAGACAGTAAGAAGAGTAAGTCTTCTAGTACATAAGTCGGCATTGTGCCTTTTGTATTTAATTCCGATGCAATTTCTGTGTTTCGTCGTCAATAAGAAGGTCCAAGGGATAAAGTAAACCTGAAGTGAGGCTTCGGAATCTGTAACTAGTGTCACAGGAATGGTTCAAAACATAGACAGTAAGAAGAGCCAGTCGTCTTGTACTTAAGTCGGCATTGTGCCTTTTGTATTTAATTCCGATGCAATTTCTGTGTTTCGTCGTCAATGGGAAGGTCGAAGGGATACAATAAACCTGAAGTGAAGCATCGGAATCTATAACTAGTGTCACAGGCATGGTTCAAAACATAGACAGTAAGAAGGGTCAGTCTCCTTGTACTTAAGTCGGCATTGAGCCTTCTGTACTTAATTCCGATGCAATTTCTGTGTTTCGTCGTCAATAAGAAGCTCCAAGGGATACAGTAAACCTGAAGTGAAGCATCAGAATCTATAACTAGTATCACAGGAATGGTTGAAATCATAGACAGTAAGGAGAGCAATTCTTCTTGTACTTAAGTCAGAATTGTGCCTTTTGTATTTAATTCCGATGCAATTTCTGTGTTTTGTCGTCAATAAGAAGGTCCAAAGGATACAGTAAACCTGACGTGAAGCATCGGAATCTATAACTAGTGTGACAGGAATGGTTCAAAACATAGGCAGTAAGATGAGCCAGTATTCTTGTACTTAAGTCGGCATTGTGCCCTTTGTATTTAATTCCGATTCAGATTCTGTGTTTCGTCGTCAATAAGATGGTCCAAGGGGTACAATAAATCTGAAGTGAAGCATCGGAATCTTTAAGTAGTGTCACAGGAATGGTTCAAACATAGAGAGTTAGAAGAGCCAGTCTTCTTGTACTTAAGTCGGCATTGTGCCTTTTGTATTTAATTCCAATGCAATTTCGGTGTTTCATCGTCAATAAGAAGGTCAGAGGGATACAGTGAACCTGAAGTGAAGCATCGGAATCTGTAACTAGTGTCACAGGAATGGTACAAAACATAGACAGTAAGAAGAGCCAGTCGTCTTGTACTTAAGTCGGCATTGTGCCTTTTGTATTTAATTCCGATGCAATTTCTGTGTTTCGTCGTCAATGGGAAGGTCGAAGGGATACAATAAACCTTAAGTGAAGCATCGGAATCTATAACTAGTGTCACAGGCATGGTTTAAAACATAGACAATAAGAAGGGTCAGTCTCCTTGTACTTAAGTCGGCATTGAGCCTTCTGTACTTAATTCCGATGCAATTTCTGTGTTTCGTCGTCAATAAGAAGGTCCAAGGGATACAGTAAACCTGAAGTGAAGCATCGGAATCTATAACTAGTATCACAGGAATGGTTGAAATCATAGACAGTAAGGAGAGCAATTCTTCTTGTACTTAAGTCAGCATTGTGCCTTTTGTATTTAATTCCGATGCAATTTCTGTGTTTTGTCGTCAATAAGAAGGTCCAAAGGATACAGTAAACCTGACGTGAAGCATCGGAATCTATAACTAGTGTCACAGGAATGGTTCAAAACATTGACAGTAAGAAGAGTCAGTCTACTTGTACTTAAGACGGCATTGGGCCTTTGTAATTGATTCCGTTGCAATTTCTGTGTTTCGTCGTCAATAAGAAGTTCCAAGGGATACAGTAAACCTGAAGTGAAGCATCGGAATCTATAACTAGTGTCACAGGAATGGTTCAAAACATAGACAGTAAGAATAGGCAGTCTTAATGTACTTAAGTCGGCAATGTGGCTTTTGTATTTAATTCCGATTCAATTTCTGTGATTCGTCAACAATAAGAAGGTCCAAGTGATACACAAAACCTGAAGTGAAGCATCGGAATCCATAACTAGTATCACAGGAATGGTTCAAAGCATAGACAGTAAGAAGACTCAGTCTTCTTGTACTTAAGTCGGCATTGTGCCCTTTTTATTTAATCCCGATTCAATTTCTGAGTTTCGTCGTCAATAAGAAGGTCCAAGGGATACAGTAAACCTGAAGTGAAGCATCGGAATCTATAACTAGAGTCACAGGAATGGATCAAAATATAGACAGTAAGAAGAGCCAGTCCTCTTGTACTTAAGTCGGCTTTGTGCATTTTGTATTTGATTCCGATGCAATTTCTGTGTTTCGTCGTCAATAAGAAGGTCCAAGGGATACAGTAAACCTGAAGTGAAGCATCGGAACAAGAAACTAGTGTCTCAGGAATGGTTCAAAACATAGACAGTAAGAAGAGCCAGTCGTCTTGTACTTAAGTCGGCATTGTGCCTTTTGTATTTAATTGCGATGCAATTTCTGTGTTTCGTCGTCAATAAGAAGGTCCAAAGGATACAGTAAACCTGACGTGAGAAATCGGAATCTAGTGTCACAGGAATGGTTCAAAACATAGACAATAAGAAGAGCCAGTCTTCTTGTACTTAAGTCGGCATTGTACCTTTTGTACTTAATTCCGATGCAGTTTCTGTGTTTCTTCGTCAATAAGAAGGTCCAAGGGATACAGTAAACCTGAAGTGAAGCATCGGAATCTATAACTAGTGTCTCAGGTATGGTTCAAATCATAGACAGTAAGAAGAGCCAGTCTCCTTGTACTTAAGTCGGCATTGTGCCTTTTGCATTTAATTCCGATTTAATTTCTGTGTTTCGTCGTCAATAGAAAGGTCCAAGGGATATAGTAAACCTGAAGTGAAGCATCGGAATCTATACCTAGTGTCACAGGAATGGTTCAATCCATAGGCAGTAAGAAGAGGCAGTCTTCTTGTACTTCAGTCGGCATTGTATATTTTGTATTTAATTGCGACGCAATTTCTGTGTATCGTCGTCAATAGGCAGGTCCAAGGGATACAGTAAACCCGAAGTGAAGCTTCGGAATCTATAACTAGTGTCTCAGGTATGGTTCAAAACATAGACAGTTAGAAGAGCCTGTCTTCTTTCACTTCAGACGGCATTGTGCCTTTTGTAATTATTACCGATGCAATTTCTGTTTTTCCTCGTCAATAAGAAGGTCAGAGGGATACAGTAAACCTGAAGTGAAGTATCGGAATCTATAACTAGTGTCACAGGAATGGTTCAAAACATAGACAGTAAGAAGAGTCAGTCTTCTTGTACTTAAGTCGGCATTGTGCCATTTGTATTTAATTCCGATGCAATTTCTGTGTTTCGTCGTTAATAAGGAAGTCCAAGGGATATAGTAAACCTGAAGTGTAGCTTCGGAATCTTTAACTAGTGTCACAGGGATGTTGCAAAACATAGACAGTAAGAAATGTCAGTCTTCTTGTACTTAAGTCGACATTGTGGTTTTGTATTTAATTCCGATTCAATTTCTGTGTTTCGTCGTCAATGAGAAGGTCCAAGGGATACAGTAAGCCTGAAGTGAAGCATCGGAATCTATAACTAGTGTCACAGGAATGGTTCAAAACATAGACAGTAAGAAGAGTCAGTCTTCTTGTACTTAAGTCGGCATTGTGCCTTTTGCATTTAATTCCGATTCAATTTCTGTGTTTCGTCGTCAATAAAAAGGTTCAAGGGATACAGTAAACCTGAAGTGAAGCGTCGGAATTTATACCTAGTGTCACAGAAATGGTTCAAAACATAGGCAGTAAGAAGAGTCAGTCTTCTTGTACTTCAGACGGCACTGTACATTACGTATTTAATTCCGACGCAATTTCTGTGTTTCGTCGTCAATAAGAAGGTCCAAGGGATACAGTAAACCTGAAGTGAAGCTTCGGAATCTATAACTAGTGTCTCAGGAATGGTTCTAAACATAGAGAGTAAGAAGAGCCAGTCTTCTTGTACTTAAGTCGGCATTGTGCAATCTGTATTTAATTCCGACGCAATTTCTGTGTTTCATCATCAATAAGAAGGTCAGAGGGAAACAGTAAATCGGAAGTGAAGCATCGGAATCTATAACTAGTTTCACAGGAATGGATCAAAACATAGACAGTAAGAAGAGTCAGTCTTCTTGTACTTAAGTCGGCATTGTGCCTTTTGTTTCTAATTCCGATTCAATTTCTGTGTTTCGACGTTAATAAGAAGGTCCAAGGGATACAGTAAACCTGAAGTGAAGCATCGGAATCCATAACTAGTGTCACAGGAATGGTTCAAAGCATAGACAGGAAGAAGAGTCAGTCTTCTAGTATTTAAGTCGGCATTGTGCCTATTGTATTTAATTCCGATGCAATTTCTCTGTTTCATCGTCAATAAGATGGTCAGAGGGATACAGTAAACCTGAAGTGAAGCATCGGAATCTATAACTAGTGTCACCGGAATGGTTCAAACATAGACATTAAGAAGAGTCAGTCCTCTTGTACTTAGGTCGGCATTGTGCCTTTTGTATTTAATTCCGATGCAATTTCTGTGTTTCATCGCCAATAACAAGGTCCAAGGGATACAGTAAACCTGAAGTGAAGCATCGGAATTTATAACTAGCGTCAAAGGAATGGTTGAAAACATAGACAGTAAGAAGAGCCAGTCTTCTTGTACCTAAGTCGGCATTGTGGCATTTGTATTCAATTCCGATGAAATTTCTGTGTTTCTTCGTCAATAAGAATGTCCAAGGGATACAGTAAACTTGAAGTGAAGCATCGGAATCTATAACTAGTGTCACTGGAATGGTTCAAAACATAGACAGTCAGAAGAGTCAGTCTTCTTGTACATGAGTCGGCATTGTGCCTTTTGTATTGAAGTCCGATGCAATTTCTGTGTATCATCGTCAATAAGATGGTCAGAGGGATACAGTAAACCTGAAGTGAAGCATTGGAATCTATAACTAGTGTCACAGGAATGGTTGAAAACATAGACAGTAAGAAGGGCCAGTCATCTTGTACTTCAGTCGGCATTGTGCTTTTGTATTTAATTCCGATGCAATTTCTGTGTTTCATCGTCAATAAGAAAGTCCAAGGGATACAGTGAACTTGAAGTGAAGCATCGGAATCTATAACTAGTGTCACAGGAATGGTTCAAAACATAGAGAGTTAGAAGAGCCAGTCTTCTTGTACTTAAGTCGGCATTGTGCCTTTTGCATTTAATTCCTATGCAATTTCTGTGTTTCGTCGTCAATAAGAAATCCCAAGGGATACAGTAAACCTGAAGTGAAGCATCGGAATCTATAACTAGTGTCACAGGAATGGTTCCTATCATAGACAGTAAGAAGAGCTATTCTTCTTGTACTTAAGTCAGCATTGTGCATTTTGTATTTAATTCCGATGCAATTTCTGTGTTTCGTCGTCAATAGGAAGGTCCAAAGGATACAGTAAACCTGAAGTGAAGCATCGGAATCTATAACTAGTGCCACAGGAATGGTTCAAAACATAGACAGTAAGAGGAGTCAGTCTTCTTGTACTTAAGTCGGCATTGTGCCTTTTGTAATTGATTCCGATGCAATTTCTGTGTTTTATCGTCAATAAGAAGGTCAGAGGGAATCAGTAAACCGGAAGAGAAGCATCGGAATCTATAACTAGTGTCACAGGAATGGTTAAAAGCATAGACAGTAAGAAGAGTCAGCCTTCTTGTACTTAAGTCGGCATTGTGCCTTTTGTTTTTAATTCCGATTCAATTTCTGTGTTTCGTCGTCAATACGAAGGTCCAAGGGATACAGTAAACCTGAAGTGAAGCATCGGAATCTGTAACTAGTGTCACAGGAATGGTTCAAAGCATAGACAGTAAGAAGAGTCAGTCTTCTAGTGCTTAAGTCGGCATTGTGCCTTTTGTATTTAATTCCGATGCAATTTCTGTGTTTCGTCGTCAGCAAGAAGGTCAGAGGGATACAGTAAAACTGAGGTGAAGCATCGGAATCTATAACTAGTGTCACAGGAATGGTTCAAACCATGGACAGTAAGAAGAGTCAGTCTTCTAGTACTTAAGTCGGCATTTTGCCTTTTGAATTTAATTCCGATGCAATTTCTGTGTTTCATCGTCAATAAGAAGGTCAGAGGGATACAGTAAACCTGAAGTGAGGCATCGGAATCTATAACTAGTGTCACCGGAATGGTTTAAATCATAGACAGTAAGAAGAGTCAGTCCTATTGTACTTAGGTCGGCATTGTGCCTTTTGTATTTAATTCCGATGCAATTTCTATGTTACATCGTCAATAAGAAGGTCCAAGGGATACAGTAAACCGGAATTGAAGCATCGGAATCTATAACTAGTGTCACAGGAATGGATCAAAACATAGACAGTAAGAAGAGTCAGTATTCTTGTACTTAAGTCGGCATTGTGCCTTTTGTTTCTAATTCCGATACAATTTCTGTGTTTCGACGTTAATAAGAAGGTCCAAGGGATACAGTAAACCTAAAGTGAAGCATCGGAATCCATAACTAGTGTCACAGGAATGGTTCAAAGCATAGACAGGAAGAAGAGTTAGTCTTCTAGTACTTAAGTCGGCATTGTGCCTATTGTATTTAATTCCGATGCAATTTCTGTGTTTCGTCGTCAGCAAGAAGGACAGAGGGATACAGTATAAACTGAGGTGAAGCATCGGAATCTATAACTAGTGTCACAGGAATGGTTCAAAACATAGACAGTAAGAATTGTCAGTCCTCTTGTACTTAAGTCGGCATTGTGCCTTTTGCATTTAATTCCGATCCAATTTCTGTGTTTCATCGTCAATAAGATGGTCAGAGGGATACAGTAAACCTGAAGTGAAGCATCGGAATCTATAACTAGTGTCACCGGAATGGTTCAAACATAGACATTAAGAAGAGTCAGTCCTCTTGTACTTAGGTCGGCATTGTGCCTTTTGTATTTAATTCCGATGCAATTTCTGTGTTTCATCGCCAATAACAAGGTCCAAGGGATACAGTAAACCTTAAGTGAAGCATCGGAATTTATAACTAGCGTCAAAGGAATGGTTGAAGACATAGACAATAAGAAGTGCCAGTCTTCTTGTACTTAAGTCGGCATTGTGGCTATTGTATTCAATTCCGATGAAATTTCTGTGTTTCTTCGTCAATAAGAATGTCCAAGGGATACAGTAAACTTGAAGTGAAGCATCGGAATCTATAACTAGTGTCACTGGAATGGTTCAAAACATAGACAGTCAGAAGAGTCAGTCTTCTTGTACATGAGTCGGCATTGTGCCTTTTGTATTGAAGTCCGATGCAATTTCTGTGTATCATCGTCAATAAGAAGGTCAGAGGGATACAGTAAACCTGAAGTGAAGCATTGGAATCTATAACTAGTGTCACAGGAATGGTTGAAAACATAGACAGTAAGAAGGGCCAGTCATCTTGTACTTCAGTCGGCATTGTGCCTTTTGTATTTAATTCCGATTAAATTTCTGTGATTCGTCGTCAATAAGAAAGTCCAAGGGATACAGTAAACCTGAAGTGAAGCATCGGAATCTATAACTAGAGTGACAGGAATGGTTCATAACATTGGCAGTAAGAAGAGCCAGTCTTCTTGTACTTAAGTCGGCATTGTGCCTTTTGTATTTAATTCCGATTCAATTTCTGTGTTTCGTCGTTTATAAGATGGTCCAAGGGATACAGTAAACCTGAAGTGAAGCATCGGAATCTATAAGTACTGACACAGGAATGGTTCAAAACATAGAGAGTTAGAAGAGCCAGTCTTCTTGTACTTAAGTCGGCATTGTGCCTTTTGTATTTAATTCCGATGGAATTTCGGTGTTTCATCGTCAATAAGAAGGTCGGAGGGATACAGTAAACCTAAAGTGAAGCAGCGGAATCAATAACTAGTGTCACAGGAATAGTTCAAAACATAGACAATAAGAAATGTCAGTCTTCTTGTACTTAAGTCGGCATTGTGCATTTTGTATTTAATTCCGATGCAATTTCTGTGTTTCGTCGTCAATAAGAAGGTCCAAAGGATACACTAAACCTGAAGTGAAGCATCGGAATCTATAACTAGTGTCACAGGAATGGTTCAACACATAGACAGTAAGAAGAGTCAGTCTTCTTGTACTTAAGTCGGCATTGTGACTTTTGTAATTGATTCCGATGCAATTTCTGTGCTTCGTCGTCAATAAGAAGGTCCAAGGGATACAGTAAACCTGAAGTGAAGCATCGGAATCTGTAACTAGTGTCACAGGAATGGTTCAAAGCATAGACCGTAAGAAGAGCCAGTCTTCTTGTACTTAAGTCGGCATTGTGGCTTTTGTATTTACTTCCGATTCAATTTATGTGATACGTCAACAATAAGAAGGTCCAAGTGATACAGTAAACCTGAAGTGAAGCATCGGAATCTATAACTAGTGTCACAGGAATGGATCAAAGCATGGACAGTAAGAAGAGCCAGTCTTCTTGTACGTAAGTCGGAATTGTGGTTTTTGTATTTAATTCCGATTCAATTTATGTGATACGTCAACAATAAGAAGGTCCAAGTGATACAAAAAACCTGAAGTGAAGCATCGGAATCTATAACTAGTGTCACAGGAATGGTTCAAAACATAGAATGTAAGAAGAGTCAGTCTTCTTGTACTTAAGTCGGAATTGTGCCTTTTGTATTTAATTCCGATGCAATTTCTGTCTTTCATCGTCAATAAGAAGGTCAGAGGGAAACAGTAAACTTGAAGTGAATCATCGGAATCTATAACTAGTGTCACAGGAATGGTTCAAAACATAGACAGTAAGAAGAGTCAGTCTTCTTGTACTTAAGTCGGCACTGTGCCTTTTGCAATTGATTCCGATGCAATTTCTGTGCTTCGTCGTCAATAAGAAGGTCCAAGGGATACAGTAAACCTGAAGTGAAGCATCGGAATCTATAACTAGTGTCACAGGAATGGTCAAAGCATAGACAGTATGATGAGTCAGTCTTCTTGTACTTAAGTCGGCATTGTGCCTTTTGTATTTAATTCCAATGCAATTTCGGTGTTTCATCGCCAATAAGAAGGTCAGAGGGATATAGTGAACCTGAAGTGAAGCATCGGAATCTGTAACTAGAGTCACAGGAATGGTTCAAAACATAGACAGTAAGACATGTCAGTCTTCTTGTACTTAAGTCGGCATTGTGCCTTTTTCATTTAATTCCGATGCAATTTCTGTGTTTCGTCGTCAATGGGAAGGTCGAAGGGATACAATAAACCTGAAGTGAAGCATCGGAATCTATAACTAGTGTCACAGGAATGGTTCAAAACATAGACAGTAAGAAGAGTCAGTCTTCTTGTACTTAAGTCGGAATTGTGCCTTTTGTATTTAATTCCGATGCAATTTCTGTCTTTCATCGTCAATAAGAAGGTCAGAGGGAAACAGTAAACCGGAAGTGAATCATCGGAATCTATAACTAGTGTCACAGGAATGGTTCAAAACATAGACAGTAAGAAGAGTCAGTCTTCTTGTACTTAAGTCGGCACTGTGCCTTTTGCAATTGATTCCGAAGCAATTTCTGTGCTTCGTCGTCAATAAGAAGGTCCAAGGGATACAGTAAACCTGAAGTGAAGCATCGGAATCTATAACTAGTGTCACAGGAATGGTCAAAGCATAGACAGTATGAAGAGTCAGTCTTCTTGTACTTAAGTCGGCATTGTGCCTTTTGTATTTAATTCCGATGCAATTTCTGTGTTTCGTCGTCAGCAAGAAGGTCAGAGGGATACAGTAAAACTGAGGTGAAGCATCGGAATCTATAACTAGAGTCACCGGAATGAGTCAAAACATAGACAGTAAGAAGAGTCAGTCTTCTTGTACTTAAGTCGGCATTGTGCATTTTGCATTTAATTCCGATGCAATTTCTGTGTTTCATCGTCAATAATAAGGTCAGAGGGATACAGTAAACCTGAGGTGAAGCATCGGAATCTATAACTAGTGTCACCGGAATGGTTCAAAGCATAGACAGTAAGAATAGTCAGTCCTCTTGTACATAGGTCGGCATTGTGCCTTTTGTAGTTAATTCCGATGCAATTTCTGTGTTACATCGTCAAAAAGATGGTCCAAGGGATACAGTAAATCTGAAGTGAAGCATCGGAATCTATAACTAGTGTCACAGGAATGATTGAAAACATAGACAGTAAGAAGGGCCAGACTTCTTGTACTTAGTCGGCATTGTGCCTTTTGAATTTTATTCCGATTCAATTTCTGTGTTTCGTCGTCAATACGAAGGTCCAAGGGATACAGTAAACCTGAAGTGAAGCACCGAAATTTATAACTAGTGTCACAGGAATGGTTCAAAGCAAATACAGTAAGAAGAGTAAGTCTTGTAGTACATAAGTCGGCATTGTGCCTTTTGTATTTAATTCCGACGCAATTTCTGTGTTTCGTCGTCAATAAGAAGGTCCAAGGGATACAGTAAACCTGAAGTGAGGCATCGGAATCTACAACTAGTGTGACAGGAATGGTTCAAAACATAGGCAGTAAGATGAGCCAGTCTTCTTGTACTTAAGTCGGCATTGTGCCTTTTGTATTTAACTCCGATTCAATTTCTGTGTTTCGTCGTCAATAAGATGGTCCAAGGGATACAGTAAATCTGAAGTGAAGCATCGGAATCTTTGAGTAGTGTCACAGGAATGGTTCAAACATAGAGAGTTAGAAGAGCCAGTCTTCTTGTACTTAAGTCGGCATTGTGCCTTTTGTATTTAATTCCAATGCAATTTCGGTGTTTCATCGCCAATAAGAAGGTCAGAGGGATATAGTGAACCTGAAGTGAAGCATCGGAATCTGTAACTAGTGTCACAGGAATGGTTCAAAACATAGACAGTAAGACATGTCAGTCTTCTTGTACTTAAGTCGGCATTGTGCCTTTTGTATTTAATTCCGATGCAATTTCTGTGTTTCGTCGTCAATGGGAAGGTCGAAAGGATACAATAAACCTGAAGTGAAGCATCGGAATCTATAACTAGTGTCACAGGAATGGTTCAAAACATAGACAGTAAGAAGAGTCAGTCTTCTTGTACTTAAGTCGGCATTGAGCCTTCTGTACTCAATTCCGATGCACTTTCTGTGTTTCGTCGTCAATAAGAAGGTCCAAGGGATACAGTAAACCTGAAGTGAAGCATCGGAATCTATAACTAGTATCACAGGAATGGTTGAAATCATAGACAGTAAGGAGAGCAATTCTTCTTGTACTTAAGTCAGCATTGTGCCTTTTGTATTTAATTCCGATGCAATTTCTGTGTTTTGTCGTCAATAAGAAGGTCCAAAGGATACCGTAAACCTGACGTGAAGCATCGGAATCTGTAACTAGTGTCACAGGAATGGTTCAAAACATTGACAGTAAGAAGAGTCAGTCTTCTTGTACTTAAGACGGCATTGGGCCTTTGTAATTGATTCCGTTGCAATTTCTGTGTTTCGTCGTCAATAAGAAAGTCCAAGGGATACAGTAAACCTGCAGCGAAGCATCGGAATCTATAACTAGTGTCACAGGAATGGTTCAAAGCATAGACAGTATGAAGAGTCAGTCTTCTAGTACTTAAGTCGGCATTGTGCCTTTTGTATTTAATTCCGATGCAATTCCTGTGTTTCGTCGTCAATATGAAGGTAAAAGGGATACAGTAAACCTGAAGTGAACCATCGAAATCTATAACTAGTGTCACAGGAATGGTTCAATACATAGACAGTAAGAAGAGCCAGTCTTCTTGTACTTAAGTCGGCATTGTGCCTTTTGTATTTAATTCCGATGCAATTTCTGTGTTTCGTCGTCAATGAGAAGGTCCAAGGGATACAGTAAACCTGAAGTGAGGCTTCGGAATCTATAACTAGTGTCACAGGAATGAATCAAAGCATAGACAGTAAGAAGAGCCAGTCTTCTTATATTTAAGTCGGCGTTGTACCTTTTGTATTTAATTCCGATTCAATTTCTGTGTTTTGTCGACAATACGAAGGTCCAAGGGATACAGTAAACCCGAAGTGAAGCATCGGAATCTATAGCTAATGTCACAGGAATGGTTCAAAGCATAGACAGTAAGAAGAGCAAGTCTTCTTGTACTTAAGTCGGCATTGTACCTTTTGTATTTAATTCCGATTCAATTTATGTGTTTCGTCGTCAATAAGAAGGTCCAAGGGATACAGTAAACCTGAAGTGAAGCTTCGGAATCTATAACTAGTGTCTCAAGTATGGTTCAAACCATATACAATAAGAAAGCCGGTCTTCTCGTACTTAAGCTGGCACTGTTCCTTTTGTATTTAATTCCGATGCAATTTCTGAGTTTCGTCGTCAATAAGAAGGTCCAAGGGATACAGTAAACCTGAAGTCAAGCTTCGGAATCTATAACTAGTGTCACAGGAATGGTTCAAAATATAGACAGTAAGAAGAGCCAGTCCTCTTGTACTTAAGTCGGCTTTGTGCATTTTGTATTTGATTCCGATGCAATTTCTGTGTTTCGTCTTCAATAAGAAGGTCCAAGGGATACAGTAAACCTGACGTGAGGCATCGGAATCTAGTGTCACAGGAATGGTTCAAGACATAGACAATAAGAAGAGCCAGTCTTCTTGTACTTAAGTCGCCATTGTACTTTTTTGTACTTAATTCCGATGCAATTTCTCTGTTTCGTCGTCAATATGAAGGTCCAAGGGATACGATAAACCTGAAGTAAAGCATCGGAATCTATACCTAGTGTAACAGGAATGGTTCAATCCATAGGCAGTAAGAGGAGGCAGTCTTCATGTACTTCAGTCGGCATTGTATATTTTGTATTTAATTACGACGCAATTTCTGTGTTTCGTCGTCAATAAGAAGGTCCAAGGGATACAGTAAACCCGAAGTGAAGCTTCGGAATCTATAACTAGTGTCTCAGGAATGGTTCAAAACATAGACAGTTAGAAGAGCCAGTCTTCTTTCACTTCAGACGGCATTGTGCCTTTTGTAATTATTACCGATGCAATTTCTGTTTTTCCTCGTCAATAAGAGGGTCAGAGGGATACAGTAAACTTGAAGTGAAGTATCGGAATCTATAACTAGTGTCACAGGAATGGTTCAAAACATAGACAGTAAGAAGAGTCAGTCTTCTTGGACTTAAGTCGGCATTGTGCCATTTGTATTTAATTCCGATGCAATTTCTGTGTTTCCTCGTTAATAAGGAAGTCCAAGGGATATAGTAGACCTGAAGTGAAGCTTCGGAATCTTTAACTAGTGTCACAGGAATGGTTCAAAACATAGACAGTAAGAAATGTCAGTCTTCTTGTACTTAAGTCGACATTGTGGCTTTTGTATTTAATTCCGATTCAATTTCTGTGTTTCGTCGTCAATGAGAAGGTCCAAGGGATACAGTAAGCCTGAAGTGAAGCATCGGAATCTATATCTAGTGTCACCGGAATGGTTCAATGCATAGACAGTAAGAAGTGTCAGTCCTCTTGTACTTAGGTCGGCATTGAGCCTTTTGTAGTTAATTCCGATGCAATTTCTGTGTTACATCGTCAAAAAGAAGGTCCAAGGGAGACAGTAAATATGAAGTGAAGCATCGGAATCTATAACTAGTATCACAGGAATGGTTGAAATCATAGACAGTAAGGAGAGCAATTCCTCTTGTACTTAAGTCAGCATTGTGCCTTTTGTATTTAATTCCGAAGCAATTTCTGTGTCTTGTCGTCAACAAGAAGGTCCAAAGGATACAGTAAACCTGACGTGAAGCATCGGAATCTATAACTAGTGTCACAGGAATTGTTCAAAACATTGACAGTAAGAAGAGTCAGTCTACTTGTACTTAAGACGGCATTGGGCCTTTGTAATTGATTCCGTTGCAATTTCTGTGTCTCGTCGTCAATAAGAAGTTCCAAGGGATACAGTAAACCTGAAGTGAAGCATCGGAATCTATAACTAGTGTCACAGGAATGGTTCAAAACATAGACAGTAAGAATAGGCAGTCTTCTTGTACTTAAGTCGGCATTGTGGCTTTTGTATTTAATTCCAATTCAATTTCTGTGATTCGTCAACAATAAAAAAGTCCAAGTGATACACTAAACCTGAAGTGAAGCATCGGAATCTATAACTAGTATCACAGGAATGGTTCAAAACATAGACAGTAAGAAGACTCAGTCTTCTTGTACTTAAGTCGGCATTGTGCCTTTTTTATTTAATCCCGATTCAATCTCTGTGTTTCGTCGTCAATAAGAAGGTCCAAGGGATACAGTAAACCTGAAGCGAAGCATCGGAATCTATAACTAGTGTCACAGGAATGGTTCAAAGCATAGACATTATGAAGAGGCAGTCTTCTAGTACTTAAGTCGGCATTGTGCCTTTTGTATTTAATTCCGATGCAATTTCTGTGTTTCGTCGTCAATAAGAAGGTAAAAGGGATACAGTAAACCTGAAGTGAACCATCGAAATCTATAAGTAGTGTCACAGGAATGGTTCAATACATAGACAGTAAGAAGAGCCAGTCTTCTTGTACTTAAGTCGGCATTGTGCCGTTTGTATTTCATTCCGATGCAATTTCTGTGTTTCATCGTCAATAAGATGGTCAAAGGGATACAGTAAACCGGAAGTGAAGTATCGGAATCTATTACTAGTGTCACAGGAATGGTTCAAAGCATGGGCAGTAAGAAGAGTCAGTCTTCTTGTACTTAAGTCGGCATTGTACGTTTTGTATGTAATTCCGATGCAATTTTTGTGATTCTTCGTCAATAAGAAGGTCCAAGGGATACAGTAAACCTGAAGTGAAGCTTCGGAATCTATAACTAGTGTCTCAGGTATGGTTCAAAACATATACAATAAGAAAGCCTGTCTTCTTGTACTTAAGCTGGCATTGTTCCTTTTGTATTTAATTCCGATGCAATTTCTGAGTTTCGTCGTCAATGAGAAGGTCCAAGGGATACAGTAAACCTGAAGTGAAGCATCGGAATCTATAACTAGTGTCACAGGAATGGTTCAAAATATAGACAGTAAGAAGAGCCAGTCCTCTTGTACTTAAGTCGGCTTTGTGCATTTTGTATTTGATTCCGATGCAATTTCTGTGTTTCGTCGTCAATAAGAAGGTCCAAGGGATACAGTAAACCTGAAGTGAAGCATCGGAACCAGAAACTAGTGTCTCAGGAATGGTTCAAAACATAGACAGTAAGAAGAGCCAGTCGTCTTGTACTAAAGTCGGCATTGTGCCTTTTGTATTTAATTGCGATGCAATTTCTATGTTTCGTCATCAATAAGAAGGTCCAAAGGATACAGTAAACCTGACGTGAGGCATCGGAATCTAGTGTCACAGGAATGGTTCAAAACATAGACAATAAGAATAGGCAGTCTTCTTGTACTTAAGTCGGCATTGTGGCTTTTGTATTTAATTCCGATTCAATTTCTGTGATTCGTCAACTATAAGAAGGTCCAAGTGATACACTAAACCTGAAGTGAAGCATCGGAATCTATAACTAGTGTCTCAGGAATGGTTCAAATCATAGACAGTAAGAAGAGCCAGTCTCCTTGTACTTAAGTCGGCATTGTGCCTTTTGCATTTATTTCCGATTTAATTTCTGTGTTTCGTCGTCAATAGATAGGTCCAAGGGATATAGTAAACCTGAAGTGAAGCATCGGAATCTATACCTAGTGTCACAGGAATGGTTCAATCCATAGGCAGTAAGAAGAGGCAGTCTTCTTGTGCTTCAGTCGGCATTGCATATTTTGTTTTTAATTGCGACGCAATTTCTGTGTTTCGTCGTCAATAAGAAGGTCCAAGGGATTCAGTAAACCCGAAGTGAAATTTCGGAATCTATAACTAGTGTCTCAGGAATGGTTCAAAACATAGACAGTTAGAAGAGCCAGTCTTCTTTCACTTCAGACGGCATTGTGCCTTTTGTAATTATTACCGATGAAATTTCTGTTTTTCCTCGTCAATAAGATGGTCAGAGGGATACAGTAAACCTGAAGTGAAGTATCGGAATCTATAACTAGTGTCACAGGAATGGTTCAAAACATAGACAGTAAGAAGAGTCAGTCTTCTTGTACTTAAGTCGGAATTGTGCCATTTGTATTTAATTCCGATGCAATTTCTGTGTTTCGTCGTTAATAAGGAAGTCCAAGGGATATAGTAGACCTGAAGTGAAGCTTCGGAATCTTTAACTAGTGTCACAGGGATGGTTCAAAACATAGACAGTAAGAAATGTCAGTCTTCTTGTACTTAAGTCGACATTGTGGCTTTTGTATTTCATTCCGATTCAATTTCTGTGTTTCGTCGTCAATGAGAAGGTCCAAGGGATACAGAAAGCCTGAAGTGAAGCATCGGAATCTATAACTAGTGTCACCGGAATGGTTCAAAGCATAGACAGTAAGAAGAGTCAGTCCTCTTGTACTTAGGTCGGCATTGTGCCTTTTGTAGTTAATTCCGATGCAATTTCTGTGTTACATCGTCAAAAAGAAGGTCCAAGGGATACAGTAAATCTGAAGTGAAGCATCGGAATCTATAACTAGTGTCACAGGAATGATTGAAAACATAGACAGTAAGAAGAGCCAGACTTCTTGTACTTAAGTCGGCATTGTGCCTTTTGAATTTTATGCCGATTCAATTTCTGTGTTTCGTCGTCAATAAGAAGGTCCAAGGGATACAGTAAACCTGAAGTGAAGCATCGGAATCTATAACTAGTGTCACAGGAATGGTTCAAAGCAAAGACAGTAAGAAGAGTAAGTCTTCTAGTAAATAAGTCGGCATTGTGCCTTTTGTATTTATTTCCGATGCAATTTCTGTGTTTCGTCGTCAATATGAAGGTCCAAGGGATACAGTAAACCTGAAGTGAGGCTTCGGAATCTATAACTAGTGTGACAGGAATGGTTCAAAACATAGGCAGTAAGAAGAGCCAGTCTTCTTGTACTTAAGTCGGCATTGTGCCTTTTGTATTTAACTCCGATTCAGATTCTGTGTTTCGTCGTCATAAAGATGGTCCAAGGGGTACAGTAAATCTGAAGTGAAGCATCGGAATCTTTAAGTAGTGTCACAGGAATGGTTCAAACATAGAGAGTTAGAAGAGCCAGTCTTCTTGTACTTAAGTCGGCATTGTGCCTTTTGTATTTAATTCCAATGCACTTTCGGTGTTTCATCGTCAATAAGAAGGTCAGAGGGATACAGTGAACCTGAAGTGAAGCATCGGAATCTGTAACTAGTGTCACAGGAATGGTTCAAAACATAGACAGTAAGAAGAGCCAGTCGTCTTGTACTTAAGTCGGCATTGTGCCTTTTGTATTTAATTCCGATGCAATTTCTGTGTTTCGTCGTCAATGGGAAGGTCGAAGGGATACAATAAACCTGAAGTGAAGCATCGGAATCTATAACTAGTGTCACAGGAATGGTTCAAAACATAGACAGTAAGAAGAGTCAGTCTTCTTGTACTTAAGTCGGCATTGAGCCTTCTGTACTTAATTCCGATGCAATTTCTGTGTTTCGTCGTCAATAAGAAGGTCCAAGGGATACAGTAAACCTGAAGTGAAGCATCGGAATCTATAACTAGTATCACAGGAATGGTTGAAATCATAGACAGTAAGGAGAGCAATTCTTCTTGTACTTAAGTCAGCATTGTGCCTTTTGTATTTAATTCCAAAGCAATTTCTGTGTTTTGTCGTCAATAAGAAGGTCCAAAGGATACAGTAAACCTGACGTGAAGCATCGGAATCTATAACTAATGTCACAGGAATGGTTCAAAACATTGACAGTAAGAAGAGTCAGTCTACTTGTACTTAAGACGGCATTGGGCCTTATGTAATTGATTCCGTTGCAATTTCTGTGTTTCGTCGTCAATAAGAAGTTCCATAGGAATACAGTAAACCTGAAGTGAAGCATCGGAATCTAAAACTAGTGTCACAGGAATGGTTCAAAACATAGACAGTAAGAATAGGCAGTCTTCTTGTACTTAAGTCGGCATTGTGGCTTTTGTATTTAATTCCGATTCAATTTCTGTGATTCGTCAACAATAAGAAGGACCAAGTGATACACTAAACCTGAAGTGAAGCATCGGAATCTATAACTAGTATCACAGGAATGGTTCAAAACATAGACAGTAAGAAGACTCAGTCTTCTTGTACTTAAGTCGGCATTGTGCCCGTTTTATTTAATCCCGATTCAATCTCTGTGTTTCGTCGTCAATAAGAAGGTCCAAGGGATACAGTAAACCTGAAGCGAAGCATCGGAATCTATAACTAGTGTCACAGGAATGGTTCAAAGCATAGATAGTATGAAGAGTCAGTCTTCTAGTACTTAAGTCGGCATTGTTCCTTTTGTATTTAATTCCGATGCAATTTCTGTGTTTCGTCGTCAATAAGAAGGTAAAAGGGATACAGTAAACCTGAAGTGAACCATCGAAAACTATTACTAGTGTCACAGGAATGGTTCAAAGCATAGATAGTATGAAGAGTCAGTCTTCTTGTACTTAAGCTGGCATTGTTTCTTTTGTATTTAATTCCGATGCAAATTCTGAGTTTCGTCGTCAGTAAAAAGGTCCAAGGGATACAGTAAACCTGAAGTGAAGCATCGGAATCTATAACTAGTGTCACAGGAATGGTTCAAAATATAGACAGTAAGAAGAGCCAGTCCTCTTGTACTTAAGTCGGCTTTGTGCATTTTGTATTTGAATCCGATGCAATTTCTGTGTTTCGTCGTCAATAAGAAGGTCCAAGGGCTACAGTAAACCTGAAGTGAAGCATCGGAACCAGAAACTAGTGTCTCAGGAATGGTTCAAAACATAGACAGTAAGAAGAGCCAGTCGTCATGTACTTAAGTCGGCATTGTGCCTTTTGTATATAATTGCGATGCAATTTCTGTGTTTCGTCGTCAATAAGAGGGTCCAAAGGATACAGTAAACCTGACGTGAGGCATCGGTATCTAGTGTCACAGGAATGGTTCAAAACATAGACAATAAGAATAGGCAGTCTTCTTGTACTTAAGTCGGCATTGTGGCTTTTGTATTTAATTCCGATTCAATTTCTGTGATTCGTCAACAATAAGAAGGTCCAAGTGATACACTAAACCTGAAGTGAAGCATCGGAATGTATAACTAGTGTCTCAGGAATGATTCAAATCATAGACAGTAAGAAGAGCCAGTCTCCTTGTACTTAAGTCGGCATTGTGCCTTTTGCATTTAATTCCGATTTAATTTCTGTGTTTCGTCGTCAATAGAAAGGTCCAAGGGATATAGTAAACCTGAAGTGAAGCATCGGAATCTATACCTAGTGTCACAGGAATGGTTCAATCCATAGGCAGTAAGAAGAGGCAGTCTTCTTGTACTTCAGTCGGCATTGTATATTTTGTATTTAATTGCGACGCAATTTCTGTGTTTCGTCGTCAATAAGAAGGTCCAAGGGATACAGTAAACCCGAAGTGAAGCTTCGGAATCTATAACTAGTGTCTCAGGAACGGTTCAAAACATAGACAGTTAGAAGAGCCAGTCTTCTTTCACTTCAGACGGCATTGTGCCTTTTGTAATTACTACCGATGCAATTTCTGTTTTTCGTCGTCAATAAGAAGGTCAGAGGGATACAGTAAACCTGAAGTGAAGTATCGGAATCTATAACTAGTGTCACAGGAATGGTTCAAATCATAGACAGTAAGAAGAGTCAGTCTTCTTGTACTTAAGTCGGCATTGTGCCATTTGTATTTAATTCCGATGCAATTTCTGTGTTTCGTCGTTAATAAGGAAGTCCATGGGATATAGTAAACCTGAAGTGAAGCTTCGGAATCTTTAACTAGTGTCACAGGGATGGTTCAAAACATAGACAGTAAGAAATGTCAGTCTTCTTGTACTTAAGTCGACATTGTGGCTTTTGTATTTAATTCCGATTCAATTTCTGTGTTTCGTCGTCAATGAGAAGGTCCCAGGGATAGAGTAAGCCTGAAGTGAAGCATCGGAATCTATAACTAGTGTCACAGGAATGGTTCAAAACATAGACAGTAAGAAGAGTTAGTCTTCTTGTACTTAAGTCGGCATTGTGCCTTTTGTATTTAATTCCGATGCAATTTTTTTGTTTCGTCCTAAATAAGAAAGTCCAAAGGATACAGTAAACCTGAAGTGAAGTATCAGAATCTGTAACTAGTGTCACAGGAATGGTTCAAAGCATAGACAGTAAGGAGAGCCAGTCTTCTTGTACTTATGTTGCCATTGTTCCTTTTGCATTTATTTCCGATGCAATTTCTGTGCTTCGTCGTCAATAAGAAGGTACAATGGATACAGTAAACCTGAGTGAGGCCTCGGAATCTATAACAAGTGTCACAGGAATGATTCAAAGCATAGACAGCAAGAAGAGATAGCCTTCTTGTACTTAAGTCGGCATTAATCCTTTTGCATTTAATTCCGATTCAATTTCTGTGTTTCGTCGTCAATAAAAAGGTTCAAGGGATACAGTAAACCTGAAGTGAAGCGTCGGAATCTATACCTAGTGTCACAGGAATGGTTCAAAACATAGGCAGTAAGAAGAGTCAGTCCTCTTGTACTCCAGACGGCACTGTAAATTATGTATTTAATTCCGACCCAATTTCTGTGTTTCGTCGTCAATAAGAAGGTCCAAGGGATACAGTAAACCTGAAGTGAAGCTACGGAATCTATAACTAGTGTCTCAGGAATGGTTCTAAACATAGAGAGTAAGAAGAGCCAGTCTTCTTGTACTTTAGTCGGCATTGTGCCTTTTGTATTTATTTCCGATGCAATTTCTGTATTTCGTCGTCAATAAGAAGGTCAGAGGGATACAGTAAACCTGAAGTGAAGTATCGGAATCTATAACTAGTGTCACAGGAATGGTTCAAAACATAGACAGTAAGAAGAGTCAGTCTTTTTGTACTTAAGTCGGCATTGTGCCATTTGTATTTAATTCCGATGCAATTTCTGTGTTTCGTCGTTAATAATGAAGTCCAAGGGATATAGTAAACCTGAAGTGAAGCTTCGGAATATTTAACTAGTGTCACAGGGATGGTTCAAAACATAGACAGTAAGAAATGTCAGTCTTCTTGTACTTAAGTCGACATTGTGGCTTTTGTATTTAATTCCGATTCAATTTCTGTGTTTCGTCGTCAATGAGTAGGTCCAAGGGATACAGAAAGCCTGAAGTGAAGCATCGGAATCTATAGCTAGTGTCACCGGAATGGTTCAAAGCATAGACAGTAAGAAGAGTCAGTCCTCTTGTACTTAGGTCGGCATTGTGCCTTTTGTAGTTAATTCCGATGCAATTTCTGTGTTACATCGTCAAAAAGAAGGTCCAAGGGATACAGTAAATCTGAAGTGAAGCATCGGAATCTTTAACTAGTGTCACAGGAATGATTGAAAACATAGACAGTAAGAAGAGCCAGACTTCTTGTACTTAAGTCGGCATTGTGCCTTTTGAATTTTATGCCGATTCAATTTCTGTGTTTCGTCGTCAATAAGAAGGTCCAAGGGATACAGTAAACCTGAAGTGAAGCATCGGAATCTATAACTAGTGTCACAGGAATGGTTCAAAGCAAAGACAGTAAGAAGAGTAAGTCTTTTAGTAAATAAGTCGGCATTGTGCCTTTTGTATTTATTTAAGATGCAATTTCTGTGTTTCGTCGTCAATAAGAAGGTCCAAGGGATACAGTAAACCTGAAGTGAGGCTTCGGAATCTATAACTAGTGTGACAGGAATGGTTCAAAACATAGGCAGTAAGAAGAGCCAGTCTTCTTGTACTTAAGTCGGCATTGTGCCTTTTGTATTTAACTCCGATTCAGATTCTGTGTTTCGTCGTCAATAAGATGGTCCAAGGGGTACAGTAAATCTGAAGTGAAGCATCGGAATCTTTAAGTAGTGTCACAGGAATGGTTCAAACATAGAGAGTTAGAAGAGCCAGTCTTCTTGTACTTAAGTTGGCATTGTGCCTTTTGTATTTAATTCCAATGCACTTTCGGTTTTTCATCGTCAATAAGAAGGTCAGAGGGATACAGTGAACCTGAAGTGAAGCATCGGAATCTGTAACTAGTGTCACAGGAATGGTTCAAAACATAGACAGTAAGAAGAGCCAGTCGTCTTGTACTTAAGTCGGCATTGTGCCTTTTGTATTTAATTCCGATGCAATTTCTGTGTTTCGTCGTCAATGGGAAGGTCGAAGGGATACAATAAACCTGAAGTGAAGCATCGGAATCTATAACTAGTGTCACAGGAATGGTTCAAAACATAGACAGTAAGAAGAGTCAGTCTTCTTGTACTTAAGTCGGCATTGAGCCTTCTGTACTTAATTCCGATGCAATTTCTGTGTTTCGTCGTCAATAAGAAGGTCCAAGGGATACAGTAAACCTGAAGTGAAGCATCGGAATCTATAACTAGTATCACAGGAATGGTTGAAATCATAGACAGTAAGGAGAGCAATTCTTCTTGTACTTATGTCAGCATTGTGCCTTTTGTATTTAATTCCGATGCAATTTCTGTGTTTTGTCGTCAATGAGAAGGTCCAAAGGATACAGTAAAACTGACGTGAAGCATCGGAATCTATAACTAGTCTCACAGGAATGGTTCAAAACATTGACAGTAAGAAGAGTCAGTCTACTTGTACTTAAGACAGCATTGGGCCTCTGTAATTGATTCCGTTGCAATTTCTGTGTTTCGTCGTCAATAAGAAGTTCCAAGGGATACAGTAAACCTGAAGTGAAGCATCGGAATCTATAACTAGTGTCACAGGAATGGTTCAAAACATAGACAGTAAGAATAGGCAGTCTTCTTGTACTTAAGTCGGCATTGTGGCTTTTGTATTTAATTCCGATTCAATTTCTGTGGTTCGTCAACAATAAGAAGGTCCAAGTGATACACTAAACCTTAAGTGAAGCATCGGAATCTATAACTAGTATCACAGGAATGGTTCAAAACATAGACAGTAAGAAGACTCAGTCTTCTTGTACTTAAGTCGGCATTGTGCCCTTTTTATTTAATCCCGATTCAATCTCTGTGTTTCGTCGTCAATAAGAAGGTCCAAGGGATACAGTAAACCTGAAGCGAAGCATCGGAATCTATAACTAGTGTCACAGGAATGGTTCAAAGCATAGACAGTATGAAGAGTCAGTCTTCTAGTACTTAAGTCGGCATTGTATATTTTGTGTTTAATTCCGATGCAATTTCTGTGTTTCGTCGTCAATAAGAAGGTAAAAGGGATACAGTAAACCTGAAGTGAACCATCGAAATCTGTAACTAGAGTCACAGGAATGGTTCAATGCATAGACAGTAAGAAGAGCCAGTCTTCTTGTACTTAAGTCGGCATTGTGCCGTTTGTATTTCCTTCCGATGCAATTTCTGTGTTTCATCGTCAATAAGATGGTCAGAGGGATACAGTAAACCGGAAGTGAAGTATCGGAATCTATTACTAGTGTCACAGGAATGGTTCAAAGCATGGGCAGTAAGAAGAGTCAGTCTTCTTGTACTGAAGTCGGCATTGTACGTTTTGTATGTAATTCCGATGCAATTTTTGTGATTCTTCGTCAATAAGAAGGTCCAAGGGATACAGTAAACCTGAAGTGAAGCTTCGGAATCTGTAACTAGTGTCTCAGGTATGGTTCAAAACATATACAATAAGAAAGCCTGTCTTCTTGTACTTAAGCTGGCATTGTTTATTTTGTATTTAATTCCGATGCAATTTCTGAGTTTCGTCGTCAGTAAGAAGGTCCAAGGGATACAGTAAACCTGAAGTGAAGCATCGGAATCTATAACTAGTGTCACAGGAATGGTTCAAAATATAGACAGTAAGAAGAGCCAGTCCTCTTGTACTTAAGTCGGCTTTGTGCATTTTGTATTTGATTCCGATGCAATTTCTGTGTTTCGTCGTCAATAAGAAGGTCCAAGGGATACAGTAAACCTGACGTGAAGCATCGGAACCAGAAACTAGTGTCTCAGGAATGGTTCAAAACATAGACAGTAAGAAGAGCCAGTCGTCTTGTACTTAAGTCGGCATTGTGCCTTTTGTATTTAATTGCGATGCAATTTCTGTCTTTCGTCGTCAACAAGAGGGTCCAAAGGATACAGTAAACCTGACGTGAGAAATCGGAATCTAGTGTCACGGGAATGGTTCAAAACATAGACAATAAGAATAGGCAGTCTTCTTGTACTTAAGTCGGCATTGTGGCTTTTGTATTTTATTCCGATTCAATTTCTGTGATTCGTCAACAATAAGAAGGTCCAAGTGATACACTAAACCTGAAGTGAAGCATCGGAATGTATAACTAGTGTCTCAGGAATGGTTCAAATCATAGACAGTAAGAAGAGCCAGTCTCCTTGTACTTAAGTCGGCATTGTGCCTTTTGCATTTAATTCCGATTTAATTTCTGTGTTTCGTCGTCAATAGAAAGGTCCAAGGGATATAGTAAACCTGAAGTGAAGCATCGGAATCTATACCTAGTGTCACAGGAATGGTTCAATCCATAGGCAGTAAGAAGAGGCAGTCTTCTTGTACTTCAGTCGGCATTGTATATTTTGTATTTAATTGCGACGCAATTTCTGTGTTTCGTCGTCAATAAGAAGGTCCAAGGGATACAGTAAACCCAAAGTGAAGCTTCGGAATCTATAACTAGTGTCTCAGGAATGGTTCAAAACATAGACAGTTAGAAGAGCCAGTCATCTTTCACTTCAGACGGCATTGTGCCTTTTGTAATTATTACCGATGCAATTTCTGTTTTTCCTCGTCAATAAGAAGGTCAGGGGGATACAGTAAACCTGAAGTGAAGTATCGGAATCTATAACTAGTGTCACAGGAATGGTTCAAAACATAGACAGTAAGAAGAGTCAGTCTTCTTGTACTTAAGTCGGCATTGTGCCATTTGTATTTAATTCAGATGCAATTTCTGTGTTTCGTCGTTAATAAGGAAGTCCATGGGATATAGTAAACCTGAAGTGAAGCTTCGGAATCTTTAACTAGTGTCACAGGGATGGTTCAAAACATAGACAGTAAGAAATGTCAGTCTTCTTGTACTTAAGTCGACATTGTGGCTTTTGTATTTAATTCCGATTCAATTTCTGTGTTTCGTCGTCAATGAGTAGGTCCAAGGGATAAAGTAAGCCTGAAGTGAAGCATCGGAATCTATAACTAGTGTCACAGGAATGGTTCAAAACATAGACAGTAAGAAGAGTCAGTCTTCTTGTACTTAAGTCGGCATTGTGCCTTTTGTATTTAATTCCGATGCAATTTTTGTGTTTCGTCCTAAATAAGAAAGTCCAAAGGATACAGTAAACCTGAAGTGAAGTATCAGAATCTGTAACTAGTGTCACAGGAATGGTTCAAAGCATAGACAGTAAGGAGGGCCAGTCTTCTTGTACTTATGTCGCCATTGTACCTTTTGTATTAATTCCGATGCAATTTCTGTGCTTCGTCGTCAATAAGAAGGTACAATGGATACAGTAAACCTGAGTGAGGCCTCGGAATCTATAACAAGTGTCACAGGAATGATTCAAAGCATAGACAGCAAGAAGAGCCAGTCTTCTTGTACTTATGTCGGCATTATGCCTTTTGCATTTAATTCCGATTCAATTTCTGTGTTTCGTCGTCAATAAAAAGGTTCAAGGGATACAGTAAACCTGATGTGAAACGTCGGAATCTATACCTAGTGTCACAGGAATGGTTCAAAACATAGGCAGTAAGAAGAGTCAGACTTCTTGTACTCCAGACGGCACTGTACATTATGTATTTAATTCCGACGCAATTTCTGTGTTTCGTCGTCAATAAGAAGGTCCAAGGGATACAGTAAACCTGAAGTGAAGCTTCGGAATCTATAACTAGTGTCTCAGGAATGGTTCTAAACATAGAGAGTAAGAAGAGCCAGTCTTCTTGTACTTTAGTCGGCATTGTGCCTTTTGTATTTATTTCCGATGCAATTTCTGTATTTCGTCGTCAATAAGAAGATCCATGGGATACAGTTAACCTGAAGTGAGGCATCGGAATCTATAACTAGTGTCACAGGAATGGTTTAAAATATAGACAGTAAGAAGAGCAAGTCTTCTTGTACTTAAGTCGGCATTGTGCTTTTTGTATTTAATTCCGATGCAATTTCTGTGTTTCGTCGTCAACAAGAAGGTCCAAGGGATGCAGTAATCCTGAAGTGAAGCATCGGAACCTATAACTAGTGTCACAGGAATGGTTCAAAACATAGACAGTAAGAAGAGCCAGTCGTCTTGTACTTAAGTCGGCATTGTGCCTTTCGTATTTAATTCCGATGCAAATTTCTGTGTTTCGTCGTCAATAAGAATGTCCAAGGGATACAGTAAACCTGAAGTGAAGTATCGGAATCTGTAACTAGTGTCACAGGAATGGTTCAAAGCATAGACGGTAAGGTGAGCCAGTTTCTTGTACTGAAGTCGCCATTGTTCCTTTTGTATTTATTTCCGATGCAATTTCTGTGTTTCGTCGTCAATAAGAAGGTTCAAGGGATACAGTAAACCTGAAGTGAAGCTTCGGAATCTATAACTAGTGTCTCAGGAATGATTCAAAGCATTGACAGTAAGAAGAGCAAGTCTTCTTGTACTTAAGTCGGCATTATGCCTTTTGCATTTCAATCCGATTCAATTTCTGTGTTTCGTCGTCCATAAAAAGGTCCAAGGTATACAGTAAACCGGAAGTGAAGCGTCGGAATCTATACCAAGTGTCACAGGAATGGTTCAAAACATAGGCAGTAAGAAGAGTCAGTCTTGTTGTACTTGAGGCGGCACTGTACATTATGTATTTAATTCCGACGCATTTTCTGTGTTTCGTCGTCAATAGGAAGGTCCAGGAGATACAGTAAACCTGAAGTGAAGCTTCGGAATCTATAACTAGTGTCTCAGGAATGGTTCTAAACATAGAGAGTAAGAAGAGCCAGTCTTCTTGTACTTAAGTCTGCATTGTGCTTTTGTATTTATTTCCGATGCAATTTCATTATTTCGTCGTCAATAAGAAGATCCATGGGATACAGTAAACCTGAAGTGAGGCATCGGAATCTATAACTAGTGTCACAGGAATGGTTCAAAATATAGACAGTAAGAAGAGCCAGTCTTGTTGTACTTAAGTCGGCATTGTGCTTTTTGTATTTAATTCCGATGCAATTTCTGTGTTTCGTCGTCAACAAGAAGGTCCAAGGGATGCAGTAAACCTGAAGTGAAGCACCGGAACCTATAATTAGTGTCACAGGAATGGTTCAAGACATATAAAGTAAGAAGAGCCAGTCGTCTTGTACTTATGTCGGCATTGTGCCTTTTGTATTTAATTCCGATGCAACTTCTGTGTTTCGTCGTCAATAAATAGGTCCAAGGTACACAGTAAACCTGAGGTGAAGCATCGGAATCTATAACTAGTGTCTCAGGAATAGTTCAAATCATGGACAGTTAGAAGAGCAAAGCTTCTTGTACTGAAGTCGGCATTGTGCTTTTGCATTTAATTCTGATTCAATTTCTGAGTTTCGTCGTCAATAAGAAGGTCCAAGGGATACAGTAAACCTAAAGTGAAGCATCGGAATCTATAACTAGTGTGTCAGGAATGGTTCAAATCATAGACAGTAAGAAGAGCCAGTCGTCTTGTACCTAAGTCGGCATTGTGCCTCTTGCATTTAATTCCGATTCAATTTCTGTGTTTCGTCGTCAATAAAAAGGTCCAAGGGATACAGTAAACCTGAAGTGAAGCATCGGAATCTGTAAGTAGTGTCTCCGGAATGGTTCAGATCATCGACAGTTAGAAAAGCAAGTCTTCCTGTACTTAAGTCGACATTGTGCCTTTTACATTTAATTCCGATTCAATTTCTGTGTTTCGTCGTCAATAAAAAGGTCCAAGGGATACAGTAATCCTGAAGTGAAGCATCGGAATCTATACCTAGTGTCACAGGAATGGTTCAAAACATAGACAGTAAGAAGACCCAGTCTTCTTGTACTTAACTCGGCATTGTGCATTTTGTATCTAATTCCGATGCAATTTCTGTGTTTCATCGTCAATAAGAACGTCCATGGGATACAGTAAACCTGAAGTAAAGCATCGGAATCTATAACTAGTGTCACATCAATGGTTCAAAACATAGTCAGTAAGAAGAGCCAGTCTTCTTGTATTTAAGTCGGCATTGTGCCTTTTGATTTAATTCCGATGCAATTTGTGTGTTTCGTCGTCAATAAGAAGGTCCAAGGGATACAGTCAACCCGAAGTGAAGCATCGGAATCTATACCTAGTGTCATAGGAAAGGTTCAAATCATAGACAGAAAGAAGAGCCTGTCTTCTTGTACTTACGTCGGCATTGTGCCATTTGTATTTAATTCCGATGCAATTTCTGTGTTTCGTCGTCAATAAGAAGGTCGAAGGGATACAGTAAACCTGAAGTTAAGCTTCGGAATCTATAACTAGTGTCACAGGAATGGTTGAAAACATAGACAGTAAGAAGAGCCAGTCTTCTTGTACTTAAGAGGGCATTGTACCTTTTGTATTAAATTCCGATGCAATATGTGGGTTTCGTCGTCAATAAGAAGGTCCAAGGGATACAGTAAACCTGTAGTGAAGCAACGGAATCTATAACTAGTGTCACAGGAATGGTTCAAAGCATAGACAGTAAGAAGAGCCAGTCTTCCTGTACGTAAGTCGGCATTGTACCTTTTGTATAATATTCCGATGCAATTTCTGTGTTTCGTCGTCTATAAGAAGGTCCAAGGGATACAGTAAACCTGAAGTGAAGCATCGGAATCTATAACTAGTGGCACAGGAGTGGGTCAAAACATTGACAGTAAGAAGGGCCGGTCATCTTGTACTGAAGTCGGGATTGTACCTTTGGATTTAATTCCGATGCAATTTCTGTGTTTCGTCTTTAATAAGAATGTCCAAGGGATGCAGTAAACCTGAAGTGAAGCACCGGAACCTATAACTAGTGGCACAGGAGTGGGTCAAAACATTGACAGTAAGAAGGGCCGGTCATCTTGTACTGAAGTCGGGATTGTACCTTTGGATTTAATTCCGATGCAATTTCTGTGTTTCGTCGTCAATAAGCAGATCCAAGGGATACAGTAAACCTGAGAAGAAGCATCGGAATCTATAACTAGTGTCACAGGAATGGTTCAAAGCATAGATAGTAAGAAGAGCCACACATCTTGTACTGAAGTCGGCATTGTACCTTTTGTATTTCATACCGATGCATTTTCTGTGGTTCGTCGTCAATAAGATTGTCCAAGGGATACAGTAAACCTGAAAAGCAGCATCGGAATCTATAAGTAGTGTCTCCGGAATGGTTCAGATCATGGACAGTTAGAAGAGCAAGTCTTCCTGTACTTAAGTCGACATTGTGCCTTTTACATTTAATTCCGATTCAATTTCTGTGTGTCGTCGTCAATAAAAAGGTCCAAGGGATACAGTAAACCTGAAGTGAAGCATCGGAATCTATACCTAGTGTCACAGGAATGGTTCAAACATAGGCAGTAAGAAGAGTCAGTCTTCTTGTACTTCAGTCCGCATAGTACATTTTGTATTTCATTCCGACGCAATTTCTGTGTTTCGTCTTCAATAAGAAGGTCCAAGGGAAACAGTAAACCTGAATTGAAGCTTCGGAATCTATAACAAGTGTCACAGGAATGTATCAAAGCATAGACAGTAAGAAGAGCCAGTCTTCTTGTACTTAAGTCGGCATTGCGCCTTTTGCATTTAATTCCGATTCAATTTCTGTGTTTCGTCGTCAATAAGAAGGTCAGAGGGATACAGTAAACCTGTAGTGAAGCATCGGAATCTATAACTAGTGTCTCAGGAATGGTTCAAATGATAGACAGTAAGAAGAGCCAGTCTTCTTGTACTTAAGTCGGCATTGTGCCTTTTGTATTTATTTCCGATGCAATAGCTGTATTTCGTCGTCAATAAGAAGTTCCATGGGATACAGTAAACCTGAAGTGAAGCATCGGAATCTATAACAAGTGTCTCAGGAATGGTTCAAATCATAGACAGTAAGAAGAGCCAGTCTTCTTGTACTTAAGTCGGCATTGCGCCTTTTGTATTTATTTCCGACGCAATTTCTGTGTTTCGTCGTCAATAAGAAGGTTCAAGGGATACAGTAAACCTGAAGTGAAGCTTCGGAATCTATAACTAGTGTCACAGGAATGATTCAAAGCATTGACAGTAAGAAGAGCCAGTCTTCTTGTACTTAAGTCGGCATTATGCCTTTTGCATTTAATTCCGATTCAATTTCTGTGTTTCGTCGTCCATAAAAAGGTCCAAGGGATACAGTAAACCTGAAGTGATCCGTCGGAATCTATACCAAGTGTCACAGGAATGGTTCAAAACTTAGGCAGTAAGAAGAGTCAGTCTTCTTGTACTTCAGACGGCACTGTACATTATGTATATAATTCCTACGCATTTTCTGTGTTTCGTCGTCAATAAGAAGGTCCAAGGGATACAGTAAACCTGAAGTGAAGCTTCGGAATCTATAACTAGTGTCTCAGGAATGGTTCTAAACATAGAGATTAAGAAGAGCCACTCTTCTTGTACTTAAGTCTGAATTGTGCTTTTGTATTTATTTCCGATGCTATTTTCTGTATTTCGTTGTCAATAAGAAGATCCATGGGATACAGTATACCTGAAGTGAGGCATCGGAATCTATAACTAGTGTCACAGGAATGGTTCAAAATATAGACAGTAAGAAGAGCCAGTCTTCTTGTACTTAAGTCGGCATTGTGCTTTTTGTATTTAATTCCGATGCAATTTCTGTGTTCCGTCGTCAACAAGAAGGTCCAAGGGATGCAGTAAACCTGAAGTGAAGCATCGGAACCTATATCTAGTGTCACAGGAATGGTTCAAGACATATACAGTAAGAGGAGCCAGTCGTCTTGTACTTAAGTCGGCATTGTGCCTTTCGTATTTAATTCCGATGCAATTACTGTGTTTCGTCGACAATAAGAAGGTCCAAGGAATATAGTAAACCTGAAGTGAAGCATCGGAATCTATAACTAGTGTCACAGGAATGGTTCAAAACATAGACAGTAAGAAGATCCAGTCTTCTTGTACTTAAGTCGGCATTGTGCCTTCTGTATTTAATTCCGGTGCAATTTCTGTGTTTTGTCGTCAATAAGAAAGTCCAAGGGATGCAGTAAACCTGAAGGGAAGCTTCGGAATCTATAACTAGTGTCACAGGAATGGTTCAAATCATAGACAGTAAGAAGAGCCAGTCTTCTTGTACTTAAGTCATCATTGTGCCCTTTGCTTCTAATTCCGATGCAACTTCTGTGTTTCGTCGTCAATACATAGGTCCAAGGTATACAGTAAACCTGAAGTGAAGCGTCGGAATCTATAACTAGTGTCTCAGGAATGGTTCAAATCATAGACAATATGAAGAGCCAGTCGTCTTGTACCTAAGTCGGCATTGTGCGTTTTGCATTTAATTCCGATTCAATTTCTGTGTTTCGTCGTCAATAAGAAGGTCCAAGGGATACAGTAAACCTGAAGTGAAGCTTCGGAATCTATAACTAGTGTCACAGGAATGGTTCAAAACATAGACAGTAAGAAGAGCCAGTCTTCTTGTACTTAATTCGGCATTGTGATTTTTGTATTTAATTCCGATGCAATTTCTGTGTTTCGTCTTTAATAAGAATGTCCAAGGGATGCAGTAAACCTGAAGTGAAGCATCGGAACCGATAACTAGTGTCACAGGAATGGTTCAAGACATAGACAATAAGAAGAGCCAGTCGTCTTGTACTTAAGTCGGCATTGTGCCTTTTTTATTTAATTCCGATGCAATTTCTGTGTTTCGTCGTCAATAAATAGGTCCAAGGTATACAGTTAACCTGAAGTGAAGCATCGGAATCTATAACTAGTGTCACAAGAATGGTTCTAAATATAGACAGTTAGAAGAACCAGTCTTCTTTCACTTAAGACGGCATTGTGCCTTTTGTATTTATTTCCGATGCAATTTCTGTGTTTCATCGTCAATAAGGTCAGAGGGATAAGTAAACCTGAAGATAAGTATCGGAATCTATAACTAGTTCACAGGAATGGTTCAAAACAAATACAGTAAGTGGAGTCAGTCTGATGGTACTTAAGTCGGCATTGTGCTTTTGTATTTCATTCCGATGCAGTTTCTGTGTTTCGTCGGCAATAAGAAAGTCCAAGGGATACAGTATACCTGAAGTGAAGCATCGGAATCTATAAGTAGTGTCTCAGGAATGGTTCAGATCATGGACAGTTAGAAGAGCAAGTCTTCTTGTACTTAAGTCGACATTGTGCCTTTTGCATTTAATTCCGATTCAATTTCTGTGTTTCGTCGTCAATAAAAAGGTCCAAGGGATACAGTAAACCTGAAGTGAAGCATCGGAATCTATACCTAGTGTCACAGGAATCGTTCAAACATAGGCAGTAAGAAGAGTCAGTCTTCTTGTACTTCAGTCCGCATAGTACATTTTGTATTTCATTCCGACGCAATTTCTGTGTTTCGTCTTCAATAAGAAGGTCCAAGGGATACAGTAAACCTGAAGTGATGCTTCGGAATCTATAACAAGTGTTACAGGAATGGATCAAAGCCAGTAAGAAGAGCCAGTCTTCTTGTACTTAAGTCGGCATTGTGCCTTTTGAGTTTATTTCCGATGCAATTTCTGTATTTCGTCGTCAATAAGAAGTCCCATGGGATACAGTAATCCTGAAGTGAAGCATCGCAATCTATAACAAGTGTCTCAGGAATGGTTCAAATCATAGACAGTAAGAAGAGCCAGTTTTCTTGTACTTAAGTCGGCATTGTGCCTTTTGTATTTATTTCCGATGCAATTTCTGTATTTCGTCGTCAATAAGACGTTCCATTGGATACAGTAAACCTGAACTGAAGCATCGGAACCAATAACTAGTGTCTCAGGAATGGTTCAAAACATAGACAGTAAGAAAAGCCAGTCTTCTTGTACTTAAGTCGGCATTGTGATTTTTGTATTTAATTCCGATGCAATTTTTGTGTTTCGTCGTCAATAAGAATGTCCAAGATATACAGTAAACCTGAATTGAAGCATCGGAATCTATAACTAGTGTCACAGGAATGGTTCAAAGCATAGACAGTAAGAAGAGCCAGAGTTCTTGTACCTAAGTCGGCATTGTACCTTTTCAATTTAATTCCGACGCATTTTCTGTGGTTCGTCGTCAATAAGAATGTCCAAGGGATACAGTAAACCTGAAGTGAAGCATCGGAATCTATACCTAGTGTCACAGGAATGGTTCAAAGCATAGGCAGTAAGAAGAGTCATTCTTCTAGTACTTCAGTCGGCATTGTACATTTTGTATTTAATTCCGACGCTATTTCTGTGTTTCGTCGTCAATAAGAAGGTCCAAGGGATACAGTGAATCTGAAGTGAAGCTTCGGAATGTATACCTAGTGTCTCAGGAATGGTTCTAAACATTGACTGTAAGAAGAGCCAGTCTTCTTGTACTTAAGTCGGCATTGTGCCTTTTGTATTTATTTCCGATGCAATTTCTGTATTTCGTCGTCAATCCGAAGTTCCACGGGATACAGTAAACCTGAAGTGTAGCATCGGAATCTATAACTAGTGTCACAGGAATGGTTCAAAATATAGACAGTAAGAAGAGCCAGCCTTCTTGTACTTAAGTCGCCATTGTGCTATTTGTATCTAATTCCGATGCAATTTCTGTGTTTCGTCGTCAATAAGAAGGTTTAAGGGATACAGTACACCTGAAATGAAGCTTCGGAATCTATAACTAGTGTCACAGGAATGGTTCTAAACATAGGCCGTAAGAAGAGCCAGTCTTCTTGTACTTAAGTCGGCATTGTGCCTTTTGTATTTATTTCCGATGCAATTTCTGTTTTTCGTCGTCAATAAGAAGTTCCATGGGATACAGTAAACCTAAAGTGAAGACTCGGAATCTATACCAAGATTCACAGGAATGTTTCAAAACATAGGTAGTAAGAAGAGTCAGTCTTCTTGTGCTTCAGTCGGAATTGTACATTTTGTATTTAATTCCGACGCAATATCTGTGTTTCGTCGTCAATTAGAAGGTTTAAGGGATACAGTACACCTGAAGTGAAGCTTCGGGTTCTATAACTAGTGTCTCAGGAATGATTCTAAACATAGGCCGTAAGAAGAGCCAGTCTTCTTGTACTTAAGTCGGCATTGTGCATTTTGTATTTAATTCCGATGCAATTTCTGTGTTTCATCGTCAATAAGAAGGTCCAAGGGATACAGTAAATCTGAAGTGAAGCATCGGAATTTATAACTAGTGTCACAGGAATGGTTCAAAACATAGACACTAAGAAGAGCCAGTCTTCTTGTACTTAAGCCGGCATTGTGCCTTTTGTATTTAATTCCGATGCAATTTCTGTTTTTCGTCGCCAATAAGATTGTCCAACGGATACAGTAAACCTGAAGTGAAGCATCGGAATCTATAACTAGTGTCACAGGAATGTTTCAAAACATAGACAGTAAGAAGAGCCAGTCTTCTTGTACTTAAGTCGGCATTGTGCCTTTTGTATTTAATTCCGATGCAATTTCTGTGTATCGTCGTCAATAAGAAAGTCCAAGGGATACAGTAAACCTGACGTGAAGCATCGGAATCTATAACTAGAGTCACAGGAATGGTTCAAATCATAGACAGTAAGAAGAGCCAGTCTTATTGTACTTAAGTCGGCATTATGCCTTTTGTATTGAATTAAGATGCAATTTCTGTGTTTCATCGTCAATAAGAGTGTCAGAGGGATACAGTAAACCTGAAGTGAAGCATCGGAATCTATAACTAGTGTCACAGGAATGGTTCAAAATATAGACAGTAAGAATTGCCAGTCTCTTGTACTTAAGTCGCCATTGTACCTTTTGTATTTAATTACGATGCAATTTCTGTGTTTCGTCGTCAATAAGCAGGTCCAAGGGATACAGTAAACCGTGAAGTGAAGCATCGGAATCTATAACTAGTGTCTCAGGAATGGTTGAAATCATAGACAGTAAGAAGAGCCAGTCTCCTCGTACTTAAGTCGGCATTGTGCTTTTGCATTTAATTCAGATTCAATTTCTGTGTTTCGTCGTCAATAAGAAGGTCCAAGGGATACAGTAAACCAGAAGTGTAGCTTCGGAATCTATAACTAGTGTCACAGGAAAGGTCGAAAACATAGGCAAAAAGAAGAGTCAGTCTTCTTGTACTTCAGTCGGCATTGTACATTTTGTATTTAATTCCGAAGCAATTTCTGTGTTTCGTCGTCAATTAGAAGGTCCAAGGGACACAGTACACCTGAAGTGAAGCTTCGGAATCTATAACTAGTGTCTCAGGAATGGTTCTAATCATGGACAGTTAGAAGAGCAAGTCTTCTTGTACTTAAGTCGGCATTGTGCCTTTTGCATTTAATTCCACTTCAATTTCTGTGTTTCGTCGTCAATAAGAAGGTCCACGGGATACAGTAAACCTGAAGTCAAGCATCGGAATCTATAACTAGTGTCTCAGAAGAGGTTCAAATCATAGACAGTAATAAGAGCCAGTCTTCTTGTACTTAAGTCGACATTGTGCCTTTTGCATTTAATTTCCATTAAATTTCTGTGTTTCGTCGTCAATAAAAAGGTCCATGGGATACAGTAAACCTGAAGTGAAGCATCGGAATCTGTACCTAGTGTCACAGGAATGGTTCAAAACATAGGCAGTAAGAAGAGTCAGTCTTCTTGTACTTCAGTCGGCATTGTACATTTTGTATTTAATTCCGACGCAATTTCTTTGTTTCGTCGTATATAAGAAGGTCCAAGGGATACAGTACACCTGAAGTGAAGCTTCGGAATGTATTACTAGTGTCTCAGGAATGGTTCTAAACATGGACAATAAGAAGAGCCAGTCTTCTTATACTTAAGCCAGCATTGTGCCTTTTGTATTTAATTCCGATGCAATTTCTGTGTTTCGTCGTCAATAAGATTGTCCAACGGATACAGTAAACCTGAAGTGAAGCATCGGAATCTATAACTAGTGTCACAGGAATGTTTCAAAACATAGACAGTAAGAAGAGCCAGTCTTCTTGTACTTAAGTCGGCATTGTGCCTTTTGTATTTAATTCCGATGCAATTTCTGTGTTTCGTCGTCAATAACAAGGTCCAAGGGATACAATAAACCTGAAGTGAAGCATAGGAATCTATAACTAGAATCACAGGAATGGTTCAAATCATAGACAGTAAGAAGAGCCAGTCTTCTTGTACTTAAGGCGGCATTGTGCCTTTTGTATTGAATTCCGATGCAATTTCTGTGTTTCATCGTCAATGAGAGTGTCAGAGGGATACAGTAAACCTGAAGTGAAGCATCGGAATCTATAATTAGTGTCACAGGAATGATTCAAAATATAGACAGTAAGAATTGCCAGTCTTCTTGTACTTAAGTCCCCATTGTACATTTTATATTTAATTCCGATGCAATTTCTGTGTTTCGTCGTCAATGAGCAGGTCCAAGGGATACAGTAAACCTGAAGTGAAGCATCAGAATGTATAACTAGTGTCTCAGGAATGGTTGAAATCATAGACAGTAAGAAGATCCAGTTTTCTTGTACTTATGTCGGCATTGTGCCTTTTGCATTTAATTCAGATTCAATTTCTGCGTTTCGTCGTCAATAAGATGGTCCAAGAGATACAGTAAACCAGAAGTGTAGCATCGGAATCTATAACTAGAGTCACAGGAATGGTTCAAATCATAGACAGTAAGAAGAGCCAGTCTTATTGTACTTAAGTCGGCATTGTGCCTTTTGTATTGAATTAAGATGCAATTTCTGTGTTTCATCGTCAATAAGAGTGTCAGAGGGATACAGTAAACCTGAAGTGAAGCATCGGAATCTATAACTAGTGTCACAGGAATGGTAAAAAATATAGACAGTAAGAATTGCCAGTCTCTTGTACTTAAGTCGCCATTGTACCTTTTGTATTTAATTACGATGCAATTTCTGTGTTTCGTCGTCAATAAGCAGGTCCAAGGGATACAGTAAACCGTGAAGTGAAGCATCGGAATCTATAACTAGTGTCTCAGGAATGGTTGAAATCATAGACAGTAAGAAGAGCCAGTCTCCTTGTACTTAAGTCGGCATTGTGCTTTTGCATTTAATTCAGATTCAATTTCTGTGTTTCGTCGTCAATAAGAAGGTCCAAGGGATACAGTAAACCAGAAGTGTAGCTTCGGAATCTATAACTAGTGTCACAGGAAAGGTCGAAAACATAGGCAAAAAGAAGAGTCAGTCTTCTTGTACTTCAGTCGGCATTGTACATTTTGTATTTAATTCCGAAGCAATTTCTGTGTTTCGTCGTCAATTAGAAGGTCCAAGGGACACAGTACACCTGAAGTGAAGCTTCGGAATCTATAACTAGTGTCTCAGGAATGGTTCTAATCATGGACAGTTAGAAGAGCAAGTCTTCTTGTACTTAAGTCGGCATTGTGCCTTTTGCATTTAATTCCACTTCAATTTCTGTGTTTCGTCGTCAATAAGAAGGTCCAAGGGATACAGTAAACCTGAAGTCAAGCATCGGAATCTATAACTAGTGTCTCAGAAGAGGTTCAAATCATAGACAGTAATAAGAGCCAGTCTTCTTGTACTTAAGTCGACATTGTGCCTTTTGCATTTAATTCCCATTAAATTTCTGTGTTTCGTCGTCAATAAAAAGGTCCATGGGATACAGTAAACCTGAAGTGAAGCATCGGAATCGGTACCTAGTGTCACAGGAATGGTTCAAAACATAGGCAGTAAGAAGAGTCAGTCTTCTTGTACTTCAGTCGGCATTGTACATTTTGTATTTAATTCCGACGCAATTTCTGTGTTTCGTCGTATATAAGAAGGTCCAAGGGATACAGTACACCTGAAGTGAAGCTTCGGAATGTATAACTAGTGTCTCAGGAATGGTTCTAAACATGGACAATAAGAAGAGCCAGTCTTCTTATACTTAAGCCAGCATTGTGCCTTTTGTATTTAATTCCGATGCAATTTCTGTGTTTCGTCGTCAATAAGATTGTCCAACGGATACAGTAAACCTGAAGTGAAGCATCGCAATCTATAACTAGTGTCACAGGAATGTTTCAAAACATAGACAGTAAGAAGAGCCAGTCTTCTTGTACTTAAGTCGGCATTGTGCCTTTTGTATTTAATTCCGATGCAATTTCTGTGTTTCGTCGTCAATAACAAGGTCCAAGGGATACAGTAAACCTGAAGTGAAGCATAGGAATCTATAACTAGAATCACAGGAATGGTTCAAATCATAGACAGTAAGAAGAGCCAGTCTTCTTGTACTTAAGGCGGCATTGTGCCTTTTGTATTGAATTCCGATGCAATTTCTGTGTTTCATCGTCAATGAGAGTGTCAGAAGGATACAGTAAACCTGAAGTGAAGCATCGGAATCTATAATTAGTGTCACAGGAATGATTCAAAATATAGACAGTAAGAATTGCCAGTCTTCTTGTACTTAAGTCCCCATTGTACATTTTGTATTTAATTCCGATGCAATTTCTGTGTTTCGTCGTCAATGAGCAGGTCCAAGGGATACAGTAAACCTGAAGTGAAGCATCGGAATGTATAACTAGTGTCTCAGGAATGGTTGAAATCATAGACAGTAAGAAGATCCTGTTTTCTTGTACTTATGTCGGCATTGTGCCTTTTGCATTTAATTCAGATTCAATTTCTGCGTTTCGTCGTCAATAAGATGGTCCAAGAGATACAGTAAACCAGAAGTGTAGCATCGGAATCTATAACTAGTGTCACAGGAATGGTTCAAAACATAGGCAGTAAGAAGAGTCAGTCAACATGTACTTTAGTCGCCATTGTACATTTTGTATTTAATTCCGATGCAATTTCTGTGTATCATCGTCAATATGAATGTCCAAGGATACAGTAAACCTGAAGTGAAGCTTCGGAAACTAATACTAGTGTCTCAGGAATGGTTCAAACCATATCCAGTAAGAAGAGCCAGTCTTCTTGTACTTATGTCGGCATTGTGCCTTTTGTATTTAATTCCGATGCAATTTCTGTGTTTCGTCGTCAACAAGAAAGTCCAAGGCATACAGTAAACCTGAAGTGAAGCATCGGAATCTATAACTAGAGTCACAGGAATGGTTCAAATCATAGACAGTAAGTAGAGCCAGTCTTCTTGTACTTAAGTCTTCATTGTGCCTTTTGTATTGAATTCCGATGCAATTTTTGTGTTTCATCGTCAATAAGAGTGTCAGAGGGATACAGTAAACCTGAAGTGAAGCATCGGAATCTATAATTAGTGTCACAGGAAAGGTTCTGAGTATAGGCAGTAAGAATTGCCAGTCTTCTTGTACTTAAGTGGCCATTGTACCTTTTGTATTTAATTCCGATGCAATTTCTGTTTTTCGTCGTCAATAAGAAGGTCCAAGGGATACAGTAAACCTGAAGTGAAGCATCGGAATCTGTAACTAGTGTCTCAGGAATGGTATAAATCATAGACAGTAAGAATAGCCAGTCTTTTTGTACTTATGTCGGCATTGTGCCTTTTGCATTTAATTCAGATTCAATTTCTGTGTTTCGTCGTCAATAAGAAGGTCCAAGGGATACAGTAAACCAGATAGGTAGCATCGGAATCTATAACTAGTGTCACAGGAATGGTTCAAAACATAGGCAGTAAGAAGAGTCAGTCTTCTTGTACTTTAGTCGGCATTGTACATTTTGTATTTAATTCCGATGCAATTTCTGTGTTTTGTCGTCAATAAGAAGGTCCAAGGGATACAGTAAACCTCAAGTGAAGCAACGGAGTCTATAACTAGTGTCACAGGAATGGTTCAAAACATACACAGTAAGAAGAGCGAGTCTTCTTGTACTTACGTCGGCATTGTGCCTTTTGTATTTAATTTCGATGCAGTTTCTGTGTTTCGAATTCAATAAGATTGTCCAAGGGATACAGTAAGCCTGAAGTGAGGCATCGGAAACTATAACTAGTGTCACAGGAATGTTTCAAATCATAGACAGTAAGAAGAGCCTGAGTTCTTGTATTTAAGTCGGCATTGTTCCATTTGTATTTAATTCCGATGATATTGCTGTGTTTCGTCGTCAATAAGAAGGTCCAAGGGATACAGTAAACATGAAGTGAATCATCGGAATCTATAACTAGTGTCACAGGAATGGTTCAAAATATAGACAGTAAGAAGTGCCAGTCTTCTTGTACTTAAGTCTTCATTGTGCCTTTTGTATTTAATTCCGATGCAATTTCTGTGTTTCGTCGTCAATAAGAAGGTCCAAGGGATACAGTAAACATGAAGTGAAGCATCGGAATTGATAACTAGTGACACAGGAATGGTTCAAAAACATAAACAGTAAGAAGAACCAGTCTACTTGTACTTAAGTCGGCATTGTGCCTTTTGTATTTAACTCCGATGCAATTTCTGTCTTTCGTCGACAATAAGAAGTTCCAAGGGATACAGTATACCTGTAGTGAAGCATCGGAATCTATAACTAGTGTCACAGGAATGGTTCAAACATAGACGGTAAGAAGAGCCAGTCTTCTAGTACTTAAGTCGGCATTGTGCCTTTTGTAATTATGTCCGATGCAATTCCTGTGTTTCATCGTCAATAAGAACGTCCAAGGGATACAGTAAACATATAGTGAAGCATCGGAATTTAAAACCGGTCTCACAGGAAATGTTCAAAACATAGTCAGTAAGAATAGTCAGTCTTCTTGTACTTAAGTCGGCATCGTGCCTTCTGTATTTAATTCCGATGCAATTTTTCTGATTCGTCGTCAATAGGAAGGCCAATAGGATACAGTAAACCTAAAGTGAAGCATCGGAATCTATACCTAGTGTCACAGGAATGGTTCAAAACATAGGCAGTAAGAAGAGTCAGTCTTCTTGTGCTTCAGTCGGCATTGTACATTTTGTATTTAATTCCGACGCAATTTCTGTGTTTCGTCTTCAATAAGAAGGTCCAAGGGATACAGTACACCTGAAGTGAAGCTTCGGAATCTATAACTAGTGTCTCAGGAATGGTTCTAATCATTGACCGTTAGAAGAGCCAGTCTTCTTGTACTTAAGTCGGCATTGTGCATTTTATATTTAATTCCGATGCAATTTCTTTGTTTCATCGTCAATAAGAAGGTCCAAGGGATACAGTAAACCTGAAGTGAAACATCGGAATTTATAACTAGTGTCACAGGAATGGTTCAAAACATAGACACTAAGAAGTGCCAGTCTTCTTGTACTTAACCCGGCATTGTGCCTTTTGTATTTAATTCCGATGCAATTTCTGTGTTTCGTCGTCAATAAGAAGGTCCAAGGGATGCAGTAAACATGAAGTGAAGCTTCAGAATCTAATACTAGTGTCTGTGGAATGGTTCAAAACATAGACAGTAAGAAGAGCCAGTCTTCTTGTACTTATGACGGCATTGTGCCTTTTGCATTCAATTCCGATGCAATTTCTGGTCTTCGTCGTCAATAAGACGGTCCAAGGGATACAGTAAACCTGAAGTGAAGCAACGGAATCTATAACTAGTGTCAAATGAATGGTTCAAAACATACACAGTAAGAAGAGCGAGTCCTCTTGTACTTACGTCGGCATTGTGCCATTTGTATTTAATTCCGATGCAATTTCTGTGTTTCGAAGTCAATAAGAATGTCCAAGGGATACAGTAAATCTGAAGTGAGGCATCGGAATCTATAACTAGTGTCACAGGAATGTTTCAAAACATAGACAGTAAGAAGAGCCAGAGGTGTTGTACTTAAGTCGGCATTGTTCTTTTGTATTTAATTCCGATGAAATTTCTGTGTTTCGTCGTCAATAAGAAGGTCCAAGGGATACAGTAAACATGAAGTGAAGCATCGGAATCTATAACTAGTGTCACAGGAATGGTTCAAAATATAGACAGTAAGAAGAGCCTGTCTTCTTGTACTTAAGTCGGCATTGTGCCTTTTGTATTTAATTCCAATGCAATTTCTGTGTTTCGTCGTCATTAAGATGGTCCAATGGATACAGTAAACCTGAAGTGAAGCATCGGAATCTATAGCTAGTGTTACAGGAATGGTTCAAAACATAGACAGTAAGAAGAGTTAGTCTTCTTCTACTTAATTCGGCATTGTGCCTTTTGTATTTAATTCCGATGCAATTTCTGTGTCTCGTCGTCAACAAGAAGGTCCAAGGGATACAGTAAACATGAAGTGAAGCATCGGAATCTATAACTGGTGTCACAGGAATGGTCCAAAAACATAAACAGTAAGAAGAACCAGTCTACTTGTACTTAAGTCTGCATTGTGCCTTTTTATTTAACTCCGATGCAATTTCTGTGTTTCGTCGTCAATAAGAAGGACCAAGGGATACAGTAAACCAGAAGTGTAGCATCGGAATCTATAACTAGTGTCACAGGAAAGGTCGAAAACATAGCCAAAAAGAAGAGTCAGTCTTCTTGTACTTCAGTCGGCATTGTACATTTTGTATTTAATTCCGACGCAATTTCTGTGTTTCGTCGTCAATAAAAAGGTCCAAGGGATACAGTAAACCGGAAGTGATGCATCGGAATCTGTACCTAGTGTCACAGGAATGGTTCAAAACATAGGCAGTAAGAAGAGTCAGTCTTCTTGTACTTCAGTCGGCATTGTACATTTTGTATTTAATTCCGACGCAATTTCTGTGTTTCGTCGTCAATAAGAAGGTCCAAGGGATACAGTACACCTGAAGTGAAGCTTCAGAATCTACAACTACTGTCTCAGGATTGGTTCTAAACATACACAATTGAAGAGCCAGTCTTCTTATACTTAAGCTGGCATTTTGCCTTTTGTATTTAATTCCGATGCAATTTCTGTGTTTCGTCGTCAATAAGATTGTCCAAGGCATACAGTAAACCTGAAGTGAAGCATCGGAATCTATAACTAGAGTCACAGGAATGGTTCAAATCATAGACAGTAAGGAGAGCCTTTCTTCTTGTACTTAAGTCGGCATTGTGCCTTTTGTATTGAATTCCGATGCAATTTCTGTGTTTCATCGTCAATAAGAGTGTCAGAGGGATACAGTAAACCTGAAGTGAAGCATCGGAATCTATAATTAGTGTCACAGGAATGGTTCTGAATATAGACATTAAGAATTGCCAGTCTTCTTGTACTTAAGTGGCCATTGTACCTTTTGTATTTAATTCCGATGCAATTTCTGTGTTTCGGCGTCATTAAGCAGGTCCAAGGGATACAGTAAACCTGAAGTGAAGCATCGGAATCTATAACTAGTGTCTCAGGAATGGTATAAATCATAGACAGTAAGAAGAGCCAGTCGTCTTGTACTTATGTCGGCATTGTGCCTTTTGCATTTATTTCAGATTCAATATCTGTGTTTCGTCGTCAATAAGAAGGTCCAAGGGATACAGTAAACCAGATGTGTAGCATCGGAATCTATAACTAGTGTCACAGGAATGGTTCAAAACATAGGCAGTAAGAAGAGTCAGTCTTCTTGTACTTTAGTCGGCATTGTACATTTTGTATTTAATTCCAATGCAATTTCTGTGTTTCGTCGTCAATATGAAGGTCCAAGGGATTCAGTAAACCTGAAGTGAATCTTCGGAATCTAATACTAGTGTCTCAGGAATAGTTCAAACCATAGACAGTAAGAAGAGCCAGCCTTCTTGTACTTATGTCGGCATTGTGCCTTTTGTATTTAATTCCGATGCAATATCTGTGTCTTGTCGTCAATAAGAAGTTCCAAGGGATACAGTATACCTAAAGTGAAGCATCGGAAACTATAACTAGTGTCACAGGAATGGTTCAAACATAGACAGTAAGAAGAGCCAGTCTCCTAGTACATAAGTCGGCATTGTGCCTTTTGTAATTATGTCCGATGCAATTTCTGTGTTTCATCGTCAATAAGAAGGTCCAAGGGATACAGTAAACATATAGTGAAGCATCGGAATTTAAAACCGGTCTCACAGGAAATGTTCAAAACATAGTCAGTAAGAATAGTCAGTCTTCTTGTACTTAAGTCGGCATCGTGCCTTCTGTATTTAATTCCGATGCAATTTCTGTGATTCGTCGTCAATAGGAAGCCCAATAGGATACAGTAAACCTAAAGTGAAGCATCGGAATCTATACCTAGTGTCACAGTGATGGTTCAAATCATAGGCAGTAAGAAGAGTCAGTCTTCTTGTGCTTCAGTCGGCATTGTACATTTTGTATTTAATTCCGACGCAATTTCTGTGTTTCGGCGTCAATAAGAAGGTCCAAGGGATACAGTACACCTGAAGTGAAGCTTCGGAATCTATAACTAGTGTCTCAGGAATGGTTCTAAACATAGACCGTTAAAAGAGCCAGTCTTCCTGTACTTAAGTCGGCATTGTGCATTTTGTATTTAATTCCGATGCAATTTCTGTGTTTCGTCGTCAATAAGATTGTCCAAGGGATACAGTAAACCTGAAGTCAAGCATCGGAATCTAGAACTAGTGTCACAAGAATGGTTCAAACATAGACAGTAAGAAGAGCCACTCTTCTAGTACTTAAGTCGGCATTGTGCCTTTTGTAATTATGTCCGATGCAATTTCCGTGTTTCATCGTCAATAAGAAGGTCCAACGGATACAGTAAACATATAGTGAAGCGTCGGAATTTAAAACCGGTCTTACAGGAAATGTTCAAAACATACTCAGTAAGAATAGTCAGTCTACTTGTACTTAAGTCGGCATTGTGCCTTTTGTATTTAATTCCGTTGCAATTTCTGTGTTTCGTCGTCAATAAGAAGGTCCAAGGGATACAGTAAAGCTGACGTGAAGCATCGGAATCTATAACTAGTGTCACAGGAATGGTTCAAAACATAGACAGTAAGAAGAGCCAGTCTTCTTGTACTTAAGTCGGCATGGTGCCTTCTGTATATAATTCCGATTCAATTTCTGTGATTCGTCGTCAATAGGATGGCCAATTGGATACAGTAAACCTAAAGTGAAGCATCGGAATCTATACCTAGTGTCACAGGAATGTTTCAAAACATAGGCAGTAAGAAGAGTCAGTCTTCTTGTGCTTCAGTCGGAATTGTACATTTTGTATTTAATTCCGACGCAATTTCTGTGTTTCGTCGTCAATAAGAAGGTTTAAGGGATACAGTACACCTGAAGTGAAGCTTCGGAATCTATAACTAGTGTCTCAGAAATGGTTCTAAACATAGGCCGTAAGAAGAGCCAGTCTTCTTGTACTTAAGTCGGCATTGTGCATTTTATATTTCATTCCGATGCAATATCTGTGTTTCATCGTCAATAAGAAGGTCCAAGGGATACAGTAAAACTGAAGTGAAGCATCGGAATTTATAACTAGTGTCACAGGAATGGTTCAGAACATAGACACTAAGAAGAGCCAGTCTTCTTGTACTTAAGCCGGCATTGTGCCTTTTGTATTTAATTCCGATGCAATTTCTGTTTTTCGTCGCCAATAAGATTGTCCACCGGATACAGTAAACCTGAAGTGAAGCATCGGAATCTATAACTAGTGTCACAGGAATGTTTCAAAACATAGACAGTAAGAAGAGCCAGCCTTCTTGTACTTAAGTCGGCATTGTGCCTTTTGTATTTAATTCCGATGCAATTTCTGTGTTTCGTCGTCAATAAGAAGGTCCAAGGGATACAGTAAACCAGAAGTGAAGCATCGGAATCTATAAGTAGAGTCACAGGAATGGTTCAAATCATAGACAGTAAGAAGAGCCAGTCTTGTTGTACTTAAGTCGGCATTGTGCCTTTTGTATCGAATTAAGATGCAATTTCTGTGTTTCGTCGTCAATAAGAAGGTCCAAGGGATACAGTAAACCAGAAGTGTAGCATCGGAATCTATAACTAGTGTCACAGGAAAGGTCGAAAACATAGGCAAAAAGAAGAGTCAGTCTTCTTGTACTTCAGTCGGCATTGTACATTTTGTATTTAATTCCGAAGGAATTTCTGTGTTTCGTCGTCAATAAGAAGGTCCAAGGGATACAGTACACCTGAAGTGAAGCTTCAGAATCTATAACTAGTGTCTCAGGAATGGTTCTAAACATAGACAATAAGAAGAGCCAGTCTTCTTATACTTAAGCTGGCATTTTGCCTTTGGTATTTAATTCCGATGCAATTTCTGTGTTTCGTCGTCAATAAAAAGGTCCAAGGGATACAGTAAACCTGAAGTGAAGCTTAGGAATCTGTACCTAGTGTCACAGGAATGGTTCAAAACATAAGCAGTAAGAAGAGTCAGTCTTCTTGTACTTCAGTCGGCATTGTACATTTTGTATTTAATTCCGACGCAATTTCTGTGTTTCGTCGTCAATAAGAAGGTCCAAGGGATACAGTACACCTGAAGTGAAGCTTCAGAATCTATAACTAGTGTGTCAGGAATGGTTCTAAACATAGACAATAAGAAGAGCCAGTCTTCTTATACTTAAGCTGGCATTTTGCCTTTTGTATTTAATTCCGATGCAATTTCTGTGTTTCGTCGTCAATAAGATTGTCCAAGCATACAGTAAACCTGAAGTGAAGCATCGGAATCTATAACTAGAGTCACAGGTATGGTTCAAATCATAGACAGTAAGGAGAGCCAGTCTTCTTGTACTTAAGTCGGCATTGTGCCTTTTGTATTGAATTCCGATGCAATTTCTGTGTTTCATCGTCAATAAGAGTGTCAGAGGGATACAGTAAACCTGAAGTGAAGCATCGGAATCTGTACCTAGTGTCACAGGAATGGTTAAAACATAGGCAGTAAGAAGAGTCAGTCTTCTTGTACTTCAGTCGGCATTGTTCATTTTGTATTTAATTCCGACGCAATTTCTGTGTATCGTCGTCAATAAGAAGGTCCAAGGGATACAGTACACCTGAAGTGAAGCTTCAGAATGTATAACTAGTGTCTCAGGAATGGTTCTAAACATAGACAATAAGAAGAGCCAGTCTTCTTATACTTAAGCTGGCATTTTGCCTTTTGTATTTAATTCCGATGCAATTTCTGTGTTTCGTCGTCAATAAGATTGTCCAAGGCATACAGTAAACCTGAAGTGAAGCATCTGAATCTATAACTAGAGTCACAGGAATGGTTCAAATCATAGACAGTAAGGAGAGCCAATCTTCTTGTACTTAAGTCGGCATTGTGCCTTTTGTATTGAATTCCGATGCAATTTCTGTGTTTCATCGTCAATAAGAGTGTCAGAGGGATACAGTAAACCTGAAGTGAAGCATCGGAATCTGTACCTAGTGTCACAGGAATGGTTCAAAACATAGGCAGTAAGAAGAGTCAGTCTTCTTGTACTTCAGTCGGCATTGTACATTTTGTATTTAATTCCGACGCAATTTCTGTGTTTCGTCGTCAATATGAAGGTCCAAGGGATCAGTAAACCTGAAGTGAATCTTCGGAATCTAATACTAGTGTCTCAGGAATGGTCCAAACCATAAACAGTAAGAAGAGCCAGTGTTCTTGTACTTATGTCGGCATTGTGCCTTTTGTATTTAATTCCGATGCAATTTCTGTGTTTTGTCGTCAATAAGAAGTTCCAAGGTATACAGTATACCTAAAGTGAAGCATCGGAAACTATAACTAGTGTCACAGGAATGGTTCAAACATAGACAGTAAGAAGAGCCAGTCTTCTAGTACATAAGTCTGCATTGTGCCTTTTGTAATTATGTCCGATGCAATTTCTGTGTTTCATCGTCAATAAGAAGGTCCAAGGGATACAGTAAACATATAGTGAAGCATCGGAATTTAAAACCGGTCTCACAGGAAATGTTCAAAACATAGTCAGTAAGAATAGTCAGTCTTCTTGTACTTAAGTCGGCATCGTGCCTTCTGTATTTAATTCCGATGCAAATTCTGTGATTCGTCGTCAATAGGAAGCCCAATAGGATACAGTAAACCTAAAGTGAAGCATCGTAATCTATACCTAGTGTCACAGGAATGGTTCAAAACATAGGCAGTAAGAAGAGTCAGTCTTCTTGTGCTTCAGTCGGCATTGTACATTTTGTATTTAATTCCGACGCAATTTCTGTGTTTCGGCGTCAATAAGAAGGTCCAAGGGATACAGTACACCTGAAGTGAAGCTTTGGAATCTATAACTAGTGTCTCAGGTATGGTTCTAAACATAGACCATTAGAAGAGCCAGTCTTCTTCTACTTAAGTCGGCATTGTCCACTTTGTATTTAATTCCGATGCAATTTCTTTGTTTCAACGTCAATAAGAAGGTCCAAGGGATACAGTGAACCTGAAGTGAAGCATTGGAATCTATAACTAGTGTCTCAGGAATGGTTGAAATCATAGACAGTAAGAAGAGCCAGTCTCCTTTTACTTAAGTCGGCATTGTGCCTTTTTCATTTAATTCCAATTCAATTTCTGTGGTTCGTCGTCAATAAGAATGTCCAAGGGATACAGCAAACCTGAAGTGAAGCATCGGAATCTATAACTAGTGTCACAGGAACGGTTCAAAGCATAGACAGTAAGAAGAGCCAGTCTTCTTGCACTTAAGTCGGCATTGTGCATATTGTATTTAATTCCGATGCAATTTCTGTGTTTCAGCGTCAATAAGAACGTCCAAGGGATACAGTAAACCTGAAGTGAAGCATCGGAATCTATAACTAGTGTCACAGGAATGGTTCAAAACATAGACAGTAAGAAGAGCCAGTCTTCTTGTACTTAAGCCGGCATTGTACATTTTGAATTTAATTCCGATGCAATTACTGTGTTTTGTCGTCAATAAGACTGTCCAAGGGATACAGTAAACCTGAAGTGATGCATCGGAATCTATAACTAGTGTCACAGGAATGTTTCAAAACATAGACAGTAAGAAGAGCCAGTCGTCTTGTACTTAAGTCGGCATTGTGCATATTGTATTTAATTCGGATGCAATTTCTGTGTTTCATCGTCAATAAGAAGGTCAGAGGGATACAGTAAACTTTAAGTGAAGTATCGGAATCTATAACTATTGTCACAGGAATGGTTCAAAACAGTGACAGTAAGAAGAGTCAGTCTGATGGTACTTAAATCGGCATTGTGCCTTTTGTTTTTAATTCGGATGGAATTTCTGTGTTTCGTCGTCAATAAGCAGATCCAAGGGATACAGTAAACCTGAAGTGAAGCATCGGAATCTATAACTAGTGTCACAGGAACGGTTCAAAGCATAGACAGTAAGAAGAGCCAGTCTTCTTGCACTTAAGTCGGCATTGTACCATTTGTATTTAATTCCGATGCATTTTCTGTGGTTCGTCGTCAATAAGAATGTCCAAGGGATACAGTAAACCTGAAGTGAAGCATCGGAATCTATAACTAGTGTCTCAGGAATAGTTCAAATCATTAACAGTTAGAAGAGCAAATCTTCTTGTACTTAAGTCGGCATTGTGCTTTTTCATTTAGTTCTGATTCAATTTCTGTGTTTCGTCGTCAATAAAAAGGTCCAAGGGATGCAGTAAAACTGTAGTTAACCTTCGGAATCTATAACTAGTGTCTCAGGAATGGTTCTAAACATAGACAGTAAGAAGAGCCAGTCTTCTTGTACTTAAGTCGGCATTGTGCCTTTTGTATTTATTTCCGATGCAATTTCTGTGTTTCGCCGTCAATAAGATGCTCGAAGGGTTGCAGTAACCCTGAAGTGAAGCATCGGAACCTATAACTAGTGTCACAGGAATGGTTCAAAGCATAGACAGTTAGAAGAGCCAGTCGTCTTGTACTTAAGTCGGCATTGTGCATATTGTATTTAATTCCGATGCAATTTCTGTGTTTCAGCGTCAATAAGAACGTCCAAGGGATACAGTAAACCTGAAGTGAAGCATCGGAATCTATAACTAGTGTCACAGGAATGGTTCAAAACATAGACAGTAAGAAGAGCCAGTCTTCTTGTACTTAAGCCGGCATTGTACATTTTGAATTTAATTCCGATGCAATTACTGTGTTTTGTCGTCAATAAGACTGTCCAAGGGATACAGTAAACCTGAAGTGATGCATCGGAATCTATAACTAGTGTCACAGGAATGTTTCAAAACATAGACAGTAAGAAGAGCCAGTCGTCTTGTACTTAAGTCGGCATTGTGCATATTGTATTTAATTCCGATGCAATTTCTGTGTTTCAGGGTCAATAAGAACGTCCAAGGGATACAGTAAACCTGAAATGAAGCATCGGAATCTATAACTAGTGTCACAGGAATGGTTCAAAACATAGACAGTAAGAAGAGCCAGTCTTCTTGTACTTAAGCCGGCATTGTGCATTTTGTATTTAATTCCGATGCAATTACTGTGTTTTGTCGTCAATAAGACTGTCCAAGGGATACAGTAAACCTGAAGTGAAGCATCGGAATCTATAACTAGTGTCTCAGGAATAGTTCAAATCATTAACAGTTAGAAGAGCAAATCTTCTTGTATTTAAGTCGGCATTGTGCCTTTTCATTTACTTCTGATTCAATTTCTGTGTTTCGTCGTCAATAAGAAGGTCCAAGGGATACAGTAAACCTGAAGTGAAGCGTCGGAATATATAACTAGGCCCACAGGAATGGTTCAAATCATAGACAGTAAGGAGAGCCAGTCTACTAGTACTTAAGTCGGCATTGTACCTTTTGTTTTTAATTCCGATGCATTATCTGTGGTTCGTCGTCAATAACAATGTGCAAGGGATACAGTAAACCTGAAGTGAAGCATCGGAATCTATTACTAGTGTCTCATGAATGGTTCAAATCATAGACAGTTAGAAGAGCAAATCTTCTTGTCCTTAAGTCGGCATTGTGCCTTTTGCATTTAATTCCGTTTCAATTTCTGTGTTTCGTCGTCAATAAGAGGGTCCAAGGGATAGAGTAAACCTGAAGTGAAGAATCGGAATCTATAACTAGTGTCTCAGGAATGGTTCAAAACATAGACAGTAAGAAGAGCCATTCTTCTTGTACTTAAGTCGGCATTGTGATTTTTGTATTTAATTCCGATGCAATTTCTGTGTTTCGTCGTCAATAAGAATGTCCAAGGGATGCAGTACACCTGAATTGAAGCATCGGAACCTATAACTAGTGTCACAGGAATGGTTCAAACATAGACAGTAAGAAGAACGGGACGTCTTGTACTTAAGTCGGCATTGTGCCTTTCGTATTTAATTTCGTTACAATTTCTGTGTTTCGTCGTCAATAAATAGGTCCAAGCGATACAGTAAACCTGAAGTGTAGCATCGGAATCCATAACTAGTGTCACAGGAATGGTTCAAAATATAGACAGTAAGAAGAGTAAGTCTTCTTGTACTTAAGTCGGCTTTGTGCATTTTGTATTAAATGCCGATGCAATTTCTGTGTTTTGTCGTCAATAAGAGGGCCAAGGGATACAGTAAACCTGAAGTAAAGCATCGGAACCAATAACTAGTGTCGCAGGAATGGGTCAAAACATAGAATTTAAAAAGAGCCAGACATCTTGTACTTAATTCAGCATTGTGATTTTTGTATTTAATTCTGATGCAATTTCTGTCTGTCGTCGTCAATAAGAAAGTCCAAGGGTTGCAGTAAACCTGAAGTGAAGCATCAGAACCCATAACTAGTGTCACAGGAATGGTTCAAAACATAGACAGTAAGAAGAGCCAGTCGCCTTGTACTTAAGACTGCATTGTGCCTTTTGTATTTAATTCCGATGCAATTTCTGTGTTACGTCGTCAAGAAGAAAGTCCAAGTGATGCAGTAAACCTGAAGTGAAGCATCGGAAACTATAACTAGTGTCACAGGAATGGTTCAAAGCATAGACAGTAAGAAGAGCCAGTCTTCTTGTACTTATGTCGGCATTGTACCTTTTGTATTTAATTCCGATGCATTTTCTGTGGTTCGTCGTCAATAAGAATGTCCAAGGGATACAGTAAACCTGAAGTGATGCATGGGAATCTATAACTAGTGTCTCAGGAATAGTTCAAATCATTAACAGTTAGAAGAGCAAATCTTCCTGTACTTAAGTCGGCATTGTGCTTTTGCACTTAATTCTGATTCAATTTCTGTGTTTCGTCGTCAATAAGAAGGTCCAAGGGATACAGTAAACCTGAAGTGAAGCATCGGAAAAAATAACTAGTGTCTCAGGAATAGTTCAAAACATACACAGTAAAAAGAGCCAGACATCTTGTACTTAATTCGGCATTGTGATTTTTGTACTTATTTCGATGTAATTTCTGTGTGTCGTCGTCAATAAGATTGTCCAAGGGATGCAGTAAACCTGAAGTGAAGCATCAGAACCTATAACTAGTGTCACAGGAATGGTTCAAAACATAGGCAGTAAGAAGAGCAAGTCGCCTTCTACTTAAGACGGCATTGTGCCTTTTGTATCTAATTCCGATGCAATTTCTGTGTTTTGTCGTCAATAAGACTGTCCAAGGGATACAGTAAACCTGAAGTGATGCATCGGAATCTACAACTAGTGTCACAGGAATGGTTCAAAGCATGGACAGTAAGAAGAGCCAGTCTTCTTGCACTTAAGTCGGCATTGTACCATTTGTATTTAATTCCGATGCATTTCCTGTGGTTCGTCGTCAATAGGAATATCCAAGGGATAAAGTAAACCTGAAGTGAAGCATCGGAATCTATAACTAGTGTCTCAGGAATAGTTCAAATCATTAACAGTTAGAAGAGCAAATCTTCTTGTACTTAAGTCGGCATTGTGCTTCTTCATTTAGTTCTGATTCAATTTCTGTGTTTCGTCGTCAATAAAAAGGTCCAAGGGATACAGTAAACTTGAAGTGAAGCTTCGGAATCTATAACTAGTGTCTCAGGAATGGTTCTAAACATAGACAGTAAGAAGAGCCAGTCTTCTTGTACTTAAGTCGGCATTGTGCCTTTTGTAATTATTTCCGATGCAATTTCTGTGTTTCGCCGTCAATAAGAAGGTCCAAGGGTTGCAGTAACCCTGAAGTGAAGCATCGGAACCTATAACTAGTGTCACAGGAATGGTTCAAAGCATAGACAGTTAGAAGAGCCAGTCGTCTTGTACTTAAGGCGGCATTGTGCATATTGTATTTAATTCCGATGCAATTTCTGTGTTTCAGCGTCAATAAGAACGTCCAAGGGATACAGTAAACCTGAAGTGAAGCATCGGAATCTATAACTAGTGTCACAGGAATGGTTCAAAACATAGACAGTAAGAAGAGCCAGTCTTCTTGTATTTAACTCGGCATTGCGCCTTTTTGTATTTAATTCCGATGCAATTTCTGTGTTTCGTCGTCAATAAGAATGTCGAAGGGATGCAGTAAACCTGAAGTGAAGCATCGGAACCTATAACTAGTGCCACAGGAATGGTTCAAACATAGACAGTAAGAAGAGCCACTCGTCTTGTACTTAAGTCGGCATTGTGCCTTTTGTATTTAATTCCGATACAATTTCTGTGTTTCGTCGTCAATAAATAGGTCCAAGGGATACAGTAAACCTGAAGTGAAGCATCGGAATCTATAACTAGTGTCCCAGGAATGGTTCAAATCATAGACAGGAAGAAGAGCCAGTCTTCTTGTACTTAAGTCGGCATTGTGCCTTTTGTTTATATATTTCCGATCCAATTTCTGTATTTCGTCGTCAATAAGAAGTTCCATGGGATACAGTAAACCTGAAGTGAAGCATCGGAATCTATAACTAGTGTCACAGGAATGGTTCCAAATATAGACAATAAGAAGAGCCAGTCTTCTTGTAAGTAAGTCGGCTTTGTGCATTTTGTATTAAATTCCGATGCAATTTCTTTGTTTTGTTGTCAATAAGAGGGTCCAAGGGATACAGTAAACCTGAAGTAAAGCATCGGAACCAATAACTAGTGTCGCAGGAATGGGTCAAAACATAGAATTTAAAAAGAGCCAGACAACTTGTACTTAGTTCAGCATTGTGATTTTTGTATTTAATTCTGATGCAATTTCTGTGTGTCGTCGTCAATAAGAATGTCCAAGGGATGCAGTAAACCTGAAGTCAGAAACCATAACTAGTGTCACAGGAATGGTTCAAAACATAGACAGTAAGAAGAGCCAGTCGCCTTGTACTTAAGACGGCATTGTGCCTTTTGTATTTAATTCCGATGCAATTTCTGTGTTTCGTCGTCAATAAATAGGTCCGAGGTATACTGTAAACCTGAAGGGAAGCATCGGAATTGATAACTAGTGCCACAGGAATGGTTCAAAACATAGACAGTTAGAAGATCCAGTCTTCTTTCACTTAAGACGGCATTGTGCCTTTTGTATTTAGTTCCGATGCAATTTCTGTGTTTTATCGTCAATAAGAAGGTCAGAGGGATATAGTAAACCTTAAGTGAAGTATCGGAATCTATAACTATTGTCACAGGAATGGTTCAAAACATTGACAGTAAGAAGAGTCAGTCTGATGGTACTTAAATCGGCATTGTGCCTTTTGTATTTAATTCCGATGCAATTTCTGTGTTACGTCGTCAATAAGAACGTCCAAGTGATGCAGTAAACCTGAAGTGAAGCTTCGGAATCTATAACTAGTGTCACAGGAATGGTTCAAAACATTGACAGTAAGAAGAGCCAGTCTTCTTGTACTTAAGTCGGTATTGTACCTTTTGTATTTAATTTCGATGTAATTTCTGTGTTTCGTCGTCAATAAGCAGATCCAAGGGATACAGTAAACCTGAAGTGAAGCATCGGAATCTATAACTAGTGTCACAGGAATGGTTCAAAGCATAGACAGTAAGAAGAGCCAGTCTTCTTGTACTTAAGTTGGCATTGTACCGTTTGTATTTAATTCCGATGCATTTCCTGTGGTTCGTCGTCAATAAGAATGTCCAAGGGGTACAGTAAACCTGAAGTGATGCATGGGAATCTATAACTAGTGTCTCAGGAATAGTTCAAATCATTAACAGTTAGAAGAGCAAATCTTCTTGTACTTAAGTCGGCATTGTGCTTCTGCACTGAATTCTGATTCAATTTCTGTGTTTCGTCGTCAATAAAATGGTCCAAGGAATACAGTAAACCTGAAGTGAAGCATCGGAATCTTTTCCTAGTGTCACAGGAATGGTTCAAAACATAGGGTGTAAGAAGTGTCAGTCTTCTCGTACTTCAGTCGGCATTGTACATTTTGTGTTTAATTCCGACGCAGTTTCTGTGATTCGTCGTCAATAAGAAGGTCCAAGGGATACAGTAAACCTGAAGTGAAGCTTCGGAATCTATAACTAGTGTCTCAGGAATGGTTCTAAACATAGACAGTAAGAAGAGCCAGTCTTCTTGTACTTAAGTCGGCATTGTGCCTTTTGTATTTACTTCCGAGGCACTTTCTGTGTTTCGCCGTCAATAAGAAGGTCCAAGGGATGCAGTAACCCTGAAGTGAAGCATCGGAACCTATAACTATTGTCACAGGAATGGTTCAAAGCATAGACAGCAAGAAGAGCCAGTCGTCTTGTACTTAAGTCGGCATTGTGATTTGAATTTAATTCCGATGCAATTTCTGTGTTTCGTCGTCAATAACAAGGTCCAAGGAATACCGTAAAACTGACGTGAAGTATCGGAATCTATAACTAGTGTCACAGGAATGGTTCAAAACATAGACAGGAAGAGGAGCCAGTCTTCTTGTACTTAAGTCGGCATTGTGCATATTGTATCTAATACCGATGGAATTTCTGTGTTTCATCGTCAATAAGAAGGTCCGAGGGATACAGTAAACCTGAAGTGAAGCATCGGAATCCACAACTAGTGTCACAGGAATGGTTCAAAACATAGACAGTAAGAAGAGCCAGTCTTCTTGTACTTAAGCCGGCATTGTGCCTTTTGTATTTAATTCCGATGCAATTACTGTGTTTTGTCGTCAATAAGATTGTCCAAGGGATACAGTAAACCTGAAGTGATGCATCGGAATCTATAACTAGTGTCACAGGAATGTTTCAAAACATAGACAGTAAGACGAGCCAGTCTTCTTGTATTTAAGTCGGCATTGTGCCTTTTTGTATTTAATTCCGATGCAATTTCTGTGTTTCGTCGTCAATAAGAAGGTCCAAGGGATACAGTCAACCTGAAGTGAAGCATCGGAATCTATACGTAGTGTCACAGGAATGGATCAAATTATAGACAGTAAGAAGAGCCAGTCTTCTTGTACTTAAGGCGGCATTGTGCCTTTTGTACTTAATTCTGATGCAATTTCTGTGTTTCGTCGACAATAAGAAGGTCCAAGGGATACAGTATACCTGTAGTGAAGCATCGGAATCTATAACTAGTGTCACAGGAATGGTTCTAAGCATAGACACTAAGAAGAGCCAGTCGTCTTGTACTTAAGTCGGCATTGTGCCTTTTGAAATTAATTACGATGCAATTTCTGTGTTTCGTCGTCAACAACAAGGTCCAAGGGATACAGTAAACCTGACGTGAAGTATCGGAATCTATAACTAGTGTCACAGGAATGGTTAAAACATAGACAGTAAGAAGACCCAGTCTTCTTGTACTTAAGTCGGCATTGTGCATATTGTATTTAATTCCGATGCAATTTCTGTGTTTCATCGTCAATAAGAACGTCCAAGGGATACAGTAAACCTGAAGTGAAGCATCGGAATCTATAACTAGTGTCACAGGAATGGTTCAAAACATAGACAGTAGGAAGAGCCAGTCTTCTTGTAGTTCAGTCGGCATTGTCCCTTTTGTATTTAATTCCGATGCAATTACTGTGTTTTGTCGTCAATAAGATTGTCCAAGGGATACAGGAAACCTGAAGTGATGCATCGGAATCTATAACTAGTGTCACAGGAATGTTTCAAAACATAGACAGTAAAAAGAGCCAGTCTTCTTGTACTTAAGTCGGCATTGTGCCTTTTGTATTTAAATCCGATTCAATATCTGTGTTTCGTCGTCAATAAGAAGGTCCAAGGGATACAGTATACCTGAAGTTAAGCGTCGGAATCTATAACTTGTGTCACAGGAATGGTTCAAAACATAGACAGTAAGAAGAGCTAGTCTTCTTGTACTTAAGACGGCATTGTACCTTTTGTATTAAATTCCGATGCAATATCTGTGTTTCGTCGTCAATATGAAGGTCCAAGGGATACAGTAAACCTGTAGTGAAGCATCGGAATCTATAACTAGTGTCACAGGAATGGTTCAAAGCATAGACAGTAAGAAGAGCCACTCGTCTTGTACTTAAGTCGGCATTGTGCCTTTTGAATTTAATTCCGATGCAATTTATGTGTTTCGTCGTCAATAACAAGGTCCAAGGGATACAGTAAACCTGACGTGAAGTATCGGAATCTATAACTAGTGTCACAGGACTGGTTCAAAACATAGACAGTAAGAAGACCCAGTCTTCTTGTACTTAAGCCGGCATTGTGCCATTTGTATTTAATTCCGATGCAATTACTGTGTTTCATCGTCAATAAGAAGGTCAGAGCGATACAGTAAACCTTAAGTGAAGTATGGGAATCTATAACTATTGTCACAGGAATGGTTCAAAACATTGACAGTAAGAATAGTCAGTCTGATAGTACTTAAATCGGCATTGTGCCTTTTGTATTTAATTCCGATGCAATTTCTGTGTTACGTCGTCAATACGAAAGTCCAAGTGATACAGTTAACCTGAAGTGAAGCTTCGGAATCTATAACTAGTGTCACAGGAATGTATCAAAACATTGACAGTAAGAAGAGCCAGTCTACTTGTACTTAAGTCGGCATTGTACTTTTTGTATTTAATTCCGATGCAATTTCTGTGTTTCGTCGTCAATAAGCAGATCCAAGGGATACAGTAAACCTGAAGTGAAGCATCGGAATCTATAACTAGTGTCACAGGAATGGTTCAAAGCATAGACAGTAAGAAGAGCCAGTCTTCTTATACTTAAGTCGGCATTGTACCTTTTGTATTTAATTCCGATGCATTTGCTGTGGTTCGTCGTCAATAAAAATGTTCAAGGGATACAGTAAACCTGAAGTGAAGCATCGGAATCTATAACTAGTGTCTCAGGAATAGTTCAAATCATTAACAGTTAGAAGAGCAAATCTTCTTGTACTTAAGTCGGCATTGTGCTTTTGCATTTAATTCTGATTCAATTTCTGTGTTTCGTCGTCAATGAAATGGTCCAAGGGATACAGTAAACCTGAAGTGAAGCATCGGAATCTATACCTAGTGTCACAGGAATGGTTCAAAACATAGGCTGTAAGAAGAGTCAGTCTTCTTGTACTTCAGTCGGCATTGTACATTTTGTATTTAATTCCGACGCAATTTCTGTGTTTCGTCGTCAATAAGAAGGTCCAAGGGATACAGTAAACCTGAAGTGAAGCTTCGGAATCTTTAACTAGTGTCTCATTAATGGTTCTAAACATAGACATTAAGAAGAGCCAGTCTTCTTATACTTAGGTCGGCATTGTGACTTTTGTATTTATTGCCGATGCAATTTCTGTGTTTCGCCGTCAATAAGAAGGTCCCAGGGATGCAGTAACCCTGAAGTGAAACATCGGAACCTATAACTAGTGTCACAGGAATGGTTCAAAGCATAGACAGTAAGAAGAGCCAGTGGTCTTGTACTTAAGTCGGCATTGTGCCTTTTGAATTTAATTCCGATGCAATTTCTGTGTTTCGTCGTGAATAACAAGGTCCAAGGAGTACAGTAAACCTGACGTGAAGTATCGGAATCTCTAAGTAGTGTCACAGGAATGGTTCAAAACATAGACAGTAAGAAGTGCCAGTCGTCTTGTACTTACGACGGCATTGTACCTATTGTATTAAATTCCGATGCAATATCTGTGTTTCGTCGTCAATACGAAGGTCCAAGGGATACAGTATACCTGAAGTTAAGCGTCGGAATCTATAACTTGTGTCACAGGAATGGTTCAAAACATAGACAGTAAGAAGAGCTAGTCTTCTTGTACCTAAGTCAGCATTGTACCTTTTGTATTAAATTCCGATGCAATATCTGTGTTTCGTCGTCAATATGAAGGTCCAAGGGATACAGTAAACCTGTAGTGAAGCATCGGAATCTATAACTAGTGTCACAGGAATGGTTCAAAGCATAGACAGTAAGAAGAGCCAGTCGACTTGTACTTAAGTCGGCATTGTGCCTTTTGAATTTAATTCCGATGCTATTTATGTGTTTCGTCGTCAATAAGAAGGTCAGAGCGATACAGTAAACCTTAAGTGAAGTATCGGAATCTATAACTATTGTCACAGGAATGGTTCAAAACATTGACAGTAAGAATAGTCAGTCTGATAGTACTTAAATCGGCATTGTGCCTTTTGTATTTAATTCCGATGCAATTTCTGTGTTACGTCGTCAATACGAAAGTCCAAGTGATACAGTTAACCTGAAGTGAAGCTTCGGAATCTATAACTAGTGTCACAGGAATGTATCAAAACATTGACAGTAAGAAGAGCCAGTCCACTTGTACTTAAGTCGGCATTGTACTTTTTGTATTTAATTCCGATGCAATTTCTGTGTTTCGTCGTCAATAAGCAGATCCAAGGGATACAGTAAACCTGAAGTGAAGCATCGGAATCTATAACTAGTGTCACAGGAATGGTTCAAAGCATAGACAGTAAGAAGAGCCAGTCTTCTTATACTTAAGTCGGCATTGTACCTTTTGTATTTAATTCCGATGCATTTGCTGTGGTTCGTCGTCAATAAAAATGTTCAAGGGATACAGTAAACCTGAAGTGAAGCATCGGAATCTATAACTAGTGTCTCAGGAATAGTTCAAATCATTAACAGTTAGAAGAGCAAATCTTCTTGTACTTAAGTCGGCATTGTGCTTTTGCATTTAATTCTGATTCAATTTCTGTGTTTCGTCGTCAATAAGAAGGTCCAAGGGATACAGTAAACCTGAAGTGAAGCATCGGAATCTATAACTAGCGTTTCAGGAAAGGTTCAAATCATAGAAAGTAAGAAGAGCCAGTCTTCTTGTACCTAAGTCGGCATTGTGCCTTTTGCATTTAATTCCGATTCAATTTCTGTGTTTCGTCGTCAATGAAAAGGTCCAAGGGATACAGTAAACCTGAAGTGAAGCATCGGAATCTATACCTAGTGTCACAGGAATGGTTCAAAACATAGGCTGTAAGAAGAGTCAGTCTTCTTGTACTTCAGTCGGCATTGTACATTTTGTATTTAATTCCGACGCAATTTCTGTGTTTCGTCGTCAATAAGAAGGTCCAAGGGATACAGTAAACCTGAAGTGAAGCTTCGGAATCATTAACTAGTGTCTCATTAATGGTTCTAAACATAGACATTAAGAAGAGCCAGTCTTCTTATACTTAGGTCGGCATTGTGACTTTTGTATTTATTTCCGATGCAATTTCTGTGTTTCGCCGTCAATAAGAAGGTCCCAGGGATGCAGTAACCCTGAAGTGAAACATCGGAACCTATAACTAGTGTCACAGGAATGGTTCAAAGCATAGACAGTAAGAAGAGCCAGTCGTCTTGTACTTAAGTCGGCATTGTGCCTTTTGAATTTAATTCCGATGCAATTTCTGTGTTTCGTCGTGAATAACAAGGTCCAAGGAATACAGTAAACCTGACGTGAAGTATCGGAATCTATAACTAGTGTCACAGGAATGGGTCAAAACATAGACAGAAAGAAGGCCCTGTCTTCTTGTACTTAAGTCGGCATTGTGCTTATTGTATTTAATTCCGATGCAATTTCTGTGTTTCATCGTCAATAAGAACGTCCAAGGGATACAGTACGCCTGAAGTGAAGCATCGGAATCTATAATTAGTGTCACAGGAATGGTTCAAAACATAGACAGTAAGAAGAGCCAGTCTTCTTGTACTTAAGCCGGCATTGTGCCTTTTGTATTTAATTCCGATGCAATTACTGTGTTTTGTCGTCAATAATATTGTCCAAGGGATACAGTAAACCTGAAGTGATGCGTCGGAATCTATAACTAGTGACACAGGAATGTTTCAAAACATAGACAGTAAGAAGAGCCAGTCTTCTTGTATTTAAGTCGGCATTGTGGCTTTTTGTATTTATTTCCGATGCAATTTCTGTGTTTCGTCGTCAATAAGAAGGTCCAAGGGATACAGTCAACCTAAAGTGAAGCATCGGAATCTATACCTAGTGTCACGGGAATGGTTCAAATCACAGACAGTAAGAAGAGCTAGCCTTCTTGTACTTAAGTCGGCATTGTACCTTTTGTATTATATTCCGATGCAATTTCTGTGTTTCGTCGTCTATAAGAAGGTCCAAGGGATACAGTAAACCTGAAGTGAAGCATCGGAATCTATATCTAGTGGCACAGGAATGGTTCAAAGCATAGACAGTAAGACGAGCCAGTGTTCTTGTACTTAAGTCGGCATTGTACCTTTTGTATTATATTCCGATGCAATTTCTGAGTTTCGTCGTCTATAAGAAGGTCCAAGGGATACAGTAAACCTGAAGTGAAGCAACGGAATCTATAACTAGTGTCACAGGAATGGTTCAAAGCATAGACAGTAAGAAGAGCCAGTCTTCTTGTACTTAATTCGGCATTGTACCTTTTTTTTTTAAATTCCGATGCATTATCTGTGGTTCGTCGTCAATAAGAATGTCCAAGGGATACAGTAAACCTGAAGTGAAGCATCGGAATCTATAACTAGTGTCTCAGGAATGGTTCAAATCATAGACAGTAAGAAGAGCCAGTCTTCTTGTACTTAAGTCGGCATTGTGCCTTTTGTATTTATTTCCGATGCAATTTCTGTAATTCGTCGTCAATAAGAAGTTCCATGGGATACAGTAAACGTGAAGTGAAGCATCGGAACCAATAACTTGTGTCTCAGGAATGGTTCAAAACATAGACAGTAAGAAGACCCAGTCTTCTTTTACTTAAGTCGGCATTGTACCTTTTGTATTATATTCCGATGCAATTTCTGTGTTTCGTCGTCTATAAGAAGGTCCAAGGGATACAGTAAACCTGAAGTGAAGCATCGGAATCTATAACTAGTGTCACAGGAATGGTTCAAAGCATAGACAGTAAGAAGAGCCAGTCTTCTTGTACTTAAGTCATCACTGTACCTTTTTTTTTTTTAAATTCCGATGCAATATCTGTGTTTCGTCGTCAATACGAAGGTCCAAGGGGTACAGTAAACCTGTAGTGAAGCATCGGAATCTATAACTAGTGTCACAGTATTGGTTCAAAGCATAGACAGTAAGACGAGCCAGTCTTCTTGTACTTAAGTCGGCATTGTGCCTTTTGTATTTAATTCCGATTCAATTTCTGTGTGTCGTCGCCAATAAGAAGGTCCAAGGGATACAGTATACCTGAAGTTAAGCGTCGGAATCTATAACTAGTGTCACAGGAATGGTTCAAAGCATAGACAGTAAGAAGAGCCAGTCGTCTTGTACTTAAGTCGGCATTGTGCCTTTTGAATTTAATTCCGATGCAATTTCTGTGTTTCGTCGTCAATAACATGGTCCAAGGGATACAGTAAACTTGACGTGAAGTATCGGAATCTATAACTAGTGTCATAGGAATGGTTCAAAACATAGACAGTAAGAAGACCCAGTCTTCTTGTGCTTAAGTCTGCATTGTGCATATTGTATTTAATTTCGATGCAATTTCTGTGTTTCATCGTCAATAAGAACGTCCAAGGGATTCAGTAAACCTGAAGTGAAGCATCGGAATCTTTAACTAGTATCACAGGAATGGTTCAAAACATAGACAGTAAGAAGAGCCAGTCTTCTTGTACTTAAGCCGGCATTGTGCCTTTTGTATTTAATTCCGATGCAATTACTGTGTTTCATCGTCAATAAGAAGGTCAGAGCGATACAGTAAACCTTAAGTGTAGTATCGGAATCTATAACTATTGTCACAGGAATGGTTCAAAACATTGACACTAAGAAGAGTCAGTCTGATGGTACTTAAATCGGCATTGTACCTTTTGTATTAATTTCCGATGCAATTTCAGTGTTACGTCGTAAATAAGAGAGTCCATGTGATACAGTAAACCTGAAGTGAAGCTTCTGAATCTATAATTAGGGTCACAGGAATAGTTCAAAACATTGACAGTAAGAAGAGCTAGTCTTCTTGTACTTAAGTCGGCATTGTACCTTTTGTATTTAATTCCGATGCATTTTCTGTGTTTCATCGTCAATAAGAACGTCCAAGGGATATAGTAAACCTGAAGTGAAGCATCGGAATCTATAACTAGTGTCACAGGATTTGTTCAAAACATAGACAGTAAGAAGAGCCAGTCTTCTTGTACTGAAGCCGGCATTGCGCCTTTTGTATTTAATTCCGATGCAATTACTGTGTTTTGTCGTCAATAATATTGTCCATGGGATACGGTAAACCTGAATTGATGCATCGGAATCTATAACTAGTGTCACAGGAATGTTTCAAAACATAGACAGTAAGAAGAGCCAGTCATCTTGTATTTAAGACGGCATTGTGGCTTTTTGTATTTAATTCCGATGCAATTTCTGTGTTTCGTCGTCATTAAGAAGGTCCAAGGGATACAGTCAACCTGAAGTGAAGCATCGGAATCTATACCTAGTGTCACAGGAATGGTTCAAATCATAGACAGTCAGAAGAGCCAGTCTTCTTGTACTAGAGTCGGCATTGTTCCGTTTGTTTTTAATTCCGATGGAATTTCTGTGTTTCGTCGTCAATAACAAGGTCCAAGGGATACAGTAACGTCGGAATCTATTACTAGTGTCACAGGAATGGTTCAAAACATAGACAGTAAGAAGAGCCAGTCTTCTTGTACTTAAGACGGCATTGTACCTTTTGTATTAAATTCCGATGAAATATCTGTGTTTCGTCGTCAATAAGAAGGGCCAAGGGATACAGTAAACCTGTAGTGAAGCATCGGAATCTATAACTAGTGTCACAGGAATGGTTCAAAGCATAGACAGTAAGACGAGCCAGTCTTCTTGTACTTATGTCGGCATTGTACCTTTTGTATTATATTCCGATGCAATTTCTGTGTTTCGTCGTCTATAAGAAGGTCCAAGTGATACAGTAAAGCTGAAGTGAAGCATCGGAATCTATAACTAGTGTCACAGGAATGGTTCAAAGCATAGACTGTAAGAAGAGCCAGTCTTCCTGTACTTAAGTAGGCATTGTACCTTTTGTTTTTAATTCCGATGCATTATCTGTGGTTCGTCGTCAATAAGAATGTCCAAGGGATACAGTAAACCTGAAGTGAAGCATCGGAACCTATAACTAGTGTCTCAGGAATGGTTCAAATCATAGACAGTTAGAAGAGCAAATCTTCTTGTACTTATGTCGGCATTGTGCCTTTTGCATTTCTTTCCGTTTCAATTTCTGTATTTCGTCGTCAATAAGAGGGTCCAAGGGATACAGTAAACCTGAAGTGAAGCATCGGTTTCTATAACTAGTGTCTCAGGAATGGTTCAAATCACAGACAGTAAGAAGAGCCAGTCTTCTTGTACTTAAGTCGGCATTGTGCCTTTTGTATTCATTTCCGATGCAATTTCTGTATTTCGTCACAATAAGAACGTCCAAGGGATACAGTAAACCTGAAGTGAAGCATCGGAATCTATAACTAGTGTCACAGGAATGGTTCAAAACATAGATAGTAAGAAGAGCCAGTCTTCTTGTACTTAAGCCGGCATTGTGCCTTTTGTATTTAATTCCGATGCAATTACTGTGTTTTGTCGTCAATAATATTGTCCAAGGGATACAGTAAACCTGAAGTGATGCATCGGAATCTATAACTAGTGTCACAGGAATGTTTCACAACATAGACAGTAAGAAGAACCAGTCATCTTGTATTTAAGACGGCATTGTGGCTTTTTGTATTTAATTCCGATGCAATTTCTTTGTTTCGTCGTCAATAAGAAGGTCCACGGGATACAGTAAACCTGTAGTGAAGCATTGGAATGTATAACTAGTGTCTCTGGAATGGTTCAAAGCATAGACAGTAAGACGAGCCAGTCTTCTCGTACTTAAGTCGGCATTGTACCTCTTGTATTATATTCCGATGCAATATCTGTGTTTCGTCGTCTATAAGAAGGTCCAAGTGATACAGTAAAGCTGAAGTGAAGCATCGGAATCTGTAACTAGTGTCACAGGAATGGTTCAAATCATAGACTGTAAGAAGAGCCAGTCTTCTTGTACTTAAGTCGGCATTGTACCTTTTGTTTTTAATTCCGATGCATTATCTGTGGTTGGTCGTCAATAAGAATGTCCAAGGGATACAGTAAACCTGAAGTGAAGCATCGGAATCAATAACTAGTGTCTCAGGAATGGTTCAAATCATAGACAGTTAGAAGAGCAAATCTTCTTGTACTTATGTCGGCATTGTGCCTTTTGCATTTCTTTCCGTCTCAATTTCTGTATTTCGTTGTCAATAAGAGGGTCCAAGGGATACAGTAAACCTGAAGTGAAGCATCGGAATCTATAACTAGTGTCTCAGGAATGGTTCAAATCATAGACGGTAAGAAGAGCCAGTCTTCTTGTACTTAAGTCGGCATTGTGCCTTTTGTAATTATTTCCGATGCAATTTCTGTATTTCGTCGTCAATAAGAAGTTCCATGGGATACAGTAAACCTGAAGTGAAGCATCGGAATCTATAACTAGTGTCTCAGGAATGGTTCAAACCATAGACAATAAGAAGAGCCAGTCTTCTTGTACTTAAGTCGGCATTGTGCCTTTTGTATTTATTTCCGATGCAATTTCTGTATTTCGTCGTCAATAAGAAGTTCCATGGGAAACAGTAAACCTGAAGTGAAGCATCGGAACCAATAACTTGTGTCTCAGGAACGGTTTAAAACTCAGACAGTAAGAAGATCCAGTCTTCTTGTACTTATGTCGGCATTGTGATTTTTCTATTTAATTCCGATGCAATTTCTGTGTTTCGTCGTCAATAAGAATGTCCAAGGGATGCACTAAACGTGAGGTGAAGCAACGGAACCTATAACTAGTGTCACAGGAATGGTTCAAACATAGACAGTAAGAAGAGCCAGTCGTCTTGTACTTAAGTCGGCATTGTGCCTTTTGTATTTAATTCCGTTGCAATTTCTGTGTTTCGTCGTCAATAAATAGGTCCAAGGAATACAGTAAACCTGAAGTGAAGCATCGTAATCTATAACTAGTGTCACAAGAATGGTTCAAAACATAGACAGTTAGAAGATCCAGTCTTCTTTCACTTAAGACGGCATTGTGACTTTTGTATTTAATACCGATGCAATTTCTGTGTTTCATCGGCAATAAGAAGGTCAGAGGGATACAGTAAACCTGAAGGGAAGTATCGGAATCTTTAACTAGTGTCACAGGAATTGTTCAAATCATTGACAGTAAGTAGAGTCAGTCTGATGGTACTTAAGTCGGCATTGTGTCCTTTGTATTTAATTCCGAAGCAATTTCTGTGTTTCGGCGTCAATACGCAGATCCAAGGGACGCAGTAAACCGGAAGTGAAGCATCGGAGCCTATAACTAGTGTCACAGGAATGGTTCAAACATTGACAGTAGGAAGAGCCAGTCTTCTTATACTTAAGTCGGCGTTGCGCATTTTGTATTTAATTCCGATGCAATTTCTGTGTTTTGTCGTCAATAAGAAGGTCAAAGGGATACAGTAAACCTGAAGGGAAGCATCGGAACCAATAACTAGTGTCTCAGGAATGGTTCAAATCATAGACAGTAAGAAGAGCCAGTCTTCTTGTACTTAAGTCGAATGGTTCAAATGGCTCTGAGCACTATGGGACTCGACTGCTGTGGTCATAAGTCCCCTAGAACTTAGAACTAGTTAAACCTAACTAACCTAAGGACAGCACACAACACCCAGCCATCACGAGGCAGAGAAAATCCCTGACCCCGCCGGGAATCGAACCCGGAAACCCGGGCGTGGGAAGCGAGAACGCTACCGTACGACCACGAGATGCGGGCACTTAAGTCGGAATTGTTCCTTTTGCATTTAATTCCGATGCAATATCTGTGTTTCGTCGTCAATAAGAAGGTCCAAAGGATACAGTAAACCTGTAGTGAAGCATCGGAATCTATAACTAGTGTCACAGGAATGGTTCAAAGCATAGACAGTAAGAAGACCCAGTCTTCTTGTTCTTAAGTCGGGATTGTACCTTTTGTATTTAATTCCGATGCAATTTCTGTGTTTCGTCGTCAATAAGAAGGTCCAAGGGATACAGTAAACCTGAAGTGAAGCATCGGAATCTATAACTAGTATCACAGGAATGGTTCAAAACATAGACAGTTAGTAGAGCCAGTCTTCTTTCACTTAAGACGGCATTGTGCCTTTTGTATTTAATTCCGATGCTATTTCTGTGTTTCATCGTCAATAAGAAGGTTAGAGGGATCCAGTAAACCTGAAGTGAAGTATCGGAATCTATAACTAGTGTCACAGGAATGGTTCAAAACATTGACAGTAAGAAGAGCCAGTCTGATGGTACTTAAGTCGGCATTGGCCTTTTGAATTTATTTCCGATGCAATTTCTGTGTTTCGTCGTCAATAAGAAAGTCCAAGGGATACAGTAAACCTGAAGTGAAACTTCGGAATCTATAACTAGTGTCGCAGGAATGGTTCAAAACATAGACAGTAAAAAGAGCCAGTCTTCTTGTACTTAAGCCGCATTTGTACCTTTTGTATTAATTCCGATGCAATTTCTGTGTTTCGTCGTCAATAAGTAGATCCGAGGGATACAGTAAACCTGAAGTGAAGCATCGGAATCAATAACTAGTGTCTCAGGAATGGTTCAAATCATAGACAGTTAGAAGAGCAAATCTTCTTGTACTTAAGTCGGCATTGTGTCTTTTTCATTTAATTCCGATTCAATTTCTGTGGTTCGTCGTCAATAAGAATGTCCAAGGGATACAGCAAACCTGAAGTGAAGCATCGGAATCTATAACTAGTGTCTCAGGAATGGTTCAATTCGTAGACAGTTAAAAGAGCAAATCTTCTTGTACTTAGGTCGGCATTGTGCCGTTTGCATTTAACTCCGATTCAATTTCTGTGTTTCGTCGTCAATAAAAAGGTCCAAGGGATACAGTAAACCCTTAAGTGAACCATCGGAATCTATAACTAGTGTCTCAGGAATGGTTCAAATCATAGACAGTAAGATGAGCCAGTCTTCTTGTACTAAAGTCGGCATTGTGATTCTTGTATTTAATTCCGATGCAATTTCTGTGTTTCGTTGTCAATAAGAATTTCCAAGGGATGCAGGAAACCTGAAGTGAAGCATCGGAACCTATAACTAGTGTCACAGGAATGGTTCAAACATAGACAGTAAGAAGAGCCAGTCGTCTTGTACTTAAGTCGGCATTTTGCCATTTGTATTTTATTACGATGCAATTTCTGTGTTTCGTCGTCAATAAATAGGTACAAGGGATACAGTAAACCTGAAGTGAAGCATCGGAATCTATAACTAGTGTCTCAGGAATGGTTCACATCATAGACAGTAAGAAAAACCGGTCTTCTTGTACTTCGGTCGGGATTGTGCCTTTTGTATATATATCCGACCCAATTTCTGTATTTCGTCGTCAATAAGAAGTTCCATGGGATACAGTAAACCTGAAGTGAAGCATCGGAATCTGTAACTAGTGTCACAGGAATGGTTCAAAACATAGACTGTTAGAAGATCCAGTCTTATTTCACTTAAAACGGCATTGTGCCTTTTATATTTAATTCCGATGCAATTTCTGTGTTTCATCGTCAATAAGAAGGTCAGAGGGATTCAGTAAACCTGAGGAGAAGTATCAGAAACTATAACTAGTGTCACAGGAATGGTTCAAAACATTGACAGCAAGAAGAGTCAGTCTGATGGTACTTAAGTCGACATTGTACCTTTTGTATTTAATTCCGATGCAATTTCTGTGTTTCGTCGTCAATAAGAAAGTCCAAGGGATACAGTAAACCTGAAGTGAAGCTTCGGAATCTATAACTAGTGTCACGGGAATGGTTCAAAACATTGACAGTAAGAAGAGCCAGTCTTCTTGTACTTAAGACGGCATTGTACGTTTAGTATTTAATTCCGATGCAATTTCTGTGTTTCGTCGTCAATATGCAGATCCAAGGGATACAGTAAACCTGAAGTGAAGCATCGAAATCTATAACTAGTGCCACGGGAATGGTTCAAAGCATAAACAGTAAGAAGAGCCAGTCTTCTTGTACTTAAGTCGGCATTGTACTTTTTGTATTTAATTCCGATGCAATTTCTGTGTTTCGTCGTCAATAAGCAGATCCAAGGGATACAGTAAACCTGAAGTGCAGCATCGGAATCTATAACAAGTGTCTCAGGAATGGTTCAAATCATAGACAGTAAGAGGAGCCAGTCTTCTTGTACTTAAGTCGGCATTGTGCCTTTTGTATTTAATTCCGATGCAATTTCTGTGTTTCGTCGTCAATAAGAAAGTCCAAGGGATACAGTAAACCTGAAGGGAAGCATCGGAATCTATAACTAGTGTCTCAGGAATGGTTCAACTCATGGACAGTTGGAAGAGGAAATCTTCTTAAACTTAGGTCGGCATTGTGCCTTTTGCATTTAATTCCGATTCAATTTTTGTGTTTCGTCGTCTATAAGAAGGTCAGAGGGATACAGTAAACCTGAAGTGCAGCATCGGAATCTATAACAAGTGTCTCAGGAATGGTTCAAATCATAGACAGTAAGAAGAGCCAGTCTTCTTGTACTTAAGTCGGCATTGTGCCTTTCGCATTTATTATCGATGCAATTTCTGTACTTCGTCGTCAATAAGAAGTGCCATGGGATACAGTAAACCTGAAGTGAAGCATCCTAACCAATAACTAGGGTCTCAGGAATGGTTCAAAACATAGACAGTAAGAAGAGGCAGTCTTCTTGTACTTAAGTCGGCATTGTGATTTTTGTATTTAATTCCGATGCAATTTCTGTGTTTCGTCGTCAATAAGAATGTCCAAGGGATGCAGTAAACCGGAAGTGAAGCATCGGAGCCTATAACTAGTGTCACAGGAATGGTTCAAACATTGACAGTAGGAAGAGCCAGTCTTCTTTTACTTAAGTCGGCGTTGTGCATTTTGTATTTAATTCCGATGCAATTTCTCTGTTTTGTCGTCAATATGAAGGTCCAAGGGATACAGTAAACCTGAAGTGAAGCATCGGAACCAATAACTAGTGTCTCAGGTATGGTTCAAATCATAGACAGTAAGAAGAGACAGTTTTCTTGTACTTAAGTCCGCATTGTGCCTTTTGTATTTAATTCCGATGCAATATCTGTGTTTCGTCGTCAATAAGAATGTCCATGGGATACAGTAAACCTGATGTGAAGCATCGGAATCTGTAACTAGTGTCACAGGAATGTTTCAAAACATAGACAGTAAGAAGAGCCAGTCTTCTTGTACTTAAGTCGGCATTGTGCCTTTTGTATTGAATTCCGATGCAATTTCTGTGTTTCCTCGTCAATAAGAGTGTCAGAGGGATACAGTAAACCTGAAGTGAAGCATCGGAACCTATAATTAGTGTCACAGGAATGGTTCAAAATATAGACAGTACGAATTGCCAGTCTTCTCGTACATAAGTCGCCATTGTACCTTTTGTATTTAATTCCAATGCAATTTCTGTGTTTCGTCGTCAATAAGCAGGTCCAAGGGATACAGTAAACCTGAATTGAAGAATCGGAATCTATAACTAGTGTCTCAGGAATGGTTGAAATCATAGACAGTAAGAAGAGCCAGTCTTCTTGTACTTATGTCGGCATTTTGCCTTTGCATTTAATTCAGATTCAATTTCTGTGTTTCGTCGTCAATAAGAATGTCCAAGGGATACAGTAAACCAGAAGTGTAGCATCGGAATCTATAACTAGTGTCACAGGAATGGTTCAAAACATAGGCAGTAAGAAGAGACAGTTTTCTTGTACTTAAGTCCGCATTGTGCCTTTTGTATTTAATTCCGATGCAATATCTGTGTTTCGTCGTCAATAAGAAGGTCCAAGGGATACAGTAAACATGAAGTGAAGCATCGGAATCTATAAATAGTGACACAGGAATGGTTCAAAAACATAAACAGTAAGAAGAACCAGTCCACTTGTACTTAAGTCGGCATTGTGCCTTTTGTATTTAACTCCGATTCAACTTCTGTCTTTCGTCGACAATAAGAAGTTCCAAGGGATACAGTATACCTAAAGTGAAGCATCGGAATCAATAACTAGTGTCACAGGAGTAGTTCAAACATAGACAGTAAGAAGAGCCAGTCTTCTAGTACTTAAGTCGTCATTGTGCCTTTTGCAATTATTTCCGATGCGATTTCTGTGTTTCATCGTCAATAAGAAGGTCCAAGGGATACAGTAAACATATAGTGAAGCATCGGAATTTAAAACCGGTCAAACAGGAAATGTTCAAAACATAGTCAGTAGGAATAGTCAGTCTTCTTGTACTTAAGTCGGCATTGTGCCTTTTGTATTTAATTCCGTTGCAATTTCTGTGTTTCGTTGTCAATAAGAAGGTCCTAGGGATAGAGTAAAGCTGACGTGAAGCATCGGAATCTATAACTAGTGTCACAGGAATGGTTCAAATCATAGACAGCAAGAAGAGCCAGTCTTCTTGTACTGAAGTCGGCATCGTGCCTTCTGTATTTAATTCCGATGCAATTTCTGTGATTCGTCGTCAATAGGAAGGCCAATAGGATACAGTAAACCTAAAGTGAAGCATCGGAATCTAAACCTAGTGTCACAGGAATGGTTCAAAACATAGGCAGTAACAATAGTCAGTCTTCTTGTGCTTCAGTCGGCATTGTACATTTTGTATTTAATTCCGACGCAATTCATGTGTTTCGTCGTCAATAAGAAGGTCCAAGGGATACAGTACACCTGAAGTGAAGCTTCGGAATCTATAACTAGTGTCACAGGAATGGTTCAAAACATAGACACTAAGAAGAGCCAGTCTTCTTGTACTTAAGTCGGCATTGTGCCTTTCGTATTTATTATCGATGCAATTTCTGTACTTCGTCGCCAATAAGAAGTTCCATGGGATACAGTAAACCTGAAGTGAAGCATCCTAACCAATAACTAGGGTCTCAGGAATGGTTCAAAACATAGACAGTAAGAAGAGGCAGTCTTCTTGTACTTAAGTCGGCATTGTGATTTTCGTATTTAATTCCGAAGCAATTTCCGTGTTTCGTCTTCAATAAGAATGTCCAAGGGATGCAGTAAACCGGAAGTGAAGCATCGGAGCCTATAACTAGTGTCACAGGAATGGTTCAAACATTGACAGTAGGATGAGCGAGTCTTCTTATACTTAAGTCGGCGTTGTGCATTTTGTATTTAATTCCGATGCAATTTCTGTGTTTTGTCGTCAATAAGAAGGTCCAAGGGATACAGTAAACCTGAAGTGAAGCATCGGAACCAATAACTAGGGGCACCGGAATGGTTCAAATCATAGACAGTAGGAAGAGCCAGTCTTCTTGTACTTAAGTCGAATGGTTCAAATGGCTCTGAGCACTATGGGACTCGACTGCTGTGGTCATAAGTCCCCTAGAACTTAGAACTAGTTAAACCTAACTAACCTAAGGACAGCACACAACACCCAGCCATCACGAGGCAGAGAAAATCCCTGACCCCGCCGGGAATCGAACCCGGAAACCCGGGCGTGGGAAGCGAGAACGCTACCGCACGACCACGAGATGCGGGCACTTAAGTCGGAATTGTTCCTTTTGCATTTAATTCCGATTCAATTTCTGTGTTTCGTCGTCAATAAAAAGGTCCAAGGGACACAGTAAACCTGAAGTGAAGCATCGGAATCTTCACCTAGTGTCACTGGAATGGTTCAAAACATAGGCAGTAAGAAGAGTCATTCTTCTTGTACTTCAGTCGGCATTGTACATTTTGTATTTAATTCCGACGCAATTTCTGTGTTTCGTCGTCAATAAGAAGGTCCAAGGGATACAGTGAACCTGAAGTGAAACTTCGGAATGTATACCTAGTGTCTCAGGAATGGTTCTAAACATAGACAGTAACAAGAGCCAGTCTTCTTGTACTTAAGTCGGCATTGTGCCTTTTGTATTTATTTCCGATGCAATTTCTGTATTTCGTCGTCAATCCGAAGTTCCATGGGATACAGTAAACCTGAAGTGAAGCATCGGAATCTATAACTAGTGTCACAGGAATGGTTCAAAATATAGACAGTAAGAAGAGCCAGTCTTCTTGTACTTAAGTCGGCATTGTGCTATTTGTATTTAATTCCGATGCAATATCTGTGTTTCGTCGTCAATAAGAAGGTCCAAGGGATACAGTAAACCTGTTGTGAAGCATCGGAATCTATAACTAGTGTCACAGGAATGGTTCAAAGCATAGACAGTAAGAAGACCCAGTCTTCTTGTACTTAAGTCGGGATTGTACCTTTTGTATTTAATTCCGATGCAATTTCTGTGTTTCGCCGTCAATAAGAAGGTCCAAGGGATACAGTAAACCTGAAGTGAAGCATCGGAATCTATAACTAGTGTCACAGGAATGGTTCAAAACATAGACAGTTAGAAGAGCCAGTCTTCTTTCACTTAAGACGGCATTGTGCCTTTTGTATTTAATTCCGATGCTATTTCTGTGTTTCATCGTCAATAAGAAGGTTGGAGGGATCCAGTAAAACTGAAGTGAAGTATCGGAATCTATAACTAGTGTCACAGGAATGGTTCAAAACATTGACAGTAAGAAGAGTCAGTCTGATGGCATTTAAGTCGGCATTGGCCTTTTGAATTTATTTCCGATGCAATTTCTGTGTTTCGTCGTCAATAAGAAAGTCCAAGGGATACAGTAAACCTGAAGTGAAACTTCGGAATCTATAACTAGTGTCGCAGGAGTGGATCAATACATAGACAGTAAGAAGAGCCAGTCTTCTTGTACTTAAGCCGCCATTGTACCTTTTGTATTAATTCCGATCCAATTTCTGTGTTTCGTCGTCAATAAGCAGATCCAAGGGATACAGTAAACCTGAAGTGAAGCATCGGAATCTATAACTGGTGTCTCAGGAATGGTTCAAATCATAGACAGTTAGAAGAGCAAATCTTCTTGTACTTAAGTCGGCATTGTGCCTTTTTCATTTAATTCCGATTCAATTTCTGTATTTCGTCGTCAATAAGAATGTCCAAGGGATACAGCAAACCTGAAGTGAAGCATCGGAATCTATAACTAGTGTCGCAGGAATGGTTCAATTCGTAGACAGTCAAAAGAGCAAATCTTCTTGTACTTAGGTCGGCATTGTGCCATTTGCATTTAACTCCGATTCAATTTCTGTGTTTCGTCGTCAATAAGAAGGTCCAAGGGATACAGTAAACCTGAAGTGAACCATCGGAATCTATAACTAGTGTCTCAGGAATGGTTCAAATCATAGACAGCAAGATGAGCCAGTCTTCTTGTACTAAAGTCGGCATTGTGATTTTTGTATTTAATTCCGATGCAATTTCTGTGTTTCGTTGTCAATAAAAATTTCCAAGGGATGCAGTAAACCTGAAGTGAAGCATCGGAACCTATAACTAGTGTCACAGGAATGGTTCAAAACATAGACAGTAAGAAGAGCCAGTCGTCTTGTACTTAAGTCGGCATTGTGCCTTTTGTATTTAATTACGATGCAATTTCTGTGTTTCGTCGTCAATAAACAGGTCCAAGGGATACAGTAAACCTGAAGTGAAGCATCGGAATCTATAACTAGTGTCTCAGGAATGGTTCACATCATAGACAGTAAGAAGAACCGGTCTTCTTGTACTTAAGTCGGCATTGTGCCTTTTGTATATATATCCGACCAAATTTCTGTATTTCGTCGTCAATAAGAAGTTCCATGGGATACAGTAAACCTGAAGTGAAGCATCGGAATCTATAACTAGTGTCACAGGAATGGTTCAAAACATAGACAGTTAGAAGATCCAGTCTTATTTCACTTAAGACGGCATTGTGCCTTTCGTATTTAATTCCGATGCAATGTCTGCGTTTCATCGTCAATAAGAAGGTCAGAGGGATTCAGTAAACCTGAGGAGAAGTATCGGAAACTATAACTAGTGTCACAGGAATGGTTCAAAACATTGACAGTAAGAAGAGTCAGTCTGATGGTTCTTAAGTCGGCATTGTGCCTTTTGTATTTAATTCCGATGCAATTTCTGTGTTTCGTCGTCAATAAGAAAGACCAAGGGATACAGTAAACCTGAAGTGAAGCTTCGGAATCTATAACTAGTGTCACGGGAATGGTTCAAAACATTGACAGTAAGAAGAGCCAGTCTTCTTGTACTTAAGACGGCATTGTACGTTTTGTATTTAATTCCGATGCAATTTCTGTGTTTCGTCGTCAATAAGCAGATCCAAGGGATACAGTAAACCTGAAGTGAAGCATCTAAATCTATAACTAGTGCCACAGGAATGGTTCAAAGCATAAACAGTAAGAAGAGCCAGTCTTCTTGTACTTAAGTCGGCATTGTACCTTTTGTATTTAATTCCGATGCATTTTCTGTGGTTCGTCGTCAATAAGAATGTCCAAGGGATACATAAACCTGAAGTGAAGCATCGGATTCTATAACTAGTGTCTCAGGAGTGGTTCAAATCATAGACAGTAATAAGAGCCAGTCTTCTTGTACTTAAGTCGACATTATGCCTTTTGCATTTAATTCCGATTCAATTTCTGTGTTTCGTCGTCAATAAAAAGGTCCAAGGGAAACAGTAAACCTGAAGTCAAGCATCGGAATCTGTACCTAGTGTCACAGGAATGGTTCAAAACATAGGCAGTAAGAAGAGTCATTCCCCTTGTACTTCAGTTGGCAATGTACATTTTGTATTTAATTCCGACGCAATTTCTGTGTTTCGTCGTCAATACGAAGGTCCAAGGGATACAGTACACCTGAAGTGAAGCTTCGGAATCTATAACCAGTGTCTCAGGAATGGTATTAAACACAGACATTAAGAAGAGCCAGTCTTCTTATACTCAAGCCGGCATTGTGCCTTTTGTATTTAATTCCGATGCAATTTCTGTGTTTCGTCGTCAATAAGAATGTCCAAGGGATACAGTAAACCTGATGTGAAGCATCGGAATCTATAACTAGTGTCACAGGAATGTTTCAAAACATAGACAGTAAGAAGAGCCAGTCTTCTTGTACTTAAGTCGGCATTGTGCCTTTTGTATTGAATTCCGATGCAATTTCTGTGTTTCATCGTCAATAAGAGTGTCAGAGGGATACAGTAAACCTGAAGTGAAGCATCGGAACCTATAATTAGTGTCACAGGAATGGTTCAAAATATAGACAGTACGAATTGCCAGTCTTCTTGTACTTTAGTCGCCATTGTAACTTTTGTATTTAATTCCGATGCAATTTCTGTGTTTCGTCGTCAATAAGCAGGTCCAAGGGATACAGTAAACCTGAATTGAAGAATCGGAATCTATAACTAGTGTCTCAAGAATGGTTGAAATCATAGACAGTAAGAAGAGCCAATCTTCTTGTACTTATGTCGGCATTTTTCCTTTTCATTTAATTCAGATTCAATTTCTGTGTTTCGTCGTCAATAAGAATGTCCAAGGGATACAGTAAACCAGAAGTGTAGCATCGGAATCTATAACTAGTGTCACAGGAATGGTTCAAAACATAGGCAGTAAGAAGAGACAGTTTTCTTGTACTTAAGTCGGCATTGTGCCTTTTGTATTTAATTCCGATGCAATTTCTGTGTTTCGTCGTCAATAAGAAGGTCCAAGGGATACAGTAAACATGAAGTGAAGCATCGGAATCTATAACTAGTGACACAGGAATGGTTCAAAAACATAAACAGTAAGAAGAACCAGTCCACTTGTACTTAAGTCGGCATTGTGCCTTTTGTATTTAACTCCGATTCAATTTCTGTCTTTCGTCGACAATAAGAAGATCCAAGGGATACAGTATACCTAAAGTGAAGCATCGGAATCTATAACTAGTGTCACAGGAATAGTTCAAACATAGACAGTAAGAAGAGCCAGTCTTCTAGTACTTAAGTCGTCATTGTGCCTTTTGCAATTATGTCCTATGCGATTTCTGTGTTTCATCGTCAATAAGAAGGTCCAATTGATACAGTAAACATATAGTGAAGCATCGGAATTTAAAACCGGTCAAACAGGAAATGTTCAAAACATAGTCAGTAGGAATAGTCAGTCTTCTTGTACTTAAGTCGGCATTGTGCCTTTTGTATTTAATTCCGTTGCAATGTCTGTGTTTCGTCGTCAATAAGAAGGTCCTAGGGATAGAGTAAAGCTGACGTGAAGCATCGGAATCTATACCTAGTGTCACAGGAATGGTTCAAAACATAGACAGCAAGAAGAGCCAGTCTTCTTGTACTGAAGTCGGCATCGTGCCTTCTGTATTTAATTCCGATGCAATTTCTGTGATTCGTCGTCAATAGGAAGGCCAATAGGATACAGTAAACCTAAAGTGAAGCATCGGAACCTATACCTAGTGTCACAGGAATGGTTCAAAATATAGGCAGTAACAAGAGTCAGTCTTCTTGTGCTTCAGTCGGCATTGTACATTTTGTATTTAATTCCGACGCAATTCATGTGTTTCGTCGTCAATAAGAAGGTCCAAGGGATACAGTACACCTGAAGTGAAGCTTCGGAATCTATAACTAGTGTCTCAGGAATGGTTCTAAACATAGACCGTAAGAAGAGCCAGTCTTCTTGTACTTAAGTCGGCATTGTGCATTTTGTATTTATTTCCGATGCAATTTCTGTCCTTCATCGTCAATAAGAAGGTCCAAGGGATACAGTAAACCTGAAGTGAAGCATCGGAATCTATAACTAGTGTCACAGGAATGGTTCTAAACAAAGACACTAGGAAGAGCCAGTCTTCTTGTACTTAAGCCGGCACTGTGCCTTTTGTATTTAATTCCGATGCAATTTCTGTGTTTCGTCGTCAATGAGCAGGTACAAGGGATACAGTAAACCTGAAGTAAAGCATCGATATCTATAACTAGTGTCTTAGGAATGGTTGAAATCATAGACAGTAAGAAGGGCCAGTCTTCTTGTACTTAAGTCGGCATTGTGCCTTTTGCATTTAGTTCAAATTCAATATCTGAGTTTCGTCGTCAAAAAAGGGTCCAAGGGAAACAGTAAACCACAAGTGTACCATCGGAATCTATAACTAGTGTCACAGGAAAGGTTCAAAACATAGGCAGTAAGAAGAGTCAGTCTTCTTGTACTTCAGGCGGCATTGTACATTTTGTATTTAATTCCGATGCAATTTCTGTGTTTCGTCGTCAATAAGAAGGTCCAAGAGATACAGAAAAACCTTAAGTGAAGCTTCGGAATCTAATACTAGTGTCTCTGGAATGGTTCAAAACATACACAGTAAGAAGAGCGAGTCTTCTTGTACTTACGTCGGCATTGTGCCTTTTGTATTTAATTCCGATGCAATTTCTGTGTTTCGAAGTCAATAAGAATGTCATAGGTATACAGTAAACCTGACGTGAGGCATCGGAATCGATAACTAGTGTCACAGGAATATTTCAATACATAGACATTAAGAAGAACCAGAGTTCTTGTACTTAAGTCGGCATTGTTCCTTTTGTATTTAATTCCGATGCAATATCTGTGTTTCGTCGACAATAAGAAGGTCCAAGGGATACAGTAAACCTGTCGTGATGCATCGGAGTCTATAACTAGTGTCACAGGAATGGTTTAAACTTATAGACACATAAGAGGAGCCAGTCTTCTTGTACTTAAGTCGGCATTGTGCATTTTGTAATTAATTCCGATGCAATTTCTGTGTTTCGTCGTCAATAAGATTGTCCAAGGGATACAGTAAACCTGAAGTGAAGCATCGGAATCTGTAACTAGTGTCACAGGAATATTTCAAAACATAGACAGTAAGAAGACCCAGTCTTCTTGTACTTAAGTCGGCTTTGTGCATTTTGTATTTAATTCCGATGCAATTTCTGTGTTTCGTCGTCAATAAGAAGGTCCAAGGGATACAGTAAACCTGAAGTGAAGCATCGGAATCTATAACTAGTGTCACAGGAATGGTTCAAAATATAGACAGTAAGAATTGCCAGCCTTCTTGTACTTAAATCGCCATTGTACCTTTTGTATTTAATTCCGATGCAATTTCTGTTTTTCGTCATCAATAAGCAGGTACAAGGGATACAGTTAACCTGAAGTGAAGCATCGGAATCTATAACTAGTGTGTCAGGAGAGGTTCAAATCATAGACAGTAATAAGAGCCAGTCTTCTTGTACTTAAGTCGACTTTATGCCTTTTGCATTTAATTCCGATTCAATTTCTGTGTTTCGTCGTCTATAAAAAGGTCCAAGGGATACAGTAAACCTGAAGTGCAGCATCGGAATCTGTATCCAGTGTCACAGGAATGGTTGAAATCATAGACAGTAAGAAGAGCCAGTCTTCTTGTACTTATGTCGGCATTGTGCCTTTTGCATTTAATTCAGATTCAATTTCTGTTTCGTCGTCAATAAGAATGTCCAAGGGATACAGTAAACCAGAAGTGTAGCATCGGAATCTATAACTAGTGTCACAGGAACGGTTCAAAACATAGGCAGTAAGAAGAGTCAGTCTTCTTGTACTTTAGTCGGCATTGTACATTTTCTATTTAATTCCGATGCAATTTCTGTGTTTCGTCGTCAGTATGAAGGTCCAAGGGATACAGTAAACCTGTAGTGAAGCTTCGGAATCTTATACTACTGTCTCAGGAATGGTTCAAACCATAGACAGTAAGAAGAGCCAGTCTTCTTGTACTTATGTTGGCATTGTGCCTTTTGTATTTAACTCCGATGCAATTTCTGTCTTTCGTCGACAACAAGAAGTTCCAAGCGATACAGTATACCTAAAGTGAAGCATCGGAATCTATAACTAGTGTCACAGGAATGGTTCAAACATAGACAGTAAGAAGAGCCAGTCTTCTAGTACTTAAGTCGTCATTGTGCCTTTTGTAATTATGTCCGATGCAATTTCTGTGTTTCATCGTCAATAAGAAGGTCCAAGGGATACAGTAAACATATAGTGAAGCATCGGAATTTAAAACCGGTCAAACAGGAAATGTTCAAAACATAGTCAGTAAGAATAGTCAGTCTTCTTGTACTTAAGTCGGCATTGTGCCTTTTGTATTTAATTCCGATGCAATTTCTGTGTTTCGTCGTCAATAAGAAGGTCCAGGGGATACAGTAAACCTGAAGTGAAGCATCGGAATCTAAAACTAGAGTCACACGAATGGTTTAAATCATAGACAGTAAGAAGAGCCAGTCTTCTAGTACTTATGTCGGCATTGTGCCTTTTGTATTGAATTACGATGCAATTTCTGTGTTTCATCGTCAATAAGAGTGTCAGAGGGATACAGTAAACCTGAAGTGAATTATCGGAATCTATAACTAGTGTCACAGGATTGTTTCAAAACATAGACTGTAAGAAGAGCCAGAGTTCTTGTACTTAAGTCGGCATTGTTCCTTTTGTATTTAATTCCGATGAAATTTAATGTTTCGTCGTCAATAAGAAGGTCCAAGGGATACAGTAAACATGAAGTGAAGCATCGGAATCTATAACTAGTGTCACAGGAATGGTTCAAAATATAGACGGTAAGAAGAGCAAGCCTTCTTGTTCTTAAGTCGGCATTGTGCCTTTTGTATTTAATTCCGATGCAATTTCTGTGTTTCGTCGTCATTAAGAAGGTCCAATGGATACAGTAAACCTGAAGTGAGGCATCCGAATCTTTAACTAGTGTTACAGGAATGGTTCAAAACATAGACAGTAAGAAGAGTTAGTCTTCTTCTACTTAATTCGGCATTGTGCCTTTTGTATTTAATTCCGATGCAATATCTGTGTTTCGTCGTCAATAAGAAGGTCCAAGGGATACAGTAAACATGAAGTGAAGCATCGGAATCTATAACTAGTGTCACAGGAATGGTCCAAAAACATAAACAGTAAGAAGATATAGTCTACGTGAACTTAAGTCGGCATTGTGCCTTTTGTATTTAACTCCGATGCAATTTTTGTGTTTCGTCGTCAATAAGAAGTCCCTAGGAACACAGTATACCTAAAGTGAAGCATCGGAATCTATACCTAGTGTCACAGGAATGGTTCAAAACATAGGCAGTAACAAGAGTCAGTCTTCTTGTGCTTCAGTCGGCATTGTACATTTTGTATTTAATTCCGACGCAATTCATGTGTTTCGTCGTCAATAAGAAGGTCCAAGGGATACAGTACACCTGAAGTGAAGCTTCGGAATCTATAACTAGTGTCTCAGGAATGGTTCTAAACATAGACCGTAAGAAGAGCCAGTCTTCTTGTACTTAAGTCGGCATTGTGCATTTTGTATTTAATTCCGATGCAATTTCTGTCCTTCATCGTCAATAAGAAGGTCCAAGGGATACAGTAAACCTGAAGTGAAGCATCGGAAACTATAACTAGTGTCACAGGAATGGTTCAAAACATAGACACTAAGAAGAGCCAGTCTTCTTGTACTTAAGCCGGCATTGTGCCTTTTGTATTTAATTCCGATGCAATTTCTGTGTTTCGTCGTCAATGAGCAGGTACAAGGGATACAGTAAACCTGAAGTAAAGCATCGATATCTATAACTAGTGTCTTAGGAATGGTTGAAATCATAGACAGTAAGAAGAGCCAGTCTTCCTGTACTTAAGTCGGCATTGTGCCTTTTGCATTTAATTCAAATTCAATTTCTGAGTTTCGTCGTCAATAAAAAGGTCCAAGGGAAACAGTAAACCACAAGTGTACCATCGGAATCTATAACTAGTGTCACAGGAAAGGTTCAAAACATAGGCAGTAAGAAGAGTCAGTCTTCTTGTACTTCAGTCGGCATTGTACATTTTGTATTTAATTCCGAAGCAATTTCTGTGTTTCGTCGTCAATAAGAAGGTCCAAGGGATACAGTAAACCTGAAGTGAAGCATCGGAATTTAATACTAGTGTCTCTGGAATGGTTCAAAACTCAGGCAGTAAGAAGAGCCAGAGTTCTTGTACTTATGACGGCATTGTGCATTTTGAATTTAATTCCGATGAAATTTCTGTGTTTCGTCGTCAATAAGAAGGTCCAAGGGATAGAGTAAACCTGAAGTGAAGCAACGGAATCTATAACTAGTGTCACAGGAATGGTTCAAAACATACACAGTAAGAAGAGCGAGTCTTCTTGTACTTACGTCGGCATTGTGCCTTTTGTATTTAATTCCGATGCAATTTCTGTGTTTCGAAGTCAATAAGAATGTCCAAGGTATACAGTAAACCTGACGTGAGGCATCGGAATCGATAACTAGTGTCACAGGAATATTTCAATACATAGACAGTAAGAAGAACCAGAGTTCATGTACTTAAGTCGGCATTGTTCCTTTCGTATTTAATTCCGATGAAATTTCTATGTTTCGTCGTCAATAAGTAGGTCCAAGGGATACGGTAACATGAAGTGAAGCATCGGAATCTATAACTAGAGTCACAGGAATGGTTCAAAATATAGACAGTAAGAAGAGCCAGTCTTCTTGTACTTAAGTCGGCATTGTGCCTTTTGTATTTAATTCCGATGCAATATCTGTGTTTCGTCGACAATAAGAAGGTCCAAGGGATACAGTAAACCTGTCGAGATGCATCGGAGTCTATAACTAGTGTCACAGGAATGGTTCAAACTTATAGACACATAAAGAGACCCAGTCTTCTTGTACTTAAGTCGGCATTGTGCATTTTGTATTTAATTCCGATGCAATTTCTGTGTTTCGTCGTCAATAAGATTGTCCAAGGGATACAGTAAACCTGAAGTGAAGCATCGGAATCTATAACTAGTGTCACAGGAATGTTTCAAAACATAGACAGTAAGAAGGGCCCATCTTCTTGTACTTAAGTCGGCTTTGTGCATTTTGTATTTAATTCCGATGCAATTTCTGTGTTTCGTCGTCAATAAGAAGGTCCAAGGGATACAGTAAACCTGAAGTGAAGCATCGGAATCTATAACTAGACTCACACGAATGGTTCAAATCATAGACAGTAAGAAGAGCCAGTCTTCTTGTACTTATGTCGGCATTGTGCCTTTTGCATTTAATTCAGATTCAATTTCTGTGTTTCGTCGTCAATAAGAATGTCCAAGGGATACAGTAAACCAGAAGTGTAGCATCGGAAACTATAACTAGTGTCACAGGAATGGTTCAAAATATAGACGGTAAGAATTGCCAGTCTTCTTGCACTTAAGTCGCCATTGTACCTTTTGTATTTAATTCTGATGCAATTTCTGTTTTTCGTCATCAATAAGCAGGTACAAGGGATACAGTTAACCTGAAGTGAAGCATCGGAATCTATTACTAGTGTGTCAGGAGTGGTTCAAATCATAGACAGTAATAAGAGCCAGTCTTCTTGTACTTAAGTCGACATTATGCCTTTTGCATTTAATTCCGATTCAATTTCTGTGTTTCGTCGTCAATAAAAAGGTCCAAGGGATACAGTAAACCTGAAGTGAAGCATCGGAATCTGTACCTAGTGTCACAGGAATGGTTGAAATCATAGACAGTACCAAGAGCCACTCTTCTTGTACTTATGTCGGCATTGTGCCTTTTTCATTTAATTCAGATTCAATTTCTGTGTTTCGTCGTCAATAAGAATGTCCAAGGGATACAGTAAACCAGAAGTGTAGCATCGGAATCTATAACTAGTGTCACAGGAACGGTTCAAAACATAGGCAGTAAGAAGAGTCAGTCTTCTTGTACATTAGTCGGCGTTGTACATTTTCTATTTAATTCCGATGCAATTTCTGTGTTTCGTCGTCAATAAGAAGGTAAAAGGGATACAGTAAACATGAAGTGAAGCATCGGAATCTATAACTAGTGTCACAGGAATGGTTCAAAATATAGACGGTAAGAAGAGCCAGTCTTCTTGTACTTAATTCGGCATTGTGCCTTTTGTATTTACTTCCGATGCAATATCTGTGATTCGTCGTCAATAAGAAGGTCCAAGGGATACAGTAAACATGAAGTGAAGCATCGGAATCTATAACTAGTGTCACAGGAATGGTCCAAAAACATAAACAGTAAGAAGATATAGTCTACGTGTACTTAAGTCGGCATTGTGCCTTTTGTATTTAACTCCGATGCAATTTCTGTTTTTCGTCGTCAATAAGAAGTCCCTAGGAATACAGTATACCTAAAGTGAAGCATGGGAATCTATAACTAGTGTCACAGGAATGGTTCAAACATAGACAGTTAGAAGAGCCGGTCTTCTAGTACTTAAGTCTTCATTGTGCCTTTTGTAATTAATTCCGATGCAATTTCTGGGTTTCATCGTCAATAAGAAGGTCCAAGGTATACAGTAAACATATAGTGAAGCATCGGAATTTAAAACCGGTCTCACAGGAAATGTTCAAAACATAGTCAGTAAGAATAGTCAGTCTTTTGTACTTAAGTCGGCATTGTGCCTTTTGTATTTAATTCCGATGCAATTTCTGATTTTCGTCATCAATTAGAAGGTCCAAGTTATACAGTAAAGCTGACGTGAAGCATCGGATTCTATGACTAGTGTCACAGGAATGGTTCAAAACATAGACAGTAAGAAGAGCCAGTCTTCTTGTATTTATGTCGGCAATGTGCCTTCTGTATTTAATTCCGATGCAATTTCTGTGATTCGTCGTCAATAAGAAGGTCAATGGGATACAGTATACCTAAAGTGAAGCATCGGAATCTATAACTAGTCTCACAGAAATGGTTCAAACATAGACAGTAAGAAGAGCCAGTCTTCTTGTACTTAAGTCGGCATTGTGCCTTTTGTATTTAATTCCGATGCAATTTCTTTGTTTCGTCGTCAATAAGATTGTCCAAGAGATACAGGAAACCTGAAGTGAAGCACCGGAATCTATAACTAGATTCACAGGAATGGATCAAATCATAGACACTAAGAAGAGCCAGTGTTCTTGTACTTAAGTCGGCATTGTGCCTTTTGTATTGAATTACGATGCAATTTTTGTGTTTCATCGTCAATAAGAGTGTCAGAGTGATACAGTAAACCTGAAGTGAAACATCGGAATCTATAACTAGTGTTACAGGAATGGTTCAAAATATAGACACTAAGAATTGCCAGTCTACTTGTACTTAAGTCGCTATTGTACCTTTTGTATTTAATTCCGATTCAATTTCTGTGTTTCGTCGTCAATAAGCAGGTACAAGGGATACAGTAAACCTGAAGTAAAGCATCGGTATCTATAACTAGTGTCTTAGGAAAGGTTGAAATCATAGACAGTAAGAAGATCCAGTCTTCTTGTACTTAAGTCGGCATTGTGCCTTTTGCATTTAATTAAGATTCAATTTCTGTGTTTCGTCGTCAATAAGAAGGTCCGTGGGATACAGTAAACCAGAAGTGTACCATCGGAATCTATAACTAGTGTCACAGGAAAGGTTCAAAACATAGGCAGTAAGAAGAGTCAGTCATCTTGTACTTCAGTCGGCATTGTACATTTAGTATTTAATTCCGATGCAATTTCTGTGTTTCGTCGTCAATAAGAAGTCCCAAGGGATACAGTATACCTAAAGTGAAGCATCGGAATCTATAACTAGTGTCACAGGAATGGTTCAAAACATACTCAGTAAGAAGAGCGAGTCTTCTTGTACTTACGTCGGCATTGTGCCTTTGGTATTTAATTCCGATGCAATTTCTGTGTTTCGAAGTCAATATGAATGTCCAAGGGATACAGTAAACATGAAGAGAAGCATCGGAATCTATAACTAGTGTCACAGGAATGGTAAATCATAAACAGTAAGAAGAGCCAGTCTTCTTGTACTTAAGTCGGCATTGTGCCTTTTCTATTGAATTACGATGCAATTTCTGTGTTTCGTCGTCAATAGGAAGGTCCAAGGGATAGAGTGAACCTGAAGTGAAGCAACGGAATCTATAACTAGTGTCACAGGAATGGTTAAAAACATACACAGTAAGAAGAGCGAGTCTTCTTGTACTTACGTCGGCATTGTGCCTTTGGTACTTAATTCCGATGCAATTTCTGTGTTTCGTCGTCTATAAGAAGGTCCAAGGGATACAGTAAACCTGACGTGATACATCGGAGTCTATAACTAGTGTCACAGGAATGGTTCAAACTTATAGACACATAAGAAGAGCCAGTCTTCTTGCACTTATGTCGGCATTGTGCCTTTTGTATTTAATTCCGATGCAATTTCTGTGTTTCGTCGCCAATAATATTGTCCAAGGGATACAGTAAAGCTGACGTGAAGAATCGGAATCTATGACTAGTGTCACAGGAATGGTTCAAAACATAGACAGTAAGAAGAGCCAGTCTTCTTGTACTTAAGTCGGCATTGTGACTTTTCTATTGAATTACGATGCAATTTCTGTGTTTCATCGTCAATAAGTGTGTCAGAGGGATACAGTAAATCTGAAGTGAAGCATCGGAACCTATAACTAGTGTCACAGGAATGGTTCAAAATATAGACAGTAAGAATTGCCAGTGTTCTTGTACTTAAATCGCCATTGTACCTTTTGTATTTAATTCCGATGCTATTTCTGTTTTTCGTCATCAATAAGCAGGTACAAGGGATACAGTAAACCTGAAGTGAAGCATCGGTATCTATAACTAGTGTCTCAGGAATGGTTGAAATCATAGACAGTAAGAAGGGCCAGTCTTCTTGTACTTAAGTCGGCATTGTGCCTTTTTCATTTAATTCAGATGCAATATCTGTGTTTCGTCGTCAATAAGAAGGTCCAAGGGATACAGTAAACCTGAAGTGAAGCTTCGGAATCTAATACTAGTGTCTCTGGAATGGTTCAAATCTCAGGCAGTAAGAAGAGCCAGTCTTCTTGTACTTATGACGGCATTGTGCCTTTTGTATTTAATTCCGATGCAATTTCTGTGTTTCGTCGTCAATAAGAAGGTCCAAGGGATAGAGTAAACCTGAAGTGAAGCAACGGAATCTATAACTAGTGTCACAGGAATGGTTCAAATTATACACAGTAAGAAGAGCGAGTCTTCTTGTCCTTACGTCGGCATTGTGCATTTTGTATTTAATTCCGATGCAATTTCTGTGTTTCGAAGTCAATAAGAATGTCCAAGGTATACAGTAAACCTGACGTGAGGCTTCGGAATCGATAACTAGTGTCACAGGAATATTTCAATACATAGACAGTAAGAAGAACCAGAGTTCTTGTACTTAAGTCGGCATTGTTCCTTTTGTATTTAATCCCGATGAAATTTCTATGTTTCGTCGTCAATAAGAATGTCCAAGGGATACAGTAAACCAGAAGTGTAGCATCGGAATCTATAACTAGTGTCACAGGAACGGTTCAAAACATAGGCAGTAAGAAGTGTCAGTCTTCTTGTACATTAGTCGGCATTGTACATTTTCTATTTAATTCCGATGCAATTTCTGTGTTTCGTCGTCAATAAGAAGGTCCAAGGGATACAGTAAACATGAAGTTAAGAATCGGAATCTATAACTAGTGTCACAGGAATGGTTCAAAATATAGACGGTAAGGAGAGCCTGTCTTTTTGTATTTAATTCGGCATTGTGCCTTTTGTATTTACTTCCGATGCAATATCTGTGATTCGTCGTCAATAAGAAGGTCCAAGGGATACAGTAAACATGAAGTGAAGCATCGGAATCTATAACTAGTGTCACAGGAATGGTCCAAAAACATAAACAGTAAGATGATATAGTCTACGTGTACATAAGTCGGCATTGTGCCTTTTGTATTTAACTCCGATGCAAGGTCTGTTTTTCGTCGTCAATAAGACGTCCCTAGGAATACAGTATACCTAAAGTGAAGTATCGGAATCTATAACTAGTGTCACAGGAATGGTTCAAACATAGCCAGTAAGAAGAGCCGGTCTTCTAGTACTTAAGTCGGCATTGTGCCTTTTGTAATTACTTCCGATGCAATTTCTGTGTTTCATCGTCAATAAGAAGGTCCACGGTATACAGTAAACATATAGTGAAGCATCGGAATTTAAAACCGGTCTCACAGGAAATGTTCATAACATAATCAGCAAGAATAGTCAGTCTTTTGTACTTAAGTCGGCATTGTGCCTTTCGTATTTAATTCCGATGCAATAACTGTGTTTCATCGACAATAAGAAGGTCCAAGGGATACAGTAAACCTGTCGTGATGCAACGGAGTCTATAACTAGTGTCACAGGAATGGTTCAAACTTATAGACACATAAGAAGAGCCAGTCTTCTTGTACTTAAGTCCACATTGTGCATTTTGTATTTAATTCCGATGCAATTTCTGTGTTTCGTCGTCAATAAGATTGTCCGAGGTATACAGTAAACCTGAAGTGAAGCATCGGAATCTATAACTAGTGTCAGAGGAATGTTTCAAAACATAGACAGTAAGAAGGGCCAGTCTTCTTGTACTTAAGTCGGCTTTGTGCATTTTGTATTTAATTCCGATGCAATTTCTGTGTTTCGTCGTCAATAAGGAGGTCCAAGGGATACAGTAAACCTGAAGTGAAGCATCGGAATCTATAACTTGACTCACACGATTGGTTCAAATCATAGACAGTAAGAAGAGCCAGTCTTCTTGTACTTAAGTCGGCATTGTGAGTTTTGTATTGAATTCCGATGCAATTTCTGTGTTTCATCGTCAATAAGAGTGTCAGAGGGATACAGTAAACTTGAAGTGAAGCATCGGAATCTATAACTAGTGTCACAGGAATGGTTCAAAATATAGACAGTAAGAATTGCCAGTCTTCTTGTACTTAAGTCGCCATTGTACCTTTTGTATTTAATTCCGATGCAATTTCTGTTTTTCGTCATCAATAAGCAGGTACAAGGGATACAGTTAACCTGAAGTGAAGCATCGGAATCTATAACTAGTGTGTCAGGAGTGGTACAAATCATAGACAGTAATAAGAGCCAGTCTTCTTGTACTTAAGTCGACATTATGCCCTTCGCATTTAATTCCGATTCAATTTCTGTGTTTCGTCGTCAATAAAAAAGTCTAAGGGATACAGTAAACCTGAAGTGAAGCATCGGAATCTGTACCTAGTGTCACAGGAATGGTTGAAGTGATAGACAGTAAGAAGAGCCAGTCTTCTTGTACTTATGTCGGCATTGTGCCTTTTGCATTTAATTCAGATTCAATTTCTGTGTTTCGTCGTCAATAAGAATGTCCAAGGGATACAGTAAACCAGAAGTGTAGCATCGGAAACTATAACTAGTGTCACAGGAATGGTTCAAAATATAGACAGTAAGAATTGCCAGTCTTCTTGCACTTAAGTCGCCATTGTACCTTTTGTATTTAATTCTGATGCAATTTCTGTTTTTCGTCATCAATAAGCAGGTACAAGGGATACAGTTAACCTGAAGTGAAGCATCGGAATCTATAACTAGTGTGTCAGGAGTGGTTCCAATCATAGACAGTAATAAGAGCCAGTCTTCTTGTACTTAAGTCGACATTATGCCTTTTGCATTTAATTCCGATTCAATTTCTGTGTTTCGTCGTCAATAAAAAGGTCCAAGGGATACAGTAAACCTGAAGTGAAGCATCGGAATCTGTACCTAGTGTCACAGGAATGGTTGAAATCATAGACAGTACCAAGAGCCAGTCTTCTTGTACTTATGTCGGCATTGTGCCTTTTGCATTTAATTCAGATTCAATTTCTGTGTTTCGTCGTCAATAAGAATGTCCAAGGGATACAGTAAACCAGAAGTGTAGCATCGGAATCTATAACTAGTGTCACAGGAACGGTTCAAAACATAGGCAGTAAGAAGAGTCAGTCTTCTTGTACATTAGTCGGCATTGTACGTTTTCTATTTAATTCGGATGCAATTTCTGTGTTTCGTCGTCAATAAGAAGGTCCAAGGGATACAGTAAACATGAAGTGAAGCATCGGAATCTTAAACTAGTGTCACACGAATGGTTCAAAATATAGACGGTAAGAAGAGCCAGTCTTCTTGTGCTTAATTCGGCATTGTGCCTTTTGTATTTACTTCCGATGCATATCTGTGACTCGTCGTCAATATAAAGGTCCAAGGGATACAGTAAACATGATGTGAAGCATCGGAATCTATAACTAGTGTCACAGGAATGGTCCAAAAACATAAACAGTAAGAAGATATAGTCTACGTGTACATAAGTCGGCATAGTGCCTTTTGTATTTAACTCCGATGCAAGTTCTGTTTTTCGTCGTCAATAAGAAGTCCCTAGGAATACAGTATACCTAAAGTGAAGCATCGGAATCTATAACTAGTGTCACAGGAATGGTTCAAACATAGACAGTAAGAAGAGCCGGTCTTCTAGTACTTAAGTCGGCATTGTGCCTTTTGTAATTAATTCCGATGCAATTTCTGTGTTTCATCGTCAATAAGAAGGTCCAAGGTATACAGTAAACATATAGTGAAGCATCGGAATTTAAAACCGGTCTCACAGGCAATGTTCAAAACATATTCAGTAATAATAGTCAGTCTTTTGTACTTAAGTCGGCATTGTGCCTTTTGTACTTAATTCCGATGCAATTTCTGATTTTCGTCAGCAATAAGAAGGTCCAAGTTATACAGTAAAGCTGACGTGAAGCATCGGATTCTATGACTAGTGTCACAGGAATGGTTCAAAACATAGACAGTAAGAAGAGCCAGTCTTCTTGTATTTATGTCGGCAATGTGCCTTCTGTATTTAATTCCGATGCAATTTCTGTGATTCGTCGTCAATAAGAAGGTCAATAGGATACAGTATACCTAAAGTGAAGCAACGGAATCTATAACTAGTGTCACAGAAATGGTTCAAACATAGACAGTAAGAAGAGCCAGTCTTCTTGTACTTAAGTCGGCATTGTGCCTTTTGTATTTAATTCCGATGCAATTTCTTTGTTTCGTCGTCAATAAGATTGTCCAAGGGATACAGGAAACCTGAAGTGAAGCATCGGAATCTATAACTAGATTCACAGGAATGGATCAAATCATAGACACTAAGAAGAGCCAGTCTTCTTGTACTTAAGTCGGCATTGTGCCTTTTGTATTGAATTACGATGCAATTTTTGTGTTTCATCGTCAATAAGAGTGTCAGAGGGATACAGTAAACCTGAAGTGAAACATCGGAATCTATAACTAGTGTTACAGGAATGGTTCAAAATATAGACACTAAGAATTGCCAGTCTACTTGTACTTAAGTCGCTATTGTACCTTTTGTATTTAATTCCGATTCAATTTCTGTGTTTCGTCGTCAATAAGCAGGTACAAGGGATACAGTAAACCTGAAGTAAAGCATCGGTATCTATAACTAGTGTCTTAGGAAAGGTTGAAATCATAGACAGTAAGAAGATCCAGTCTTCTTGTACTTAAGTCGGCATTGTGCCTTTTGCATTTAATTAAGATTCAATTTCTGTGTTTCGTCGTCAATAAGAAGGTCCGTGGGATACAGTAAACCAGAAGTGTACCATCGGATTCTATAACTAGTGTCACAGGAAAAGTTCAAAACATAGGCAGTAAGAAGAGTCAGTCTTCTTGTACTTCAGCCGGCATTGTACATTTTGTATTTAATTCCGATGCAATTTCTGTGTTTCGTCGTCAATAAGAAGTCACAAGGGATACAGTATACCTAAAGTGAAGCATCGGAATCTATAACTAGTGTCACAGGAATGGTTCAAAGCATACACAGTAAGAAGAGCGAGTCTTCTTGTACTTACGTCGGCATTGTGCCTTTGGTATTTAATTCCGATGCAATTTCTGTGTTTCGAAGTCAATATGAATGTCCAAGGGATACAGTAAACATGAAGAGAAGCATCGGAGTCTATAACTAGTGTCACAGGAATGGTCCAAAAACATAAACAGTAAGAAGAACTAGTCTACTTGTACTTAAGTTGGCATTGTGCCTTTTGTATTTAACTCCGATGCAATTTCTGTGTTTCGTCGTCAATAAGAAGTCCCAAGGGATACAGTATACCTAAAGTGAAGCATCGGAATCTATAACTAGTGTCACAGGAATGGTTCAAACATGGACAGTATGAAGAGCCGGTCTTCTAGTACTTAAGTCGGCATTGTGCATTTGTAATTAATTCCGATGCAATTTCTGTGTTTCATCGTCAATAAGAAGGTCCAAGGGATACAGTAAACATATAGTGAAGCATCCGAATTTAAAACCGGTCACACAGGAAATGTTAAAAACAGAGTGAGTAAGAATAGTCAGTCTTCTTGTACTTAAGTCGGCATTGTGCCTTTTGTATTTAATTCCGATGCAATTTCTGTGTTTCGTCGTCAATAAGAAGGTCCAAAGGATACAGTAAAGCTGACGTGAAGAATCGGAATCTATGACTAGTGTCACAGGAATGGTTCAAAACACAGACAGTAAGAAGAGCCAGTCTTCTTGTACTTATGTCGGCATTGTGCATTTTGTATTTAATTCCGATGCGATTTCTGTGTTTCGTCGTCAATAAGAAGGTCCAAGGGATACAGTAAACCTGAAGTGAAGCATCGGTATCTATGACTAGAGTCACAGGAATGGTTCAAATCATAGACAGTAAGAAGAGCCAGTCTTCTTGTACTTAAGTCGGCATTGTGCCTTTTCTATATTGACTACGATGCAATTTCTGTGTTTCGTCGTCAATAGGAAGGTCCAAGGGATACAGTAAACCTGAAGTGAAGCATCGGAACCTATAACAAGTGTCACAGGAATGGTTCAAATCATAGACAGTAAGAAGAGCCAGTCGTCTTGTACTCAAGTCGGCATTGTGCCTTTTGTATTTAATTCCGATGCAATATCTGTGTTTCGTCGTCAATAAGAAGGTCCAAGGGATACAGTAAACCTGACGTGATACTTCGGAGTCTATAACTAGTGTCACAGGAATGGTTCAAACTTATAGACACATAAGAAGAGCCAGTCTTCATGTACTTATGTCGGCATTGTGCCTTTTGTATTTAATTCCGATGTAATTTCTGTGTTTCGTCGCCAATAATATTGTCCAAGGGATACAGTAAAGCTGACGTGAAGAATCGGAATCTGTGACTAGTGTCACAGGAATGGTTCAAAACATAGACAGTAAGAAGAGCCAGTCTTCTTGTACTTAAGTCGGCATTGTGCCTTTTCTATTGAATTACGATGCAATTTCTGTGTTTCATCGTCAATAAGTTTGTCAGAGGGATACAGTAAACCTGAAGTGAAGCATCGGAACCTATAACTAGTGTCACAGGAATGGTTCAAAATATAGACAGTAAGAATTGCCAGTGTTCTTGTACTTAAGTCGCCATTGTACCTTTTGAATTTAATTCCGATGCTATTTCTGTTTTTCGTCATCAATAAGCAGGTACAAGGGATACAGTAAACCTGAAGTGAAGCATCGGTATCTACAACTAGTGTCTCAGGAATGGTTGAAATCATAGACAGTAAGAAGGGCCAGTCTTTTTGTACTTAAGTCGGCATTGTGCCTTTTTCATTTAATTCAGATGCAATATCTGTGTTTCGTCGTCAATAAGAAGGTCCAAGGGATACAGTAAACCTGAAGTGAAGCTTCGGAATCTAATACTAGTGTCTCTGGAATGGTTCAAAACATAGACAGTAAGAAGAGCCAGTCTTCTTGTACTTATGACGGCATTGTGCCTTTTGTATTTAACTCCGTTGCAATTTCTGTGTTTCGTCGTCAATAAGAATTACCAAGGGATACAGTAAACCTGAAGTGAAGCAACGGAATCTATAACTAGTGTCACAGGAATGGTTCAAATTATACACAGTAAGAACAACGAGTTTTCTTGTACTTACGTCGGCATTGTGCCTCTTGTATTTAATTCCGATGCAATTTCTGTGTTTCGAAGTCAATAAGATTGTCCAAGGGATACAGTAAAAAGGAAGTGAGGCATCGGAATCTATAACTAGTGTCACAGGAATGTTTCAAAACATAGACAGTAAGAAGAACCAGTCTTCTTGTACTTATGACGGCATTGTGCCTTTTGTATTTAATTCCGATGCAATTTCTGTGTTTCGTCGTCAATAAGCAGGTCCAAGGGATACAGTAAACCTGAAGTGAAGCATCGGTATCTATAGCTAGTGTCTCAGGAATGGATGAAATCATAGACAGTTAGAAGAGACCGTCTTCTAGTACTTAAGTCGGCATTGTGCCTTTTGCATTTAATTCAGATTCAATTTCTGTGTTTCGTCGTCAATAAGAAAGTCCAAGGGATACAGTAAACCAGAAGTGTACCATCGAAATCTATAACTAGTGTCACAGGAAAGGTTCAAAATATAGACAGTAAGATGAGCCAGTCTTCTTGTACTTAAGTCGGCATTGTGATTTTTGTATTTAATTCCGATGCAATTTCTGTGTGTCGTCGTCAATAGGAATTTCCGAGGGATGCAGTAAACCTGACGTGAAGCATCGGAACCTGTAACTAGTGTCACAGGAATGGTTCAAAACATAGGCAGTAAGAAGAGCCAGTCGTCTTCTACTTAAGTCGGCATTGTGCCTTTTGTACTTAATTCCAATGCAATTTCTGTGTTTCGTCGTCAATAAATAGGTCCAAGGGATACAGTAAACCTGAAGTGAAGCATCGGAATCTATAACTAGTGTCTCAGGAATGGTTCAAAACATAGACAGTAAGAAGAGCTAGTCTTCTTGTACTTTAGTCGGCATTGTGCCTTTTGTATATATTTCCGATCCAATTTCTGTATTTCGTCGTCAATACGAAGTCCCATGGGATACAGTAAACCTGAAGTGAAGCATCGGAATCTATAACTAGTGTCACAGGAATGGTTCAAGACATAGACAGTTAGAAGATATAGTCTTCTTTCACTTAAGACGGCATTGTGCCTTTTGTATTTAATTCCGATGCAATTTCTGTGTTTCATCGTCAATAAGAAGGTCAGAGGGATTCAGTAAACCTGAAGAGAAGTATCGGAAACTATAACTAGTGTCACAGGAATGGTTCAAAACATTGACAGTAAGAAGAGTCAGTCTGATGGTTCTTAAGTCGGCATTGTGCCTTTTGTACTAAATTCCGATGCAATTTCGGTGTTTCGTCGTCAATAAGAAAGACCAAGGGATACAGTAAACCTGAACTGAAGCTTCGGAATTAATAACTAGTGTCACAGGAATGGTTCAAAACATTGACAGTAAGAAGAGCCAGTCTTCTTGTACTTAAGTCGGCATTGTACCTTTTGTATTTAATTCCGATGCATTTTCTGTGGTTCGTCGTCAATGAGAATGTCCAAGGGATACAGTAAACCTGAAGTGAAGCATCGGAATCTATAACTAGTGTCTCAGGAATGGTTCAAATCATGGACAGTTAGAAGAGCAAGTCTTCTTGTACTTACGTCGGCATTGTGCCTTTTGTATTTAATTCCGATGCAATTTCTGTGTTTCGAAGTCAATAAGAATGTCCAAGGGATACAGTAAACCTGAAGTGAGGCATCGGAATCTATAACTAGTGTCACAGGACTGTTTCAGAACATAGACAGTAAGAAGAGCCAGAGTTCTTGTACTAAAGTCGGCATTGTTCCTTTTGTATTTAATTGCGATGAAATTTCTGTGATTCGTCGTCAATAAGAAGGTCCAAGGGATACAGTAAACATGAAGTGAAGCATCGGAATCTATAACTAGTGTCACAGGAATGGTTCAAAATTCAGACAGTAAGAAGAGCCAGTCTTCTTGTACTTAAGTCGGCATTGTGCCTTTTGTAATTATGTCCGATGCAATTTCTGTGTTTCATCGTCAATAAGAAGGTCCAAGGGATACAGTAAACATATAGTGAAGCATCAGAATTTAAAACCGGTCTCACAGGAAATGTTCAAAACAGAGTCAGTAAGAATAGTCAGTCTTCTTGTACTTAAGTCGGCATTGTGCCTTTGGTATTTAATTCCGATGCAATTTCTGTGTTTCGAAGTCAATATGAATGTCCAAGGTATACAGTAAACCTGAAGTGAGGCATCGGAATCTATAACTAGTGCCACAGGAATATTTCAAAACATAGACAGTAAGAAGAGCCAGAGTTCTTCTACTTAAGTCGGCATTGTTCCTTTTGTATTTAATTCCGATGAAATTTCTATGTTTCGTCGTCAATAAGATGGTCCAAGGGATACAGTAAACCTGAAGTGAAGCATCGGAATCTATAACTAGTGTTACAGGAATGGTTCACAACATAGACAGTAAGAAGAGTTAGTCTTCCTTTACTTAATTCGGCATTGTGCCTTTTGTATTTAATTCCGATGCAATATCTAGGTTTCGTCGTCAATAAGAAGGTCCAAGGGATACAGTAAACATGAAGAGAAGCATCGGAATCTATAACTAGTGTCACAGGAATGGTCCAAAAACATAAACAGTAAGAAGAACCAGTCTACTTGTACTTAAGTCGGCATTGTGCCTTTTGTATTTAACTCCGATACAATTTCTGTGTTTCGTCGTCAATAAGAAGTCCCAAGGGATACAGTATACCTAAAGTGAAGCATCGGAATCTATAACTAGTGTCACAGGAATGGTTCAAACATAGACAGTAAGAAGAGCCGGTCTTCTAGTACTTAAGTCGGCATTGTGCCTTTTGTAATTAATTCCGATGCAATTTCTGTGTTTCATCGTCAATAAGAAGGTCCAAGGGATACAGTAAACATATAGTGAAGCATCGGAATTTTAAACCTGTCTCACAGGAAATGTTCAAAACATAGTGAGTAAGAATAGTCAGTCTTCTTGTACTTAAGTCGGCATTGTGCCTTTTGTATTTAATTCCGATGCAATTTCTATGTTTCGTCGTCAATAAGAAGGTCCAAGGGATACAGTAAAGCTGACGTGAAGAATCGGAATCTATGACTAGTGTCACAGGAATGGTTCAAAACATAGACAGTAAGAAGACAGTAATTCCGATGCAATTTCTGTGTTTCGTCGTCAATAAGAAGGTCCAAGGGATACAGAAAACCTGAAGTGAAGCATCGGAATCTATAACTAGAGTCACAGGAATGGTTCAAATCATAGACAGTCAGAAGAGCCAGTCTTCTTGCACTTAAGTCGGCATTGTGCCTTTTCTATTGGATTACGATGCAATTTCTGTGTTTCATCGTCAATAAGAGTGTCAGAGGGATACAGTAAACCTGAAGTGAAGCATCGGAATCTGTAACTAGTGTCACAGGAATGGTTCAAAATAGAGACGGTAAGAATTGCCAGTGTTCTTGTACTTAAGTCGCCATTGTACATTTTGTATTTAATTCCGATGCAATTTCTGTTTTTCGTCATCAATAAGCATTTACAATGGATACAGTAAACCTGATGTGAAGCATCGGTATCTATTACTAGTGTCTCAGGAACGGTTGAAATCATAGACAGTAAGAAGAGCCAGTCTTCTTGTACTTAAGTCGGCATTGTGCCTTTTTCATTTAATTCAGATTCAATTTCTGTGTTTCGTCGTGAATACGAAGGTCCAAGGGATACAGTAAACGAGAAGTGTACCATCGGAATCTATAACTAGGGTCACAGGAAAGGTTCAAAACATAGGCAGTAAGAAGTGTCAGTCTTCTTGTACTTCAGTCGGCATTGTACATTTTGTATTTAATTCCGATGCAATGTCTGTGTTTCGTCGTCAATAAGAAGGTCCAAGGGATACAGTAAACCTGAAGTGAAGCTTCGGAATCTAATACTAGTGTCTCTGGAATGGTTCAAAACATAGACAGTAAGAAGAGCCAGTCTTCTTGTACTTTTGACGGCATTGTGCCTTTTGTATTTAATTCCGATGCAATTTCTGTGTTTCGTCGTCAATAAGAAGAACCAAGGGATACAGTAAACCTGAAGTGAAGCAACGGAATCTATAACTAGTGTCACAGGAATGGTTCAAAACATACACAGTAAGAAGAACGAGTCTTCTTGTACTTATGACGGCATTGTGCCTTTTGTATTTAATTCCGATGCAATTTCTGTGTTTCGTCGTCAATAAGAAGGTCCGAGGGATACAGTAATCCTGAAGTGAAGCATCGGAACCTATAACTAGTGTCACAGGAATGGTTCAAATCATAGACAGTAAGAAGAGCCAGTCGTCTTGTACTCAAGTCGGCATTGTGCCGTTTGTATTTAATTCCGATGCCATATCTGTGTTTCGTCGTCAATAAGAAGGTCCAAGGGATACAGTAAACCTGACGTGATACATCGGAGTCTATAACTAGTGTCACAGGAATGGTTCAAACTTATAGACACATAAGAAGAGCCAGTCTTCTTGTACTTATGTCGGCATTGTGCCTTTTGTATTTAATTCCGATGCAATTTCTGTGTTTCGTCGCCAATAAGATTGTCCAAGGTATACAGTAAACCTGAAGTGAAGCATCGGAATCTATAACTAGTGTCACAAGAATGTTTCAAAACATAGACAGTAAGAAGAGCCAGTCTTCTTGTACTTAAGTCGGCATTGTGCCTTTTGTATTTAATTACGATGCAATTTCTGTGTTTCATCGTCAATAAGAGTGTCAGAGGGATACAGTAAACCTGAAGTGAAGCATCGGAATCCATAACTAGTGTCACAGGAATGGTTCAAAATATAGACAGTAAGAATTGCCAGTCTTCTTGTACTTAAGTCGCCATTGTACGTTTTGTATTTAATTCCGATGCAATTTCTGTGTTTCGTCGTCAATAAGCAGGTCCAAGGGATACAGTAAACCTGAAGTGAAGCATCAGTATCTATAACTAGTGTCTCAGGAATGGTTGAAATCATAGACAGTAAGAAGAGCCAGTCTACTTGTACTTAAGTCGGCATTGTGCCTTTTGCGTTTAATTCAGATTCAATTTCTGTGTTTCGTCGTCAATAAGAAAGTCCAAGGGATACAGTAAACCAGAGGTGTACCATCGGAATCTATAACTAGTGTCACAGGAAAGGTTCAAAATATAGACAGTAAGATGAGCCAGTCTACTTGTACTTAAGTCGGCATTGTGCCTTTTGTATTTAATTCCAATGCAATTTCTGTGTTTCGTCGTCAATAGGAAGGTCCAAGGGATACAGTAAAGCTGACGTGAAACATCGGAATCTATAATTAGTGTCACAGGAATGGTTCAAGACATAGACAGCAAGAAGAGACAGTCTTCTTGTACTTAAGTCGGCATCGTGCCTTCTGTATTTAATTCCGATGCAATTTCTGTGATTCGTCGTCAATAGGAAGGCCAATAGGATACAGTAAACCTAAAGTGAAGTATCGGAATCTATAACTAGTGTCACAGGAATGGTTCAAAATACAGACAGTAAGAATTGCCAGTCTTCTTGTACATAAGTCGCCATTGTACCTTTTGTATTTAATTCCGATGCAATTTCTGTGTTTCGTCGTCAATAAGCAGGTCCAAGGGATACAGTAAACCTGAAGTGAAGCATCGGAATTTATAACTAGGGTCTCAGGAATGGTTCAAATCATAGACAGTAAGAAGGGCCAGTCTTCTTGTACTTTAGTCGGCATTGAGCCTTTTGTATATATTTCCGATCCAATTTCTGCATTTCGTCGTCAATACGAAGTTCCATGGGGTACAGTAAACCTGAAGTGAAGCATCGGAATCTATAATTAGTGTCACAGGAATGGTTCAAAACGTAGACAGTTAGAAGATACAGTCTTCTTTCAGTTAAGACGGCATTGTGCCTTTTGTATTTAATTCTGATTTGATTTCTGTGTTTCATCGTCAATAAGTAGGTCAGAGTTATTCAGTAAACCTGAAGAGAAGTATCGGAAACTATAACTAGTGTCACAGGAATGGTTCAAAGCATTGACAGTAAGAAGAGTCAGTCTGATGGTTCTTAAGTCGGCGTTGTGCCTTTTGTATTAAATTCCGATGCAATTTCTGTGTTTCGTCGTCAATAAGAAGGTCCAAGGGATACAGAAAACCTGAAGTGAAGCATCGGAATCTATAACTAGAGTCACAGGAATGGTTCAAATCATAGACAGTCAGAAGAGCCAGTCTTCTTGCACTTAAGTCGGCATTGTGCCTTTTCTATTGGATTACGATGCAATTTCTGTGTTTCATCGTCAATAAGAGTGTCAGAGGGATACAGTAAACCTGAAGTGAAGCATCGGAATCTGTAACTAGTGTCACAGGAATGGTTCAAAATAGAGACGGTAAGAATTGCCAGTGTTCTTGTACTTAAGTCGCCATTGTACATTTTGTATTTAATTCCGATGCAATTTCTGTTTTTCGTCATCAATAAGCATTTACAATGGATACAGTAAACCTGATGTGAAGCATCGGTATCTATTACTAGTGTCTCAGGAACGGTTGAAATCATAGACAGTAAGAAGAGCCAGTCTTCTTGTACTTAAGTCGGCATTGTGCCTTTTTCATTTAATTCAGATTCAATTTCTGTGTTTCGTCGTGAATACGAAGGTCCAAGGGATACAGTAAACGAGAAGTGTACCATCGGAATCTATAACTAGGGTCACAGGAAAGGTTCAAAACATAGGCAGTAAGAAGTGTCAGTCTTCTTGTACTTCAGTCGGCATTGTACATTTTGTATTTAATTCCGATGCAATGTCTGTGTTTCGTCGTCAATAAGAAGGTCCAAGGGATACAGTAAACCTGAAGTGAAGCTTCGGAATCTAATACTAGTGTCTCTGGAATGGTTCAAAACATAGACAGTAAGAAGAGCCAGTCTTCTTGTACTTTTGACGGCATTGTGCCTTTTGTATTTAATTCCGATGCAATTTCTGTGTTTCGTCGTCAATAAGAAGAACCAAGGGATACAGTAAACCTGAAGTGAAGCAACGGAATCTATAACTAGTGTCACAGGAATGGTTCAAAACATACACAGTAAGAAGAACGAGTCTTCTTGTACTTATGACGGCATTGTGCCTTTTGTATTTAATTCCGATGCAATTTCTGTGTTTCGTCGTCAATAAGAAGGTCCAAGGGATACAGTAATCCTGAAGTGAAGCATCGGAACCTATAACTAGTGTCACAGGAATGGTTCAAATCATAGACAGTAAGAAGAGCCAGTCTTCTTGTACTTAAGTCGGCATTGTGCCTTTTGTATTTAATTACGATGCAATTTCTGTGTTTCATCGTCAATAAGAGTGTCAGAGGGATACAGTAAACCTGAAGTGAAGCATCGGAATCCATAACTAGTGTCACAGGAATGGTTCAAAATATAGACAGTAAGAATTGCCAGTCTTCTTGTACTTAAGTCGCCATTGTACCTTTTGCATTTAATTCCGATGCAATTTCTGTGTTTCGTCGTCAATAAGCAGGTCCAAGGGATACAGTAAACCTGAAGTGAAGCATCAGTATCTATAACTAGTGTCTCAGGAATGGTTGAAATCATAGACAGTAAGAAGAGCCAGTCTTCTTGTACTTAAGTCGGCATTGTGCCTTTTGCGTTTAATTCAGATTCAATTTCTGTGTTTCGTCGTCAATAAGAAAGTCCAAGGGATACAGTAAACCAGAGGTGTACCATCGGAATCTATAACTAGTGTCACAGGAAAGGTTCAAAATATAGACAGTAAGATGAGCCAGTCTACTTGTACTTAAGTCGGCATTGTGCCTTTTGTATTTAATTCCAATGCAATTTCTGTGTTTCGTCGTCAATAGGAAGGTCCAAGGGATACAGTAAAGCTGACGTGAAACATCGGAATCTATAACTAGTGTCACAGGAATGGTTCAAGACATAGACAGTAAGAAGAGACAGTCTTCTTGTACTTAAGTCGGCATCGTGCCTTCTGTATTTAATTCCGATGCAATTTCTGTGATTCGTCGTCAATAGGAAGGCCAATAGGATACAGTAAACCTAAAGTGAAGTATCGGAATCTATAACTAGTGTCACAGGAATGGTTCAAAATACAGACAGTAAGAATTGCCAGTCTTCTTGTACATAAGTCGCCATTGTACCTTTTGTATTTAATTCCGATGCAATTTCTGTGTTTCGTCGTCAATAAGCAGGTCCAAGGGATACAGTAAACCTGAAGTGAAGCATCGGAATTTATAACTAGGGTCTCAGGAATGGTTGAAATCATAGACAGTAAGGAGAGCCAGTCTTCTTGTACTTTAGTCGGCATTGAGCCTTTTGTATATATTTCCGATCCAATTTCTGCATTTCGTCGTCAATACGAAGTTCCATGGGGTACAGTAAACCTGAAGTGAAGCATCGGAATCTATAATTAGTGTCACAGGAATGGTTCAAAACGTAGACAGTTAGAAGATACAGTCTTCTTTCAGTTAAGACGGCATTGTGCCTTTTGTATTTAATTCTGATTTAATTTCTGTGTTTCATCGTCAATAAGTAGGTCAGAGTTATTCAGTAAACCTGAAGAGAAGTATCGGAAACTATAACTAGTGTCACAGGAATGGTTCAAAGCATTGACAGTAAGAAGAGTCAGTCTGATGGTTCTTAAGTCGGCGTTGTGCCTTTTGTATTAAATTCCGATGCAATTTCTGTGTTTCGTCGTCAATAAGAAAGTCCAAGGGATACAGTGAACCTGAAGTGAAGCTTCGGAATCTATAACTAGTGTCACAGGAATGGTTCAAAACATTGACAGTAAGAAGAGCCAGTCTTCTTGTACTTAAGACGGCATTGTACGTATTGTATTTAATTCCGATGCAATTTCTGTGTTTCGTCGTCAATTAGCAGATCCAAGGGATACAGTAAACGTGAAGTGAAGCATCGGAATCTATAACTAGTGTCACAGGAATGGTTCAAAGCATAGACAGTAAGAAGAGCCAGTCTTCTTGTACTTAAGTCGGCATTGTACCTTTTGTATTTAATTCCGATGCATTTTCTGTGGTTCGTCGTCAATAAGAATGTCCAAGGGATACAGTAAACCTGAAGTGAAGCATCGGAATCTATAACTAGTGTCACAGGAATGGTTCAAAACATAGACACTAAAAGGAGCCAGTCTTCTTGTACTTAAGCCGGCATTGTGCCTTTTGTATTTAACTCCGATGCAATTTCTGTGTTTCGTCGTCAATAGGAAGGTCCAAGGGATACAGTAAAGCTGACGTGAAGCATCGGAACCTATAACTAGTGTCACAGGAATGGTTCAAGACATAGACAGTAAGAAGAGACAGTCTTCTTGTACTTAAGTCGGCATCGTGCCTTCTGTATTTAATTCCGATGCAATTTCTGTGATTCGTCGTCAATAGGAAGGCCAATAGGATACAGTAAACCTAAAGTGAAGCATCGGAATCTATAACCAGTGTCACAGGAATGGTTCAAAATTCAGACAGTAAGAATTGCCAGTCTTCTTGTACTTAAGTCGCCATTGTACTTTTTGTATTTAATTTCGATGCAATTTCTGTGTTTCGTCGTCAATAAGCAGGTCCAAGGGATACAGTAAACCTGAAGTGAAGCATCGGTATCTATAACTAGTGTCTCAGGAATGGTTGAAATCATAGACAGTAAGAAGAGCCAGTCTTCTTGTACTTAAGTCGGCATTGTGCCTTTTGTAATTAATTCCGATGCAATTTCTGTGTTTCAACGTCAATAAGAAGGTCCAAGGAATACAGTAAACATATAGTGAAGCATCGGAATTTGAAACCGGTCTCACAGGAAATGTTCAAAACATAGTCAGTAAGAATAGTCAGTCTTCTTGTACTTAAGTCGGCATTGTGCCTTCTGTATTTAATTCCGATGCAATTTCTGTGATTCGTTGTCAACAAGAAGGTCAATAGGATACAGTAAACCTAAAGTGAAGCATCGGAATCTATAACTAGTGTCACAGGAATGGTTCAAAATATAGACAGTAAGAGGAGCCAGTCTTCTTGTACTTAAGTCGGCGTTGTGCATTTTGAATTTAATTCCGATGCAATTTCTGTGTTTCGTCGTCAATAAGAAGGTCCAAGAAATACAGTAAACCTGAAGTGAAGCATCGGAACCTGTAACTAGTGTCACAGGAATGGTTCAAAACATATACAGTAAGAAGAGCCAGTCGTCTTGTACTTAAGTCGGCGTTGTGCCTTTTGTATTTAATTCCGACGCAATTTCTGTGTTTCGTCGTCAATAAGAAGGTCCAAGGGATACACTAAACCTGAAGTGAAGCATCGGAATCTATAACTAGAGTCACAGGAATGGTTCAAATCATAGACAGTAAGAAGAGCCCGTCTTCTTGTACTTAAGTCGGCAATGTGCCTTTTGTATTGAATTACGATGCAATTTCTGTGTTTCATCGTCAATAAGAGTGTCAGAGGGATACACTAAACCTGAAGTGAAGCATCGGAATCTATAACTAGTGTCACAGGAATGGTTCAAAATATAGACTGTAAGAATTGCCAGTCTTCTTGTACTTAAGTCGCCATTGTAGCTTTTGTATTTAACTCCGATGCAATTTCTGTGTTTCGTCGTCAATACACAGGTCCAAGGGATACAGTAAACCTGAAGTGAAGCATCGGTATCTATAACTAGTGTCTCAGGAATGGTTGAAATCATAGACAGTAAGAAGAGCCAGTCTTCTTGTACTTAAGTCGGCATTGTGCCTTTTGCATTTAACTCAGATTTAATTTCTGTGTTTCGTCGTCAATAAGAAAGTCCAAGGGATACAGTAAACCAGAAGTGTACCATCGGAATCTATAACTAGTGTCACAGGAAAGGTTCAAAATATAGACAGTAAGATGAGCCAGTCTTCTTGTACTTAAGTCGGCATTGTGATTTTTGTATTTAATTCCGATGCAATTTCTGTGTGTCGTCGTCAATAAGAATTTCCAAGGGATGCAGTAAACCTGAAGTGAAGCATCGGAACCTATAACTAGTGTCACAGGATTGGTTCAAAACATAGACAGTAAGAAGAGCCGGTCGTCTTGTACTTAGGTCGGCGTTGTGCCTTTTGTATATATTTCCGATCCAATTTCTATATTTCGTCGTCAATACGAAGTTCCATGGGATACAGTAAACCTGAAGTGAAGCATCGGAATCTATAACTAGTGTCACAGGAATGGTTCAAAACATAGACAGTTAGAAGATCCAGTCTTCTTTCACTTAAGACGGCATTGTGCCTTTTTTGTATTTAATTCCGATGCAATTTCTGTGTTTCATCGTCAATAAGAAGGTCAGAGGGATTCAGTAAAACTGAAGAGAATTATCGGAAACTATAACTAGTGTCACAGGAATGGTTCAAAGCATTGACAGTAAGAACAGCCAGTCTTCTTGTACTTAAAACGGCATTGTACGTATTGTATTTAATTCCGATGCAATTTCTGTGTTTCGTCGTCAATAAGCAGATCCAAGGGATACAGTAATCCTGAAGTGAAGCATCGGAATCTATAACTAGTGTCACAGAAATGGTTGAAATCATAGACAGTAAGAAGAGCCAGTCTTCTTGTATTTAAGTCCTCATTGTGCCTTTTGTAATTAATTCCGATGCAATTTCTGTGTTTCATCGTCAATAAGAAGGTCCAAGAAATACAATAAACATATAGTGAAGCATCGGAATTTAAAACCGGTCTCACAGGAAATGTTCAAACATAGTCAGTAAGAATAGTCAGTCTTATTGTACTTAAGTCGGCATTGTGCCTTCTGTATTTAATTCCGATGCAATTTCTGTGATTTGTCGTCAATAAGAAGGTCAATAGGATACAGTAAACCTAAAGTGAAGCATCGGGATCTATAACTAGTGTCACAGGAATGGTTCAAAATATAGACAGTAAAAGGAGCCAGTCTTCTTGTACTTAAGTCGGCGTTGTGCATTTTGTATTTAATTCCGATGCAATTTCTGTGTTTCGTCGTCAATAAGAAGGTCGTAGGGATACAGTAAACCTGAAGTGAAGCATCGGAACCTATAACTAGTGTCACAGGAATGGTTCAAACGTATACAATAAGAAGAGCCAGTCGTCTTGTACTTAAGTCGGCATTGTGCCTTTTGTATTTAATTCCGATGCAATATCTGTGTTTCGTCGTCAATAAGAAGGTCCAAGGGATACAATAAACCTGACGTGATGCATCGGAGTCTATAACTAGTGTCACAGGAATGGTTCAAACTTATAGACACATAAGAAGAGCCAGTCTTCTTGTACTTAAGTCGGCATTGTGCCTTTTGTATTTAATTCCGATGCAATTTCTGTGTTTCGTCGTCAATAAGAAGGTCCAAGGAATACAGTAAACCAGAAGTATACCATCGGATTCTATAACTAGTGTCACAGGAGAGGTTCAAAAAATAGGCAGTAACAAGAGTCAGTCGTCTTGTACTTCAGTCGGCATTGTACATTTTGTATTTAATTCCGATGCAATTTCTGTGTTTCGTCGTCAATAAGAAGGTCCAAGGGACACAGTAAACCTGAAGTGAAGCTTCGGAATCTAATAATAGTGTCTCTGGAATGGTTCAAAACATAGACAGTAAGAAGAGCCAGTCTTCTTGTACTTATGACGGCATTGTGCCTTTTGTATTTAATTCCGATGCAATTTCTGTGTTTCGTCGTCAATAAGAAGGTCCAAGGGATACAGTAAACCTGAAGTGAATCAACGGAACCTTTAACTAGTTTCACAGGAATGGTTCAAATCATAGACAGTAAGAAGAGATAGGCTTCTTGTACTTAAGTCGGCATTGTGCCTTTTGTATTGAATTACGATGCAATTTCTGTGTTTCATCGTCAATAAGAGTGTCAGAGGGATACAGTAAACCTGAAGTGAGGCATCGGAATCTGAAACTAGTGTCACAGGAAAGGTTCAAAATAGGCATTAAGAACAGTCAGTCTTCTTGTACTTCAGTCGGCATTGTACATTTTGTATTTAATTACGATGCAATTTCTGTGTTTCGTCGTCAATAAGAAGGTGCAAGGGATACAGTAAACCTGAAGTGAAGCTTCGGAATCTATAACTAGTGTCACAGGAATGTTTCAAAAAATAGACAGTAAGAAGAGCCAGAGTTCTTGTACTTAAGTCGGCATTGTGCCTTTTGCATTTAATTCAAATTCAATTTCTGTGTTTCGTCGTCAATAAGAAGGTCCAAGGGATACAGTAAACCAGAAGTGTACCATCGGAATCTATAATTAGTGTCACAGGAAAGGTTCAAAATAGGCAGTAAGAAGAGTCAGTCTTCTTGTACTTCAGTCGGCATTGTACATTTTGTATTTAATTCCGATTCATTTTCTGTGTTTCGTCGTCAATAAGAAGGTGCAAGGGATACAGTAAACCTGAAGTGAAGCTTCGGAATCTAATACTAGTGTCTCTGGAATGGTTCAAAGCATAGACAGTAAGAAGAACCAGTCTTCTTGTACTTATGACGGCATTCTGCCTTTTGTATTTAACCCCGCTGCAATTTCTGTGTTTCGTCGTCAATAAGAAGGTCCAAGGGATACAGTAAACCTGAAGTGAAGCATCGGAATCTATAACTAGCGTCACAGGAATGGTTCAAAATATAGACAGTAAGAAGAGCGAGTCTTCTTGTACTTAAGTCGGCATTGTGCCTTTTGTATCTAATTCCGATGCAATTTCTGTGTTTCGTCGTCATTAAGAAGGTCCAATGTATACAGTAAACCTGAAGTGAAGCATCGGAATCTATAACTAGTGTCACAGGAATGATTCAAAATATAGACAGTAAGAAGAGCGAGTCTTATTGTACTTACGTCGGCATTGTGCATTTTGTATTTAATTCCGATGCAATTTCTGTGTTTCGAAGTCAATAAGAATGTCCAAGGGATACAGTAAACCTGAAGTGAGGCATCGGAATCTATAACTAGTGTCACAGGAATGTTTCAAAACATAGACAGTAAGAAGAGCCAGAGTTCTTGTACTAAAGTCGGCATTGTTCGTTTTGTATTTAATTCCGATGAAATTTCTGTGTTTCGTCGTCAATACGAAGGTCCAAGGGATACAGAAAACATGAAGTGAAGCATCGGAATCTATAACTAGTGTCACAGGAATGGTTCAAAATATAGACAGTAAGAAGAGCCAGTCTTCTTGTACTTAAGTCGGCATTGTGCCTTTTGTATTTAATTCCGATGCAATTTCTGTATTTCGTCGTCATTAAGAAGGTCCAATGGATACAGTAAACCTGAAGTGAAGCATCGGAATCTATAACTAGTGTCTCAGGAATGGTTGAAATCATAGTAAGATGAGCCAGTCTTCTTGTACTTAAGTCGGCATTGTGCCTTTTGCATTTAATTCAAATTCAATTTCTGTATTTCGTCGTTAATAAGAAGGTCCAAGGGATACAGTAAACCAGAAGTGTACCATCGGAATCTATAACTAGTGTCACAGGAAAGGTTCAAAATAGGCAGTAAGAAGAGTCAGTCTTCTTGTACTTCAGTCGGCATTGTCCATTTTGTATTTAATTCCGATGCAATTTCTGTGTTTCGTCGTCAATAAGAAGGTGCAAGGGATACAGTAAACCTGAAGTGAAGCTTCGGAATCTAATACTAGTGTCTCTGGAATGGTTCAAAACATAGACAGTAAGAAGAACCAGTCTTCTTGTACTTATGACGGCATTCTGCCTTTTGTATTTAATTCCGATGCAATTTCTGTGTTTCGTCGTCAATAAGAAGGTCCAAGGGATACAGTAAACCTGAAGTGAAGCATCGGAATCTTTAACTAGAGTCACAGGAATGGTTCAAATCATAGACAATAAGAAGAGGTAGGCTTCTTGTACATAAGGCGGCATTGTGACTTTTGTATTGAATTACGATGCAATTTCTGTGTTTCGTCGTCAATAAGAGTGTCAGAGGGATACAGTGAACCTGAAGTGAGGCATCGGAATCTATAACTAGTGTCACAGGAATGTTTCAAAACATAGACAGTAAGAAGAGCCAGAGTTTTTGTACTTAAGTCGCCATTGTTCCTTTTGTATTTAATTCCGATGAAATTTTTATGTTTCGTCGTCAATAAGAAAAGTCCAAGGAATACAGTAAACATGAAGTGAAGCATCGGAATCTATAACTAGTGTCACAGGAATGGTTCAAAATATAGACAGTAAGAAGAGCCAGTCTTCTTGTACTTAAGTCGGCATTGTGCCTTTTGTATTTAATTCCGATGCAATTTCTGTGTTTCGTCGTCATTAAGAAGGTCCAATGGATACAGTAAACCTGAAGTGAAGCATCGGAATCTATAACTAGTGTTACAGGAATTGTTCAAAACATAGGCAGTAAGAAGAGTTAGTCTTCTTCTACTTAATTCGGCATTGTGCTTTTTGTATTTAATTCCAATGCAATTTCTGTGTTTCGTCGTCAATAGGAAGGTCCAAGGGATACAGTAAAGCTGACGTGAAACATCGGAATCTATAACTAGTGTCACAGGAATGGTTCAAGACATAGACAGTAAGAAGAGACAGTCTTCTTGTACTTAAGTCGGCATCGTGCCTTCTGTATTTAATTCCGATGCAATTTCTGTGATTCGTCGTCAATAGGAAGGCCAATAGGATACAGTAAACCTAAAGTGAAGTATCGGAATCTATAACTAGTGTCACAGGAATGGTTCAAAATACAGACAGTAAGAATTGCCAGTCTTCTTGTACATAAGTCGCCATTGTACCTTTTGTATTTAATTCCGATGCAATTTCTGTGTTTCGTCGTCAATAAGCAGGTCCAAGGGATACAGTAAACCTGAAGTGAAGCATCGGAATTTATAACTAGGGTCTCAGGAATGGTTCAAATCATAGACAGTAAGAAGAGCCAGTCTTCTTGTACTTTAGTCGGCATTGAGCCTATTGTATATATTTCCGATCCAATTTCTGCATTTCGTCGTCAATACGAAGTTCCATGGGGTACAGTAAACCTGAAGTGAAGCATCGGAATCTATAATTAGTGTCACAGGAATGGTTCAAAACGTAGACAGTTAGAAGATACAGTCTTCTTTCAGTTAAGACGGCATTGTGCCTTTTGTATTTAATTCTGATTTAATTTCTGTGTTTCATCGTCAATAAGTAGGTCAGAGTTATTCAGTAAACCTGAAGAGAAGTATCGGAAACTATAACTAGTGTATCAGGAATGGTTCAAAGCATTGACAGTAAGAAGAGTCAGTCTGATGGTTCTTAAGTCGGCGTTGTGCCTTTTGTATTAAATTCCGATGCAATTTCTGTGTTTCGTCGTCAATAAGAAAGTCCAAGGGATACAGTGAACCTGAAGTGAAGCTTCGGAATCCATAACTAGTGTCACAGGAATGGTTCAAAACATTGACAGTAAGAAGAGCCAGTCTTCTTGTACTTAAGACGGCATTGTACGTATTGTATTTAATTCCGATGCAATTTCTGTGTTTCGTCGTCAATTAGCAGATCCAAGGGATACAGTAAACGTGAAGTGAAGCATCGGAATCTATAACTAGTGTCACAGGAATGGTTCAAAGCATAGACAGTAAGAAGAGCCAGTCTTCTTGTACTTAAGTCGGCATTGTACCTTTTGTATTTAATTCCGATGCATTTTCTGTGGTTCGTCGTCAATAAGAATGTCCAAGGGATACAGTAAACCTGAAGTGAAGCATCGGAATCTATAACTAGTGTCACAGGAATGGTTCAAAACATAGACACTAAAAGGAGCCAGTCTTCTTGTACTTAAGCCGGCATTGTGCCTTTTGTATTTAACTCCGATGCAATTTCTGTGTTTCGTCGTCAATAGGAAGGTCCAAGGGATACAGTAAAGCTGACGTGAAGCATCGGAACCTATAACTAGTGTCACAGGAATGGTTCAAGACATAGACAGTAAGAAGAGACAGTCTTCTTGTACTTAAGTCGGCATCGTGCCTTCTGTATTTAATTCCGATGCAATTTCTGTGATTCGTCGTCAATAGGAAGGCCAATAGGATACAGTAAACCTAAAGTGAAGCATCGGAATCTATAACTAGTGTCACAGGAATGGTTCAAAATTCAGACAGTAAGAATTGCCAGTCTTCTTGTACTTAAGTCGCCATTGTACTTTTTGTATTTAATTTCGATGCAATTTCTGTGTTTCGTCGTCAATAAGCAGGTCCAAGGGATACAGTAAACCTGAAGTGAAGCATCGGTATCTATAACTAGTGTCTCAGGAATGGTTGAAATCATAGACAGTAAGAAGAGCCAGTCTTCTTGTACTTAAGTCGGCATTGTGCCTTTTGTAATTAATTCCGATGCAATTTCTGTGTTTCAACGTCAATAAGAAGGTCCAAGGAATACAGTAAACATATAGTGAAGCATCGGAATTTAAAACCGGTCTCACAGGAAATGTTCAAAACATAGTCAGTAAGAATAGTCAGTCTTCTTGTACTTAAGTCGGCATTGTGCCTTCTGTATTTAATTCCGATGCAATTTCTGTGATTCGTTGTCAACAAGAAGGTCAATAGGATACAGTAAACCTAAAGTGAAGCATCGGAATCTATAACTAGTGTCACAGGAATGGTTCAAAATATAGACAGTAAGAGGAGCCAGTCTTCTTGTACTTAAGTCGGCGTTGTGCATTTTGTATTTAATTCCGATGCAATTTCTGTGTTTCGTCGTCAATAAGAAGGTCCAAGAAATACAGTAAACCTGAAGTGAAGCATCGGAACCTGTAACTAGTGTCACAGGAATGGTTCAAAACATATACAGTAAGAAGAGCCAGTCGTCTTGTACTTAAGTCGGCATTGTGCCTTTTGTATTTAATTCCGACGCAATTTCTGTGTTTCGTCGTCAATAAGAAGGTCCAAGGGATACAGTAAACCTGAAGTGAAGCATCGGAATCTATAACTAGAGTCACAGGAATGGTTCAAATCATAGACAGTAAGAAGAGCCCGTCTTCTTGTACTTAAGTCGGCAATGTGCCTTTTGTATTGAATTACGATGCAATTTCTGTGTTTCATCGTCAATAAGAGTGTCAGAGGGATACACTAAACCTGAAGTGAAGCATCGGAATCTATAACTAGTGTCACAGGAATGGTTCAAAATATAGACTGTAAGAATTGCCAGTCTTCTTGTACTTAAGTCGCCATTGTAGCTTTTGTATTTAACTCCGATGCAATTTCTGTGTTTCGTCGTCAATACACAGGTCCAAGGGATACAGTAAACCTGAAGTGAAGCATCGGTGTCTATAACTAGTGTCTCAGGAATGGTTGAAATCATAGACAGTAAGAAGAGCCAGTCTTCTTGTACTTAAGTCGGCATTGTGCCTTTTGCATTTAACTCAGATTTAATTTCTGTGTTTCGTCGTCAATAAGAAAGTCCAAGGGATACAGTAAACCAGAAGTGTACCATCGGAATCTATAACTAGTGTCACAGGAAAGGTTCAAAATATAGACAGTAAGATGAGCCAGTCTTCTTGTACTTAAGTCGGCATTGTGATTTTTGTATTTAATTCCGATGCAATTTCTGTGTGTCGTCGTCAATAAGAATTTCCAAGGGATGCAGTAAACCTGAAGTGAAGCATCGGAACCTATAACTAGTGTCACAGGACTGGTTCAAAACATAGACAGTAAGAAGAGCCAGTCGTCTTGTACTTAGGTCGGCGTTGTGCCTTTTGTATATATTTCCGATCCAATTTCTATATTTCGTCGTCAATACGAAGTTCCATGGGATACAGTAAACCTGAAGTGAAGCATCGGAATCTATAACTAGTGTCACAGGAATGGTTCAAAACATAGACAGTTAGAAGATCCAGTCTTCTTTCACTTAAGACGGCATTGTGCCTTTTTTGTATTTAATTCCGATGCAATTTCTGTGTTTCATCGTCAATAAGAAGGTCAGAGGGATTCAGTAAAACTGAAGAGAATTATCGGAAACTATAACTAGTGTCACAGGAATGGTTCAAAGCATTGACAGTAAGAACAGCCAGTCTTCTTGTACTTAAAACGGCATTGTACGTATTGTATTTAATTCCGATGCAATTTCTGTGTTTCGTCGTCAATAAGCAGATCCAAGGGATACAGTAATCCTGAAGTGAAGCATCGGAATCTATAACTAGTGTCACAGAAATGGTTGAAATCATAGACAGTAAGAAGAGCCAGTCTTCTTGTATTTAAGTCCTCATTGTGCCTTTTGTAATTAATTCCGATGCAATTTCTGTGTTTCATCGTCAATAAGAAGGTCCAAGGAATACAATAAACATATAGTGAAGCATCGGAATTTAAAACCGGTCTCACAGGAAATGTTCAAAACATAGTCAGTAAGAATAGTCAGTCTTCTTGTACTTAAGTCGGCATTGTGCCTTCTGTATTTAATTCCGATGCAATTTCTGTGATTTGTCGTCAATAAGAAGGTCAATAGGATACAGTAAACCTAAAGTGAAGCATCGGGATCTATAACTAGTGTCACAGGAATGGTTCAAAATATAGACAGTAAAAGGAGCCAGTCTTCTTGTACTTAAGTCGGCGTTGTGCATTTTGTATTTAATTCCGATGCAATTTCTGTGTTTCGTCGTCAATAAGAAGGTCGAAGGGATACAGTAAACCTGAAGTGAAGCATCGGAACCTATAACTAGTGTCACAGGAATGGTTCAAACGTATACAGTAAGAAGAGCCAGTCGTCTTGTACTTAAGTCGGCATTGTGCCTTTTGTATTTAATTCCGATGCAGTATCTGTGTTTCGTCGTCAATAAGAAGGTCCAAGGGATACAATAAACCTGACGTGATGCATCGGAGTCTATAACTAGTGTCACAGGAATGGTTCAAACTTATAGACACATAAGAAGAGCCAGTCTTCTTGTACTTAAGTCGGCATTGTGCCTTTTGTATTTAATTCCGATGCAATTTCTGTGTTTCGTCGTCAATAAGAAGGCACAAGGGATACAGTAAAACTGAAGTGAAGCTTCGGAATCTATAACTAGAGTCACAGGAATGGTTCAAATCATATGCAGTAAGAAGAGCCAGTCTTCTGGGACTTAAGTCGGCATTGTGCCTTTTGTATTGAATTACGATGCAATTTCTGTGTTTTATCGTCAATAACAGTGTCAGATGGATGCAGTAAACCTGAAGTGAAGCAACGGAATCTATAACTAGTGTCACTGGAATGGTTCAAAATATAGACTGTAAGAATTGCCAGTCTTCTTGTACTTAAGTCGCCATTGTACCTTTTGTATTTAACTCCGATGCAATTTCTGTGTTTCGTCGTCAATAAGCAGGTCCAAGGGATACAGTAAACCTGAAGTGAAGCATCGGTATCTATAACTAGTGTCTCAGGAATGGTTGAAATCATACACAGTAAGAAGAGCCAGTCTTCTTGTACTTAAGTCGGCATTGTGCCTTTTGCATCTAATTCAGATTCAATTTCTGTGTTTCGTCGTCAATAAGAAGGTCCAAGGAATACAGTAAACGAGAAGTATACCATCGGATTCTATAACTAGTGTCACATGAGAGGTTCAAAAAATAGGCAGTAACAAGAGTCAGTCGTCTTGTACTTCAGTCGGCATTGTACATTTTGTATTTAATTCCGATGCAATTTCTGTGTTTCGTCGTCAATAAGAAGGTCCAAGGGACACAGTAAACCTGAAGTGAAGCTTCGGAATCTAATAATAGAGTCTCTGGAATGGTTCAAAACATAGACAGTAAGAAGAGCCAGTCTTCTTGTACTTATGACGGCATTGTGCCTTTTGTATTTAATTCCGATGCAATTTCTGTGTTTCGTCGTCAATAAGAAGGTCCAAGGGATACAGTAAACCTGAAGTGAATCAACGGAACCTTTAACTAGTTTCACAGGAATGGTTCAAATCATAGACAGTAAGAAGAGATAGGCTTCTTGTACTTAAGTCGGCATTGTGCCTTTTGTATTGAATTACGATGCAATTTCTGTGTTTCATCGTCAATAAGAGTGTCAGAGGGATACAGTAAACCTGAAGTGAGGCATCGGAATCTGAAACTAGTGTCACAGGAAAGGTTCAAAATAGGCAGTAAGAACAGTCAGTCTTCTTGTACTTCAGTCGGCATTGTACATTTTGTATTTAATTACGATGCAATTTCTGTGTTTCGTCGTCAATAAGAAGGTGCAAGGGATACAGTAAACCTGAAGTGAAGCTTCGGAATCTATAACTAGTGTCACAGGAATGTTTCAAAAAATAGACAGTAAGAAGAGCCAGAGTTCTTGTACTTAAGTCGGCATTGTGCCTTTTGCATTTAATTCAAATTCAATTTCTGTGTTTCGTCGTCAATAAGAAGGTCCAAGGGATACAGTAAACCAGAAGTGTACCATCGGAATCTATAATTAGTGTCACAGGAAAGGTTCAAAATAGGCAGTAAGAAGAGTCAGTCTTCTTGTACTTCAGTCGGCATTGTACATTTTGTATTTAATTCCGATTCATTTTCTGTGTTTCGTCGTCAATAAGAAGGTGCAAGGGATACAGTAAACCTGAAGTGAAGCTTCGGAATCTAATACTAGTGTCTCTGGAATGGTTCAAAGCATAGACAGTAAGAAGAACCAGTCTTCTTGTACTTATGACGGCATTCTGCCTTTTGTATTTAACTCCGCTGCAATTTCTGTGTTTCGTCGTCAATAAGAAGGTCCAAGGGATACAGTAAACCTGAAGTGAAGCATCGGAATCTACAACTAGCGTCACAGGAATGGTTCAAAATATAGACAGTAAGAAGAGCGAGTCTTCTTGTACTTAAGTCGGCATTGTGCCTTTTGTATCTAATTCCGATGCAATTTCTGTGTTTCGTCGTCATTAAGAAGGTCCAATGTATACAGTAAACCTGAAGTGAAGCATCGGAATCTATAACTAGTGTCACAGGAATGATTCAAAATATAGACAGTAAGAAGAGCGAGTCTTCTTGTACTTACGTCGGCATTGTGCATTTTGTATTTAATTCCGATGCAATTTCTGTGTTTCGAAGTCAATAAGAATGTCCAAGGGATACAGTAAACCTGAAGTGAGGCATCGGAATCTATAACTAGTGTCACAGGAATGTTTCAAAACATAGACAGTAAGAAGAGCCAGAGTTCTTGTACTAAAGTCGGCATTGTTCGTTTTGTATTTAATTCCGATGAAATTTCTGTGTTTCGTCGTCAATAAGAAGGTCCAAGGGATACAGAAAACATGAAGTGAAGCATCGGAATCTATAACTAGTGTCACAGGAATGGTTCAAAATATAGACAGTAAGAAGAGCCAGTCTTCTTGTACTTAAGTCGGCATTGTGCCTTTTGTATTTAATTCCGATGCAATTTCTGTGTTTCGTCGTCATTAAGAAGGTCCAATGGATACAGTAAACCTGAAGTGAAGCATCGGAATCTATAACTAGTGTCTCAGGAATGGTTGAAATCATAGTAAGATGAGAGAGTCTTCTTGTACTTAAGTCGGCATTGTGCCTTTTGCATTTAATTCAAATTCAATTTCTGTATTTCGTCGTTAATAAGAAGGTCCAAGGGATACAGTAAACCAGAAGTGTACCATCGGAATCTATAACTAGTGTCACAGGAAAGGTTCAAAATAGGCAGTAAGAAGAGTCAGTCTTCTTGTACTTCAGTCGGCATTGTCCATTTTGTATTTAATTCCGATGCAATTTCTGTGTTTCGTCGTCAATAAGAAGGTGCAAGGGATACAGTAAACCTGAAGTGAAGCTTCGGAATCTAATACTAGTGTCTCTGGAATGGTTCAAAACATAGACAGTAAGAAGAACCAGTCTTCTTGTACTTATGACGGCATTCTGCCTTTTGTATTTAATTCCGATGCAATTTCTGTGTTTCGTCGTCAATAAGAAGGTCCAAGGGATACAGTAAACCTGAAGTGAAGCATCGGAATCTTTAACTAGAGTCACAGGAATGGTTCAAATCATAGACAATAAGAAGAGGTAGGCTTCTTGTACATAAGGCGGCATTGTGACTTTTGTATTGAATTACGATGCAATTTCTGTGTTTCGTCGTCAATAAGAGTGTCAGAGGGATACAGTGAACCTGAAGTGAGGCATCGGAATCTATAACTAGTGTCACAGGAATGTTTCAAAACATAGACAGTAAGAAGAGCCAGAGTTTTTGTACTTAAGTCGGCATTGTTCCTTTTGTATTTAATTCCGATGAAATTTTTATGTTTCGTCGTCAATAAGAAAAGTCCAAGGAATACAGTAAACATGAAGTGAAGCATCGGAATCTATAACTAGTGTCACAGGAATGGTTCAAAATATAGACAGTAAGAAGAGCCAGTCTTCTTGTACTTAAGTCGGCATTGTGCCTTTTGTATTTAATTCCGATGCAATTTCTGTGTTTCGTCGTCATTAAGAAGGTCCAATGGATACAGTAAACCTGAAGTGAAGCATCGGAATCTATAACTAGTGTTACAGGAATTGTTCAAAACATAGGCAGTAAGAAGAGTTAGTCTTCTTCTACTTAATTCGGCATTGTGCTTTTTGTATTTAATTCCAATGCAATATCTGTATTTCGTCGTCAATAAGAAGGTCCAAGGGATACAGTAAACATGAAGTGAAGCATCGGGATCTATAACTAGTGTCACAGGAATGGTCCAAAACATAGACAGTTGGAAGAGTCAGTCTTCTTGTACTTATGTCGGCATTGTGCCTTTTGTATTTAACTCCAATGCAATTTCTGTGTTTCGTCGTCAATAAGAAGGTCCAAGGGATACAGTAAACCTGAAGTGAATCAACGGAATCTATAACTAGTGTCACAGGAATGGTTCAAAACATACACAGTAAGAAGAGCGAGTCTTCTTGTACTTACGTCGGCATTGTGCCCTTTGTGTTTAATTCCGATGCAATTTCTGTGTTTCGAAGTCAATAAGAATGTCCAAGGGATACAGTAAACCTGAAGTGAGGCATCGGAATCTATAACTAGTGTCACAGGAATGTTTCAAAACATAGATAGTAAGAAGAGCCAGAGTTCTTGTACTAAAGTCGGCATTGTTCCTTTTGTGTTTAATTCCGATGAAATTTCTGTGTTTCGTCGTCAATAAGAAGGTCCAAGGGATACAGTAAACACGAAGTGAAGCATCGGAATCTGTAACTAAAGTCACAGGAACGGTTCAAAATATAGACAGTAAGAAGAGCCAGTCTTCTTGTACTTAAGTCGGCATTGTGCCTTTTGTATTTAATTCCGATACAAATACTGTGTTTCGTCGTCAATAAGAAGGTCCAAGGGATACAGTAAACATGAAGTGAAGCATCGGAATCTATAACTAGTGACACAGGAATGGTTCAAAAACATAAACAGTAAGAAAAACCAGTCTACTTGTACTTAAGTCGGCATTGTGGCTTTTGTATTTAACTCCGATGCAATTTCTGTCTTTCGACGACAATAAGAAGTTCCAAGGAATACAGTATACCTAAAGTGAAGCATCGGAATCTATAACTAGTGTCACAGGAATGGTTCAAACATTGACAGTAAGAAGAGCCAGTCTTCTAGTACCTAAGTCGGCATTGTGTCTTTTGTAATTATGTCCGATGCAATTTCTGTGTATCATCGTCAATAAGAAGGTCCAAGGGAAACAGTAAACATATAGTGAAGCATCGGAATTTAAAACCGGTCTCACAGGAAATGTTCAAAACTGAGTCAGTAAGAATAGTCAGTCTTCTTGTACTTAAGTCGGCATTGTGCCTTTTGTATTTAATTCCGTTGCAATTTCTGTGTTTCGTCGTCAATAAGAAGGTCCAAGGGATACAGTAAAGCTGACGTGAAACATCGGAATCTATAACTAGTGTCACAGGAATGGTTCAAGACATATACAGTAAGAAGAGACAGTCTTCTAGTACTTAAGTCGGCATCGTGCCTTCTGTATATAATTCCGATGCAATTTCTGTGTTTCGTCGTCAATAAGAAGGTCCAAGGGATACAGTAAACCTGAAGTGGAGCATCGGTATCTATAACTAGTGTCTCAGGAATGGTTGAAATCATAGACAGTAAGAAGAGCCAGTCTTCTTGTACTTAAGTCGGCATTGTGCCTTTTGCATTTAATTTAAATTCAATTTCTGTGTTTCGTCGTCAATAAGAAGGTCCAAGGGATACAGTAAACCAGAAGTGTACCATCGGAATCTATAACTAGTGTCACAGGAAAGGTTCAAAACATAGGCAGTAAGAAGAGTCAGCCTTCTTGTACTTCAGGTGGCATTGTACATTTTGTATTTAATTCCGATGCAATTTCTGTGTTTCGTCGTCAATAAGAAGGTTCAAGGGATACAGTAAACCTGAAGTGAAGCTTCGGAATCTAATACTAGTGTCTCTGGAATGGTTCAAAACATAAACAGTACGAAGAACCAGTCTTCTTGTACATATGACGGCATTGTGCCTTTTGTATTTAATTCCGATGCAATTTCTGTGTTTCGTCGTCAATAAGAAGGTCCAAAGGATACAGTAAACCTGAATCGAAGCATAGGAATCTTTAACTAGAGTCACAGGAATGTTTCAAATCATAGACAGTAAGAAGATATAGGCTTCTTGTACTTAAGTCGGCATTGTGCCTTTTGTATTGAATTACGATGCAATTTCTGTGTTTCATCGTCAATTAGAGTGTCAGAGGGATACAGTGAACCTGAAGTGAAGCATCGGAATCTATAACTAGTGTCACAGGAATGGTTCAAAATATAGACAGTAAGAATAGCCAGTCTTCTTGTACTTAAGTCGCCATTGTACCTTTTGTATTTAATTCCGAAGCAATTTCTGTGTTTCGTCGTCAATAAACAGGTCCAAGGGATACAGCAAACCTGAAGAGAAGCATCGGTATCTATAACTAGTGTCTCAGGAATGGTTGAAATCATAGACAGTAAGAAGAGCCAGTCTTCTTGTACTTAAGTCGGCATTGTCCCTTTTGCATTTAATTCAGATTCAATTTCAGTGTTTCGAAGTCAATAAGAATGTCCAAGGGATACAGTAAACCTGAAGTGAGGCATCGGAATCTGTAACTAGTATCACAGGATTGTTTCAAAATATAGTCAGTAAGAAGAGCCAGAGTTCTTGTACTTAAGTCGGCATTGTTCCTTTTGTATTTAATTCCGATGAAATTTCTATGTTTCGTCCTCAATAAGAATGTCCAAGGGATACAGTAAACCTGAAGTGAAGCATCGGTATCTATAACTAGTGTCTCAGGAATGGTTGAAATCATAGACAGTAAGAAGAGCCAGTCTTCTTGTACTTAAGTCGGCATTGTGCCTTCTGTAATTAATTCCGATGCAATTTCTGTGTTTCATCGTCAATAAGAAGGTCCAAGGAATACAGTAAACATATAGTGAAGCATCGGAATTTAAAACCGGTCTCACAGGAAAAGTTCAAAACATAGTCAGTAAGAATAGTCAGTCTTCTTGTACTTAAGTCGGCATTGTGCCTTCTGTACTTAATTCCGATGCAATTTCTGTGATTCGTCGTCAATAAGAAGGTCAATACGATACAGTAAACCTAAAGTGAAGCATTGGAATCTATAACTAGTGTCACAGGAATGGATCAAAACATAGACAGTAAGAAGAGCCAGTCGTCTTGTACTTAAGTCGGCATTGTGCCTTTTGTATTTAAATCCGATGCAATATCTGTGTTTCGTCGTCAATAAGAAGGTCCAAGGGATACAATAAACCTGACGTGATGCATCGGAGTCTATAACTAGTGTCACAGGAATGGTTCAAACTTATAGACACATAAGAAGAGCCAGTCTTCTTATACTTAAATCGGCATTGTGTGTTTTGTATTTAATTCCGATACAATTTCTGTGTTTCGTCGTCAATAAGATTGTCCAAGGGATTCAGTAAACCTGAAGTGAAGCATCGGAATCTATAACTAGTGTCACAGGAATGTTTCAAAACATTGACAGTAAGAAGAGCCAGTCTTCTTGTACTTAAGTCGGCATTGTGCCTTTTGTATTGAATTACGATGCAATTTCTGTGTTTCATCGTCAATAAGAGTGTCAGAGGGATACAGTAAACCTGAAGTGAAGCATCGGAATCTATAACTAGTGTCACAGGAATGGTTCAAAATATAGACTGTAAGAATTGCCAGTCTTCTTGTACTTAAGTCGCCATTGTACTTTTGTATTTAACTCCGATGCAATTTCTGTGTTTCGTCGTCAATAAGCAGGTCCAAGGGATACAGTAAACCTGAAGTGAAGCATCGGTATCTATAACTAGTGTCTCAGGAATGGTTGAAATCATAGACAGTAAGAAGTGCCAGTCTTCTTGTACTTAAGTCGGCATTATGCCTTTTGCATCTAATTCAGATTCAATTTCTGTGTTTCGTCGTCAATAACAAGGTCCAAGGAATAGAGTAAACCAGAAGTGTACCATCGGAATCTATAACTAGTGTCACAGGAATGGTTCAAAATATAGACTGTAAGAATTGCCAGTCTTCTTGTACTTAAGTCGCCATTGTACTTTTGTATTTAACTCCGATGCAATTTCTGTGTTTCGTCGTCAATAAGAAGGTCCAAGGGATACAGTAAACCTGAAGTGAAGCTTCGGAATCTAATAATAGTGTCTCTGGAATGGTTCAAAACATACACAGTATGAAGAGCCAGTCCTCTTGTACTTATGACGGCATTGTGCCTTTTGTATTTAATTCCGATTTAATATCTGTGTTTCGTCGTCAATAAGAAGGTCCAAGGGATTCAGTAAACATGAAGTGAAGCATCGGAATCTATAACTAGTGTCACAGGAATGGTTCAAAATATAGACAGTAAGAAGAGCCAGTCTTCTTGTACTTAAGTCAGCATTGTGCCTTTTGCATTTAATTCAGATTCAATTTCTGTGTTTCGTCGTCAATAAGAAAGTCCAAGGGATACAGTAAACCAGAAGTGTACCATCGGAATCTATAACTAGTGTCACAGGAAAGGTTCAAAATATAGACAGTAAGATGGGCCAGTCTTCTTGTACTTAAATCGGCATTGTGATTTTTGTATTTAATTCCGATGCAATATCTGTGTGTCGTGGTCAATAAGAATTTCCAAGGGATGCAGTAAACCTGAAGTGAAGCTTTGGAACCTATAACAAGTGTCACAGGAATGGTTCAAAACATAGACAGTAAGAAGAGCAAGTCGTCTTGTACTTAAGTCGGCATTGTGCCTTTTGAATTTAATTCCAATGCAATTTCTGTGTTTCGTCGTCAATAGATAGGTCCAAGGGATACAGGAAAAATGAAGTGAAGCATCGGAATCTATAACTAGTGTCTCAGGAATGATTCAAATCATAGACAGTAAGAAGAGCCAGTCTTCTTGTACATAAGTCGGCATTGTGCCTTTTGTATATATTTCCGATCCAATTTCTGTATTTCGTCGTCAATACGAAGTTCCATGGGATACAGTAAACCTGAAGTGAAGCATCGGAATCTATAACTAGTGACACAGGAATGGTTCAAAAACATAAACAGTAAGAAGAACCAGTCTACTTGTACTTAAGTCGGCATTGGGGCTTTTGTATTTAACTCCGATGCAATTTCTGTCTTTCGTCGACAATAAGAAAATCCAAGGAATACAGTATACCTAAAGTGAAGCATCGGAATCTACAACTAGTGTCACAGGAATGGTTCAAACATTGACAGTAAGAAGAGCCAGTCTTCTAGTACCTAAGTCGGCATTGTGCCTTTTGTAATTATGTCCGATGCAATTTCTGTGTTTCATCGTCAATAAGAAGGTCCAAGGGATACAGTAAACATATAGTGAAGCATCGGAATTTAAAACCGGTCTCACAGGAAATGTTCAAAACAGAGTCAGTAAGAATAGTCAGTCTTCTTGTACCTAAGTCGTCATTGTGCCTTTTGTATTTAATTCCGTTGCAATTTCTGTGTTTCGTCGTCAATAAGAAGGTCCAAGGGATACAGTAAAGCTGACGTGAAGCATCGGAACCTATAACTAGTGTCACAGGCATGGTTCAAGACATATACAGTAAAAAGAGACAGTCTTCTTGTACTTAAGTCGGCATCGTGCCTTTTGTATTTAATTCCGATGCAATTTCTGTGTTTCGTCATCAATAAGAAGGTCCAAGGGATACAGTAAACCTGAAGTGAAGCATCGGAATCTTTAACTAGAGTCACAGGAATGGTTCAAATCATAGACAATAAGAAGAGATAGGCTTCTTGTACATAAGTCGGCATTGTGACTTTTGTATTGAATTACGATGCAATTTCTGTGTTTCGTCGTCAATAAGAGTGTCAGAGGGATACAGTGAACCTGAAGTGAGGCATCGGAATCTATAACTAGTGTCACAGGAATGTTTCAAAACATAGACAGTAAGAAGAGCCAGAGTTTTTGTACTTAAGTCGGCATTGTTCCTTTTGTATTTAATTCCGATGAAATTTCTATGTTTCGTCGTCAATAAGAAAAGTCCAAGGAATACAGTAAACATGAAGTGAAGCATCGGAATCTATAACTAGTGTCACAGGAATGGTTCAAAATATAGACAGTAAGAAGAGCCAGTCTTCTTGTACTTAAGTCGGCATTGTGCCTTTTGTATTTAATTCCGATGCAATTTCTGTGTTTCGTCGTCATTAAGAAGGTCCAATGGATACAGTAAACCTGAAGTGAAGCATCGGAATCTATAACTAGTGTCTCAGGAATGGTTGAAATCATAGTAAGATGAGCCAGTCTTCTTGTACTTAAGTCGGCATTGTGCCTTTTGCATTTAATTCAAATTCAATTTCTGTATTTCGTCGTTAATAAGAAGGTCCAAGGGATACAGTAAACCAGAAGTGTACCATCGGAATCTATAACTAGTGTCACAGGAAAGGTTCAAAATAGGCAGTAAGAAGAGTCAGTCTTCTTGTACTTCAGTCGGCATTGTCCATTTTGTATTTAATTCCGATGCAATTTCTGTGTTTCGTCGTCAATAAGAAGGTGCAAGGGATACAGTAAACCTGAAGTGAAGCTTCGGAATCTAATACTAGTGTCTCTGGAATGGTTCAAAACATAGACAGTAAGAAGAACCAGTCTTCTTGTACTTATGACGGCATTCTGCCTTTTGTATTTAATTCCGATGCAATTTCTGTGTTTCGTCGTCAATAAGAAGGTCCAAGGGATACAGTAAACCTGAAGTGAAGCATCGGAATCTTTAACTAGAGTCACAGGAATGGTTCAAATCATAGACAATAAGAAGAGGTAGGCTTCTTGTACATAAGTCGGCATTGTGACTTTTGTATTGAATTACGATGCAATTTCTGTGTTTCGTCGTCAATAAGAGTGTCAGAGGGATACAGTGAACCTGAAGTGAGGCATCGGAATCTATAACTAGTGTCACAGGAATGTTTCAAAACATAGACAGTAAGAAGAGCCAGAGTTTTTGTACTTAAGTCGGCATTGTTCCTTTTGTATTTAATTCCGATGAAATTTCTATGTTTCGTCGTCAATAAGAAAAGTCCAAGGAATACAGTAAACATGAAGTGAAGCATCGGAATCTATAACTAGTGTCACAGGAATGGTTCAAAATATAGACAGTAAGAAGAGCCAGTCTTCTTGTACTTAAGTCGGCATTGTGCCTTTTGTATTTAATTCCGATGCAATTTCTGTGTTTCGTCGTCATTAAGAAGGTCCAATGGATACAGTAAACCTGAAGTGAAGCATCGGAATCTATAACTAGTGTTACAGGAATTGTTCAACACATAGGCAGTAAGAAGAGTTAGTCTTCTTCTACTTAATTCGGCATTGTGCTTTTTGTATTTAATTCCAATGCAATATCTGTATTTCGTCGTCAATAAGAAGGTCCAAGGGATACAGTAAACATGAAGTGAAGCATCGGGATCTATAACTAGTGTCACAGGAATGGTCCAAAACATAGACAGTTGGAAGAGTCAGTCTTCTTGTACTTATGTCGGCATTGTGCCTTTTGTATTTAACTCCAATGCAATTTCTGTGTTTCGTCGTCAATAAGAAGGTCCAAGGGATACAGTAAACCTGAAGTGAATCAACGGAATCTATAACTAGTGTCACAGGAATGGTTCAAAACATACACAGTAAGAAGAGCGAGTCTTCTTGTACTTACGTCGGCATTGTGCCCTTTGTGTTTAATTCCGATGCAATTTCTGTGTTTCGAAGTCAATAAGAATGTCCAAGGGATACAGTAAACCTGATGTGAGGCATCGGAATCTATAACTAGTGTCACAGGAATGTTTCAAAACATAGATAGTAAGAAGAGCCAGAGTTCTTGTACTAAAGTCGGCATTGTTCCTTTTGTGTTTAATTCCGATGAAATTTCTGTGTTTCGTCGTCAATAAGAAGGTCCAAGGGATACAGTAAACACGAAGTGAAGCATCGGAATCTATAACTAATGTCACAGGAACGGTTCAAAATATAGACAGTAAGAAGAGCCAGTCTTCTTGTACTTAAGTCGGCATTGTGCCTTTTGTATTTAATTCCGATACAAATTCTGTGTTTCGTCGTCAATAAGAGGGCCAAGGGATACAGTAAACATGAAGTGAAGCATCGGAATCTATAACTAGTGACACAGGAATGGTTCAAAAACATAAACAGTAAGAAGAACCAGTCTACTTGTACTTAAGTCGGCATTGTGGCTTTTGTATTTAACTCCGATGCAATTTCTGTCTTTCGACGACAATAAGAAGTTCCAAGGAATACATTATACCTACAGTGAAGCATCGGAATCTATAACTAGTGTCACAGGAATGGTTCAAACATTGACAGTAAGAAGAGCCAGTCTTCTAGTACCTAAGTCGGCATTGTGCCTTTTGTAATTATGTCCGATGCAATTTCTGTGTATCATCGTCAATAAGAAGGTCCAAGGGAAACAGTAAACATATAGTGAAGCATAGGAATTTAAAACCGGTCTCACAGGAAATGTTCAAAACTGAGTCAGTAAGAATAGTCAGTCTTCTTGTACTTAAGTCGGCATTGTGCCTTTTGTATTTAATTCCGTTGCAATTTCTGTGTTTCGTCGTCAATATGAAGGTCCAAGGGATACAGTAAAGCTGACGTGAAGCATCGGAATCTATAACTAGTGTCACAGGAATGGTTCAAGACATATACAGTAAGAAGAGACAGTCTTCTAGTACTTAAGTCGGCATCGTGCCTTCTGTATATAATTCCGATGCAATTTCTGTGTTTCGTCGTCAATAAGAAGGTCCAAGGGATACAGTAAACCTGAAGTGTACCATCGGAATCTATAACTAGTGTCACAGGAAAGGTTCAAAACATAGGCAGTAAGAAGAGTCAGTCTTCTTGTACTTCAGGCGGCATTGTACATTTTGTATTTAATTCCGATGCAATTTCTGTGTTTCGTCGTCAATAAGAAGGTTCAAGGGATACAGTAAACCTGAAGTGAAGCTTCGGAATCTAATACTAGTGTCTCTGGAATGGTTCAAAACATAAACAGTACGAAGAACCAGTCTTCTTGTACATATGACGGCATTGTGCCTTTTGTATTTAATTCCGATGCAATTTCTGTGTTTCGTCGTCAATAAGAAGGTCCAAGGGATACAGTAAACCTGAAGTGAAGCATAGGAATCTTTAACTAGAGTCACAGGAATGGTTCAAATCATAGACAGTAAGAAGATATAGGCTTCTTGTACTTAAGTCGGCATTGTGCCTTTTGTATTGAATTACGATGCAATTTCTGTGTTTCATCGTCAATTAGAGTGTCAGAGGGATACAGTGAACCTGAAGTGAAGCATCGGAATCTATAACTAGTGTCACAGGAATGGTTCAAAATATAGACAGTAAGAATAGCCAGTCTTCTTGTACTTAAGTCGCCATTGTACCTTTTGTATTTAATTCCGATGCAATTTCTGTGTTTCGTCGTCAATAAACAGGTCCAAGGGATACAGCAAACCTGAAGAGAAGCATCGGTATCTATAACTAGTGTCTCAGGAATGGTTGAAATCATAGACAGTAAGAAGAGCCAGTCTTCTTGTACTTAAGTCGGCATTGTCCCTTTTGCATTTAATTCAGATTCAATTTCAGTGTTTCGAAGTCAATAAGAATGTCCAAGGGATACAGTAAACCCGAAGTGAGGCATCGGAATCTGTAACTAGTATCACAGGATTGTTTCAAAACATAGTCAGTAAGAAGAGCCAGAGTTCTTGTACTTAAGTCGGCATTGTTCCTTTTGTATTTAATTCCGATGAAATTTCTATGTTTCGTCCTCAATAAGAATGTCCAAGGGATACAGTAAACCTGAAGTGAAGCATCGGTATCTATAACTAGTGTCTCAGGAATGGTTGAAATCATAGACAGTAAGAAGAGCCAGTCTTCTTGTACTTAAGTCGGCATTGTGCCTTCTGTAATTAATTCCGATGCAATTTCTGTGTTTCATCGTCAATAAGAAGGTCCAAGGAATACAGTAAACATATAGTGAAGCATCGGAATTTAAAACCGGTCTCACAGGAAAAGTTCAAAACATAGTCAGTAAGAATAGTCAGTCTTCTTGTACTTAAGTCGGCATTGTGCCTTCTGTACTTAATTCCGATGCAATTTCTGTGATTCGTCGTCAATAAGAAGGTTCAAGGGATACAGTAAACCTGAAGTGAAGCTTCGGAATCTAATACTAGTGTCTCTGGAATGGTTCAAAACATAAACAGTACGAAGAACCAGTCTTCTTGTACATATGACGGCATTGTGCCTTTTGTATTTAATTCCGATGCAATTTCTGTGTTTCGTCGTCAATAAGAAGGTCCAAGGGATACAGTAAACCTGAAGTGAAGCATAGGAATCTTTAACTAGAGTCACAGGAATGGTTCAAATCATAGACAGTAAGAAGATATAGGCTTCTTGTACTTAAGTCGGCATTGTGCCTTTTGTATTGAATTACGATGCAATTTCTGTGTTTCATCGTCAATTAGAGTGTCAGAGGGATACAGTGAACCTGAAGTGAAGCATCGGAATCTATAACTAGTGTCACAGGAATGGTTCAAAATATAGACAGTAAGAATAGCCAGTCTTCTTGTACTTAAGTCGCCATTGTACCTTTTGTATTTAATTCCGATGCAATTTCTGTGTTTCGTCGTCAATAAACAGGTCCAAGGGATACAGCAAACCTGAAGAGAAGCATCGGTATCTATAACTAGTGTCTCAGGAATGGTTGAAATCATAGACAGTAAGAAGAGCCAGTCTTCTTGTACTTAAGTCGGCATTGTCCCTTTTGCATTTAATTCAGATTCAATTTCAGTGTTTCGAAGTCAATAAGAATGTCCAAGGGATACAGTAAACCCGAAGTGAGGCATCGGAATCTGTAACTAGTATCACAGGATTGTTTCAAAACATAGTCAGTAAGAAGAGCCAGAGTTCTTGTACTTAAGTCGGCATTGTTCCTTTTGTATTTAATTCCGATGAAATTTCTATGTTTCGTCCTCAATAAGAATGTCCAAGGGATACAGTAAACCTGAAGTGAAGCATCGGTATCTATAACTAGTGTCTCAGGAATGGTTGAAATCATAGACAGTAAGAAGAGCCAGTCTTCTTGTACTTAAGTCGGCATTGTGCCTTCTGTAATTAATTCCGATGCAATTTCTGTGTTTCATCGTCAATAAGAAGGTCCAAGGAATACAGTAAACATATAGTGAAGCATCGGAATTTAAAACCGGTCTCACAGGAAAAGTTCAAAACATAGTCAGTAAGAATAGTCAGTCTTCTTGTACTTAAGTCGGCATTGTGCCTTCTGTACTTAATTCCGATGCAATTTCTGTGATTCGTCGTTAATAAGAAGGTCAATAGGATACAGTAAACCTAAAGTGAAGAATCGGAATCTATAACTAGTGTCACAGGAATGGATCAAAATATAGACAGTAAGAGGAGCCAGTCTTCTTGTACTTAAGTCGGCGTTGTGCATTTTGTATTTAATTCCGATGCAATTTCTGTGTTTCGTCGTCAATAAGAAGGTAAAAGGGATACAGTAAACCTGAAGTGAAGCATCGGAACCTATAACTAGTGTCACAGGAATGGTTCAAAACATATACAGTAAGAAGAGCCAGTCGTCTTGTACTTAAGTCGGCATTGTGCCTTTTGTATTTAAATCCGATGCAATATCTGTGTTTCGTCGTCAATAAGAAGGTAAAAGGGATACAATAAACCTGACGTGATGCATCGGAGTCTATAACTAGTGTCACAGGAATGGTTCAAACTTATAGACACATAAGAAGAGCCAGTCTTCTTATACTTAAATCGGCATTGTGTGTTTTGTATTTAATTCCGATGCAATTTCTGTGTTTCGTCGTCAATAAGATTGTCCAAGGGATTCAGTAAACCTGAAGTGAAGCATCGGAATCTATAACTAGTGTCACAGGAATGTTTCAAAACATAGACAGTAAGAAGAGCCAGTCTTCTTGTACTTAAGTCGGCATTGTGCCTTTTGTATTGAATTACGATGCAATTTCTGTGTTTCATCGTCAATAAGAGTGTCAGAGGGATACAGTAAACCTGAAGTGAAGCATCGGAATCTATAACTAGTGTCACAGGAATGGTTCAAAATATAGACTGTAAGAATTGCCAGTCTTCTTGTACTTAAGTCGCCATTGTACTTTTGTATTTAACTCCGATGCAATTTCTGTGTTTCGTCGTCAATACGCAGGTCCAAGGGATACAGTAAACCTGAAGTGAAGCATCGGTATCTACAACTAGTGTCTCAGGAATGGTTGAAATCATAGACAGTAAGAAGTGCCAGTCTTCTTGTACTTAAGTCGGCATTATGCCTTTTGCATCTAATTCAGATTCAATTTCTGTGTTTCGTCGTCAATAAGAAGGTCCAAGGAATAGAATAAACCAGAAGTGTACCATCGGAATCTATAACTAGTGTCACAGGAAAGGTTCAAAACATAGGCAGTAAGAAGATTCAGTCTTCTTGTACTTCAGTCGGCATTGTACATTTTGTATTTAATTCCGATGCAATTTCTGTGTTTCGTCGTCAATAAGAAGGTCCAAGGGATACAGTAAACCTGAAGTGAAGCTTCGGAATCTAATAATAGTGTCTCTGGAATGGTTCAAAACATAGACAGTAAGAAGAGCCAGTCCTCTTGTACTTATGACGGCATTGTGCCTTTTGTATTTAATTCCGATTTAATATCTGTGTTTCGTCGTCAATAAGAAGGTCCAAGGGATTCAGTAAACATGAAGTGAAGCATCGGAATCTATAACTAGTGTCACAGGAATGGTTCAAAATATAGACAGTAAGAAGAGCCAGTCTTCTTGTACTTAAGTCAGCATTGTGCCTTTTGCATTTAATTCAGATTCAATTTCTGTGTTTCGTCGTCAATAAGAAAGTCCAAGGGATACAGTAAACCAGAAGTGTACCATCGGAATCTATAACTAGTGTCACAGGAAAGGTTCAAAATATAGACAGTAAGATGGGCCAGTCTTCTTGTACTTAAGTCGGCATTGTGATTTTTGTATTTAATTCCGATGCAATATCTGTGTGTCGTGGTCAATAAGAATTTCCAAGGGATGCAGTAAACCTGAAGTGAAGCTTTGGAACCTATAACAAGTGTCACAGGAATGGTTCAAAACATAGACAGTAAGAAGAGCAAGTCGTCTTGTACTTAAGTCGGCATTGTGCCTTTTGAATTTAATTCCAATGCAATTTCTGTGTTTCGTCGTCAATAAATAGGTCCAAGGGATACAGGAAAAATGAAGTGAAGCATCGGAATCTATAACTAGTGTCTCAGGAATGATTCAAATCATAGACAGTAAGAAGAGCCAGTCTTCTTGTACATAAGTCGGCATTGTGCCTTTTGTATATATTTCCGATCCAATTTCTGTATTTCGTCGACAATACGAAGTTCCATGGGATACAGTAAACCTGAAGTGAAGCATCGGAATCTATAACTAGTGTCACAGGAATGGTTCAAAACATAGACAGTTAGAAGATCCAGTCTTCTTTCACTTAAGACGGCATTGTGCCTTTTGTATTTAATTCCGATGCAATTTTTGTGTTTCATCGTCAATAAGAAGTTCAGAGGGATTCAGTAAACCTGAAGAGAAGTATCGGAAACTATAACTAGTGTCACAGGAATGGTTCAACGCATTGACAGTAAGAAGAGTCAGTGTGATGGTTCTTAAGTCGGCATTGTGCCTTTTGTATTAAATTCCGATGCAATTTCTGTGTTTCGTCGTCAACAAGAAAGTCCAAGGGATACAGTAAACCTGAAGTGAAGCTTCGGAATCTATAACTAGTGTCACAGGAAGGGTTCAAAACATTGACAGTAAGAAGAGCCAGTCTTCTTGTGCTTAAGTCGGCATTGTACCTTTTGTATTTAATTCCGAAGCATTTTCTGTGGTTCGTCGTCAATAAGAATGTCCAAGGGATACAGTAAACCTGAAGTGAAGCATCTGAATCTATAACTAGTGTCTCAGGAATGGTTCAAATCATGGACAGTTAGAAGAGCAACTCTTCTTGTACTTAAGTCGGCATTGTGCATTTTTCATTTAATTCCGATTCAATTTCTGTGTTTCGTCGTCAATAAGAAGTTCCATGGGATACAGTAAACCTGAAGTGAAGCATCGGAATCTATAACTAGTGTCACAGGAATGGTTCAAAACATAGACAGTTAGAAGATCCAGTCTTCTTTCACTTAAGACGGCATTGTGCCTTTTGTATTTAATTCCGATGCAATTTCTGTGTTTCATCGTCAATGAGAAGGTCAGAGGGATTCAGTAAACCTGAAGAGAAGTATCGGAAGCAATAACTAGTGTCACAGGAATGGTTCAAAGCATTGACAGTAAGAAGAGTCAGTCTGATGGTTCTTAAGTCGGCATTGTACCTTATGTAATAAATTCGGATGCAATTTCTGTGATCCGTCGTCAATAAGAAAGTCCAAGGGATACAGTAAACCTGAAGTGAAGCTTCGGAATCTATAACTAGTGTCACAGGAATGGATCAAAACATTGACAGTAAGAAGAGCCAGTCTTCTTGTACTTAAGACGGCATTGTAAGTATTGTATTTAATTCCGATGCAATTTCTGTGTTTCGTCGTCAATAAGCAGATCCAAGGGATACAGTAATCCTGAAGTGAAGCATCGGAATCTATAACTAGTGTCACAGGAAGGGTTCAAAGCATAGACAGTAAGAAGAGCCAGTCTTCTTGTACTGAAGTCGGCATTGTACCTTTTGTATTTAATTCCGATGCATTTTCTGTGGTTCGTCGTCAATAAGAATGTCCAAGGGATACAGTAAACCTGAAGTGAAGCATCGGAATCTATAACTAGTGTCACAGGAATGGTTCAAAGCGTAGACAGTAAGAAGAGCCAGTCTTCTTGTACTGAAGTCGGCATTGTACCTTTTGTACTTAATTCCGATTCAATTTCTGTGTTTCGTCGTCAATAAGAAGGTCCAAGGGATACAGTTAACCTGACGTGAAGCATCGGAATCTATAACTAGTGTCACAGGAATGGTTCAAAACATAGACACCAAGAAGAGCCAGTCTTCTTGTTCTTAAGCAGGCATTGTGCCTTTTGTATTTAATTCCGATGCAATTTCTGTGTTTCGTCGTCAATAAGCAGGTCCAAGGGATACAGTAAACCTGAAGTGAAGCATCGGTATCTATAACTAGTGTCTCGGGAATGGTTGAAATCATAGACAGTAAGAAGAGCCAGTCTTCTTGTACTTAAGTCGGCATTGTGCCTTTTGTAATTAATTCCGATGCAATTTCTGTGTTTCATCGTCAGTAAGAAGGTCCAAGGAATACAGTAAACATATAGTGAAGCATCGGAATTTAAAACCGGTCTCACAGGAAATGTTCAAAACATAGTCAGTAAGAATAGTCAGTCTTCTTGTACTTAAGTCGGAATTGTGCCTTCTGTATTTAATTCCGATGCAATTTCTGTGTTTCGTCGTCAATAAGAAGGTCCAAAGGAAACAGTAAACCTGAAGTGAAGCATCGGAACCTATAACTAGTGTCACAGGAATGGTTCAAAACATACACAGTAAGAAGAGCCAGTCGTCTTGTTCTTAAGTCGGCATTGTGCCTTTTGTAATTAATTCCGATGCAATATCTGTGTTTCGTCGTCAATAAGAAGGTCCAAGGGATACAATAAACCTGACGTGATGCATCGGAGTCTATAACTAGTGTCACAGGAATGGTTCAAACTTATAGACACATAAGAAGAGAAAGTCTTCTTCTACTTAAGTCGGTATTGTGCGTTTTGTATTTAATTCCGATGCAATTTCTGTGTTTCGTCGTCAATAAGATTGTCCAAGGGATACAGTAAACCTGAAGTGAAGCATCGGAATCTATTACTAGTGTCACAGGAATGTTTCAAAACATAGACACTAAGAAGAGCCAGTCATCTTGTACTTAAGTCGGCATTGTGCCTTTTGTATTTAATTCCGATGCAATTTCTGTGTTTCGTCGTCAATAAGAAGGTCCAAGGGATACAGTAAACCAGAAGTGAAGCATCGGAATCTATAACTAGAGTCACAGGAATGGTTCAAATCATAGACAGTAAGAAGAGCCAGTCTTCTTGTACTTAAGTCGGCATTGTGCCTTTTGTATTGAATTACGATGCAATTTTTGTGTTTCATCGTCAATAAGAGTGTCAGAGGGATACAGTAAACCTGAAGTGAAGCATCGGAATCTATAACTAGTGTCACAGGAATGGTTCAAAACATAGACAGTAAGAAGAGCCAGTCTTCTTGTACTTGAGCCGGCATTGTGCCTTTTGTATTTAATTCCGATGCAATTTCTGTGTTTCGTCGTCAATAAGATGGTCCAAGGGATACAGTAAACCTGAAGTGAAGCTTCGGAATCTAATACTAGTGTCTCTGGAATGGTTCAAAACATAGACAGTAAGAAGAGCCAGTCTTCTTGTACTTATGTCGGCATAGTGCATTTTGTATTTAATTCCGATGCAATTTCTGTGTTTCATCGTCAATAAGAAGGTCCAAGGGATACAGTAAACCTGAAGTGAAGCATCGGAATCTATAACTAATGTCACAGGAATGGTTCGAAACATAGACAGTAAGAAGAGTCAGTCTTCTTGTACTTCAGTCGGCATTGTACATTTTTTAGATATTTAATTCCGATGCAATTTCTGTGTTTCGTCGTCAATAAGAAGGTCCAAGGGATACAGTAAACCTGAAGTAAAGCTTCGGAATCTAATAATAGTGTCTCTGTCATGGTTCAAAACATAGACAGTAAGAAGAGCCAGTCTTCTTGTACTTATGACGGCATTGTGCCTTTTGTATTTAATTCCGATCCAATTTCTGAGTTTCGTCGTCAATAAGAAGGACCAAGGGATACAGTAAACCTGAAGTGAATCAACGGAATCTATAACTAGTGTCACAGGAATGGTTCAAAACATACACAGTAAGAAGAGCGAGTCTTCTTGTACTTACGTCGGCATTGTGCCTTTTGTATTTAATTCCGATGCAATTTCTGTGTTTCGAAGTCAATAAGAATGTCCAAGTGATACAGTAAACCTGAAGTGAGGCATCGGAATCTATAACTAGTGTCACAGGAATGTTTTTAAACATAGACAATAAGAAGAGCCAGAGTTCTTGTACTAAAGTCGGCATTGTTCCTTTTGTATTTAATTCCGATGAAATTTCTGTGTTTCGTCGTCAATAAGAAGGTCCAAGGGATACAGTAAACATGAAGTGAAGCATCGGAATCTATAACTAGTGTCACAGGAATGGTTCAAACATTGACAGTAAGAAGAGCCAGTCTTCTAGTACCTAAGGCGGCATTGTGCCTTTTGTAATTATGTCCGATGCAATTTCTGTGTTTCCTCGTCAATAAGAAGGTCCATGGGATACAGTAAACATATAGTGAAGCATCGGAATTTAAAACCGGTCTCACAGGACATGTTCAAAACAGAGTCAGTAAGAATAGTCAGTCTTCTTGTACTTAAGTCGGCATTGTGCCTTTTGTATTCAATTCCGTTGCAATTTCGGTGTTTCGTCGTCAATAAGAAGGTCCATGGGATACAGTAAACCTGAAGTGAAGCTTCGGAATCTAATACTAGTGTCTCTGGAATGGTTCAAAACATAGACAGTAAGAAGAGCCAGTCTTCTTGTACTTAAGTCGGCATAGTGCATTTGGTATTTAATTCCGATGCAATTTCTGTGTTTCATCGTCAATAAGAAGGTCCAAGGGATACAGTAAACCTGAAGTGAAGCATCGGAATCTATAACTAATGTCACAGGAATGGTTCCAAACATAGACAGTAAGAAGAGCCAGTCTTCTTGTACTTAAGCCGGCATTGTGCCTTTTGTATTTGATTCCAAAGCAATTTCTGTGTTTCGTCGTCAATAAGATGGTCCAAGGGATACAGTAAACCTGAAGTGAAGCATCGGAATCTATAACTAGTGTCACAGGATTGTTTCAAAACATAGACACTAAGAAGAGCCAGTCATATTCTACTTAAGTCGGCATTGTGCCTTTTGTATTTAATTCCGATGCAATTTCTGTGTTTCGTCGTCAATAAGAAGGTCCAAGGGATACAGTAAACCAGAAGTGAAGCATCGAAATCTATGACTAGAGTCACAGGAATGGTTCAAATCATAAACAGTAAGAAGAGCCAGTCTTCTTGTACTTAAGTCGGCATTGTGCCAATTGTATTGAATTACGATGCAATTTTTGTGTTTCATCGTCAATAAGAGTGTCAGAGGGATACAGTAAACCTGAAGTGAAGCATCGGAATCTATAACTAGTGGCACAGGAATGGTTCAAAGTATAGACTGTAAGAATTGCCAGTCTTCTTGTACTTAAGTCGCCATTGTACCTTTTGTATTTAACTCCGATGCAATTTCTGTGTTTCGTCGTCTATAAGAAGGTCCAAGGGATACAGTAAACATATAGTGAAGCATCGGAATTTAAAACCGGTCTCACAGGAAATGTTCAAAACAGAGTCAGTAAGAATAGAAAGTCTTCTTGTACTTAAGTCGGCATTGTGCCTTTTGTATTTAATTTCGTTGCAATTTCGGTGTTTCGTCGTCAATAAGAAGGTCCAAGGCATACAGTAAACCTGAAGTGAAGCTTCGGAATCTAATACTAGTGTCTCTGGAATGGTTCAAAACATAGACAGTAAGAAGAGCCAGTCTTCATGTACTTAAGTCGGCATGGTGCATTTTGTATTTAATTCCGATGCAATTTCTGTGTTTCATCGTCAATAAGAAGGTCCAAGGGATACAGTAAACCTGAAGTGAAGCATCGGAATCTATAACTAATGTCACAGATATGGTTCAAAACATAGACAGTAAGAAGAGCCAGTCTTCTTGTACTTGAGCCGGCATTGTGCCTTTTGTATTTAATTCCGATGCAATTTCTGTGTTTCGTCGTCAATAAGATGGTCCAAGGGATACAGTAAACCTGAAGTGAAGCTTCGGAATCTAATACTAGTGTTTCTGGAATGGTTCAAAACATAGACAGTAAGAAGGGCCAGTCTTCTTGTACTTGAGCCGGCATTGTGCATTTTGTATTTAATTCCGATGCAATTTCTGTGTTTCGTCGTCAATAAGATGGTCCAAGGGATACAGTAAACCTGAAGTGAAGCTTCGGAATCTAATACTAGTGTCTCTGGAATGGTTCAAAACATAGACAGTAAGAAGAGCCAGTCTTCTTGTACTTATGTCGGCATAGTGCATTTTGTATTTAATTCCGATGCAATTTCTGTGTTTCATCGTCAATAAGAAGGTCCAAGGGATACAGTAAACCTGAAGTGAAGCATCGGAATCTATAACTAATGTCACAGGAATGGTTCGAAACATAGACAGTAAGAAGAGTCAGTCTTCTTGTACTTCAGTCGGCATTGTACATTTTGTATTGAATTCCGATGCAATTTCTGTGTTTCGTCGTCAATAAGAAGGTCCAAGGGATACAGTAAACCTGAAGTAAAGCTTCGGAATCTAATAATAGTGTCTCTGTCATGGTTCAAAACATAGACAGTAAGAAGAGCCAGTCTTCTTGTACTTATGACGGCATTGTGCCTTTTGTATTTAATTCCGATCCAATTTCTGAGTTTCGTCGTCAATAAGAAGGACCAAGGGATACAGTAAACCTGAAGTGAATCAACGGAATCTATAACTAGTGTCACAGGAATGGTTCAAAACATACACAGTAAGAAGAGCGAGTCTTCTTGTACTTACGTCGGCATTGTGCCTTTTGTATTTAATTCCGATGCAATTTCTGTGTTTCGAAGTCAATAAGAATGTCCAAGTGATACAGTAAACCTGAAGTGAGGCATCGGAATCTATAACTAGTGTCACAGGAATGTTTCTAAACATAGACAGTAAGAAGAGCCAGAGTTCTTGTACTAAAGTCGGCATTGTTCCTTTTGTATTTAATTCCGATGAAATTTCTGTGTTTCGTCGTCAATAAGAAGGTCCAAGGGATACAGTAAACATGAAGTGAAGCATCGGAATCTATAACTAGTGTCACAGGAATGGTTCAAACATTGACAGTAAGAAGAGCCAGCCTTCTAGTACCTAAGGCGGCATTGTGCCTTTTGTAATTATGTCCGATGCAATTTCTGTGTTTCCTCGTCAATAAGAAGGTCCATGGGATACAGTAAACATATAGTGAAGCATCGGAATTTAAAACCGGTCTCACAGGACATGTTCAAAACAGAGTCAGTTAGAATAGTCAGTCTTCTTGTACTTAAGTCGGCATTGTGCCTTTTGTATTTAATTCCGTTGCAATTTCGGTGTTTCGTCGTCAATAAGAAGGTCCATGGGATACAGTAAACCTGAAGTGAAGCTTCGGAATCTAATACTAGTGTCTCTGGAATGGTTCAAAACATAGACAGTAAGAAGAGCCAGTCTTCTTGTACTTAAGTCGGCATAGTGCATTTGGTATTTAATTCCGATGCAATTTCTGTGTTTCATCGTCAATAAGAAGGTCCAAGGGATACAGTAAACCTGAAGTGAAGCATCGGAATCTATAACTAATGTCACAGGAATGGTTCCAAACATAGACAGTAAGAAGAGCCAGTCTTCTTGTACTTAAGCCGGCATTGTCCCTTTTGTATTTGATTCCAAAGCAATTTCTGTGTTTCGTCGTCAATAAGATGGTCCAAGGGATACAGTAAACCTGAAGTGAAGCATCGGAATCTATAACTAGTGTCACAGGATTGTTTCAAAACATAGACACTAAGAAGAGCCAGTCATCTTCTACTTAAGTCGGCATTGTGCCTTTTGTATTTAATTCCGATGCAATTTCTGTGTTTCGTCGTCAATAAGAAGGTCCAAGGGATACAGTAAACCAGAAGTGAAGCATCGGAATCTATGACTAGAGTCACAGGAATGGTTCAAATCATAAACAGTAAGAAGAGCCAGTCTTCTTGTACTTAAGTCGGCATTGTGCCTTTTGTATTGAATTACGATGCAATTTTTGTGTTTCATCGTCAATAAGAGTGTCAGAGGGATACAGTAAACCTGAAGTGAAGCATCGGAATCTATAACTAGTGGCACAGGAATGGTTCAAAGTATAGACTGTAAGAATTGCCAGTCTTCTTGTACTTAAGTCGCCATTGTACCTTTTGTATTTAACTCCGATGCAATTTCTGTGTTTCGTCGTCAATAAGAAGGTCCAAGGGATACAGTAAACGTATAGTGAAGCATCGGAATTTAAAACCGGTCTCACAGGAAATGTTCAAAACAGAGTCAGTAAGAATAGAAAGTCTTCTTGTACTTAAGTCGGCATTGTGCCTTTTGTATTTAATTTCGTTGCAATTTCGGTGTTTCGTCGTCAATAAGAAGGTCCAAGGGATACAGTAAACCTGAAGTGAAGCTTCGGAATCTAATACTAGTGTCTCTGGAATGGTTCAAAACATAGACAGTAAGAAGAGCCAGTCTTCATGTACTTAAGTCGGCATGGTGCATTTTGTATGTAATTCCGATGCAATTTCTGTGTTTCATCGTCAATAAGAAGGTCCAAGGGATACAGTAAACCTGAAGTGAAGCATCGGAATCTATAACTAATGTCACAGATATGGTTCAAAACATAGACAGTAAGAAGAGCCAGTCTTCTTGTACTTGAGCCGGCATTGTGCCTTTTGTATTTAATTCCGATGCAATTTCTGTGTTTCGTCGTCAATAAGATGGTCCAAGGGATACAGTAAACCTGAAGTGAAGCTTCGGAATCTAATACTAGTGTCTCTGGAATGGTTCAAAACATAGACAGTAAGAAGAGCCAGTCTTCTTGTACTTATGTCGGCATAGTGCATTTTGTATTTAATTATGATGCAATTTCTGTGTTTCATCGTCAATAAGAAGGTCCAAGGGATACAGTAAACCTGAAGTGAAGCATCGGAATCTATAACTAATGTCACAGGAATGGTTCGAAACATAGACAGTAAGAAGAGTCAGTCTTCTTGTACTTCAGTCGGCATTGTACATTTTGTATTGAATTCCGATGCAATTTCTGTGTTTCGTCGTCAATAAGAAGGTCCAAGGGATACAGTAAACCTGAAGTAAAGCTTCGGAATCTAATAATAGTGTCTCTGTCATGGTTCAAAACATAGACAGTAAGAAGAGCCAGTCTTCTTGTACTTATGACGGCATTGTGCCTTTTGTATTTAATTCCGATCCAATTTCTGAGTTTCGTCGTCAATAAGAAGGACCAAGGGATACAGTAAACCTGAAGTGAATCAACGGAATCTATAACTAGTGTCACAGGAATGGTTCAAAACATACACAGTAAGAAGAGCGAGTCTTCTTGTACTTACGTCGGCATTGTGCCTTTTGTATTTAATTCCGATGCAATTTCTGTGTTTCGAAGTCAATAAGAATGTCCAAGTGATACAGTAAACCTGAAGTGAGCATCGGAATCTATAACTGGTGTCACAGGAATGTTTCTAAACATAGACAGTAAGAAGAGCCAGAGTTCTTGTACTAAAGTCGGCATTGTTCCTTTTGTATTTAATTCCGATGAAATTTCTGTGTTTCGTCGTCAATAAGAAGGTCCAAGGGATACAGTAAACATGAAGTGAAGCATCGGAATCTATAACTAGTGTCACAGGAATGGTTCAAATTATAGACAGTAAGAAGAGCCAGTCTTCTTGTACTTAGGTCGGCATTGTGCCTTTTGTATTTAATTCCGAAGCAATTTCTGTGTTTCGTCGTCAATAAGAAGGTCCAAGGGATACAGTAAACATGAAGTGAAGCATCGAAATCTATAACTAGTGACACAGGAATGGTTCAAAACATAAACAGTAAGAAGAACCAGTCTACTTGTACTTAAGTCGGCATTGTGCCTTTTGTATTTAACTCCCATGCAATTTCTGTCTTTCGTCGACAATAAGAAGTTCCAAGGAATACAGTATACCTAAGTGAAGCATCGGAATCTATAACTAGTGTCACAGGAATGGTTCAAACATTGACAGTAAGAAGAGCCAGTCTTCTAGTACCTAAGGCGGCATTGTGCCTTTTGTAATTATGTCCGATGCAATTTCTGTGTTTCCTCGTCAATAAGAAGGTCCATGGGATACAGTAAACATATAGTGAAGCATCGGAATTTAAAACCGGTCTCACAGGACATGTTCAAAACAGAGTCAGTAAGAATAGTCAGTCTTTTGTACTTAAGTCGGCATTGTGCCTTTTGTATTTAATTCCGTTGCAATTTCGGTGTTTCGTCGTCAATAAGAAGGTCCATGGGATACGGTAAACCTGAAGTGAAGCTTCGGAATCTAATACTAGTGTCTCTGGAATGGTTCAAAACATAGACAGTAAGAAGAGCCAGTCTTCTTGTACTTAAGTCGGCATAGTGCATTTGGTATTTAATTCCGATGCAATTTCTGTGTTTCATCGTCAATAAGAAGGTCCAAGGGATACAGTAAACCTGAAGTGAAGCATCGGAATCTATAACTAATGTCACAGGAATGGTTCCAAACATAGACAGTAAGAAGAGCCAGTCTTCTTGTACTTAAGCCGGCATTGTGCCTTTTGTTTTTAATTCCGATGCAATTTCTGTGTTTCGTCGTCAATAAGAAGGTCCAAGGGATACAGTAAACCAGAAGTGAAGCATCGGAATCTATAACTAGAGTTACAGGAATGGTTCAAATCATAGACAGTAAGAAGAGCCAGTCTTCTTGTACTTAAGTCGGCATTGTGCCTTTTGTATTGAATTGCGATGCAATTTTTGTGTTTCATCGTCAATAAGAGTGTCAGAGGGATACAGTAAACCTGAAGTGAAGCATCGGAATCTATAACTAGTGTCACAGGAATGGTTCAAAGTATAGACTGTAAGAATTGCCAGTCTTCTTGTACTTAAGTCGCCATTGTACCTTTTGTATTTAACTCCGATGCAATTTCTGTGTTTCGTCGTCAATAAGAAGGTCCAAGGGATACAGTAAACATATAGTGAAGCATCGGAATTTAAAACCGGTCTCACAGGAAATGTTCAAAACAGAGTCAGTAAGAATAGAAAGTCTTCTTGTACTTAAGTCGGCATTGTGCCTTTTGTATTTAATTTCGTTGCAATTTCGGTGTATCGTCGTCAATAAGAAGGTCCAAGGGATACAGTAAACCTGAAGTGAAGCTTCGGAATCTAATACTAGTGCCTCTGGAATGGTTCAAAACATAGACAGTAAGAAGAGCCAGTCTTCTTGTACTTAAGTCGGCATAGTGCATTTTGTATTTCATTCCGATGCAATTTCTGTGTTTCATCGTCAATAAGAAGGTCCAAGGGATACAGTAAACCTGAAGTGAAGCATCGGAATCTATAACTAATGTCACAGGAATGGTTCAAAACATAGACAGTAAGAAAAGCCAGTCTTCTTGTACTTGAGCCGGCATTGTGCCTTTTGTATTTAATTCCGATGCAATTTCTGTGTTTCGTCGTCAATAAGATGGTCCAAGGGATACAGTAAACCTGAAGTGAAGCTTCGGAATCTAATACTAGTGTCTCTGGAATGGTTCAAAACATAGACAGTAAGAAGAGCCAGTCTTCTTGTACTTTTGTCGGCATAGTGCATTTTGTATTTAATTCCGATGCAATTTCTGTGTTTCATCGTCAATAAGAAGGTCCAAGGGATACAGTAAACATGAAGTGAAGTATCGGAATCTATAACTAATGTCACAGGAATGGTTCGAAGCATAGACAGTAAGAAGAGTCAGTCTTCTTGTACTTCAGTCGGCATTGTACATTTTGTATTGAATTCCGATGCAATTTCTGTGTTTCGTCGTCAATAAGAAGGTCCAAGGGATACAGTAAACCTGAAGTAAAGCTTCGGAATCTAATAATAGTGTCTCTGTCATGGTTCAAAACATAGACAGTAAGAAGAGCCAGTCTTCTTGTACTTATGACGGCATTGTGCCTTTTGTATTTAATTCCGATCCAATTTCTGAGTTTCGTCGTCAATAAGAAGGACCAAGGGATACAGTAAACCTGAAGTGAATCAACGGAATCTATAACTAGTGTCACAGGAATGGTTCAAAACATACACAGTAAGAAGAGCGAGTCTTCTTGTACTTACGTCGGCATTGTGCCTTTTGTATTTAATTCCGATCCAATTTCTGAGTTTCGTCGTCAATAAGAAGGACCAAGGGATACAGTAAACCTGAAGTGAATCAACGGAATCTATAACTAGAGTTACAGGAATGGTTCAAATCATAGACAGTAAGAAGAGCCAGTCTTCTTGTACTTAAGTCGGCATTGTGCCTTTTGTATTGAATTACGATGCAATTTTTGTGTTTCATCGTCAATAAGAGTGTCAGAGGGATACAGTAAACCTGAAGTGAAGCATCGGAATCTATAACTAGTGTCACAGGAATGGTTCAAAGTATAGACTGTAAGAATTGCCAGTCTTCTTGTACTTAAGTCGCCATTGTACCTTTTGTATTTAACTCCGATGCAATTTCTGTGTTTCGTCGTCAATAAGAAGGTCCAAGGGATACAGTAAACATATAGTGAAGCATCGGAATTTAAAACCGGTCTCACAGGAAATGTTCAAAACAGAGTCAGTAAGAATAGAAAGTCTTCTTGTACTTAAGTCGGCATTGTGCCTTTTGTATTTAATTTCGTTGCAATTTCGGTGTATCGTCGTCAATAAGAAGGTCCAAGGGATACAGTAAACCTGAAGTGAAGCTTCGGAATCTAATACTAGTGCCTCTGGAATGGTTCAAAACATAGACAGTAAGAAGAGCCAGTCTTCTTGTACTTAAGTCGGCATAGTGCATTTTGTATTTAATTCCGATGCAATTTCTGTGTTTCATCGTCAATAAGAAGGTCCAAGGGATACAGTAAACATGAAGTGAAGTATCGGAATCTATAACTAATGTCACAGGAATGGTTCGAAGCATAGACAGTAAGAAGAGTCAGTCTTCTTGTACTTCAGTCGGCATTGTACATTTTGTATTGAATTCCGATGCAATTTCTGTGTTTCGTCGTCAATAAGAAGGTCCAAGGGATACAGTAAACCTGAAGTAAAGCTTCGGAATCTAATAATAGTGTCTCTGTCATGGTTCAAAGCATAGACAGTAAGAAGAGCCAGTCTTCTTGTACTTATGACGGCATTGTGCCTTTTGTATTTAATTCCGATCCAATTTCTGAGTTTCGTCGTCAATAAGAAGGACCAAGGGATACAGTAAACCTGAAGTGAATCAACGGAATCTATAACTAGTGTCACAGGAATGGTTCAAAACATACACAGTAAGAAGAGCGAGTCTTCTTGTACTTACGTCGGCATTGTGCCTTTTGTATTTAATTCCGATCCAATTTCTGAGTTTCGTCGTCAATAAGAAGGACCAAGGGATACAGTAAACCTGAAGTGAATCAACGGAATCTGTAACTAGAGTTACAGGAATGGTTCAAATCATAGACAGTAAGAAGAGCCAGTCTTCTTGTACTTAAGTCGGCATTGTGCCTTTTGTATTGAATTACGATGCAATTTTTGTGTTTCATCGTCAATAAGAGTGTCAGAGGGATACAGTAAACCTGAAGTGAAGCATCGGAATCTATAACTAGTGTCACAGGAATGGTTCAAAGTATAGACTGTAAGAATTGCCAGTCTTCTTGTACTTAAGTCGCCATTGTACCTTTTGTATTTAACTCCGATGCAATTTCTGTGTTTCGTCGTCAATAAGAAGGTCCAAGGGATACAGTAAACATATAGTGAAGCATCGGAATTTAAAACCGGTCTCACAGGAAATGTTCAAAACAGAGTCAGTAAGAATAGAAAGTCTTCTTGTACTTAAGTCGGCATTGTGCCTTTTGTATTTAATTTCGTTGCAATTTCGGTGTATCGTCGTCAATAAGAAGGTCCAAGGGATACAGTAAACCTGAAGTGAAGCTTCGGAATCTAATACTAGTGCCTCTGGAATGGTTCAAAACATAGACAGTAAGAAGAGCCAGTCTTCTTGTACTTAAGTCGGCATAGTGCATTTTGTATTTAATTCCGATGCAATTTCTGTGTTTCATCGTCAATAAGAAGGTCCAAGGGATACAGTAAACCTGAAGTGAAGCATCGGAATCTATAACTAATGTCACAGGAATGGTTCAAAACATAGACAGTAAGAAGAGCCAGTCTTCTTGTACTTGAGCCGGCATTGTGCCTTTTGTATTTAATTCCGATGCAATTTCTGTGTTTCGTCGTCAATAAGATGGTCCAAGGGATACAGTAAACCTGAAGTGAAGCTTCGGAATCTAATACTAGTGTCTCTGGAATGGTTCAAAACATAGACAGTAAGAAGAGCCAGTCTTCTTGTACTTATGTCGGCATAGTGCATTTTGTATTTAATTCCGATGCAATTTCTGTGTTTCATCGTCAATAAGAAGGTCCAAGGGATACAGTAAACATGAAGTGAAGTATCGGAATCTATAACTAATGTCACAGGAATGGTTCGAAGCATAGACAGTAAGAAGAGTCAGTCTTCTTGTACTTCAGTCGGCATTGTACATTTTGTATTGAATTCCGATGCAATTTCTGTGTTTCGTCGTCAATAAGAAGGTCCAAGGGATACAGTAAACCTGAAGTAAAGCTTCGGAATCTAATAATAGTGTCTCTGTCATGGTTCAAAACATAGACAGTAAGAAGAGCCAGTCTTCTTGTACTTATGACGGCATTGTGCCTTTTGTATTTAATTCCGATCCAATTTCTGAGTTTCGTCGTCAATAAGAAGGACCAAGGGATACAGTAAACCTGAAGTGAATCAACGGAATCTATAACTAGTGTCACAGGAATGGTTCAAAACATACACAGTAAGAAGAGCGAGTCTTCTTGTACTTACGTCGGCATTGTGCCTTTTGTATTTAATTCCGATGCAATTTCTGTGTTTCGAAGTCAATAAGAATGTCCAAGTGATACAGTAAACCTGAAGTGAGGCATCGGAATCTATAACTAGTGTCACAGGAATGTTTCTAAACATAGACAGTAAGAAGAGCCAGAGTTCTTGTACTAAAGTCGGCATTGTTCCTTTTGTATTTAATTCCGAAGCAATTTCTGTGTTTCGTCGTCAATAAGAAGGTCCAAGGGATACAGTAAACATGAAGTGAAGCATCGAAATCTATAACTAGTGACACAGGAATGGTTCAAAAACATAAACAGTAAGATGAACCAGTCTACTTGTACATAAGTCGGCATTGTGCCTTTTGTATTTAACTCCCATGCAATTTCTGTCTTTCGTCGACAATAAGAAGTTCCAAGGAATACAGTATACCTAAGTGAAGCATCGGAATCTATAACTAGTGTCACAGGAATGGTTCAAACATTGACAGTAAGAAGAGCCAGTCTTCTAGTACCTAAGGCGGCATTGAGCCTTTTGTAATTATGTCCGATGCAATTTCTGTGTTTCCTCGTCAATAAGAAGGTCCATGGGATACAGTAAACATATAGTGAAGCATCGGAATTTAAAACCGGTCTCACAGGACATGTTCAAAACAGAGTCAGTAAGAATAGTCAGTCTTCTTGTACTTAAGTCGGCATTGTGCCTTTTGTATTTAATTCCGTTGCAATTTCGGTGTTTCGTCGTCAATAAGAAGGTCCATGGGATACAGTACACCTGATGTGAAGCTTCGGAATCTAATACTAGTGTCTCTGGAATGGTTCAAAACATAGACAGTAAGAAGAGCCAGTCTTCTTGTACTTAAGTCGGCATAGTGCATTTGGTATTTAATTCCGATGCAATTTCTGTGTTTCATCGTCAATAAGAAGGTCCAAGGGATACAGTAAACCTGAAGTGAAGCATCGGAATCTATAACTAATGTCACAGGAATGGTTCCAAACATAGAAAGTAAGAAGAGCCAGTCTTCTTGTACTTAAGCCGGCATTGTGCCTTTTGTATTTAATTCCAAAGCAATTTCTGTGTTTCGTCGTCAATAAGATGGTCCAAGGGATACAGAAAACCTGAAGTGAAGCATCGGAATCTATAACTAGTGTCACAGGAATGTTTCAAAACATAGACACTAAGAAGAGCCAGTCATCTTGTACTTAAGTCGCCATTGTGCCTTTTGTATTTAATTCCGATGCAATTTCTGTGTTTCGTCGTCAATAAGAAGGTCCAAGGGATACAGTAAACCAGAAGTGAAGCATCGGAATCTATAACTAATGTCACAGGAATGGTTCCAAACATAGACAGTAAGAAGAGCCACTCTTCTTGTACTTAAGCCGGCATTGTGCCTTTTGTATTTAATTCCAAAGCAATTTCTGTGTTTCGTCGTCAATAAGATGGTCCAAGGGATACAGTAAACCTGAAGTGAAGCATCGGAATCTATAACTAGAGTCACAGGAATGTTTCAAAACATAGACACTAAGAAGAGCCAGTCATCTTGTACTTAAGTCGGCATTGTGCCTTTTGTATTTAATTCCGATGCAATTTCTGTGTTTCGTCGTCAATAAGAAGGTCCAAGGGATACAGTAAACCAGAAGTGAAGCATCGGAATCTATAACTAGAGTCACAGGAATGGTTCAAAGCATAGACAGTAAGAAGAGCCAGTCTTCTTGTACTTAAGTCGGCATTGTGCCTTTTGTATTGAATTACGATGCAATTTTTGTGTTTCATCGTCAATAAGAGTGTCAGAGGGATACAGTAAACCTGAAGTGAAGCATCGGAATCTATAACTAGTGTCACAGGAATGGTTCAAAGTATAGACTGTAAGAATTGCCAGTCTTCTTGTACTTAAGTCGCCATTGTACCTTTTGTATTTAACTCCGATGCAATTTCTGTGTTTCGTCGTCAATAAGAAGGTCCAAGGGATACAGTAAACATATAGTGAAGCATCGGAATTTAAAACCGGTCTCACAGGAAATGTTCAAAACAGAGTCAGTAAGAATAGAAAGTCTTCTTGTACTTAAGTCGGCATTGTGCCTTTTGTATTTAATTTCGTTGCAATTTCGGTGTTTCGTCGTCAATAAGAAGGTCCAAGGGATACAGTAAACCTGAAGTGAAGCTTCGGAATCTAATACTAGTGTCTCTGGAATGGTTCAAAACATAGACAGTAAGAAGAGCCAGTCTTCTTGTACTTAAGTCGGCATAGTGCATTTTGTATTTAATTCCGATGCAATTTCTGTGTTTCATCGTCAATAAGAAGGTCCAAGGGATACAGTAAACCTGAAGTGAAGCATCGGAATCTATAACTAATGTCACAGGAATGGTTCAAAACATAGACAGTAAGAAGAGCCAGTCTTCTTGTACTTGAGCCGGCATTGTGCCTTTTGTATTTAATTCCGATGCAATTTCTGTGTTTCGTCGTCAATAAGATGGTCCAAGGGATACAGTAAACCTGAAGTGAAGCTTCGGAATCTAATACTAGTGTCTCTGGAATGGTTCAAAACATAGACAGTAAGAAGAGCCAGTCTTCTTGTACTTATGTCGGCATAGTGCATTTTGTATTTAATTCCGATGCAATTTCTGTGTTTCATCGTCAATAAGAAGGTCCAAGGGATACAGTATACCTGAAGTGAAGCATCGGAATCTATAACTAATGTCACAGGAATGGTTCGAAACATAGACAGTAAGAAGAGTCAGTCTTCTTGTACTTCAGTCGGCATTGTACATTTTGTATTGAATTCCGATGCAATTTCTGTGTTTCGTCGTCAATAAGAAGGTCCAAGGGATACAGTAAACCTGAAGTAAAGCTTCGGAATCTAATAATAGTGTCCCTGTCATGGTTCAAAATATAGGCAGTATGAAGAGCCAGTCTTCTTGTACTTATGACGGCATTGTGCCTTTTGTATTTAATTCCGATCCAATTTCTGAGTTTCGTCGTCAATAAGAAGGACCAAGGGATACAGTAAACCTGAAGTGAATCAACGGAATCTATAACTAGTGTCACAGGAATGGTTCAAAACATACACAGTAAGAAGAGCGAGTCTTCTTGTACTTACGTCGGCATTGTGCCTTTTGTATTTAATTCCGATGCAATTTCTGTGTTTCGAAGTCAATAAGAATGTCCAAGTGATACAGTAAACCTGAAGTGAGGCATCGGAATCTATAACTAGTGTCACAGGAATGTTTCTAAACATAGACAGTAAGAAGAGCCAGAGTTCTTGTACTAAAGTCGGCATTGTTCCTTTTGTATTTAATTCCGATGAAATTTCTGTGTTTCGTCGTCAATAAGAAGGTCCAAGGGATACAGTAAACATGAAGTGAAGCATAGGAATCTATAGCTAGTGTCACAGGAATGGTTCAAATTATAGACAGTAAGAAGAGCCAGTCTTCTTGTACTTAGGTCGGCATTGTGCCTTTTGTATTTAATTCCGAAGCAATTTCTGTGTTTCGTCGTCAATAAGAAGGTCCAAGGGATACAGTAAACATGAAGTGAAGCATCGAAATCTATAACTAGTGACACAGGAATGGTTCAAAAATATAAACAGTAAGAAGAACCAGTCTACTTGTACTTAAGTCGGCATTGTGCCTTTTGTATTTAACTCCCATGCAATTTCTGTCTTTCGTCGACAATAAGAAGTTCCAAGGAATACAGTATACCCAAGTGAAGCATCGGAATCTATAACTAGTGTCACAGGAATGGTTCAAACATTGACAGTAAGAAGAGCCAGTCTTCTAGTACCTAAGGCGGCATTGTGCCTTTTGTAATTATGTCCGATGCAATTTCTGTGTTTCCTCGTCAATAAGAAGGTCCATGGGATACAGTTAACATATAGTGAAGCATCGGAATTTAAAACCGGTCTCACAGGACATGTTCAAAACAGAGTCAGTAAGAATAGTCAGTCTTCTTGTACTTAAGTCGGCATTGTGCCTTTTGTATTTAATTCCGTTGCAATTTCGGTGTTTCGTCGTCAATAAGAAGGTCCATGGGATACAGTAAACCTGAAGTGAAGCTTCGGAATCTAATACTAGTGTCTCTGGAATGGTTCAAAACATAGACAGTAAGAAGAGCCAGTCTTCTTGTACTTAAGTCGGCATAGTGCATTTGGTATTTAATTCCGATGCAATTTCTGTGTTTCATCGTCAATAAGAAGGTCCAAGGGATACAGTAAACCAGAAGTGTACCATCGGAATCTATAACTAGTGTCACAGGAAAGGTTCAAAATAGGCAGTAAGAAGAGTCAGTCTTCTTGTACTTCAGTCGGCATTGTACATTTTGTATTTAATTCCGATGCAATTTCTGTGTTTCGTCGTCAATAAGAAGGTGCAAGGGATACAGTAAACCTGAAGTGAAGCTTCGGAATCTAATACTAGTGTCTCTGGAATGGTTCAAAACATGGACAGTAAGAAGAACCGGTCTTCTTGTACCTATGACGGCATTGTGCCTTTTGTATTTAACTCCGATGCAATTTCTGTGTTTCGTCGTCAATAAGAAGGTCCAAGGGATACAGTAAACCTGAAGTGAATCAACGGAATCTATAACTAGAGTCACAGGAATGGTTCAAATCATAGACAGTAAGAAGAGCCAGTCTTCTTGTACATAAGTCGGCATTGTACATTTTGTATTGAATTACGATGCAATTTCTGTGTTTCATCGTCAATAAGAGTGTCAGAGGGATACAGTAAACCTGAAGTGAGGCATCGGAATCTATAACTAGTGTCACAGGAATGTTTCAAAACATTGACATTAAGAAGAGCCAGAGCTCTTGTACTTAAGTCGGCATTGTTCCTTTTTTATTTAATTCCGATGAAATTTCTATGTTTCGTCGTCAATAAGAAGGTCCAATTGATACAGTAAAACTGAAGTGAAGCATCGGAATCTATAACTAGTGTTACAGGAATTGTTCAAAACATAGACAGTAAGAAGAGTTAGTCTTCTTCAACTTAATTCGGCATTGTGCCTTTTGTATTTAATTCCATAGCAAAATCTGTGTTTCGTCGTCAATAAGAAGGTCCAAGGGATACAGTAACATTAAGTGAAGCATCGGAATCTATAACTAGTGTCACAGGAATGGTCCAAAAACATAAACAGTAAGAAGAACCAGTTTACTTGTACTTAAGTCGGCATTGTGCCTTTTGTATTGAATTACGATGCAATTTCTGTGTTTCATCGTCAATAAGAAGGTCCAAGGGATACAGTAAACCTGAAGTGAAGCTTCGGAATCTAATAATAGTGTCTCTGGAATGGTTCAAAACATAGACAGTAAGAAGAGCCAGTCTTCTTGTACTTAAGTCGGCATTGTGCCTTTTGCATCTAATTCAGATTCAATTTCTTAGTTTCGTCGTCAATAAAAAGGTCCAAGGAATACAGTAAACCAGAAGTGTACCATCGGAATCTATAACTAGTGTCACAGGAAAGGTTCAAAACATAGGCAGTAAGAAGAGTCAGTCTTCTTGTACTTATGACGGCATTGTGCCCTTTGTATGTAATTCCGATCCAATTTCTGTGTTTCGTCGTCAATAAGAAGGTCCAAGGGATACAGTAAACCTGAAGTGAATCAACGGAATCTATAACTAGTGTCACAGGAATGGTTCAAAACATACACAGTAAGAAGAGCGAGTCTTCTTGTACTTACGTCGGCATTGTGCCTTTTGTGTTTAATTCCGATGCAATTTCTGTGTTTTGAAGTCAATAAGAATGTCCAAGGGATACAGTAAACCTGAAGTGAGGCATCGGAATCTATAACTAGTGTCACAGGAACGTTTCAAAACATAGACAGTAAGAAGAGCCAGAGTTCTTGTACTAAAGTCGGCATTGTTCCTTTTGTATTTAATTCCGATGAAATTTTTGTGTTTCGTCGTCAATAAGAAGGTCCAAGGGATACAGTAAACATGAAGTGAAGCATTGGAATCTATAACTAGTGTCACAGGAAGGGTTCAAAATATAGACAGTAAGAAGAGCCAGTCTTCTTGTACTTACGTCGGTATTGTGCCTTTTGTATTTAATTCCGATGCAATTTCTGTGTTTCGTCGTCAATAAGATTGTCCAAGGGATACAGTAAACCTGAAGTGAAGCATCGGAATCAATAACTAGTGTCACAGGAATGTTTCAAAACATAGACACTAAGAAGAGCCAGTCATCTTGTACTTAAGTCGGCATTGTGCCTTTTGAATTTAATTCCGATGCAATTTCTGTGTTTCGTCGTCAATAAGAAGGTCCAAGGGATACAGTAAACCAGAAGTGAAGCATCGGAATCTATAACTAGAGTCACAGGAATGTTTCAAATCATAGACAGTAAGAAGAGCCAGTCTTCTTGTACTTAAGTCGGCATTGTGCCTTTTGTATTGAATTACGATGCAATTTTTGTGTTTCATCGTCAATAAGAAGGTCCAAGGGATACAGTAAACCAGAAGTGAAGCATCGGAATCTATAACTAGAGTCACAGGAATGTTTCAAATCATAGACAGTAAGAATTGCCAGTCTTCTTGTACTTAAGTCGCCATTGTACCTTTTGTATTTAACTCCGATGCAATTTCTGTGTTTCGTCGTCAATAAGAAGGTCCAAGGGATGCAGTAAACCTGAAGTGAAGCATCGGTATCTATAACTAGTGTCTCAGGAATGGTTGAAATCATAGACAGTAACAAGAGCCAGTCTTCTTGTACTTAAGTCGGCAATGTGCCTTTTGCATTTAATTCAAATTCAATTTCTGTGTTTCGTCGTCAATATGAAGGTCCAAGGGATACAGTAAACCAGAAGTGTACCATCGGAATCTATAACTAGTGTCACAGGAAAGGTTCAAAATAGGCAGTAAGAAGAGTCAGTCTTCTTGTACTTCAGTCGGCATTGTACATTTTGTATTTAATTCCGATGCAATTTCTCTGTTTCGTCGTCAATAAGAAGGTGCAAGGGATACAGTAAACCTGAAGTGAAGCTTCGGAATCTAATACTAGTGTCTCTGGAATGGTTCAAAACATGGACAGTAAGAAGAACCGGTCTTCTTGTACCTATGACGGCATTGTGCCTTTTGTATTTAACTCCGATGCAATTTCTGTGTTTCGTCGTCAATAAGAAGGTCCAAGGGATACAGTAAACCTGAAGTGAAGCATCGGAATCTGAAACCGGTCTCACAGGAAAGGTTCAAAACATAGACAGTAAGAAGAGCCAGTCTTCTTGTACATAAGTCGGCATTGTACATTTTGTATTGAATTACGATGCAATTTCTGTGTTTCATCGTCAATAAGAGTGTCAGAAGGATACAGTAAACCTGAAGTGAGGCATCGGAATCTATAACTAGTGTCACAGGAATGTTTCAAAACAGAGACATTAAGAAGAGCCAGAGTTCTTGTACTTAAGTCGGCATTGTTCCTTTTTTATTTAATTCCGATGAAATTTCTATGTTTCGTCGTCAATAAGAAGGTCCAATGGATACAGTAAACCTAAAGTGAAGCATCGGAATCTATAACTAGTGTCACAGGAATGTTTCAAAACATAGACAGTATGAAGAGCCAGTGTTCTTGTACTTAAGTCGGCGTTGTGCATTTTGTATTTAATTCCGATGCAATTTCTGTTTTTCATCGTCAATAAGAAGGTCCAAGGGATACAGTAAACATATAGTGGAGCATCGGAATTTAAAACCGGTCTCACAGGAAATGTTCAAAACAGAGTCAGTAAGAATAGTCAGTCTTCTTGTACTTAAGTCGGCATTGTGTCTTTTGTATTTAATTCCGTTGCAATTTCGGTGTTTCGTCGTCTAAAAGAAGGTCCAAGGGATACAGTAAACCTGAAGTGAAGCTTCGGAATCTAATACTAGTGTCTCTGGAATGGTTCAAACATAGACAGTAAGAAGAGCCAGTCTTCTTGTACTTAAGTCGGCATAGTGCATTTTGTATTTAATTCCGAAGCAATTTCTGTGTTTCATCGTCAATAAGAAGGTCCAAGGGATACAGTAAACCTGAAGTGAAGCATCGGAATCTATAACTAATGTCACAGGAATGGTTCAAAACATAGACAGTAAGAAGAGCCAGTCTTCTTGTACTTAAGCCGGCATTGTGCCTTTTGTATTTAATTCCGATGCAAGTTCTGTGTTTCGTCGTCAATAAGATGGTCCAAGGGATACAGTAAACCTGAAGTGAAGCATCGGAATCGGTAACTAGTGTCACAGGAATGTTTCAAAACATAGACAGTAAGAAGAGCCAGTCTTCTTCTACTTAAGTCGGCATTGTGCCTTTTGTATTTAATTACGATGCAATTTCTGTGTTTCGTCGTCAATAAGAAGGTCCAAGGGATACAGTAAACCTGAAGTGAATCAACAGAATCTATAACTAGTGTCACAGGAATGGTTCAAAACATACACAGTAAGAAGAGCGAGTCTTCTTGTACTTACGTCGGCATTGTGCCTTTTGTATTTAATTCCGTTGCAATTTCTGTCCATGGGATACAGTAAACCTGAAGTGAAGCTTCGGAATCTAATACTAGTGTCTCTGGAATGGTTCAAAACATAGACAGTAAGAAGAGCCAGTCTTCTTGTACTTAAGTCGGCATAGTGCATTTGGTATTTAATTCCGATGCAATTTCTGTGTTTCATCGTCAATAAGAAGGTCCAAGGGATACAGTAAACTTGAAGTGAAGCATCGGAATCTATAACTAATGTCACAGGAATGGTTCCAAACATAGACAGTAAGAAGAGCCAGTCTTCTTGTACTTAAGCCGGCATTGTGCCTTTTGTATTTAATTCCGATGCAATTTATGTGTTTCGTCGTCAATAAGATGGTCCAAGGGATACAGTAAACCTGAAGTGAAGCATCGGAATCTATAACTAGTGTCACAGGAATGTTTCAAAACATAGACAGTAAGAAGAGCCAGTCTTCTTGTACTTAAGTTGGCATTGTGCTTTTTGTATTTAATTCCGATGCAATTTCTGTGTTTCGTCGTCAATAAGAAGGTCCAAGGGATACAGTAAACCTGAAGTGAAGCATCGGTATCTATAACTAGTGTCTCAGGAATGGTTGAAATCATAGACAGTAAGAAGAGCCAGTCTTCTTGTACTTAAGTCGGCATTGTGCCTTTTGCATTTAATTCAAATTCAATTTCTGTGTTTCGTCGTCAATAAGAAGGTCCAAGGGATACAGTAAACCAGAAGTGTACCATCGGAATCTATAACTAGTGTCACAGGAAAGGTTCAAAATAGGCAGTAAGAAGAGTCAGTCTTCTTGTACTTCAGTCGGCATTGTACATTTTGTATTTAATTCCGATGCAATTTCTGTGTTTCGTCGTCAATAAGAAGGTGCAAGGGATACAGTAAACCTGAAGTGAAGCTTCGGAATCTAATACTAGTGTCTCTGGAATGGTTCGAAGCATAGACAGTAAGAAGAACCGGTCTTCTTGTACCTATGACAGCATTGTGCCTTTTGTATTTAACTCCGATGCAATTTCTGTGTTTCGTCGTCAATAAGAAGGTCCAATGGATACAGTAAACCTGAAGTAAAGCTTCGGAATCTAATAATAGTGTCTCTGTCATGGTTCAAAACATAGACAGTAAGAAGAGCCAGTCTTCTTGTACTTATGACGGCATTGTGCCTTTTGTATTTAATTCCGATCCGATTTCTGAGTTTCGTCGTCAATAAGAAGGTCCAAGGGATACAGTAACATTAAGTGAAGCATCGGAATCTATAACTAGTGTCACAGGAATGGTACAAGAACATAAACAGTAAGAAGAACCGGTCTACTTGTACTTAAGTCGGCATTGTGCCTTTTGTATTGAAATCCGATGCAATTACTGTGTTTCGTCGTCAATAAGGAGGTCCAAGGGATATAGTAAACCTGAAGTGAATCAACGGAATCTATAACTAGTGTCACAGGAATGGTTCAAAACATACACAGAAAGAAGAGCGAGTCTTCCTGCACTTACGTCGGGATTGTGCCTTTTGTATTTAATTCCGATGCAATTTCTGTGTTTCGAAGTCAATAAGATAGTCTAAGGGATACAGTAAACCTGAAGTGAGGCATCGTAATCTATAACTAGTGTCACAGGAATGTTTCAAAACATAGACAGTAAGAAGAGCCAGAGTTCTTGTACTAAGGTCGGCATTGTTCCTTTTGTATTTAATTCCGATGAAATTTCTGTGTTTCGTCGTCAATAAGAAGGTCCAAGGGATACAGTAAACATGAAGTTAAGCATCGGAATCTATAACTAGTGTCACAGGAATGGTTCAAAATATAGACAGTAATAAGAACCAGTCATCTTGTACTTAAGTCGGCATTGTGCCTTTTGTATTTAATTCCGATGCAATTTCTGTGTTTCGTCGTCAATAAGAAGGTCCAAGGGATACAGTAAACATGAAGTGAAGCATCGGAATCTATAACTAGTGACACAGGAATGGTTCAAAAACATAAACAGTAAGAAGAACCAGTCTACTTGTACTTAAGTGGGCATTGTGCCTTTTGTATTTAACTCCCATGCAATTTCTGTCTTTCGTCGACAATAAGAAGTTCCAAGGAATACAGTATACCTAAAGTGAAGCATCGGAATCTATAACTAGCGTCACAGGAATTGTTCAAACATTGACAGTAAGAAGAGCCAGTCTTCTAGTACCTAAGGCGGCATTGTGCCTTTTGTAATTATGTCAGATGTAATTTCTGTGTATCCTCGTCAATAAGAAGGTCCAAGGTATACAGTAAACATATAGTGAAGCATCGGAATTTAAAACCGGTCTCACAGGAAATGTTCAAAACAGAGTCAGTAAGAATAGTCAGTCTACTTGTACTTAAGTCGGCATTGTGCCTTTTGTATTTAATTCCGTTGCAATTTCTGTCCATGGGATACAGTAAACCTGAAGTGAAGCTTCGGAATCTAATACTAGTGTCTCTGGAATGGTTCAAAACATAGACAGTAAGAAGAGCCAGTCTTCTTGTACTTAAGTCGGCATAGTGCATTTGGTATTTAATTCCGATGCAATTTCTGTGTTTCATCGTCAATAAGAAGGTCCAAGGGATACAGTAAACTTGAAGTGAAGCATCGGAATCTATAACTAATGTCACAGGAATGGTTCCAAACATAGACAGTAAGAAGAGCCAGTCTTCTTGTACTTAAGCCGGCATTGTGCCTTTTGTATTTAATTCCGATGCAATTTATGTGTTTCGTCGTCAATAAGATGGTCCAAGGGATACAGTAAACCTGAAGTGAAGCATCGGAATCTATAACTAGTGTCACAGGAATGTTTCAAAACATAGACAGTAAGAAGAGCCAGTCTTCTTGTACTTAAGTTGGCATTGTGCCTTTTGTATTTAATTCCGATGCAATTTCTGTGTTTCGTCGTCAATAAGAAGGTCCAAGGGATACAGTAAACCTGAAGTGAAGCATCGGTATCTATAACTAGTGTCTCAGGAATGGTTGAAATCATAGACAGTAAGAAGAGCCAGTCTTCTTGTACTTAAGTCGGCATTGTGCCTTTTGCATTTAATTCAAATTCAATTTCTGTGTTTCGTCGTCAATAAGAAGGTCCAAGGGATACAGTAAACCAGAAGTGTACCATCGGAATCTATAACTAGTGTCACAGGAAAGGTTCAAAATAGGCAGTAAGAAGAGTCAGTCTTCTTGTACTTCAGTCGGCATTGTACATTTTGTATTTAATTCCGATGCAATTTCTGTGTTTCGTCGTCAATAAGAAGGTGCAAGGGATACAGTAAACCTGAAGTGAAGCTTCGGAATCTAATACTAGTGTCTCTGGAATGGTTCGAAACATAGACAGTAAGAAGAACCGGTCTTCTTGTACCTATGACAGCATTGTGCCTTTTGTATTTAACTCCGATGCAATTTCTGTGTTTCGTCGTCAATAAGAAGGTCCAAGGGATACAGTAAACCTGAAGTAAAGCTTCGGAATCTAATAACAGTGTCTCTGTCATGGTTCAAAACATAGACAGTAAGAAGAGCCAGTCTTCTTGTACTTATGACGGCATTGTGCCTTTTGTATTTAATTCCGATCCAATTTCTGAGTTTCGTCGTCAATAAGAAGGTCCAAGGGATACAGTAACATTAAGTGAAGCATCGGAATCTATAACTAGTGTCACAGGAATGGTACAAGAACATAAACAGTAAGAAGAACCGGTCTACTTGTACTTAAGTCGGCATTGTGCCTTTTGTATTGAAATCCGATGCAATTACTGTGTTTCGTCGTCAATAAGGAGGTCCAAGGGATACAGTAAACCTGAAGTGAATCAACGGAATCTATAACTAGTGTCACAGGAATGGTTCAAAACATACACAGAAAGAAGAGCGAGTCTTCCTGCACTTACGTCGGGATTGTGCCTTTTGTATTTAATTCCGATGCAATTTCTGTGTTTCGAAGTCAATAAGATAGTCCAAGGGATACAGTAAACCTGAAGTGAGGCATCGGAATCTATAACTAGTGTCACAGGAATGTTTCAAAACATAGACAGTAAGAAGAGCCAGAGTTCTTGTACTAAGGTCGGCATTGTTCCTTTTGTATTTAATTCCGATGAAATTTCTGTGTTTCGTCGTCAATAAGAAGGTCCAAGGGATACAGTAAACATGAAGTGAAGCATCGGAATCTATAACTAGTGTCACAGGAATGGTTCAAAATATAGACAGTAAGAAGAACCAGTCATCTTGTACTTAAGTCGGCATTGTGCCTTTTGTATTTAATTCCGATGCAATTTCTGTGTTTCGTCGTCAATAAGAAGGTCCAAGGGATACAGTAAACATGAAGTGAAGCATCGGAATCTATAACTAGTGACACAGGAATGGTTCAAAAACATAAACAGTAAGAAGAAGCAGTGTACTTGTACTTAAGTCGGCATTGTGGCTTTTGTATTTAACTCCGAAGCAATTTCTGTCTTTCGTCGACAATAAGAAAATCCAAGGAATACAGTATACCTAAAGTGAGACATCGGAATCTATAACTAGTGTCACAGGAATGGTTCAAACATTGACAGTAGTAAGAACCAGTTCTCTAGTACCTATGTCGGCATTGTGCCTTTTGTAATTATGTCCGATGCAATTTCTGTGTTTCATCGTCAATAAGAAGGTCCAAGGGATACAGGAAACATACAGTGAAGCATCGGAATTTAAAACCGGTATCACAGGAAATGTTCAAACCAGAGTCAGTAAGAATAGTCAGTCTTCTTGTACTTAAGTCGGCATTGTGCCTTTTGTATTTAATTCCGTTGCAATTTCTGTGTTTCGTCGTCAATAAGAAGGTCCAAGGGATACAGTTAACCTGAAGTGAAGCATCGGTATCTGTAACTAGTGTCTCAGGAATGGTTGAAATCATAGACAGTAAGAAGAGCCAGTCTTCTTGTACTTAAGTCGGCATTGTGCCTTTTGCATTCAATTCAAATTCAATTTCTGTGTTTCGTCGTCAATAAGAAGGTCCAAGGGATACAGTAAACCAGAAGTGTACCATCGGAATCTATAACTAGTGTCACAGGAAAGGTTCAAAATAGGCAGTAAGAAGAGTCAGTCTTCTTGTACTTCAGTCGGCATTGTACATTTTGTATTTTATTCCGATGCAATTTCGGTGTTTCGTCGTTAATAAGAAGGTGCAAGGGATACAGTAAATCTGAAGTGAAGCTTCGGAATCTAATACTAGTGTCTCTGGAATGGTTCAAAACATAGACAGTAGGAAGAACCAGTCTTCTTGTACTTGTGACGGCATTGTGCCTTTTGCATTTAATTCCGATGCAATCTGTGTTTCGTCGTCAATACTAAGGTCTAAGGGATACAGTAAACCTGAAGTGAAGCATCGGAATCTTTAACTAGAGTCACAGGAATGGTTCAAATCATAGACAATAAGAAGAAATAGGCTTCTTGTACTTATGTCGGCATTGTGAACTTTTGTATTGAATTACGACGCAATTTCTGTGTTTCATCGTCAATAAGAGTGTCAGAGGGATACAGTAAACCTGAAGTGAGGCATCGGAATCTATAACTAGTGTCACAGGAATGTTTCAAATCATAGACATTAAGAAGAGCCAGAGTTCTTGTACTTAAGTCGGCAATGTTCCTTTTGTATTTAATTCCGATGAAATTTCTATGTTTCGTCATCAATAAGAAGGTCCAAGGAATACAGTAAACATGAAGTGAAGCATCGGAATCTATAACTAGTGTCACAGGAATGGTTCAAAATATAGATAGTAAGAAGAGCCAGTCTTCTTGTACTTAAGTCGGCGTTGTGCATTTTGTATTTAATTCCGATGCAATTTCTGTGTTTCGTCGTCAATAAGAAGGTCCAAGGGATACAGTAAACCTGAAGTGAAGCATCGGAACCTATAACTAATGTCACAGGAATGGTTCAAAACATATACAGTAAGAAGAGCCAGCCGTTTTGTACTTAAGTCGGCATTGTGCCTTTTGTATTTAATTCCGATGCAATATCTGTGTTCTTCGTCAATAAGAAGGTCCAAGGGATACAATAAACCTGACGTGATGCATCGGAGTCTATAACTAGTGTCACAGGAATGGTTCAAACTTATAGACACATAAGAAGAGCCAGTCTTCTAGTACTTAAGTCGGCATCGTGCGTTTTGTATTTAATTCCGATGCAATTTCTGTGTTTCGTCGTTAATAAGATTGTCCAAGGGATTTAGTAAACCGGAAGTGAAGCATCGGAATCTATAACTAGTGTCACAGGAATGTTTCAAAACATAGACAGTAAGAAGAGCCAGTCTTCTTGTACTTAAGTCGGCATTGTGCCTTTTGTATTTAATTCTGATGCAATTTCTGTGTTTCATCGTCAATAAGAGTGTCAGAGGGATACAGTAAACCTGAAGTGAAGCATCGGAATCTATAACTAGTGTCACAGGAATGGTTCAAAATATAGGCTGTAAGAATTGCCAGTCTTCTTGTACTTAAGTCGCCATTGTACCTTTTGTATTTAACTCCGATGCAATTACTGTGTTTCGTTGTCAATAAGCAGGTCCAAGGGATACAGTAAACCTGAAGTGAAGCATCGGTATCTACAACTAGTGTCTCAGGAATGGTTGAAATCATAGACAGTAAGAAGAGCCAGTCTTCTTGTACTTAAGTCGGCATTGTGCCGTTTGCATCTAATTCAGATTCAATTTCTGTGTTTCGTCGTCAACAAAAACGTCCAAGGAATACAGTAAACCAGAAGTGTACCATCGGAATCTATAACTAGTGTCACAGGAAAGGTTCAAAACATAGGCAGTAAGAAGAGTCAGTCTTCTTGTACTTCAGTCGGCATTGTACATTTTGTATTTAATTCCGATGCAATTTCTGTGTTTCGTCGTCAATAAGAAGGTCCAAGGGATACAGTAAACCTGAAGTGAAGCTTCGGAGTCTAGTAATAGTGTCTCTGGAATGGTTCAAAACATAGACAGTAAGAAGAGCCAGTCTTCTTGTACTTATGACGGCATTGTGCCTTTTGTGTTTAATTCCGATCCAATTTCTGTGCTTCGTCGTCAATAAGAAGGTCCAAGGGATACAGTAAACCTGAAGTGAATCAGCGGAATCTATAACTAGTGTCACAGGAATGGTTCAAAACATACACAGTAAGAAGAGCGAGTCTTCTTGTACTTACGTCGGCATTGTGCCTTTTGTATTTAATTCCGATGCAATTTCTGTGTTTCGAAGCCAATAAGAATGTCCAAGGGATACAGTAAACCTGAACTGAGGCATCTGAATCTATAACTAGTGTCACAGGAATGTTTCAAAACATAGACAGTAAGAAGAGCCAGAGTTCTTGTACTAAAGGTGGCATTGTTCCTTTTGTATTTAATTCCGATGAAATATCTGTGTTTCGTCGTCAATAAGAAGGTCCAAGGGATACAGTAAACATGAAGTGAAGCATCGGAATCTATAACTAGTGTCACAGGAATGGTTCAAAACATAGACAGTAAGAAGAGCCACTCTTCTTGTACTTAAGTCGGCATTGTGCCTTTTGTATTTAATTCCGATGCAATTTCTGTGTTTCGTCGTCAATGAGAAGGTCCAAGGGATATAGTAAACATGAAGTGAAGCATCGGAATCTATAACTAGTGACACAGGAATGGTTCAAAAACATAAACAGTAAGAAGAACCAGTCTACTTGTACTTAAGTCGGCATTGTGCCTTTTGTATTTAACTCCGATGCAATTTCTGTCTTTCGTCGACAATAAGAAGTTCCAAGGAATACAGTATACCTAAAGTGAGGCATCGGAATCTATAACTAGTGTCACAGGAATGGTTCAAACATTGACAGTAAGAAGAGCCAGTCTTCTAGTACCTAAGGCGGCATTGTGCCTTTTGTAATTATGTCCGATGCAATTTCTGTGTTTCATCGTCAATAAGAAGGTCCAAGGGATACAGTAAACATATAGTGAAGCATCGGAATTTAAAACCGGTCTCACAGGAAATGTTCAAAACAGAGTCAGTATGAATAGTCAGTCTTCTTGTACTTAAGTCGGCATTGTGAATTTTGTATTCAATTCCGTTGCAATTTCTGTGTTTCGTCGTCAATAAGAAGGTCCAAGGGATACAGTAACCCTGAAGTGAAGCTTCGGAATCTAATACTAGTGTCTCTGGAATGGTTCAAAACATAGACAGTAAGAAGAGCCAGTCTTCTTGTACTTAAGTCGGCATAGTGCATTTTGTATTTAATTCCGAAGCAATTTCTGTGTTTCATCGACAATAAGAAGGTCCAAGGGATACAGTAAACCTGAAGTGAAGCATCGGAATCTATAGCTAATGTCACAGGAATGATTCAAAACATAGACAATAAGAAGAGCCAGTCTTCTTGTACTTAAGCCGGCATTGTGCCTTTTGTATTTAATTCCGATGCAATTTCTGTGTTTCGTCGTCAATAAGATTGTCCAAGGGATACAGTAAACCTGAAGTGAAGCATCGGAATCTATAACTAGTGTCACAGGAATGTTTCAAAACATAGACAGTAAGAAGAGCCAGTCTTCTTGTACTTGAGTTGGCATTGTGCCTTTTGTATTTAATTCCGATTCAATTTCTGTGTTTCGTCGCCAAAAAGAATGTCCAAGGGATACAGCAAACCTGAAGTGAAGTATCGGTAACTATAACTAGTGCCTCAGGAATGGTTGAAATCATAGACAGTAAGAAGAGCCAGTCTTCTTGTACTTAAGTCGGCATTGTGCCTTTTGCATTTAATTCAAATTCAATTTCTGTGTTTCGTCGTCAATGAGAAGGTCCAAGGGATACAGTAAACCAGAAGTGTACCATCGGAATCTATAACTAGTGTCACAGGAAAGGTTCAAAATAGGCAGTAAGTCGAGTCAGTCTTCTTGTACTTCAGTCGGCATTGTAAATTTTGTATTTAATTCCGATGTAATTTCTGTGTTTCGTCGTCAATAAGAAGGTGCAAGGGATGCAGTAAACCTGAAGTGAAGCTTCGGAATCTAATACTAGTGTCTCTGGAATGGTTCAAAACATAGACAGTAAGAAGAACCAGTCTTCTTGTACTTATGACGGCATTGTGCCTTTTGTATTTAACTCCGATGCAATTTATGTGTTTCGTCGTCAATAAGAAGGTCCAAGGGATACAGTAAACCTGAAGTGAAGCATCGGAATCTTTAACTAGAGTCACAGGAATGGTTCAAATCATAGACAGTAAGAGAGATAGGCTTCTTGTACTTAAGTCGGCATTGTGCCTGTTGTATTGAATTACGACGCAATTTCTGTGTTTCATCGTCAATAAGAGTGTCAGAGGGATACAGTAAACCTGAAGCGAGGCATCGGAAGCTATAACTAGTGTCACAGGAATGTTTCAAAACATAGATAGTAAGAAGAGCCAGAGTTCTTGTACTTAAGTCGGCATTGTTCCTTTTGTATTTAATTCCGATGAAATTTCTATGTTTCGTCGTCAATAAGAAGGTCCAAGGAATACAGTAAACATGAAGTGAAGCATCGGAATCTATAACTAGTGTCACAGGAATGGTTCAAAATATAGACAGTAAGAAGTGCCAGTCTTCTTGTACTTAAGTCGGCATTGTGCCTTTTGTATTTAATTCCGATGCAATTTCTGTGTTTCGTCGTCATTAAGAAGGTCCAATGGATACAGTAAACCTGAAGTGAAGCATCGGAATCTATAACTAGTGTTACAGGAATTGTTCAAAACATAGACAGTAAGAAGAGTTGGTCTTCTTCTAGTTAAATCGGCATTGTGCCTTTTGTATTTAATTCCAATGCAATATCTGTGTTTCGTCGTCAATAAGAAGGTCCAAGGGATACATCAAGTGAAGCAACGGAATCTATAACGAATGTCACAGGAATGGTCCAAAAACATAAACAGTAAGAAGAACCAGTCTACTTGCACTTACGTCGGCATTGTGCCTTTTGTATTTAACTCCGATGCAATATCTGTGTTTCGTCGTCAATAAGAAGTCCCAAGGGATACAGTATACCTAAAGTGAAGCATCGGAATCTATAACTAGTGTCACAGGAATGGTTCAAAATATAGACAGTAAGAATTGCCAGTCTTCTTGTACTTAAGTCGCCATTGTACCTTTTGTATTTAATTCCGATGCAATTTCTGTGTTTCGTCGTCAATAAGAAGGTGCAAGGGATACAGTAAACCTGAAGTGAAGCTTCGGAATCTAATACTAGTGTCTCTGGAATGGTTCAAAACATAGACAGTAAGAAGAACCAGTCTTCTTGTACTTATGACGGCATTGTGCCTTTTGTATTTAACTCCGATGCAATTTCTGTGTTTCGTCGTCAATAAGATGGTCCAAGGGATACAGTAAACCTGAAGTGAAGCATCGGAATCTTTAACTAGAGTCACAGGAATGGTTCAAATCATAGACAATAAGAAGAGATAGGCTTCTTGTACTTAAGCCGGCATTGTGCCTTTTGTATTTAATTCCGATGCAATTTCTGTGTTTCGTCGTCAATAAGATTGTCCAAGGGATACAGTAAACCTGAAGTGAAGCATCGGAATCTATAACTAGTGTCACAGGAATGTTTCAAAACATAGACAGTAAGAGGAGCCAGTCTTCTTGTACTTGAGTCGGCATTGTGCCTTTTGTATTTAATTCCGATTCAATTTCTGTGTTTCGTCGCCAATAAGAATGTCCAAGGGATACAGCAAACCTGAAGTGAAGCATCGGTATCTATAACTAGCGCCTCAGGAATGGTTGAAATCATAGACAGTAAAAAGAGCCATCTTCTTGTACTTAAGTCGGGATTGTGCCTTTTGCATTTAATTCAAATTCAATTTCTGTGTTTCCTCGTCAATAAGAAGGTCCAATGGATACAGTAAACCTGAAGTGAAGCATCGGAATCTATAACTAGTGTTACAGGAATTGTTCAAAACATAGACAGTAAGAAGAGTTGGTCTTCTTCTAGTTAAATCGGCATTGTGCCTTTTGTATTTAATTCCAATGCAATATCTGTGTTTCGTCGTCAATAAGAAGGTCCAAGGGATACATCAAGTGAAGCATCGGAATCTATAACTAATGTCACAGGAATGGTCCAAAAACATAAACAGTAAGAAGAACCAGTCTACTTGCACTTAAGTCGGCATTGTGCCTTTTGTATTTAACTCCGATGCAATATCTGTGTTTCGTCGTCAATAAGAAGTCCCAAGGGATACAGTATACCTAAAGTGAAGCATCGGAATCTATAACTAGTGTCACAGGAATGGTTCAAACATAGACAGAAAGAGGAGCCGGTCTTCTAGTACTTAAGTCGGCATTGTGCCTTTTGTAATTAATTCCGATGCAATTTCTGAGTTTCATCGTCAATAAGAGTGTCAGAGGGATACAGTAAACCTGAAGTGAAGCATCGGAATCTGTAACTAGTGTCACAGGAATGGTTCAAAATATAGACAGTAAGAATTGCTAGTCTTCTTGTACTTAAGTCGCCATTGTACCTTTTGTATTTAATTCCGATGCAATTTCTGTGTTTTGTCGTCAATAAGATTGTCCAAGGGATACAGTATACCTGAAGTGAAGCATCGGAATATATAATCAGTGTTACAGGAATTGTTCAAAACATAGGCAGTAAGAAGAGTTAGTCTTCTTCTACTTAATTCGACATTGTGCCTTTTGTATTTAGTTCCAATGCAATATCTGTGTTTCGTCGTCAATAAGAAGGTCCAAGGGATATAGTAAACATGAAGTGAAGCATCGGAATCTATAACTAGTGTCACAGGAATGGTCCAAAAACATAAACAGTAAGAAGAATCAGTCTACTTGTACTTAAGTCGGCATTGTGCCTTTTGTATTTAACTCCGATGCAATTTCTGTGTTTCGTCGTCAATAAGAAGGTCCAAGGGATACAGTAAACCTGAAGTGAATCAACGGAATCTCTAACTAGTGTCACAGGAATGGTTCAATACATACACAGTAAGAAGAGCGAGTCTTCTTGTACTTACGTCGGCATTATGCCTTTTGTATTCAATTCCGATGCAATTTTGTGTTTCTAAGTCAATAAGAATGTCCAAGGGATACAGTAAACCTGAAGTGAGGCATCGGAATCTATAACTAGTGTCACAGGAATGTTTCAAACCATAGACAGTAAGAAGAGCCAGAGTTCTTGTACTAAAGTCGGCATTGTTCCTTTTGTATTTAATTCCGATGAAATTTCTGTGTTTCGTCGTCAATAAAAAGGTCCAAGGGATACAGTAAACATGAAGTGAAGCATCGGAATCTATAACTAGTGTCACAGGAATGGTTCAAAATATAGACAGTAAGAAGAGCCGGTCTTCTTGTACTTAAGTTGGCATTGTGCCTTTTGTATTTAATTCCGATGCACTTTCTGTGTTTCGTCGTCAATAAGAAGGTCCAAGGGATACAGTAAACATGAAGTGAAGCATCGGAATCTATAACTAGTGACACAGGAATGGTTCAAAAACATAAACAGTAAGAAGAACCAGTCTACTTGTACTTAAGTCGGCATTGTGCCTTTTGTATTTAACTCCGATGCAATTTCTGTCTTTCGTCGACAATAAGAAGTTCCAAGGAATACAGTATACCTAAAGTGAGGCATCGGAATCTATAACTAGTGTCACAGGAATGGTTCAAACATTGACAGTAAGAAGAGCCAGTCTTCTAGTACCTAAGGCGGCATTGTGCCTTTTGTAATTATGTCCGATGCAATTTCTGTGTTTCATCGTCAATAAGAAGGTCCAAGGGATACAGTAAACATATAGTGAAGCATCGGAATTTAAAACCGGTCTCACAGGAAATGTTCAAAACAGAATCAGTAAGAATAGTCAGTCTTCTTGTACTTAAGTCGGCATTGTGAATTTTGTATTCAATTCCGTTGCAATTTCTGTGTTTCGTCGTCAATAAGATGGTCCAAGGGATACAGTAACCCTGAAGTGAAGCTTCGGAATCTAATACTAGTGTCTCTGGAATGGTTCAAAACATAGACAGTAAGAAGAGCCAGTCTTCTTGTACTTAAGTCGGCATAGTGCATTTTGTATTTAATTCCGAAGCAATTTCTGTGTTTCATCGACAATAAGAAGGTCCAAGGGATACAGTAAACCTGAAGTGAAGCATCGGAATCTATAGCTAATGTCACAGGAATGATTCAAAACATAGACAATAAGAAGAGCCAGTCTTCTTGTACTTAAGCCGGCATTGTGCCTTTTGTATTTAATTCCGATGCAATTTCTGTGTTTCGTCGTCAATAAGATTTTCCAAGGGATACAGTAAACCTGAAGTGAAGCATCGGAATCTATAACTAGTGTCACAGGAATGTTTCAAAACATAGACAGTAAGAAGAGCCAGTCTTCTTGTACTTGAGTCGGCATTGTGCCTTTTGTATTTAATTCCGATTCAATTTCTGTGTTTCGTCGCCAAAAAGAATGTCCAAGGGATACAGCAAACCTGAAGTGAAGTATCGGTATCTATAACTAGTGCCTCAGGAATGGTTGAAATCATAGACAGTAAGAAGAGCCAGTCTTCTTGTACTTAAGTCGGCATTGTGCCTTTTGCATTTAATTCAAATTCAATTTCTGTGTTTCGTCGTCAATGAGAAGGTCCAAGGGATACAGTAAACCAGAAGTGTACCATCGGAATCTATAACTAGTGTCACAGGAAAGGTTCAAAATAGGCAGTAAGTCGAGTCAGTCTTCTTGTACTTCAGTCGGCATTGTAAATTTTGTATTTAATTCCGATGTAATTTCTGTGTTTCGTCGTCAATAAGAAGGTGCAAGGGATACAGTAAACCTGAAGTGAAGCTTCGGAATCTAATACTAGTGTCTCTGGAATGGTTCAAAACATAGACAGTAAGAAGAACCAGTCTTCTTGTACTTATGACGGCATTGTGCCTTTTGTATTTAACTCCGATGCAATTTATGTGTTTCGTCGTCAATAAGAAGGTCCAAGGGATACAGTAAACCTGAAGTGAAGCATCGGAATCTTTAACTAGAGTCACAGGAATGGTTCAAATCATAGACAGTAAGAGAGATAGGCTTCTTGTACTTAAGTCGGCATTGTGCCTGTTGTATTGAATTACGATGCAATTTCTGTGTTTCATCGTCAATAAGAGTGTCAGAGGGATACAGTAAACCTGAAGTGAGGCATCGGAAGCTATAACTAGTGTCACAGGAATGTTTCAAAACATAGATAGTAAGAAGAGCCAGAGTTCTTGTACTTAAGTCGGCATTGTTCCTTTTGTATTTAATTCCGATGAAATTTCTATGTTTCGTCGTCAATAAAAAGGTCCAAGGAATACAGTAAACATGAAGTGAAGCATCGGAATCTATAACTAGTGTCACAGGAATGGTTCAAAATATAGACAGTAAGAAGTGCCAGTCTTCTTGTACTTAAGTCGGCATTGTGCCTTTTGTATTTAATTCCGATGCAATTTCTGTGTTTCGTCGTCATTAAGAAGGTCCAATGGATACAGTAAACCTCAAGTGAAGCATCGGAATCTATAACTAGTGTTACAGGAATTGTTCAAAACATAGACAGTAAGAAGAGTTGGTCTTCTTCTAGTTAAATCGGCATTGTGCCTTTTGTATTTAATTAAAATGCAATATCTGTGTTTCGTCGTCAATAAGAAGGTCCAAGGGATACATCAAGTGAAGCAACGGAATCTATAACTAATGTCACAGGAATGGTCCAAAAACATAAACAGTAAGAAGAACCAGTCTACTTGCACTTAAGTCGGCATTGTGCCTTTTGTATTTAACTCCGATGCAATATCTGTGTTTCGTCGTCAATAAGAAGTCCCAAGGGATACAGTATACCTAAAGTGAAGCATCGGAATCTATAACTAGTGTCACAGGAATGGTTCAAAATATAGACAGTAAGAATTGCCAGTCTTCTTGTACTTAAGTCGCTATTGTACCTTTTGTATTTAATTCCGATGCAATTTCTGTGTTTCGTCGTCAATAAGAAGGTGCAAGGGATACAGTAAACCTGAAGTGAAGCTTCGGAATCTAATACTAGTGTCTCTGGAATGGTTCAAAACATAGACAGTAAGAAGAACCAGTCTTCTTGTACTTATGACGGCATTGTGCCTTTTGTATTTAACTCCGATGCAATTTCTGTGTTTCGTCGTCAATAAGAAGGTCCAAGGGATACAGTAAACCTGAAGTGAAGCATCGGAATCTTTAACTAGAGTCACAGGAATGGTTCAAATCATAGACAATAAGAAGAGATAGGCTTCTTGTACTTAAGCCGGCATTGTGCCTTTTGTATTTAATTCCGATGCAATTTCTGTGTTTCGTCGTCAATAAGATTGTCCAAGGGATACAGTAAACCTGAAGTGAAGCATCGGAATCTATAACTAGTGTCACAGGAATGTTTCAAAACATAGACAGTAAGAAGAGCCAGTCTTCTTGTACTTGAGTCGGCATTGTGCCTTTTGTATTTAATTCCGATTCAATTTCTGTGTTTCGTCGCCAATAAGAATGTCCAAGGGATACAGCAAACCTGAAGTGAAGCATCGGTATCTATAACTAGCGCCTCAGGAATGGTTGAAATCATAGACTGTAAAAAGAGCCATCTTCTTGTACTTAAGTCGGGATTGTGCCTTTTGCATTTAATTCAAATTCAATTTCTGTGTTTCCTCGTCAATAAGAAGGTCCAATGGATACAGTAAACCTGAAGTGAAGCATCGGAATCTATAACTAGTGTTACAGGAATTGTTCAAAACATAGACAGTAAGAAGAGTTGGTCTTCTTCTAGTTAAATCGGCATTGTGCCTTTTGTATTTAATTCCAATGCAATATCTGTGTTTCGTCGTCAATAAGAAGGTCCAAGGGATACATCAAGTGAAGCATCGGAATCTATAACTGATGTCACAGGAATGGTCCAAAAACATAAACAGTAAGAAGAACCAGTCTACTTGCACTTAAGTCGGCATTGTGCCTTTTGTATTTAACTCCGATGCAATAACTGTGTTTCGTCGTCAATAAGAAGTCCCAAGGGATACAGTATACCTAAAGTGAAGCATCGGAATCTATAACTAGTGTCACAGGAATGGTTCAAACGTAGACAGAAAGAGGAGCCGGTCTTCTAGTACTTAAGTCGGCATTGTGCCTTTTGTAATTAATTCCGATGCAATTTCTGAGTTTCATCGTCAATAAGAGTGTCAGAGGGATACAGTAAACCTGAAGTGAAGCATCGGAATCTGTAACTAGTGTCACAGGAATGGTTCAAAATATAGACAGTAAGAATTGCTAGTCTTCTTGTACTTAAGTCGCCATTGTACCTTTTGTATTTAATTCCGATGCAATTTCTGTGTTTTGTCGTCAATAAGATTGTCCAAGGGATACAGTATACCTGAAGTGAAGCATCGGAATATATAATCAGTGTTACAGGAATTGTTCAAAACATAGGCAGTAAGAAGAGTTAGTCTTCCTCTACTTAATTCGACATTGTGCCTTTTGTATTTAGTTCCAATGCAATATCTGTGTTTCGTCGTCAATAAGAAGGTCCAAGGGATATAGTAAACATGAAGTGAAGCATCGGAATCTATAACTAGTGTCACAGGAATGGTCCAAAAACATAAACAGTAAGAAGAATCAGACTACTTGTACTTAAGTCGGCATTGTGCCTTTTGTATTTAACTCCGATGCAATTTCTGTGTTTCGTCGTCAATAAGAAGGTCCAAGGGATACAGTAAACCTGAAGTGAATCAACGGAATCTCTAACTAGTGTCACAGGAATGGTTCAATACATACACAGTAAGAAGAGCGAGTCTTCTTGTACTTACGTCGGCATTGTGCCTTTTGTATTTAATTCCGATGCAATTTTGTGTTTCGAAGTCAATAAGAATGTCCAAGGGATACAGTAAACCTGAAGTGAGGCATCGGAATCTATAACTAGTGTCACAGGAATGTTTCAAACCATAGACAGTAAGAAGAGCCAGAGTTCTTGTACTAAAGTCGGCATTGTTCCTTTTGTATTTAATTCCGATGAAATTTCTGTGTTTCGTCGTCAATAAAAAGGTCCAAGGGATACAGTAAACATGAAGTGAAGCATCGGAATCTATAACTAGTGTCACAGGAATGGTTCAAAATATAGACAGTAAGAAGAGCCGGTCTTCTTGTACTTAAGTTGGCATTGTGCCTTTTGTATTTAATTCCGATGCACTTTCTGTGTTTCGTCGTCAATAAGAAGGTCCAAGGGATACAGTAAACATGAAGTGAAGCATCGGAATCTATAACTAGTGACACAGGAATGGTTCAAAAACATAAACAGTAAGAAGAACCAGTCTACTTGTACTTAAGTCGGCATTGTGCCTTTTGTATTTAACTCCGATGCAATTTCTTTCTTTCGTCGACAATAAGAAGTTCCAAGGAATACAGTATACCTAAAGTGAGGCATCGGAATCTATAACTAGTGTCACAGGAATGGTTCAAACATTGACAGTAAGAAGAGCCAGTCTTCTAGTACCTAAGGCGGCATTGTGCCTTTTGTAATTATGTCCGATGCAATTTCTGTGTTTCATCGTCAATAAGAAGGTCCAAGGGATACAGTAAACATGTAGTGAAGCATCGGAATTTAAAACCGGTCTCACAGGAAATGTTCAAAACAGAGTCAGTAAGAATAGTCAGTCTTCTTGTACTTAAGTCGGCATTGTGAATTTTGTATTCAATTCCGTTGCAATTTCTGTGTTTCGTCGTCAATAAGAAGGTCCAAGGGATACAGTAACCCTGAAGTGAAGCTTCGGAATCTAATACTAGTGTCTCTGGAATGGTTCAAAACATAGACAGTAAGAAGAGCCAGTCTTCTTGTACTTAAGTCGGCATAGTGCATTTTGTATTTAATTCCGAAGCAATTTCTGTGTTTCATCGACAATAAGAAGGTCCAAGGGATACAGTAAACCTGAAGTGAAGCATCGGAATCTATAGCTAATGTCACAGGAATGATTCAAAACATAGACAATAAGAAGAGCCAGTCTTCTTGTACTTAAGCCGGCATTGTGCCTTTTGTATTTAATTCCGATGCAATTTCTGTGTTTCGTCGTCAATAAGATTGTCCAAGGGATACAGTAAACCTGAAGTGAAGCATCGGAATCTATAACTAGTGTCACAGGAATGTTTCAAAACATAGACAGTAAGAAGAGCCAGTCTTCTTGTACTTGAGTCGGCATTGTGCCTTTTGTATTTAATTCCGATTCAATTTCTGTGTTTCGTCGCCAAAAAGAATGTCCAAGGGATACAGCAAACCTGAAGTGAAGTATCGGTATCTATAACTAGTGCCTCAGGAATGGTTGAAATCATAGACAGTAAGAAGAGCCAGTCTTCTTGTACTTAAGTCGGCATTGTGCCTTTTGCATTTAATTCAAATTCAATTTCTGTGTTTCGTCGTCAATAAGAAGGTCCAAGGGATACAGTAAACATGAAGTGAAGCATCGGAGTCTATAACTAGTGTCACAGGAATGGTGCAAAAACATAAACAGTAAGAAGAACCAGTCTACTTGTACTTAAGTCGGCATTGTGCCTTTTGTATTTAATTCCAATGCAATATCTGTGTTTCGTCGTCAATAAGAAGGTCCAAGGGATACAGTAAACATGAAGTGAAGCATCGGAGTCTATAACTAGTGTCACAGGAATGGTGCAAAAACATAAACAGTAAGAAGAACCAGTCTACTTGTACTTAAGTCGGCATTGTGCCTTTTGTATTTAACTCCGATGCAATTTCTGTGTTTCGTCGTCAGTAAGAAGTCCCAAGGGATACAGTAAACATATAGTGAAGCATCGGAATTTAAAACCGGTCTCACAGGAAATGTTCAAAACATAGTCAGTAAGAATAGTCAGTCTTCTTGTACTTAAGTCGGCATTGTGCCTTCTGTATTTAATTCCGATGCTATTTCTGTGATTCGTCGTCAATAAGAAGGTCAATAGGATACAGTAAACCTAAAGTGAAGTATCGGAATCTATAACTAGTGTCACAGGAATGGTTCAAAATATAGACAGTAAGAGGAGCCAGTATTCTTGTACTTAATTCGGCATTGTGCCTTTTTTATTTTATTCCGATGCAATTTCTGTGTTTCGTCGTCAATAAGAAGGTCCAAGGGATACAGTAACCCTGACGTGAAGCATCGGAGTCTATAACTAGTGTCACAGGAACGGTTCAAAACATAGACAGTAAGAAGAGCCAGTCGTCTTGTACTTAGGTCGGCATTGTGCGTTTTGTATTTAATTCCGATGCAATCTCTGTGTTTCGTCGTCAATAATTTTGTCCAAGGGATACAGTAAACATGAAGTGAAGCATCGGAATCTATAACTAGTGTCACAGGAATGTTTCAAAACATAGACAGTAAGAAGAGCCAATCTTCTTGTAATTAAGTCGGCATTGTGCCTTTTGTATTTAATTCCGATGCAATTTCTGTGTTTCGTCGTCAATAAGAATGTCGAAGGGATACAGTAAACCTGAAGTGAAGCATCGGAATCTATAACTAGAGTCACATGAATGGTAAAATCATAGACAGTAAGAAGAGCCAGTCTTCTTGTACTTAAGTCGGCATTGTGCCTTTTGTATTGAATTACGATGCAATTTCTGTGTTTCATCGTCAATAAGAGTGTCAGAGGGATACAGTAAACCTGAAGTGAAGCATCGAAATCTATAACTAGTGTCACAGGAATATTTCAAAATATAGACAGTAAGAAATGCCAGTCTTCTTGTACTTAAGTCGCCATTGTACCTTTTGTATTTATCTCCGATGCAATTTCTGTGTTTCGTCGTCAATAAGCAGGTCCAAGGGATACAGTAAACCTGAAGTGAGGCATCGGAATCTATAACTAGTGTCACAGGAATGTTCAAAAACATAGACAGTAAGAAGAGCCAGAGTTCTTGTACTTAAGTCGGCATTGTTCCTTTTGTATTTAATTCCGATGAAATTTCTATGTTTCGTCGTTAATAAGAAGGTCCAAGGGATACAGTAAACATGAAGTGAAGCATCGGAATCTATAACTAGTGTCACAGGAATGGTTCAAAATATCGACAGTAGGAAGAGCCAGTCTTCTTGTACTTAAGTCGGCATTATGCCTTTTGTATTTAATTCCGATGCAATTTCTGTGTTTCGTCGACATTAAGAAGGTCCAATGGATACAGTAAAACTTGAAGTGAAGCATCAGAATCTATAACTAGTGGTACAGGAATGGTTCAAAACATGGACAGTAAGAATTGTTAGTCTTCTTCTACTTAATTCGGCATTGTGCCTTTTGTATTTAATTCCGATGCAATATCTGTGTTTCGTCGTCAATAAGCAGGTCCAAGGGATACAGTAAACCTGAAGTGAGGCATCGGAATCTATAACTAGTGTCACAGGAATGTTTAAAAACATAGACAGTAAGAAGAGCCAGAGTTCTTGTACTTAAGTCGGCATTGTTCCTTTTGTATTTAATTCCGATGAAATTTCTATGTTTCGTCGTCAATAAGAAGGTCCAAGGGATACAGTAAACATGAAGTGAAGCATCGGAGTCTATAACTAGTGTCACAGGAATGGTCCAAAAACATAAACAGTAAGAAGAACCAGTCTACTTGTACTTAAGTCGGCATTGTGCCTTTTGTATTTAACTCCGATGCAATTTCTGTGTTTCGTCGTCAATAAGAAGTCCCAAGGGATACAGTAAACATATAGTGAAGCATCGGAATTTAAAACCGGTCTCACAGGAAATGTTCAAAACATAGTCAGTAAGAATAGTCAGTCTTCTTGTACCTAAGTCGGCATTGTGCCTTCTGTATTTAATTCCGATGCAATTTCTGTGATTCGTCGTCAATAAGAAGGTCATAGGATACAGTAAACCTAAAGTGAAGCATCGGAATCTATAACTAGTGTCACAGGAATGGTTCAAATTATAGACAGTAAGAGGAGCCAGTATTCTTGTACTTAAGTCGGCATTGTGCCTTTTTTATTTTATTCCGATGCAATTTCTGTGTTTCGTCGTCAATAAGAAGGTCCAAGGGATACAGTAACCCTGACGTGAAGCATCGGAGTCTATAACTAGTGTCACAGGAACGGTTCAAAACATAGACAGTAAGAAGAGCCAGTCGTCTTGTACTTAAGTCGGCCTTGTGCTTTTTGTATTTAATTCCGATGCAATATCTGTGTTTCGTCGTCAATAAGAAGGTCCAAGGGATACAGTAAACCTGACGTGATGCATCGGAGTCTATAACTAGTGTCACAGGAATGGTTCAAAATTATAGACACATAAGAAGAGCCAGTCTTCTTGTACTTAAGTCGGCATTGTGCGTTTTGTATTTAATTCCGATGCAATCTCTGTGTTTCGTCGTCAATAATATTGTCCAAGGGATACAGTAAACCTGAAGTAAAGCATCGGAATCTATAACTAGTGTCACAGGAATGTTTCAAAACATAGACAGTAAGAAGTGCCAGTCTTCTTGTACTTAAGTCGGCATTGTGCCTTTTGTATTTAATTCCGATGCAATTTCTGTGTTTCGTCGTCAATAAGAAGGTCGAAGGGATACAGTAAACCTGAAGTGAAGCATCGGAATCTATAACTAGAGTCACAGGAATGGTTCAAATCATAGACAGTAAGAAGAGCCAGTCTTCTTGTACTTAAGTCGGCATTGTGCGTTTTGTATTGAATTACGATGCAATTTCTGTGTTTCATCGTCAATAAGAGTGCCAGAGGGATACAGTAAACCTGAAGTGAAGCATCGAAATCTATAACTAGTGTCACAGGAATATTTCAAAATATAGACAGTAAGAATTGCCAGTCTTCTTGTACTTAAGTCGCCATTGTACCTTTTGTATTTATCTCCGATGCAATTTCTGTGTTTCGTCGTCAATAAGCAGGTCCAAGGGATACAGTAAACCTGAAGTGAGGCATCGGAATCTATAACTAGTGTCACAGAATGTTTAAAAACATAGACAGTAAGAAGAGCCAGAGTTCTTGTACTTAAGTCGGCATTGTTCCTTATGTATTTAATTCCGATGAAATTTCTATGTTTCGTCGTCAATAAGAAGGTCCAAGGGATACAGTAAACATGAAGTGAAGCATCGGAATCTATAACTAGTGTCACAGGAATGGTTCAAAATATAGACAGTAGGAAGAGCCAGTCTTCTTGTACTTAAGGCGGCATTATGCCTTTTGTATTTAATTCCGATGCAATTTCTGTGTTTCGTCGACATTAAGAAGGTCCAATGGATACAGTAAAACTTGAAGTGAAGCATCAGAATCTATAACTAGTGGTACAGGAATGGTTCAAAACATGGACAGTAAGAATTGTTAGTCTTCTTCTACTTAATTCGGCATTGTGCCTTTTGTATTTAATTCCGATGCAATATCTGTGTTTCGTCGTCAATAAGAAGGTCCAAGGGATACAGTAAACATGAAGTGAAGCATCGGAAGCTATAACTAGTGCCACAGGAATGGTTCAAAAACATAAACAGTAAGAAGAACCAGTCTACTTGTACTTAAGTCGGCATTGTGCCTTTTGTATTTAACTCTGATGCAATTTCTGTGTTTCGTCGTCAATAAGAAGTCCCAAGGGATACAGTATACCTAAAGTGAAGCATCAGAATCTAAAACTAGTGTCACAGGAATGGTTCAAACATAGACAGTAAGAAGAGCCGGTCTTCTAGTACTTAAGTCGGCATTGTGCCTTTTGTAATTAATTTCGATGCAATTTCTGTGTTTCATCGTCAATAAGAAGGTCCAAGGGATGTAGTAAACATATACTGAAGCATCGGAATTTAAAACCTGTCACACGGGAATTGTTCAAATCGTAGTCAGTAAGAATAGTCAGTTTTCTTGTACTTAAGTAGGCATTGTGCCTTTTGTATTTAATTCCGATGCAATTTCTGTGTTTCGACGTCAATAAGAAGGTCCAAGGGATACAGTAAAGCTGACGTGAAGCATCGGAATCTATGACTAGTGGCACAGGAATGGTTCAAAACATAGACAGTACGAAGAGCCAGTCTTCTTGTACTTAAGTCGGCATTGTGCCTTCTGTACTTAATTCCGATGCAATTTCTGTGATTCGTCGTCAATAAGAAGGTCAATAGGATACAGTAAACCTAAAGTGAAGCATCGGAATCTAAAACTAGTGTCACAGGAATGGTTCAAACATAGACAGTAAGAAGAGCCGGTCTTCTAGTACTTAAGTCGGCATTGTGCCTTTTGTATTTAATTCCGATGCAATTTCTGTGTTTCGACGTCAATAAGAAGGTCCAAGGGATACAGTAAACCTGAAGTGAAGCATCAGAATCGAAAACCGGTGTCACAAGAAAGGTTCAAAACAGTGACAGTAAGAAGAGCCAGTCTTCTTGTACTTGAGTCGGCATTGTGCCTTTTGTATTTAATTCCGATGCAATTTCTGTGTTTCATCGTCAATAAGAAGGTCAGAGTGATATAGTAATCCTGAAGTGAACCATCGTAATCTATAACTAGTGTCACAGGAGTAGTTCAAAACATAGACAGTAAGGAGAGTCAGTCTTCTAGTACTTAAGTCGGCATTGTGCCTTTTGTTTGTATTCCGATGCAATTTCTGTGTTTCATCGTCAATAAGATGGTCAGAGGGATACAGTAAACCAGAAGTGAAGCATCGTATTCTATAACTAGTGTCACAGGAATGGTTCAAAACATAGACAGTAAGAAGAGTCAGTTTTCTTGTTCGTAAGTCGGCATTGTGCCTTTTCTATTTAATTCCGATGCAATATCTGTGTTTCGTCGCCAATAAGAAGGTCAAAGGAAACAGTAAAACTGAAGTCAAGCATAGTAATTTAAAACTGGTCTCACAGGAAATGTTCAAAACATAGACAGTAAGAAGAGCCAGTCCACTTATACTTGAGCCGGCATTGTGCCTTTTGTATTTAATTCCGATGCAATTTCTGTGTTTGATCGTCAATAAGAAGGTCAGAGGGATGCAGTAAACCTGAAGTGAAGCAACGGAATCTATAACTAGTGTCACAGGAATGGTTCAAAATATAGACGGTAAGAAGAGTCAGTCTTCTTGTACTTAAGTCGACATTGTGCCTTATGTATTTAATTAAGATGCACTTTCTGTGTTTCATCGTCAATAAGAAGGTCAGAGGGATACAGTAAACCTGAAGTAAAGCTTCGGAATCTATAACTAGTGTCACAGGAATGGTTCAAAACATAGACAGTAAGAAGAGTAAGTCTTCTTGTACTTAAGTCGGCATTGTGCCTCTTGTATATAATTCCGATGCAATTTCTGTGTTTCATCGTCAATATGAAGCTCAGAGGGATACAGTAAACCCGAAGTGAAGCATCGGAATCTATAACTAGTGTCACAGGAATGGTTCAAATCATAGATAGTAAGAAGAGTCAGTCTTCTAATACTTAAGTCGGCATTGTGCCTTTTGTATTTAATTCCGATGCAATTTCTGTGTTTCATCGTCAATAAGGAGGTCCAAGATATACAGTAAACCTGAAGTGAAGCATCGGAATCTATAACTAGTGTCACAGGAATGGTTCAAAACGTAGACAGTAAGAAGAGTCAGTTTTCTTGTACATAAGTCGGCATTGTGCCTTTTGTATTTAATTCCGATGCAATTTCTGGGTTTCGTCGTCAATAAGAAGGGCCAAGGGATACAGTAAATCTGAAGTGAAGCATCGGAATCTAAAACCGGTCTCACAGGAAAGGTTCAAAGCATAGACGGTAAGAAGAGCCAGTCTTCTTGTACTTGAGTCGGCATTGTGCCTTTTGTATTTAATTCCGATGCAATTTCTGTGTTTCATCGTCAATAAGAAGGTCAGAGGGATACAGTAAACCTAACGTGAAGCATCGAAATCTATAACTAGTGTCACAGGAATGGTTCAGAGCGTAGACAATAAGAAGAGTCAGTCTTCTTGTACTTAAGTCGGCACTGTGACTTTTGTTTGTATTCCGATGCAATTTCTGTGTTTCATGGTCAATTTGAAGGTCAGAGGGATACAGTAAACCTGAAGTCAAGCATCGTAATCCATAACTAGTGTCACAGGAATGGTTCAAAACATAGACAGTAAGAAGAGTCAGTTTTCTTGTTCATATGTCGGCTTTGTGATTTTTCTATTTAATTCCGATGCAATTTCGGTGATTCGTCGTCAATAAGAAGGTCCAAGGGATACAGCAAACCTGAAGTCAAGCATCAGAATCTAAAACTGGTCTCACAGGAAAGGTTCAAAACATAGACAGTAAGAAGAGCCGGTCTTCTAGTACTTAAGTCGCCATTGTACCTTTTGTATTTATCTCCGATGCAATTTCTGTGTTTCGTCGTCAATAAGCAGGTCCAAGGGATGCAGTAAACCTGAAGTGAGGCATCGGAATCTATAAGTAGTGTCACAGGAATGTTCAAAAACATAGACAGTAAGAAGAGCCAGAGTTCTTGTACTTAAGTCGGCATTGTTCCTTTTGTATTTAATTCCGATGAAATTTCTATGTTTCGTCGTTAATAAGAAGGTCCAAGGGATACAGTAAACATGAAGTGAAGCATCGGAATCTATAACTAGTGTCACAGGAATGGTTCAAAATATAGATAGTAGGAAGAGCCAGTCTTCTTGTACTTAAGTCGGCATTATGCCTTTTGTATTTAATTCCGATGCAATTTCTGTGTTTCGTCGACATTAAGAAGGTCCAATGGATACAGTAAAACTTGAAGTGAAGCATCAGAATCTATAACTAGTGGTACAGGAATGGTTCAAAACATGGACAGTAAGAATTGTTAGTCTTCTTCTACTTAATTCGGCATTGTGCCTTTTGTATTTAATTCCGATGCAATATCTGTGTTTCGTCGTCAATAAGCAGGTCCAAGGGATACAGTAAACCTGAAGTGAGGCATCGGAATCTATAACTAGTGTCACACGAAAGTTTAAAAACATAGACAGTAAGAAGAGCCAGAGTTCTTGTACTTAAGTCGGCATTGTTCCTTTTGTATTTAATTCCGATGAAATTTCTATGTTTCGTCGTCAATAAGAAGGTCTAAGGGATACAGTAAACATGAAGTGAAGCATCGGAGTCTATAACTAGTGTCACAGGAATGGTCCAAAAACATAAACAGTAAGAAGAACCAGTCTACTTGTACTTAAGTCGGCATTGTGCCTTTTGTATTTAACTCCGATGCAATTTCTGTGTTTCGTCGTCAATAAGAAGTCCCAAGGGATACAGTAAACATATAGTGAAGCATCGGAATTTAAAACCGGTCTCACAGGAAATGTTCAAAACATAGTCAGTAAGAATAGTCAGTCTTTTTGTACCTAAGTCGGCATTGTGCCTTCTGTATTTCATTCCGATGCAATTTCTGTGATTCGTCGTCAATAAGAAGGTCAATAGGATACAGTAAACCTAAAGTGAAGCATCGGAATCTATAACTAGTGTCACAGGAATGGTTCAAAATATAGACAGTAAGAGGAGCCAGTATTCTTGTACTTAAGTCGGCATTGTGCCTTTTTTATTTTATTCCGATGCAATTTCTGTGTTTCGTCGTCAATAAGAAGGTCCAAGGGATACAGTAACCCTGACGTGAAGCATCGGAGTCTATAACTAGTGTCACAGGAACGGTTCAAAACATAGACAGTAAGAAGAGCCAGTCGTCTTGTACTTAAGTCGGCCTTGTGCTTTTTGTATTTAATTCCGATGCAATATCTGTGTTTCGTCGTCAATAAGAAGGTCCAAGGGATACAGTAAACCTGACGTGATGCATCGGAGTCTATAACTAGTGTCACAGGAATGGTTCAAACTTATAGACACATAAGAAGAGCCAGTCTTCTTGTACTTAAGTCGGCATTGTGCGTTTTGTATTTAATTCCGATGCAATCTCTGTGTTTCGTCGTCAATAATATTGTCCAAGGGATACAGTAAACCTGAAGTGAAGCATCGGAATCTATAACTAGTGTCACAGGAATGTTTCAAAACATAGACAGTAAGAAGAGCCAGTCTTCTTGTACTTAAGTCGGCATTGTGCCTTTTGTATTTAATTCCGATGCAATTTCTGTGTTTCGTCGTCAATAAGAAGGTCGAAGGGATACAGTAAACCTGAAGTGAAGCATCGGAATCTATAACTAGAGTCATAGGAATGGTTCAAATCATAGACAGTAAGAAGAGCCAGTCTTCTTGTACTTAAGTCGGCATTGTGCGTTTTGTATTGAATTACGATGCAATTTCTGTGTTTCATCGTCAATAAGAGTGCCAGAGGGATACAGTAAACCTGAAGTGAAGCATCGAAATCTATAACTAGTGTCACAGGAATATTTCAAAATATAGACAGTAAGAATTGCCAGTCTGCTTGTACTTAAGTCGCCATTGTACCTTTTGTATTTATCTCCGATGCAATTTCTGTGTTTCGTCGTCAATAAGCAGGTCCAAGGGATACAGTAAACCAGAAGTGAGGCATCGGAAACTATAACTAGTGTCACAGGAATGTTTAAAAACATAGACAGTAAGAAGAGCCAGAGTTCTTGTACTTAAGTCGGCATTGTTCCTTTTGTATTTAATTCCGATGAAATTTCTATGTTTCGTCGTCAATAAGAAGGTCCAAGGGATACAGTAAACATGAAGTGAAGCATCGGAATCTATAACTAGTGTCACAGGAATGGTTCAAAATATAGACAGTAGGAAGAGCCAGTCTTCTTGTACTTAAGGCGGCATTATGCCTTTTGTATTTAATTCCGATGCAATTTCTGTGTTTCGTCGACATTAAGAAGGTCCAATGGATACAGTAAAACTTGAAGTGAAGCATCAGAATCTATAACTAGTGGTACAGGAATGGTTCAAAACATGGACAGTAAGAATTGTTAGTCTTCTTCTACTTAATTCGGCATTGTGCCTTTTGTATTTAATTCCGATGCAATATCTGTGTTTCGTCGTCAATAAGAAGGTCCAAGGGATACAGTAAACATAAAGTGAAGCATCGGAATCTATAACTAGTGCCACAGGAATGGTTCAAAAACATAAACAGTAAGAAGAACCAGTCTACTTGTACTTAAGTCGGCATTGTGCCTTTTGTATTTAACTCTAATGCAATTTCTGTGTTTCGTCGTCAATAAGAAGTCCCAAGGGATACAGTATACCTAAAGTGAAGCATCAGAATCTAAAACTAGTGTCACAGGAATGGTTCAAACATAGACAGTAAGAAGAGCCGGTCTTCTAGTACTTAAGTCGGCATTGTGCCTTTTGTAATTAATTTCGATGCAATTTCTGTGTTTCATCGTCAATAAGAAGGTCCAAGGGATGTAGTAAACATATACTGAAGCATCGGAATTTAAAACCTGTCACACGGGAATTGTTCAAATCGTAGTCAGTAAGAATAGTCAGTTTTCTTGTACTTAAGTAGGCATTGTGCCTTTTGTATTTAATTCCGATGCAATTTCTGTGTTTCGACGTCAATAAGAAGGTCCAAGGGATACAGTAAAGCTGACGTGAAGCATCGGAATCTATGACTAGTGGCACAGGAATGGTTCAAAACATAGACAGTAAGAAGAGCCAGTCTTCTTGTACTTAAGTCGGCATTGTGCCTTCTGTACTTAATTCCGATGCAATTTCTGTGATTCGTCGTCAATAAGAAGGTCAATAGGATACAGTAAACCTAAAGTGAAGCATCGGAATCTATAACTAGTGTCACAGGAATGGTTCAAACATAGACAGTAAGAAGAGCCGGTCTTCTAGTACTTAAGTCGGCATTGTGCCTTTTGTAATTAATTTCGATGCAATTTCTGTGTTTCATCGTCAATAAGAAGGTCCAAGGGATGTAGTAAACATATACTGAAGCATCGGAATTTAAAACCTGTCACACGGGAATTGTTCAAAACGTAGTCAGTAAGAATAGTCAGTTTTTTGGGCTTAAGTAGGCATTGTGCCTTTTGTATTTAATTCCGATGCAATTTCTGTGTTTCAACGTCAATAAGAAGGTCCAAGGGATACAGTAAACCTGAAGTGAAGCATCAGAATCGAAAACCGGTGTCACAGGAAAGGTTCAAAACAGTGACAGTAAGAAGAGCCAGTCTTCTTGTACTTGAGTCGGCATTGTGCCTTTTGTATTTAATTCCGATGCAATTTCTGTGTTTCATCGTCAATAAGAAGGTCAGAGTGATACAGTAATCCTGAAGTGAACCACCGTAATCTATAACTAGTGTCACAGGAGTAGTTCAAAACATAGACAGTAAGGAGAGTCAGTCTTCTAGTACTTAAGTCGGCATTGTGCCTTTTGTTTGTATTCCGATGCAATTTCTGTGTTTCATCGTCAATAAGATGGTGAGAGGGATACAGTAAACCAGAAGTGAAGCATCGTATTCTATAACTAGTGTCACAGGAATGGTTCAAAACATAGACAGTAAGAAGAGTCAGTTTTCTTGTTCGTAAGTCGGCATTGTGCCTTTTCTATTTAATTCCGATGCAATATCTGTGTTTCGTCTCCAATAAGAAGGTCAAAGGAAACAGTAAAACTGAAGTCAAGCATAGGAATTTAAAACTGGTCTCACAGGAAAGGTTCAAAACATAGACAGTAAGAAGAGCCAGTCCACTTATACTTGAGCCGGCATTGTGCCTTTTGTATTTAATTCCGATGCAATTTCTGTGTTTGATCGTCAATAAGAAGGTCAGAGGGATGCAGTAAACCTGAAGTGAAGCAACGGAATCTATAACTAGTGTCACAGGAATGGTTCAAAGTATAGACGGTAAGAAGAGTCAGTCTTCTTGTACTTAAGTCGACATTGTGCCTTATGTATTTAATTAAGATGCACTTTCTGTGTTTCATCGTCAATAAGAAGGTCAGAGGGATACAGTAAACCTGAAGTGAAGCATCGAAATCTATAACTAGTGTCACAGGAATATTTCAAAATATAGACAGTAAGAATTGCCAGTCTTCTTGTACTTAAGTCGCCATTGTACCTTTTGTATTTATCTCCGATGCAATTTCTGTGTTTCGTCGTCAATAAGCAGGTCCAAGGGATACAGTAAACCTGAAGTGAGGCATCGGAAACTATAACTAGTGTCACAGGAATGTTTAAAAACATAGACAGTAAGAAGAGCCAGAGTTCTTGTACTTAAGTCGGCATTGTTCCTTTTGTATTTAATTCCTATGAAATTTCTATGTTTCGTCGTCAATAAGAAGGTCCAAGGGATACAGTAAACATGAAGTGAAGCATCGGAATCTATAACTAGTGTCACAGGAATGGTTCAAAATATAGACAGTAGGAAGAGCCAGTCTTCTTGTACTTAAGGCGGCATTATGCCTTTTGTATTTAATTCCGATGCAATTTCTGTGTTTCGTCGACATTAAGAAGGTCCAATGAATACAGTAAAACTTGAAGTGAAGCATCAGAATCTATAACTAGTGGTACAGGAATGGTTCAAAACATGGACAGTAAGAATTGTTAGTCTTCTTCTACTTAATTCGGCATTGTGCCTTTTGTATTTAATTCCGATGCAATATCTGTGTTTCGTCGTCAATAAGAAGGTCCAAGGGATACAGTAAACATAAAGTGAAGCATCGGAATCTATAACTAGTGCCACAGGAATGGTTCAAAAACATAAACAGTAAGAAGAACCAGTCTACTTGTACTTAAGTCGGCATTGTGCCTTTTGTATTTAACTCTAATGCAATTTCTGTGTTTCGTCGTCAATAAGAAGTCCCAAGGGATACAGTATACCTAAAGTGAAGCATCAGAATCTAAAACTAGTGTCACAGGAATGGTTCAAACATAGACAGTAAGAAGAGCCGGTCTTCTAGTACTTAAGTCGGCATTGTGCCTTTTGTAATTAATTTCGATGCAATTTCTGTGTTTCATCGTCAATAAGAAGGTCCAAGGGATGTAGTAAACATATACTGAAGCATCGGAATTTAAAACCTGTCACACGGGAATTGTTCAAATCGTAGTCAGTAAGAATAGTCAGTTTTCTTGTACTTAAGTAGGCATTGTGCCTTTTGTATTTAATTCCGATGCAATTTCTGTGTTTCGACGTCAATAAGAAGGTCCAAGGGATACAGTAAAGCTGACGTGAAGCATCGGAATCTATGACTAGTGGCACAGGAATGGTTCAAAACATAGACAGTAAGAAGAGCCAGTCTTCTTGTACTTAAGTCGGCATTGTGCCTTCTGTACTTAATTCCGATGCAATTTCTGTGATTCGTCGTCAATAAGAAGGTCAATAGGATACAGTAAACCTAAAGTGAAGCATCGGAATCTAAAACTAGTGTCACAGGAATGGTTCAAACATAGACAGTAAGAAGAGCCGGTCTTCTAGTACTTAAGTCGGCATTGTGCCTTTTGTAATTAATTTCGATGCAATTTCTGTGTTTCATCGTCAATAAGAAGGTCCAAGGGATGTAGTAAACATATACTGAAGCATCGGAATTTAAAACCTGTCACACGGGAATTGTTCAAAACGTAGTCAGTAAGAATAGTCAGTTTTTTGGACTTAAGTAGGCATTGTGCCTTTTGTATTTAATTCCGATGCAATTTCTGTGTTTCGACGTCAATAAGAAGGTCCAAGGGATACAGTAAACCTGAAGTGAAGCATCAGAATCGAAAACCGGTGTCACAGGAAAGGTTCAAAACAGTGACAGTAAGAAGAGCCAGTCTTCTTGTACTTGAGTCGGCATTGTGCCTTTTGTATTTAATTCCGATGCAATTTCTGTGTTTCATCGTCAATAAGAAGGTCAGAGTGATACAGTAATCCTGAAGTGAACCACCGTAATCTATAACTAGTGTCACAGGAGTAGTTCAAAACATAGACAGTAAGGAGAGTCAGTCTTCTAGTACTTAAGTCGGCATTGTGCCTTTTGTTTGTATTCCGATGCAATTTCTGTGTTTCATCGTCAATAAGATGGTGAGAGGGATACAGTAAACCAGAAGTGAAGCATCGTATTCTATAACTAGTGTCACAGGAATGGTTCAAAACATAGACAGTAAGAAGAGTCAGTTTTCTTGTTCGTAAGTCGGCATTGTGCCTTTTCTATTTAATTCCGATGCAATATCTGTGTTTCGTCTCCAATAAGAAGGTCAAAGGAAACAGTAAAACTGAAGTCAAGCATAGGAATTTAAAACTGGTCTCACAGGAAAGGTTCAAAACATAGACAGTAAGAAGAGCCAGTCCACTTATACTTGAGCCGGCATTGTGCCTTTTGTATTTAATTCCGATGCAATTTCTGTGTTTGATTGTCAATAAGAAGGTCAGAGGGATGCAGTAAACCTGAAGTGAAGCAACGGAATCTATAACTAGTGTCACAGGAATGGTTCAAAGTATAGACGGTAAGAAGAGTCAGTCTTCTTGTACTTAAGTCGACATTGTGCCTTATGTATTTAATTAAGATGCACTTTCTGTGTTTCATCGTCAATAAGAAGGTCAGAGGGATACAGTAAACCTGAAGTAAAGCTTCGGAATCTATAACTAGTGTCACAGGAATGGTTCAAAACATAGACAGTAAGAAGAGTAAGTCTTCTTGTACTTAAGTCGGCATTGTGCCTCTTGTATATAATTCAGATGCAATTTCTGTGTTTCATCGTCAATATGAAGCTCAGAGGGATACAGTAAACCTGAAGTGAAGCATCGGAATCTATAACTAGTGTCACAGGAATGGTTCAAATCATAGATAGTAAGAAGAGTCAGTCTTCTCTTACTTAAGTCGGCATTGTGCCTTTTGTATTTAATTCCGATGCAATTTCTGTGTTTCATCGTCAATAAGGAGGTCCAAGCGATACAGTAAACCTGAAGTGAAGCATCGGAATCTATAACTAGTGTCACAGGAATGGTTCAAAACGTAGACAGTAAGAAGAGTCAGTTTTCTTGTACATAAGTCGGCATTGTGCCTTTTGTATTTAATTCCGATGCAATTTCTGGGTTTCGTCGTCAATAAGAAGGGCCAAGGGATACAGTAAATCTGAAGTGAAGCATCGGAATCTAAAACCGGTCTCACAGGAAAGGTTCAAAGCATAGACGGTAAGAAGAGCCAGTCTTCTTGTACTTGAGTCGGCATTGTGCCTTTTGTATTTAATTCCGATGCAATTTCTGTGTTTCATCGTCAATAAGAAGGTCAGAGGGATACAGTAAACCTAACGTGAAGCATCGAAATCTATAACTAGTGTCACAGGAATGGTTCAGAGCGTAGACAATAAGAAGAGTCAGTCTTCTTGTACTTAAGTCGGCACTGTGACTTTTGTTTGTATTCCGATGCAATTTCTGTGTTTCATGGTCAATTTGAAGGTCAGAGGGATACAGTAAACCTGAAGTCAAGCATCGTAATCCATAACTAGTGTCACAGGAATGGTTCAAAACATAGACAGTAAGAAGAGTCAGTTTTCTTGTTCATATGGCGGCTTTGTGATTTTTCTATTTAATTCCGATGCAATTTCTGTGATTCGTCGTCAATAAGAAGGTCCAAGGGATACAGCAAACCTGAAGTCAAGCATCAGAATCTAAAACTGGTCTCACAGGAAAGGTTCAAAACATAGACAGTAAGAGGAGCAAGTCTTCTTGTACTTGAGTCGGCATTGTGCCCTTTGTATTTAATTCCGATGCAATTTCTGTGTTTCATCGTCAATAAGAAAGTCAGAGGGATACAGTAAACCTGAAGTGAAGCATCGGAATCTAAAACCGGTCTCACAGGAAAGGTTCAAAACATAGACAGTAAGAAGAGCCAGACTTCTTGTACTTGAGTCGGCATTGTGCCTTTTGTATTAATTCCGATGCAATTTCTGTGTTTCATCGTCAATAAGAAGGTCAGAGGGATACAGTAAACCTCAAGTGAAGCATCGGAATCTATAACTAGTGTCACAGGAATGGTTCAAAACATAGACAGTAAGATGAGCCAGTCTTCTTGTACTTGTGCCGGCATTGTGCCTTATGTATTTACTTCCGATGCAATTTCTGTGTTTTGTCGTCAAAAAGAAGGTCAGTGGGATACGGTAAACCTGAAGTGTAGCATCGGAATCTATAACTAGTGTCAAAGGAATGGTTAATACATAGACAGTAAGAAGAGTCAGTTTTCTTGTACATAAGTCGGCATTGTGACTTTGTATTTAATTCCGATGCAATTTCTGTGTTTCTTCGTCAATAAGAAGGTCAGAGGGATACAGTGAACCTGAAGTGAAGCATCGGGATCTATATCTAGTGTCACAGGAATGATTCAAAGCATAGACAGTAAGAAGAGTCAGTTTTCTTATAATTAAGTCGGCATTGTGCCTTTTGTATTTAATTCCGATGCAATTTCTGTGTTTCATCGTCAATAAGAAGGACAGTGGGATGCAGTAATCCTGAAGTGAAGCATCGTAATCTATAACTAGTGTCACAGGAGTAGTTCAAAACATAGACAGTAAGGAGAGTCAGTCTTCTAGTACTTAAGTCGGCATTGTGCCTTTTGTTTGTATTCCGATGCAATTTCTGTGTTTCGTCGTCAATAAGATGGTCAGAGGGATACAGTAAACCAGAAGTGAAGCATCGTATTCTATAACTAGTGTCACAGGAATAGTTCAAAACATAGACAGTAAGAAGAGTCAGTTTTCTTGTTCGTAAGTCGGCATTGTGCCTTTTCTATTTAATTCCGATGCAATATCTGTGTTTCGTCGCCAATAAGAAGGTCAAAGGAAACAGTAAAACTGAAGTCAAGCATAGGACTTTAAAACTGGTCTCACAGGAAAGTTTCAAAACATAGACAGTAAGAAGAGCCAGTCTTCTTGTACTTGAGTCGGCATTGTGACTTTTGTATTTAATTCCGATGCAATTTATTTGTTTCGTCGCCAATAAGAAGGTCCAAGGGATACAGTAAACCTGAAGTGAAGCATCGGAATCTAAAACCGGCCTCACAGGAATGGTTCAAAACATAGACAGTAAGAAGAAACAGTCTTCTTATACTTGAATTGGCATTGTGACTTTTGTATTTAATTCCGATGCAATTTCTGTGTTTCATCGTCAGTAAGACGGTTAGAGGGATACGGTAAACCTGAAGTGAAGCATCGGTGTCTACAACTAGTGTCAAAGGAATGGTTCACTTTTCTTGTACTTAAATCGGCATTGTGCATTCTATTTAATTCCGATGCAATTTCTTTGTTTCATCGTCAATAAGAACGTCGAATGGATACAGTGAACCTGAAGTGAAGCATCGGAAACTAAAACCGGTCTCACAGGAAAGGTTCAAAACATAGACAGTAAGAAGAGCCAGTCCACTTATACTTGAGCCGGCATTGTGCCTTTTGTATTTAATTCCGATGCAATTTCTGTGTTTGATCGTCAATAAGAAGGTCAGAGGGATGCAGTAAACCTGAAGTGAAGCAACGGAATCTATAACTAGTGTCACAGGAATGGTTCAAAATATAGACGGTAAGAAGAGTCAGTCTTCTTGTACTTAAGTCGACATTGTGCCTCTTGTATATAATTCCGATGCAATTTCTGTGTTTCATCGTCAATATGAAGCTCAGAGGGATACAGTAAGCCTGAAGTGAAGCATCGGAATCTATAACTAGTGTCACAGGAATGGTTCAAATCATAGATAGTAAGAAGAGTCAGTCTTCTAATACTTAAGTCGGCATTGTGCCTTTTGTATTTAATTCCGATGCAATTTCTGTGTTTCATCGTCAATAAGGAGGTCCAAGGGATACAGTAAACCTGAAGTGAAGCATCGGAATCTATAACTAGTGTCACAGGAATGGTTCAAAACGTAGACAGTAAGAAGAGTCAGTTTTCTTGTACATAAGTCTGAATTGTGCCTTTTGTATTTAATGAAGATGCAATTTCTGTGTTTCATCGTCAATTAGACGGTCGGAGGGATACAGTCAACCTGAAGTGAAGCATCGTAATCTATAACTAGTGTCACAGTAATGGTTCAAAACATAGAGAGTAAGAAGAGTCAGACTTTTTGTACTTAAGTCGGCATTGTGCCTTTTGTATTTAATTCCAATGCAGTTTCTGTGTTTCATCGTCAATAAGAAGGTCAGAGGGATACAGTAAAGCTGAAGTGAAGCATCGGAATCTACAACTAGTGTCACAGGAATGGTTGAAAACGTAGACAGTTTGAAAGGTCAGTCTCCTTGTACTTAAGTCGGCATTGTGCCTTTTGTATTTAATTCCGATGCAATTTCTGTGTTTCATCGTCAATAAGAAGCTCAGAGGGATACAGTAAACCTGAAGTGAAGCATCGGAAGCTATTACTAGTGTCACAGGAATGGTTCAAAACGTAGACAGTAAGAAGAGTCAGTTTTCTTGTACTTAAGTCGGCATTGTGCCTTTTGAATTTAATTCCGATGCATTTTCTGTGTTTCATCGTCACTATGAAGGTCAGAGGGATACAGTAAACCTGAAGTGAACCATCACACACTATAACTAGTGTCACAGGAATGGTTCAAAACATAGACAGTAAGAAGAGTGAGTTTTCTTATACTTAAGTCGGCATTGTGCCATTTGTATTTAATTCCGATGCAATTTCTGTGTTTCATCGTCAATAAGAAGGTCAGAAGGATGCAGTAAACCTGAAGTGAAGTATCGGAATCTATAACTAGTGTCACAGGAATGGTTCGAAACATAGACAGTAAGAAGAGTCAGTTTTCTTGTCCTTAAGTCGGCATTGTGCCATTTGTATTTAATTCCGATGCAATGTCTGTGTTTCATCGTCAATAAGAAGGTCAAAGGGATACAGTAAATCGGAAGTGAAGCATCGGTATTTATAACTAGTGTCACAGGAGTGGTTAAAACATAGACATTAAGAAGAGTCAGTTTTCTTGTACTTAAGTCAGCATTGTGCCTTTTGTATTTAATTCCGATACAATTTCTGTGTGTCTTCGTCTATACGTAGGTCAGAGGGATACAGTAAACCTGAAGTGAAGCATCGGAATCTATAACTAGTGTCATACGAATGGTTCAAAACATAGACAGTAAGAAGAGTCAGTCTTCTTGTACTTAAGTCGGCATTGTGCCTTTTGTATTTAATATCGATGCCATTTCTGTGTTTCATCGTCAATAAGATGGTCAGGGGTAACAATAATGCTGAAGTGAAGCATCAGATCTCTATAACTAGTGTCACAGGTATGGTTCACAACATTGACAGTAAGAAGAGTCAGTTAACTTGTACTTAAGTCGGCATTGTGACATTTGTATTTAATTCCGATGCAATTTCTGTGTTTCATCGTCAGTAAGTAGGTCAGAGGGATACAGTAAACCTGAAGTGAAGCATCGGAATCTATAACTAGTGTCAAAGGAACGGTTCAAAGCATAGACAGTAAGAAGATTCGGTTTTCTTATAATTAGGTCGGCATTATGCTTTTGTATTTAATTACGATGCAATTTCTGTGTTTCATCGGGAATACGAAGATCAGAGGGATACAGTGACCCTGAAGTGATGCATCGGAATCTATAACTAGAGTCACAGGAATGGTTCAAAACATAGACAGTAAGAAGAGTAAGTTTTCTTGTACTTAACCCGGCTTTGTGCCTTTTCTATTTATTTCCGATGCAATTTCTGTGTTTCGTAGTCAATAAGAAGGTCCAAGGGATACAGTAAACCTAAAGTGAAGCATCGGAATCTAAAACCGGTCTCTCTGGAAAGGTTCAAAACATAGACAGTAAGAAGAGCCAGTCTTCTTGTACTTGAGTCGGCATTGTGCCTTTTGTTTGTATTCCGATGCAATTTCTGTGTTTCATGGTCAATAAGAAGGTCAGAGGGATACAGTAAACCTGAAGTCAAGCATCGTAATCCATAACTAGTGTCACAGGAATGGTTCAAAACATAGACAGTAAGAGGAGTAAGTTTTCTTGTTCATATGTCGGCTTTGTGCCTTTTCTATTTATTTCCGATGCAATTTCTGTGATTCGTCGTCAGTAAGAAGGTCCAAGGGATACAGTAAAACTGAAGTCAAGCATCAGAATCTAAAACTGGTCTCACAGGAAAGGTTCAAAACATAGACAGTAAGAGTAGCCAGTCCTCTTGTACTTGAGTCGGCATTGTGCCTTTTGTATTGCATACCGATGCATTTTCTGTGTTTGATCGTCAATAACAAGGTCAGAGGGATACAGTAAACCTGAAGTGAAGCATTGGAATCTATAACTAGTGTTACAGGAATGGTTCAAACATAGACAGTAAGAAGAGTCAGTCTTTCTGTACTTAAGTCGGCATTGTGCCTTTTGTATTTATTTAAGACGCTATTTCTGTGTTTCATCGTCAATAAGATGGTCAGAGGGATACAGTAAAATTGAAGTGATGCCACAGAATCTATAACCGGTCTCACAGGAACGGTTCAAAACTTAGACAGTAAGAAGAGCCAGTCCTCTTGTACTTGAGTCGGAATTGTGCCTTTTGTATTTAATTCCGATGCAATTTCTGTGTTTGACCGTCAATAAGAAGGTCAGAAGGATACAGTAAACCTGAAGTGAAGCATCGGAATCTAAAACCGGCCTCACAGGAAAGGTTCAAAACATAGACAGTAAGAAGAGCCAGTTTTCTTGTACTTAAGTTGGCATTGTGCCTATTGTATATACTACCGATGCACTTTCTATGTTTCGTCGTCAATATGAAGGTCAGAGGGATACAGTAAACCTTAAGTGAAGCATCGGAATCTATAACTAGTGTCACAGGAATGGTTCAAAACATAGACAGTAAGAAAAACCAGTCCTCTTGTACTTGAGTCGGCATTCTGCATTTTGTATTTAATTCCGATGCAATTTATGTGTTTCATCGTCAATAAGAAGGTCAGAGGGATACAGTAAACCTGAAGTGAAGCATCGGAATCTATAACTAGTGTCATCGGAATGGTTAAAACATAGACAGTAAGGAGAGTCAGTCTTCTTGTACTTAAGTCGGCATTGGGCCTTTTGTATTTAGTTCCGATGCAATTTCTGTGTTTCATCGTCAATAAGAAGGTCAGAGGGATACAGTAAACGTGAAGGGAAGCATCGGAATCTATAACTAATGTCACAGGAATGGTTCTAAAAATATACAGTAAGAAGAGTCAGTTTTCTTGTACTTAAGTCTGCTTTGTACTTTTCTATTTAATTCCGATGCAATTTCTGTGTTTCGTCGTCAATAAGAATGTCCAAGGGATACAGTAAAAATGAAGTCAAGCATAGGAATCTAAAACTGGTCTCACAGGAAAGGTTCGAAACATTGACAGTATGAAGAGCCAGTCTTCTTGTACTTGAGGCGGCATTGTCCCTTTTGTATTTAATTCCGATGCAATTTATGTGTTTCGTCGTCAATAAGAAGGTCAGAGGGATACAGTAAACCTGAAGTGAATATCGGAATCTGTAACTAGTGTCACAGGAATGGTTCAAATCATAGACAGTAAGAAGAGTCAGTTTTCTTATACTTAAGTCGGCATTGTGCCTTTTGTATTTAATTTCGATGCAATATCTGTGTTTCACCATCAATAAGAAGGTCATAGGGATACAAAAAACCTGAAGTGATGCATGGGAATCTATAACTAGTGTCACAAGAATGCTTCAAAACATAGACAGTAAGAAGAGTCAGTTTTCTTGTACTTAAGTCGACATTGTCCCTTTTCTATTTAATTCCGATGCAGTTTCTGTGTTTCGTCGTCAATTAAGAAGGTCCAAGGGATACAGTAAACCTGAAGTGAAGAATCGGAATCTAAAGCCGGCCTCACAGGAATGGTTCAAAACATAGACAGTAAGAAGAAACAGTCTTCTTATACTTGAATCGGCATTGTGCCTTCTGTATTTAATTCCGATGCAATTCCTGTGTTTCATCGTCAATAAGTCGGTCAGAGGGATACGGTAAACCTGACGTGAAGCATCGGTATCTATAACTAGTGTCACAGGAATGGGTCAAAACAAAGACTGTAAGAAGAGTCAGTTTTCTTGTACTTAAGTCGGCATTGTGCATTTCTATTTAATTCCGATGCAATTTCTGTGTTTCGTCGTCAATAAGAAGGTCCAAGGGATACAGTGAACCTGAAGTGAAGCATCGGAATCTAAAACCGGTCTCACAGGAAAGGTTCAAACATAGACAGTAAGAAGAGCCAGTACACTTGTACTTGAGTCGGCATTGTGCCTTTTGTATTTATTTCCGATGTAATTTCTGTGTTTGATCGTCAATAAGAAGGTCAGAGGGATGCAGTAAACCTGAAGTGAAGAATCGGAATCAACAACTAGTGTCACAGGAATGGTTGAAAACGTAGACAGTTTGAAAGGTCAGTCTCCTTGTACTTAAGTCGGCATTGTGCCACTTGTATTTAATTAAGATGCACTTTCTGTGTTTCGTCGTCAATAAGAAGGTCGGAGGGATACAGTAAACCTGAAGTGAAGCTTCGGAATCTGTAACTAGTGTCACAGGAATGGTTCAAAACAGAGACAGTAAGAAGAGTCAGTCTTCTTGTACTTAAGTCGGCATTGTGCCTCTTGTATATAATTCCGATGCAATTTCTGTGTTTCATCGTCAATATGAAGCTCAGAGGGATACAGTAAACCTGAAGTGAAGCATCGGAATCTATAACTAGTGTCACAGGAATGGTTCAAATCATAGATAGTAAAAAGAGTCAGTCTTCTAATACTTAAGTCGGCATTGTGCCTTTTGTATTTAATTCCGATGCAATTTCTGTGTTTCATCGTCAATAAGGAGGTCCAAGTGATACAGTAATCCTGAAGTGAAGCATCGGAATCTATAACTAGTGTCACAGGAATGGTTCAAAACATAGACAGTAAGAGGAGTCTGTTTACTTGTACTCAAGTCGGCATTGTGCCTTTTGTATTTAATTCCGATGCAATTTCTGTGTTTCATCGTCAATAAGAAAGTCAGAGGGATACAGTAAACCTGAAGTGAAGCATCGGAATCTATAACTAGTGTCACACGAATGGTTCAAAACATAGACAGTAAGAAGAGTCAGTCTTCTTGTACTTAAGTCGGCATTCTGCCTTTTGTATTTAATTCCGATGCAATTTCTGTGTTTCATCGTCAATAAGATGGACAGGGGTAACAGTAATGCTGAAGTGAAGCATCGGATCTCTATAACTAGTGTCACAGGTATGGTTCACAACATAGACAGTAAGAAGAGTCAGTTAACTTGTACTTAAGTCGGCATTGTGACATTTGTATTTATTTCCGATGCAATTTCTGTGTTTCATCGTCAGTAAGTATGTCAGAGGGATACAGTAAACCTGAAGTGAAGCATCGGAATCTATAACTAGTGTCAAAGGAATGGTTCAAAGCATAGACAGTAAGAAGATTCGGTTTTCTTATTGTTAGGTCGGCATTATGCTTTTGTATTTAATTACGATGCAATTTCTGTGTTTCATCGGGAATACGAAGATCAGAGGGATACAGTGACCCTGAAGTGACGCATCGGAATCTATAACTAGAGTCACAGGAATGGTTCAAAACATAGACAGTAAGAAGAGTAAGTTTTCTTGTACTTAACCCGGCTTTGTGGCTTTTCTATTTATTTCCGATGCAATTTCTGTGTTTCGTAGTCAATAAGAAGGTCCAAGGGATACAGTAAACCTGAAGTGAAGCATCGGAATCTAAAACCGGTCTCTCAGGAAAGGTTCAAAACATAGACAGTAAGAAGAGCCAGTCCTCTTGTACTTGAGTCGGAATTGTGCCTTTTGTATTTAATTCCGATGCAATTTCTGTGTTTGACCGTCAATAACAAGGTCAGAGGGATACAGTAAACCTGAAGTGAAGCATCGGAATCTAAAACCGGCCTCACAGGAAAGATTCAAAACATAGCCAGTAAGAAAGGCCAGTCTTCTTATACTTGAGTCGGAATTGTGCCTTTTGTATTTAATTCCGATGCAATTTCTGTGTTTCATCGTCAATAAGACGGCCAGAGGGATACGGTAAACCTGAAGTGAAGCATCGGTTTCTATAACTAGTGTCACAGCAAAGGTTCAAAACAAAGACTGTAAGAAGAGTCAGTTTTCTTGTACTTAAGTCGGCATTGTGCCTTTTGTATTTAATTCCGATGCAATTTCTTTGTTTCATCGTCATTAAGAAGGTCAGAGGGATACAGTAAACCTGAAGTGAAGCATCGGAATCTATATCTAGTGTCACAGGAAAGGTTACAAACATAGACAGTATGAAGAGTCAGTCTTCTTGTACTTAAGTTGGCATTGTGCCTATTGTATGTACTACCGATGCACTGTCTATGTTTCGTCGTCAATACGAAGGTCAGAGGGATACAGCAAACCTGAAGTGAAGCACCGGAATCTATAACTAGTGTCACAGGAATGGTTCAATACAATGACTGTAAGAGGAGTCAGTTTTCTTGTACTTAAGACAGCATTGTGCATTTCTATTTAATTCCGATGCAATTTCTGTGTTTCGTCGTCAATAAGAAGGTCCAAGGGATACAGTAAAACTGAAGTCAAGCATAGGAATCTAAAACTGGTCTCACAGGAAAGGTTCGAAACATTGACAGTATGAAGAGCCAGTCTTCTTGTACTTGAGGCGGCATTGTCCCTTTTGTATTTAATTCAGATGCAATTTATGTGTTTCGTCGTCAATAAGAAGGTCAGAGGGATAAAGTAAACCTAAAGTGAAGCATCGGAATCTGTAACTAGTGTCACAGGAATGGTTCAAATCATAGACAGTAAGAAGAGTCAGTTTTCTTATACTCAAGTCGGCATTGTGCCTTTTGTATTTAATTTCGATGCAATATCTGTGTTTCACCATCAATAAGAAGGACATAGGGATACAAAAAACCTGAAGTGATGCATCGGAAACTACAACTAGTGTCACAGGAATGGTTCAAAACATAGACAGTAAGAAGAGTCAGTTTTCTTGTACTTAAGTCGGCATTGTGCATTTCTATTTAATTCCGATGCAATTTCTGTGTTTCGTCGTCAATAAGGAGGTCCAAGAGATACAGTGAACCTGAAGTGAAGCATCGGAATCTAAAACCGGTCTCACAGGAAAGGTTCAAAACATAGACAGTAAGAAGAAACAGTCTTCTTATACTTGAATCGGCATTGTGCCTTTTGTATTTAATTCCGATGCAATTCCTGTGTTCCATCGTCAAGAAGTCGGTCAGAGGGATACGGTAAACCTGAAGTGAAGCATCGGTATCTATAACTAGTGTCACAGGAATGGGTCAAAACAAAGACTGTCAGAGGAGTCAGTTTTCTTGTACTTAAGTCGGCATTGTGCATTTCTATTTAATTCCGATGCAATTTCTGTGTTTCGTCGTCAATAAGAAGGTCCAAGGGATACAGTGAACCTGAAGTGAAGCATCGGAATCTAAAACCGGTCTCACAGGAAAGGTTCAAAACATAGACAGTAAGAAGAGCCAGTCCACTTGTACTTGAGTCGGCATTGTGCCTTTTGTATTTAATTCCGATGCAATTTCTGTGTTTGATCGTCAATAAGAAGGTCAGAGGGATGCAGTAAACCTGTAGTGAAGCATCGGAATCTATAACTAGTGTCACAGGAATGGTTCAAAATATAGACGGTAAGAAGAGTCAGGCCTCCTGTACTTATGTCGGCATTGTGCCATTTGTATTTAATTAAGATGCACTTTCTGTGTTTCGTCGTCAATACGAAGGTCGGAGGGATACAGTAAACCTGAAGTGAAGCTTCGGAATCTGTAACTAGTGTCACAGGAATGGTTCAAAACATAGACAGTAAGAAGAGTCAGTCTTCTTGTACTTAAGTCGGCATTGTGCCTTTTGTATTTAATTCCGATGCAATTTCTGTGTTTCATCGTCGAAAAGAAGGTCAGAGGGATACAGTAAACCTGAAGTGAAGCATCGGAATCTATAACTAGTGTCACAGGAATGGTTCAAAACATAGACAGAAAGAGGAGTCAGTCTTCTTGTACTTAAGTCGGCATTGTGCCTTTTGTATTTCATTCCGATCCAATTTCTGTGTTTCATCGTCAATAAGAAGGTCAGAGGGATACAGTAAACCCAAAGTGAAGCATCGGAATCTATACCTAATGCCACAGGAGTGTTTCAAAGCATAGAAAGTAGGAAGAGTCAGTCTTCTAATACTTAAGTCGGCATTGTGCCTTTTGTATTTAATTCCGATGCAATTTCTGTGTTTCATCGTCAATAAGAAGGTCCAAGGGATACAGTAAACCTGAAGTGAAGCATCGGAATCTATAACTAGTGTCACAGGAATGGTTCAAAACATAGACAGTAAGAGGAGTCTGTTTACTTGTACTCAAGTCGGCATTGTGCGTTTTGTATTTAATTCCGATGCAATTTCTGTGTTTCATCGTCGAAAAGAAGGTCAGAGGGATACAGTAAACCTGAAGTGAAGCATCGGAATCTATAACTAGTGTCACAGGAATGGTTCAAAACATAGACAGAAAGAGGAGTCAGTCTTCTTGTACTTAAGTCGGCATTGTGCCTTTTGTATTTACTTCCGATGCAAATTTCTGTGTTTGATCGTCAATAAGATGGTCAGGGGTAACAGTAATGCTGAAGCGAAGCATCGGAATCTATAACTAGTGCCACAGGATTGTTCACAACATAGACAGTAAGAAGAGTCAGTTAACTTGTACTTAAGTCGGCATTGTGACATTTGTATTTAATTCCGATGCAATTTCTGTGTTTCATCGTCAGTAAGTATGTCAGAGGGATACAGTAAAACTGAAGTAAAGCATCGGAATCTACAACTAGTGTCAAAGGAATGGTTCAAAGCATAGACAGTAAGATGAGTAAGTTTTCTTGTACTTAACCCGGCTTTGTGCCTTTTCTATTTATTTCCGATGCAATTTCTGTGTTTCGTCGACAATAAGAAGGTCCAAGAGATACAGTAAACCTGAAGTGAAGCATCGGATTCTGAAACCGGTCTCTCAGGAAAGGTTCAAAACATAGACAGTAAGAAGCGCCAGTCTTCTTGTACTTGAGTCGGCATTGTGCCTTTTGTATTTAATTCCAATGCAATTTCTGTGTTTCATCGACGGTAAGAAGGTCAGAGGGATACAGTAAACCTGAAGTGAAGCATCGGAATCTAAAACCGGTCTCACAGGAAAGGTTCAAAACATAGACAGTGAGAAGAGCCAGTCTCCTTGTACTTGAGTCGGCATTGTGCCTTTTGTATTTAATTCCGATGCAATTCCTGTGTTCCATCGTCAAGAAGTCGGTCAGAGGGATACAGTAAACCTAAAGTGAAGCATCGTAATCTATAACAAGTGTCACAGGAATAGTTCAAACATAGACAGTAAGGAGAGTCAGTCTTCTAGTACTTAAGTCGGCATTGTGCCTTTTGTTTGTATTCCGATGCAATTTCTTTATTTCATCGTCATTAAGAAGGTCAGAGGGATACAGTAAACCTGACGTGAAGCATCGGAATCTATAACTAGTGTCACAGGAATGGTTCAAACATAGACAGTATGAAGAGTCAGTTTTCTTGTTCTTAAGTCGGCATTGTGCCTTATCTATTTAATTCCGATGCAATTTCTGTGTTTCGTCGTCAATAAGAAGGTCCAAGGGATACAGCAAACCTGAAGTCAAGCATCGGAATCTATAACTAGTGTCACAGGAATGGTTCAAAGCATAGACAGTAAGAAGAGTCAGTCTTCTTGTACTTAAGTCGGCATTGTGGGTTTTCTATTTAATTCCGATGCAATTTCTGTATTTCGTCGCCAATAAGAAGGTCCAAAGGATACAGTAAACCTGAACTGAAGCATCGGAATCTATAACTAATGTCACAGGAACCGTTCAAAACATAGACAGTTAGAAGAGTCAGTTTTCTTGTACTTAAGTCGACATTGTGCATTTTCTACTTAATTCCGATGCAGTTTCGGTGTTTGGTCGTCAACAAGAAGGTCTAAGGGATAAGGTAAACCTGAAGTGAAGTATCGGAATCTAAAACCGGCCTCACAGGATAGGTTCAAAACATATACAGTAAGAAGAGCCAGTATTCTTGTACTTGAGTCGGCATTGTGCGTTTTGTATTTAATTCCGATGCAATTTCTATGTTTCATCGTCAATAAGACGGTCAGAGGGATACAGTAAACCTGAAGTGAAGCGTCGGTATCTATAACTAGTGTCACAGAAATGGTTTAAAACAAAGACTGTAAGGAGAGTCAGTTTTCTTGTACTTAAGTCGGCATTGTGCTTTTCTATTTAAGTCCGATGCAATTTCTGTGTTTCGTCGTCAATAAGAAGGTCCAAGGGATACAGTAAACCTGAAGTGAAGCATCGGAATCTGAAACCGGTCTCACAGGAAAGGTTCAAACATAGACAGTAAGAAGAGCCAGTCCTCTTGTACTTGAGTCGGCATTGCGCCTTTTGTATTTGATTCCGATGCAATTTCTGTGTTTGATCGTCAATAAGAAGGTCAGAAGGATACAGTAAACCTGAAGTGAAGCATCGGAATCTATAAATAATGTCACAGGGATGGTTCAAAACATAGACGGTAAGAAGAGTGAGTCTCCCTGTACTTAAGTCGGCATTGTGCCTTTTGTATTTAATAAAGATGCAATTTCTGTGTTTCATCGTCAATAAGAAGGTCAGAGGGATACAGTAAACCTGAAGTGAAGCATCGGAATCTATAACTAGTGTCACAGGAATGGTTCAAAACATAGACAGTAAGAAGAATCAGTCTTCTTGTACTTAAGTCGGCATTGTGCCTCCTGTATATAATTCCGATGCAATTTCTGTGTTTCATCGTCAATATGAAGGTCAGAGGGATACAGTAAACCTGAAGTGAAGCATCGGAATCTATAACTAGTGTCACAGGAATGGTTCAAAACATAGACAGTAAGAAGAGACAGACTTCTTGTACTTGAGTCGGCATTGTGCCTTTTGTATTTAATTCCGATGCAATTTCTGTGTTTCATCGTCAATACGAAGGTCAGAGGGATACAGTAAACCTGAAGTGAAGCATTGGAATCTATAACTAATGTCACAGGAATGGTTCAAAGCATAGACAGTAAGAACAGTCAGTTTTCTTGTACTTAAGTTGGCATTGTGCCCTTTGAATTTAATTCTGATGCAATTTCTCTGTTTCATCGACAATAAGAAGGTCAAAGGTATACAGTAAACCTGAAGTGAAGCATCGGAATCTATAACTAGTGTTACAGGAATGGTTTATAGCATAGACAGTAAGAAGAGTCAGTTTTCTTATAATGAAGTCGGCATTGTGCCTTTTCTATTTAATTCCGATGCAATTTCTGTGTTTCATCGTCAATAAGAATGTCAGAGAGATACAGTAACCCTGAAGTGAAACATCGGAATCTATAACTAGTGTCACAGGAATGATTCAAACATAGATAGTAAGAAGAGTCAGTTTTCTTGTACCTAACCCGGCATTGTGCCTTTTCTGTTAAATTCCGATGCAATTTCTGTGTTTCGTCGTCGATAAGAAGGTCCCAGGGATACAGTAAACATGAAGTGCAGCATCGGAATCTAAAACCGGTCTCACAGGAAAGGTTCAAAACATAGACAGTAAGAAGAGCCAGTTTTCTTGTACTTGAGTCGGCATTGTGCCTATAGTATTTAATTCCGATGTAATTTCTGTGTTTCATGGTAAATGAGAAGGTCAGAGTGATACAGTAAACTTGAAGTGAAGCATCAGAATCTATAACTAGTGTCGCAGGAATGGTTTAAAACATAGACATGAAGAAGAGTCAGTTTTCTTGTTCTTTAGTCGGCATTGTGCCTTTTGTATTTAATTCCGATGCAATTTCTGTGTTTCGTCGTCAATAAGACGGACCAAGGGATACAGTAAACCTGAAGTCAAGCATCGGAATCTAAAACTGGTCTCACAGGAAAGGTTCAAAACATAGACAGTAAGAAGAGCCAGTCTTCCTGTACTTGAGTCGGCATTGTGCATTTTGTATATAATTCCGATGCCATTTCTGTGCTTCATCGTCAATAAGACGGTCAGAGGGATACAGTAAACCTGAAGTTAAGCATCGGCATCTATAACTAGTGTCACAGGAATGGTTCAAAACAAAGACTGTAAGAAGAGTCAGTTTTCTTGTACTGAAGTCGGCATTGTGCTTTTCTATTTAATTCCGATGCAATTTCTGTGTTTGATCGTCAATAAGAAGGTCAGAGGGGTGCAGTAAACCTGAAGTGAAGCATCGGAATCTATAACTACTGTCACAGGAATGCTTCCAAGCATAGGCAGTAAGAAGAGTCAGTTTTCTTGTACTGAAGTCGGCATTGTGCTTTTCTATTTAATTCCGATGCAATTTCTGTTTCTGATCGTCAATAAGAAGGTCACAGGGATACAGTAAACCTGAAGTGAAGCATCGGAATATATAACTAGGGTCACAGGAATGGTTCAAAACATAGACAGTAAGAAGAGTCAGACTTCTTGTACTGAAGTCGGCATTATGCCTCTTGTATATAATTCCGATGCAATTTCTGTGTTTCATCGTCAATATGAAGGTCAGAGGGATACAGTAAACCTGAAGTGAAGCATCGGATTCTATAACTAGTGTCACAGGAATGGTTCAAAGCATAGACAGTAAGAAGAGCCAGTCTTCTTGTACTTACGTCGGCATTGTGGTTTTTGTATCTAATTGCGATGCAATATCTGTGTTTTATCGTCAATAAGAGGATCAGAGGGATACAGTAAACCTGAAGTGAAACATCGAAATCTGTAGCTAGTGTCACAGGAATGGTTCAAAGCATAGACAGTAAGAAGAGCCAGTCTTCTAGTACTATAGTCGGCATTGTGCCTTTTGTATTTAATTGCGATGCAATTTCTGTGTTTCATCGTCAATAAAGAAGTCAGAGGTATACAGTAAACCTGAAGTGAAGCATCGGAATGTACAACAAGTGTCACAGGAATGGTTCAAAACATAGACAATAGGAAGAGTCAGTCTTCTAGTACTTAAGTCGGCATTGTTCCTTTTGTATTTAATTAAGATGCAATATCTGTGTTTCATCGTCAATAAGAAGGTCAGAGGGATACAGTAAACCTGAAGTGAAGCATCGGAATCTATAACTAGTGTCACAGGAATGGTTCAAAATATAGACAGTAAGAAGAGTCAGTTTTCTTGTACTTTAGTCGGCATTGTGCCTTTTGTATTTAATTAAGATGCAATATCTGTGTTTCATCGCCAATATGAAGGTCAGTGGGATACTATAAACCTGAAGTGAAGCATCGGAATCTATAACTAGTGTCACAGGAATGGTTCAAAACATAGACAGTAAGAAGAGCCAATCTTCTTGTACTTGAGTCGGCACTGTGCCTTTTGTATACAATTACGACGCAATTTCTGTGTTTCATCGTCAACAAGACGGTCGGAGGGATACTGTAAACCTGAAGTGAAGCATCGGAATCTATAACTAGTGTCACAGGAATGGTTCAAAACATAGACAGTAAGAATTGTCAGTCTTCTTGAACTTAAGTCGGCATTGTGCGTTTTGTATTTATTTCCGATGCAATATCTGTGTTTCATCGTCAATATGAAGACAGAGGGATACAGTAAACCTGAAGTGAAGCTTCGCAATCCATAACTAGTGTCACAGGAATAGTTCAAAACATAGACAGTAAGAAGAGTCAGTTTTCTTGTACATAAATCGGCATTGTGCCATTTGGATTTAAATCCGATGCAATTTCTGTGTCTCATCGTCAAAAATAAGGTCAGAGGGATACAGTAAATCTGAAGTGAAGCATCGGAATCTATAACTAGTGTCACAGCAATGGTTCAAAACATAGACAGTAAGAGGTGTCAGTCTTCTTGTACTTAAGTCGGCATTGTGTGTTTGCTATTTAATTCCGATGCAATTTCTGTGTTTCATCGTCAATAAGAAGGTCAGAGGGATGCAGAAAACCAGAAGTGAAGCATCGGAATCTGTAACTAGTGTCACAGGAATGGTTCAAAGCATAAACAGTAAGAAGTGTCAGTTTTTTTATAATTAAGTCGGCATTGTGCCTTATGTATTTAATTCCGATGCAATTTCTGTGTTTCATCGTCAATAAGTAGGTCAGTGGGAAACAGTAACCCTGAAGTGATGCATCGGAATCTATAACTAGTGTCACAGGAATGGTTCAAAACATAGACAGTAAGAAGAGTCAGTTTTCTTGTACTTAACCCGGCATTGTGCCTTTTCTATTTAATTCCGATGCATTTTCTGTGTTTCGCCGTCAATAAGAAGATCCAAGGGATACAGTAAACCTGAAGTGAAGCATCGGAATCTGAAGCCAGTCTCACAGGAAAGGCTCAAAACATAGACAGAAAGAAGAGCCAGTCTTCTTGTACTTGATTCGGCATTGAGCCTTTTGTATTTAATTCCGATGCAATTTCTGTGTTTCATCGTCAATAATATGGTCAGAGGGTTACAGTAAACCTGAAGTGAAGCATCGGAATCTAAAACCGGTCTCACAGGAAAGGTTCAAAACATAGACAGTAAGAAGAGCCAGTTTTCTTGTACTTGAGTCGGCATTGTGCCTATTGTATTTAATTCCGATGTAATTTCTGTGTTTCATGGTAAATGAGAAGGTCAGAGTGATACAGTAAACTTGAAGTGAAGCATCAGAATCTATAACTAGTGTCGCAGGAATGGTTTAAAACATAGACGTGAAGAAGAGTCAGTTTTCTTGTTCTTTAGTCGGCATTGTGCTTTTCTATTTAATTCCGATGCAATTTCTGTTTTTGATCGTCAATAAGAAGGTCACAGGGATACAGTAAACCTGAAGTGAAGCATCGGAATATATAACTAGGGTCACAGGAATGGTTCAAAACATAGACAGTAAGAAGAGTCAGTCTTCTTGTACTGAAGTCGGCATTATGCCTCTTGTATATAATTCCGATGCAATTTCTGTGTTTCATCGTCAATATGAAGGTCAGAGGGATACAGTAAACCTGAAGTGAAGCATCGGATTCTATAACTAGTGTCACAGGAATGGTTCAAAGCATAGACAGTAAGAAGAGCCAGTCTTCTTGTACTTACGTCGGCATTGTGGTTTTTGTATCTAATTGCGATGCAATATCTGTGTTTTATCGTCAATAAGAGGATCAGAGGGATACAGTAAACCTGAAGTGAAACATCGAAATCTGTAGCTAGTGTCACAGGAATGGTTCAAAGCATAGACAGTAAGAAGAGCCAGTCTTCTAGTACTAGAGTCGGCATTGTGCCTTTTGTATTTAATTGCGATGCAATTTCTGTGTTTCATCGTCAATAAAGAAGTCAGAGGTATACAGTAAACCTGAAGTGAAGCATCGGAATGTACAACTAGTGTCACAGGAATGGTTCAAAACATAGACAATAGGAAGAGTCAGTCTTCTAGTACTTAAGTCGGCATTGTTCCTTTTGTATTTAATTAAGATGCAATATCTGTGTTTCATCGTCAATAAAGAAGTCAGAGGTATACAGTAAACCTGAAGTGAAGCATCGGAATGTACAACTAGTGTCACAGGAATGGTTCAAAACATAGACAATAGGAAGAGTCAGTCTTCTAGTACTTAAGTCGGCATTGTTCCTTTTGTATTTAATTAAGATGCAATATCTGTGTTTCATCGTCAATAAGAAGGTCAGAGGGATACAGTAAACCTGAAGTGAAGCATCGGAATCTATAACTAGTGTCACAGGAATGGTTCAAAACATAGACAGTAAGAATTGTCAGTCTTCTTGAACTTAAGTCGGCATTGTGCGTTTTGTATTTATTTCCGATGCAATATCTGTGTTTCATCGTCAATATGAAGACAGAGGGATACAGTAAACCTGAAGTGAAGCTTCGCAATCCATAACTAGTGTCACAGGAATAGTTCAAAACATAGACAGTAAGAAGAGTCAGTTTTCTTGTACATAAATCGGCATTGTGCCATTTGGATTTAAATCCGATGCAATTTCTGTGTCTCATCGTCAAAAATAAGGTCAGAGGGATACAGTAAAGCTGAAGTGAAGCATCGGAATCTATAACTAGTGTCACAGCAATGGTTCAAAACATAGACAGTAAGAGGTGTCAGTCTTCTTGTACTTAAGTCGGCATTGTGTGTTTGCTATTTAATTCCGATGCAATTTCTGTGTTTCATCGTCAATAAGAAGGTCAGAGGGATGCAGAAAACCTGAAGTGAAGCATCGGAATCTGTAACTAGTGTCACAGGAATGGTTCAAAGCATAAACAGTAAGAAGTGTCAGTTTTTTTATAATTAAGTCGGCATTGTGCCTTATGTATTTAATTCCGATGCAATTTCTGTGTTTCATCGTCAATAAGTAGGTCAGTGGGAAACAGTAACCCTGAAGTGATGCATCGGAATCTATGACTAGTGTCACAGGAATGGTTCAAAACATAGACAGTAAGAAGAGTCAGTTTTCTTGTACTTAACCCGGCATTGTGACTTTTCTATTTAATTCCGATGCATTTTCTGTGTTTCGCCGTCAATAAGAAGATCCAAGGGATACAGTAAACCTGAAGTGAAGCATCGGAATCTGAAGCCAGTCTCACAGGAAAGGCTCAAAACATAGACAGAAAGAAGAGCCAGTCTTCTTGTACTTGATTCGGCATTGAGCCTTTTGTATTTAATTCCGATGCAATTTCTGTGTTTCATCGTCAATAAGAAGGTCAGAGGGATACAGTAAACATGAAGTGAAGCTTCGCAAACTATAACTAGTGTCACAGGAATGGTTCAAATCATAGACAGTAAGAAGAGTCAGTTTTCGTGTACGTAAGACGGCATTGTGCCTTTTGTATTTAATTCCGATGCAATTTCTGTGTTTCATCGTCAATAAGAAGGTCAGAGGGATGCAGTAAACCTGAAGTGAAGTATCGGAATCTATAACTAGTGTCACAGGAATGGTTCGAAGCATAGACAGTAACAAGAGTCAATTTTCTTGTACTTAAGTCGGCATTGTGCCATTTGTATTTAATTCCGATGCAATTTCTGTGTTTCATCGTCAAAAAGGAGGTCAGAGGGATACAGTAAACCTGAAGGGAAGCATCGGAATCTATAACTAGTTTCACAGGAATGGTTAAAACATAGACAGTAAGAAGAGTCAGTTTTCTTGTACTAAAGTCGGCATTATGCCTTTTGTCTTTAATTCCGATACAATTTCTGTGCGTCATCGTCAATACGTAGGTCAGAGGGATACAGTAACCCTGAAGTGAAGCATCGGAATCTATAACTAGTGTCACAGGAATGGTTCAAAACATAGACAGTAAGAAGAGTCAGTTTACTTGTACTCAAGTCGGCATTGTGCCTTTTGTATTTAATTCCGATGCAATTTCTATGTTTCATCGTCAATAAGAAGGTCAGAGGGTTACAGTAAACCTGACGTGAATAATCGGAATCTATAGCTAGTGTCACAGGATTGGTTCAAAAGCATAGACAGTAAGAAGAGTCAGTTTACTTGTACTTATGTCGACATTGTGCCTTTTGTATTTAATTCCGATGCAATTTCTGTGTTTCACCGTCAATAAGAAGGTCAGAGGGATACAGTAAACCTGAAGTGAAGCATCGGAATCTATCACTAGTGACACAGGAATAGTTCAAAGCATAGACAGTAAGAAGAGTCAGTTTTCTTGTAATTAAGTCGGCATTGTGCCTTTTGAATTTAATTCCGATGCAATTTCTGTGTTTCATCGTCATTAAGAAGGTCAGAGGGATACAGTAACCCTGAAGTGATGCATTGGAATCTATAATTAGTGTCACAGGAATGCTTCAAAACATAGACAGTAAGAAGAGCCAGTCTTCTTGTACTTGAGTCGGCATTGTGCCTTTTGTTTTTAATTCCGATGCAATTTCTGTGTTTCATCGTCAATAAGACGGTCAGAGGGTTACAGCAAACCTGAAGTGAAGCATCGGAATCTATAACTAGTGTCACAGGAATGGTTCAAAAAATAGACAGTAAGAAGAGTCAGCTCTCTTGTACTTATCCGGCATTGTGCCTTTTCTATTTAATTCCGACGCAATTCCTGTGGTTCGTCGTAAATAAGAAGGTCCAAGGGATACATTAAACCTGAAGTGAAGCATCGGAATCTAAAACTGGTCTCACAGGAAAGGTTCAAAACATAGACAGTAAGAAGAGCCAATCTTCTTGTACTTGAGTCGGCATTGTGATATTTGGTTTTTAATTCCGATGCAATTTCAGTGTTTCATCGTCAATAAGACGGTCAGAGGGATACAGCAAACTTGAAGTGAAGCATCGGAATCTATAACTAGTGTCACAGGAATGGTTCTAAACAGAGACAGTAAGAAGAGTCAGTTTTCTAGTACTTAAGTCGGCATTGTTCCTTTTCTATTTAATTCCGATGCACTTTCTGTGTTTCGTCGTAATTTAGAAGGGCCAAGGGATACAGTAAACCTGATGAGAAGCATCGGAATCTAAAACCGGTCTCACAGGAAAGGTTCAAAACATAGACAGTGGGAAGAGCCAGTCTTCTTGAACTTGAGTCGGCATTGTGACTTTTGTATTTAATTCCGATGCAATTTCTATGTTTCATCGCCAATATGAAGGTCAGAGGGATACAGTAAACCTGAAGTGAAGCATCAGAATCTATAACTAGTGTCACAGGAATGGTTCAAAACATAGGCAGTAAGAAGAGTCAGTCTTCTTGTACTTAAGTCGGCATTGTGCCTTTTGTTTGTATTCTGATGCAATTTCTGTGTTTCATCGACAATAAGAAGGTCAGAGGGATACAGTAACCCTGAAGTGAAGCATCGGAAGCTATAACTAGTTTCACAGAAGTGGTTCAAAACATAGACAGTAAGAAGAGTCAGTTTTCTTGTACTTAAGTCGGCATTGTGCCTTTTGTAATTAATTCCGATACAATTTCTGTGTTTCATCGACAATATGAAGGTCACAGGGATACAGTAAACCTGAAGTGAAGCATCGGAATCTGTAACTAGTGTCACAGGAATGGTTCAAAGCATAAACAGTAAGAAGTGTCAGTTTTTTTATAATTAATTCGGCATTGTGCCTTATGTATTTAATTCCGATGCAATTTCTGTGTTTCATCGTCAATAAGTAGGTCAGTGGGAAACAGTAACCCTGAAGTGATGCATCGGAATCTATAACTAGTGTCACAGGAATGGTTCAAAACATAAACAGTAAGAAGCGTCAGTTTCCTTGTACTTAAGTCGGCATTGTGCCTCTTGTATTTAATTCCGATGCAATTTCTGTGTATCGTCGTCAATTAGAAGGGCCAAGGGATACAGTAAATCTGAAGTGAAGCATCGGAATCAAAAACCGGTCTCACAGGAAAGGTTCAAAACATAGACAGTAGGAAGAGCCAGTCTTCTTGAACTTGAGTCGGCATTGTGCCTTTTGTATTTAATTCCGATGCAATTTCTGTGTTTCATCGCCAATAAGAAGGTCAGAGGGATACAGTAAACCTGAAGTGAAGCATCGGAATCTATAACTAGAGTCACAGGAATGGTTCAAAGATAGACAGTAAGAAGAGTCAGTTTTCTAATAATTAAGTCGGCATTGTGCATTTTCTTATTTAATTCCGATGCAATTTCTGTGTTTCATCGCCAATAAGAAGGTCAGAGGGTTACAGTAAACCTGAAGGGAAGCATAGGAATCTATAACTAATTTCACAGGAATGGTTAAAACATAGACAGTAAGAAGAGTCAGTTTTCTTGTACTAAAGTCGGCATTGTGCCTTTTGTCTTTAATTCCGATGCAATTTCTGTGCGTCATCGTCAATACGTAGGTCAGAGGGATACAGTAAACCTGAAGTGATTAATCGGAATCTATAGCTAGTGTCACAGGATTGGTTCAAAACATAGTCAGTAAGAAGAGTCAGCATACTTGTACTTGTGTCGACATTGTGCCTTTTGTACTTAATTCCGATGCAATATCTGTGTTTCATCGTCAATAAGAAGGTCAGAGGGATACAGTAAACCTGAAGTGAAGCATCGGAATCTATAACTAGTGTCTCAGGAATGGTTCAAAGCATAGACAGTAAGAAGAGTCAGTTTTCTTATAATTAAATCGGCATTGTGCCTTTTTTATTTAATTCCGATGCGATTTCTGTGTTTCATCGTTATTGAGAAGGTCAGAGGGATACAGTAACCCTGAAGTGATGAATTGGAATCTTTAATTAGTGTCACAGGAATGGTTCAAAATATAGACAGTAAGAAGAGCCAGTCTTCTTGTACTTGAGTCGGCATTGTGCCTTTTGTTTTTAATTCCGATGCAATTTCTGTGTTTTATCGTCAATAAGACGGTCAGAGGGATACAGAAAACCTGAAGTGAAGCATCGGAATCTATAACTAGTGTCACAGGAATGGTTTAAAGCATTGACAGTAAGAAGAGTGAGTTTTCGTGTCCTTAAGTCGGCATTGTGCCTTTTCTATTTATTTCCGATGCACTTTCTGTGTTTCGTCGTCAATAAGATGGTCAGAGGGATACAGTAAACCTGAAGTGAAGCATCGGAATCTATAACTAGCGTCACAGGAATGGTTCAAAACATAGACAGTAAGAAGAGTCAGTTTTCTAATAATTAAGTCGGCATTGTGCCTTTTGTATTTAATTCCGATGCAATTTCTGTGTTTCATCGTCAATAAGATGGTCAGAGGGATACAGTAAACCTGAAGTGAAGCATCGCATTCTATAATTAGAGTCACAGGAATGGTTCAAAGCATTGACAGTAAGAAGAGTCAGTTTTCTAATAATTAAGTCTGCATTGTGCCTTTTGTATTTAATTCCGATGCAATTTCTGTGTTTCATCGTCAATAAGATGGTCAGAGGGATACAGTAAACCTGAAGTGATGCATCGGAATCTATAACTAGTGTCACAGAAATGGTTCAAAACATAGACAGTAAGAAGAGTCAGTTTTCTTGTACTTAAGTCGGCATTGTTCCTTTTCTATTTAATTCCGATGCACTTTCTGTGCTTCGTCGTCAATTAGAACGGCCAAGGGATACAGTAACCCTGAAGTGAAGCATCGGAATCTAAAGCCGGTCTCACAGGAAAGGTTCAAAACGTAGACAGTGGGAAGAGCCAGTCTTCTTGAACTTGAGTCGGCATTGTGCCTTTTGTATTTAATTCCTATGCAATTTCTGTGTTTCATCGCCAATATGAAGGTCAGAGGGATACAGTAAACCTGAAGTGAAGCATCAGAATCTATTACTAGTGTTACAGGAATGGTTCAAAACATAGGCAGTAAGAAGAGTCAGTCTTCTAGTACATAAGTCGGCATTGTGCCTTTTGTTTGTATTCTGATGAAATTTCTGTGTTTCATCGTCAATAAGAAGGTCAGAGGGATACAGTAAACCTGAAGTGATGCATCGGAATCTATAACTAGTGTCACAGAAATGGTTCAAAACATAGACAGTAAGAAGAGTCAGTTTTCTTGTACTTAAGTCGGCATTGTGCCTTTTGTATTTAATTCCGATACAATTTCTGTGTTTCATCGTCAATAAGGAGGTCACAGGGATACAGTAAACCTGAAGTGAAGCATCGGAATCTATAACTAGTGTCACAGGAATGGTTCAAAACATAGACAGTAAGAAGCGTCAGTTTCCATGTACTTAAGTCGGCATAGTGCCTTTTGTGTTTAATTCTGATGCAATTTCGGTGTATCGTCGTCAATTAGAAGGGCCAAGGGATACAGTAAACCTGAAGTGAAGCACCGGAATCTGAAACCGGTCTCACAGGGAAGGTTCAAAACATAGACAGTAGGAAGAGCCAGTCTTCTTGAACTTGAGTCGGCATTGTGCCTTCTGTATTTAATTCCGATGCAATTTCTGTCTTTCATCGCCAATAAGAAGGTCAGAGGAATACAGTAAACCTGAAGTGAAGCATCAGAATCTATTACTAGTGTTACAGGAATGGTTCAAAACATAGGCATTAAGAAGAGTCAGTCTTCTTGTACTTAAGTCGGCATTGTGCCTTTTGTTTGTATTCTGATGCAATTTCTGTGTTTCATCGTCAATAAGAAGGTCAGAGGGATACCGTAAACCTGAAGTGATGCATCGGAATCTATAACTAGTGTCACAGAAATGGTTCAAAACATAGACAGTAAGAAGAGTCAGTTTTCTTGTACTTAAGTCGGCATTGTGCCTTTTGTATTTCATTCCGATACAATTTCTGTGTTTCATCGTCAATAAGAAGGCCACAGGGATACAGTAAACCTGAAGTGAAGCATCGGAATCTATAACTAGTGTCACAGGAATCGTTCAAAACATAGACAGAAAGAAGCGTCAGTTTCCTTGTACTTAAGTCAGAATTGTGCCTTTTGTATTTAATTCTGATGCAATTTCTGTGTATCGTCGTCAATTAGAAGGGCCAAGGGATACAGTAAACCTGAAGTGACGCATCGGAATCTAAAACCGGTCTCACAGGGAAGGTTCAAAACATAGACAGTAGGAAGAGCCAGTCTTCTTGAACTTGAGTCGGCATTGTGCCTTTTGTATTTAATTCCGATGGAATTTCTGTCTTTCATCGCCAATAAGAAGGTCAGAGGGTTACAGTAAACCTAAAGTGAAGCATCGGAATCTATAACTAGGGTCACAGGAATGGTTCAAAACATAGACAGTAAGTAGAGTCAGTTTTCTAATAATTAAGTCGTCATTGTGCCTTTTGTATTTAATTCCGATGCAATTTCTGTATTTCGTCGTCAATACGAAGGTCAGATTGATACAGTAACCCTGAGGTGATGCATCGGAATCTATAACTAGTGTCACAGGAATGGTTCAAACCATAGACAGTAAGAAGAGTCAGTTTTCTTGTACTTAAGTCGGCATTGTGCCTTTTGTAATTAATTCCGATACAATTTCTGTGTTTCATCGTCAATATGAAGGTCACAGGGATACAGTATACCTGAAGTGAAGCATCGGCATCTATAACTAGTGTCACAGGAATGGTTCAAAATATAAACAGTAAGAAGCGTCAGTTTCCGTGTACTTAAGTCGGCATTGTGCCTTTTGTATTTAGTTCCGATGCAATTTCTGTGTATCGTCGTCAATTAGAAGGGCCAAGGGATACAGTAAACCTGAACTGAAGCATCGGAATCTAAAACCGGTCTCACAGGATAAGTTCAAAGCATAGGCAGTAGGAAGAGCCAGTCTTCTTGAACTTGAGTCGGCATTGTGACTTTTGTATTTAATTCCGATGAAATTTCTGTGTTTCATCGCCAATAAGAAGGTCAGAGAGTTACAGTAAACCTGAAGTGAAGCATCGGAATCTATAACTAGAGTCACAGGAATGGTTCAAAACATAGACAGTAAGAAGAGTCAGTTTTCTAATAATTAAGTCGGCATTGTGCTTTTTGTATTTAATTCCGATGCAATTTCTGTGTTTCATCGTCAAAACGAAGGTCAGAGGGATACAGTAAACCTGAAGGGAAGCGCAGGAATCTATAACTAGTTTCACAGGAATGGTTCAATCATAGACAGTAAGAAGAGTCAGTTTTCTTGTACTAAAGTCGGCATTGTGCTTTTTGTCTTTAATTCCGATGCAATTTCTGTGCGTCATCGTCAATACGTAGGTCAGAGGGATACAGTAACCCTGAAGTGAAGCATCGGAATCTATAACTAGTGTCACAGGAATGGTTCAAAACATAGACAGCAAGAAGAGTCAGTTTACTTGTACTCAGGTCGGCATTGTGCCTTTTGTATTTAATTGCGATGCAATTTCTGTGTTTCATCGTCAATAAGAAGGTCAGAGGGATACAGCAAACCTGAAGTGGAGCATCGGAATCTATAATTAGTGTCACAGGAATGGTTCAAAATATAGACAGTAAGAAGAGCCAGTCTTCTTGTACTTGAGTCGGCATTGTGCCTTTTGTTTTTAATTCCGATACAATTTCTGTGTTTCACCGTCATTAAGACGGTCAGAGGGATACAGCAAACCTGAAGTAAAGCATCGGAATCTATAACTAGTGTCACAGGAATGGTTCAAAACATTGACAGTAAGAAGAGTAAGTTTTCGTGTACTTAGGTCGGCATTATGCCTTTTCTATTTAATTCCGATGCACTTTCTGTGTTTCGTCGTCAATAAGAAGGGCCAAGAGATACAGTAAACATGAAGTAAAGCATCGGAATCTAAAACCGGTCTCACAGTAAAGGTTCAAAACTTAGACAGTAAGAAGAGCCAGTCTTCTTGAACTTGAGTCGACATTGTGCCTTTTGTATTTAATTCCGATGCATTTTCTGTGTTTCATCGTCAATAAGAAGGTCAGAGGGATACAGTAAACCTGAAGTGAAGCCTCGGAATCTATAACTAGAGTCACAGGAATGGTTCAAAACATAGACAGTAAGAAGAGTCAGTTTTCTAATAATTAAGTCGGCATTGTGCGATTTGTATTTAATTCCGCAGCAATTTCTGTGTTCCATCGTCAATAAGAAGGTCAGAGGGATACAGTAACCCTGAAGTGATGCATCGGAATCTATAACTAGTGTCACAGGAATGGTTCAGAACATAGACAGTAAGAAGAGTCAGTTTTCTTGTCCTGAAGTCGGCAATGTGCCTTTTGTATTTAATTCCGATACAATTTCTGTGTTTCATCTTTAATAACTAGGTCACAGGGATACAGTGAACCTGAAGTGAAGCATCGGAATCTATAACTAGTGTCACAGGAATGGTTCAAAACATAGACAGTAAGAAGCGTCAGTTTCCTTGTACTTAAGTCGGCATTGTGCCTTTTCTATTTAATACCGATGCACTTTGTGTGTTTCGTCGTCAATAAGACGGTCCAAGGGATACAGTAAACCTGAAATGAAGCATCGGAATCTGTAACAAGGGTCACAGGAGTGGTTCAAAATATAAACAGTAAGAGACGTCAGTTATCTTGTACTTAAGTCGGCATTGTGCCTTTTGTATTTAATTCCGATGCAATTTCTGTGTTTCATCGTCAATAAGAAGGTCAGAGGGATACAGTAACCCTGAAGTGATGCATCGGAATCCATAACTAGTGTCACAGGAATGGTTCAAATCATAGACAGTAAGAAGAGTCAGTTTTCTTGTACTTAAGTCGGCATTGTGCCTTTTGTAATTAATTCCGATACAATTTCTGTGTTTCATCGTCAATATAAAGGTCACAGGGATACAGTAAACCTGAAGTGAAGCATCGGCATCTATAACTAGTGTCACAGGAATGGTTCAAAACATAGGCAGTAAGAAGAGTCAGTCTTCTTGTACTTAAGTCGGCATTGTGCCTTTTGTTTGTATTCTGATGCAATTTCTGTGTTTCATCGACAATAAGAAGGTCAGAGGGATACAGTAAACCTGAAGTGAAACATCGGAATTTGCAACTAGTGTCACAGAAATGGTTCAAAACATAGACAGTAAGAACAGTCAGTTTTCTTGTACTTAAGTCGGCATTGTGCCTTTCGTAATTAATTCCGATACAATTTCTGTGATTCATCGTCAATATGAAGGTCACAGGGATACAGTATACCTGATGTGAAGCATCGGCATCTATAACTAGTGTCATAGGAATGGTTCAAAATATAAACAGTAAGAAGCGTCAGTTTCCGTGTACTTAAGTCGGCATTGTGCCTTTTGTATTTAATTCTGATTCAATTTCTGTGTATCGTCGTCAATTAGAAGGGCCAAGGGATACAGTAAACCTGAACTGAAGCATCGGAATCTAAAACCGGTCTCACAGGATAGGTTCAAAGCATAGACACTAGGAAGAGCCAGTCTTGTTGAACTTGAGTCGGCATTGTGACTTTTGTATTTAATTCCGATGAAATTTCTGTGTTTCATCGCCAATAAGAAGGTCAGAGGGTTACAGTAAACCTGAAGTGAAGCATCGGAATCCCTAACTAGAGTCACAGGAATGGTTCAAAACATAGACAGTAAGAAGAGTCAGTTTTCTAATAATTAAGTCGGCATTGTGCTTTTTGTATTTAATTCCGATGCAATTTCTGTGTTTCATCGTCAAAAAGAAGGTCAGAGGGATACAGTAAACCTGAAGGGAAGCACAGGAATCTATAACTAGTTTCACAGGAATGGTTAAAACATAGACAGTAAGAAGAGTCAGTTTTCTTGTACTAAAGTCGGCATTGTGCCTTTTGTCTTTAATTCCGATGCAATTTCTGTGCGTCATCGTCAATACGTAGGTCAGAGTGATACAGTAACCCTGAAGTGAAGCATCGGAATCTATAACTAGTGTCACAGGAATGGTTCAAAACATAGACAGCAAGAAGAGTCAGTTTACTTGTACTCAGATCGGCATTGTGCCTTTTGTATTTAATTCCGATGCAATTTCTGTGTTTCATCGTCAATAAGAAGGTCAGAGGGATACAGCAAACCTGAAGTGAAGCATCGGAATCTATAATTAGTGTCACAGGAATGGTTCAAAATATAGACAGTAAGAAGAGCCAGTCTTCTTGTACTTGAGTCGGCATTGTGCCTTTTGTTTTTAATTCCGATGCAATTTCTGTGTTTCATCGTCATTAAGACGGTCAGAGGGATACAGCAAACCTGAAGTGAAGCATCGGAATCTATAACTAGTGTCACAGGAATGGTTCAAAACATTGACAGTAAGAAGAGTAAGTTTTCGTGTACTTAGGTCGGCATTATGCCTTTTCTATTTAATTCCGATGCACTTTCTGTGTTTCGTCGTCAATAAGAAGGGCCAAGAGATACAGTAAACATGAAGTAAAGCATCGGAATCTAAAACCGGTCACACAGTAAAGGTTCAAAACATAGACAGTAAGAAGAGCCAGTCTTCTTGAACTTGAGTCGACATTGTGCCTTTTGTATTTAATTCCGATGCATTTTCTGTGTTTCATCGTCAATAAGAAGGTCAGAGGGATACAGTAAACCTGAAGTGAAGCCTCGGAATCTATAACTAGTGTCACAGGAATGGTTAAAACATAGACAGTAAGAAGAGTCGGTTTACTTGTACTTAAGTTGGCATTGTGAGTTTTGTATTTCATTCCGATGCAATTTCTGTGTTTCAACGTCAATAAGAAGGTCAGAGGGATACAGTCAACCTGAAGTGAAGCATCGCAATTTATAATTAGAGTCACAGGAATGGTTCAAAGCATAGTCAGTAAGAAGAGTCAGTTTTCTAATAATTAAGTCGGCATTGTGCCATTTGTATTTAATTCCGAAGCAATTTCTGTGTTCCATCGTCAATAAGAAGGTCAGAGGGATACAGTAAACCTGAAGTGAAGCATCGGAATCTATAACTAGTGTCACAGAAATGGTTCAAAACATAGACAGTAAGAAGAGTCAGTTTTCTTGTACCGATGTCGGCAATGTGAATTTTGTATTTAATTCCGATATAATTTCTGTGTTTCATCTTCAATATGAAGGTCACAGGGATACAGTGAACCTGAAGTGAAGCATCGGAATCTATAACTAGTGTCACAGGAATGGTTCAAAACATAGACAGTAAGAAGCGTCAGTTTCCTTGTACTTAAGTCGGCATTGTGCCTTTTCTATTTAAATCCGATGCACTTTGTGTGTTTCGTCGTCAATAAGACGGTCCAAGGGATACAGTAAACCTGAAGTGAAGCATCGGAATCTGTAACAAGGGTCACAGGAGTGGTTCAAAATGTAAACAGTAAGAGACGTCAGTTATCTTGTACTTAAGTCGGCATTGTGCCTTTTGTATTTAATTCCGATGCAATTTCTGTGTTTCATCGTCAATAAGAAGGTCAGAGGGATACAGTAACCCTGAAGTGATGCATCGGAATCCATAACTAGTGTCACAGGAATGGTTCAAATCATAGACAGTAAGAAGAGTCAGTTTTCTTGTACTTAAGTCGGCATTGTGCCTTTTGTATATAATTCCGATACAATTTCTGTGTTTCATCGTCAATATAAAGGTCACAGGGATACAGTAAACCTGAAGTGAAGCATCGGCATCTATAACTAGTGTCACAGGAATGGTTCAAAACATAGGCAGTAAGAAGAGTCAGTCTTCTTGTACTTAAGTCGGCATTGTGCCTTTTGTTTGTATTCTGATGCAATTTCTGTGTTTCATCGACAATAAGAAGGTCAGAGGGATACAGTAAACCTGAAGTGAAACATCGGAATCTGTAACTAGTGTCACAGAAATGGTTCAAAACATAGACAGTAAGAACAGTCAGTTTTCTTGTACTTAAGTCGGCATTGTGCCTTTCGTAATTAATTCCGATACAATTTCTGTGATTCATCGTCAATATGAAGGTCACAGGGATACAGTATACCTGATGTGAAGCATCGGCATCTATAACTAGTGTCATAGGAATGGTTCAAAATATAAACAGTAAGAAGCGTCAGTTTCCGTGTACTTAAGTCGGCATTGTGCCTTTTGTATTTAATTCTGATTCAATTTCTGTGTATCGTCGTCAATTAGAAGGGCCAAGGGATACAGTAAACCTGAACTGAAGCATCGGAATCTAAAACCGGTCTCACAGGATAGGTTCAAAGCATAGACACTAGGAAGAGCCAGTCTTGTTGAACTTGAGTCGGCATTGTGACTTTTGTATTCAATTCCGATGAAATTTCTGTGTTTCATCGCCAATAAGAAGGTCAGAGGGTTACAGTAAACCTGAAGTGAAGCATCGGAATCCCTAACTAGAGTCACAGGAATGGTCCAAAACATAGACAGTAAGAAGAGTCAGTTTTCTAATAATTAAGTCGGCATTGTGCTTTTTGTATTTAATTCCGATGCAATTTCTGTGTTTCATCGTCAAAAAGAAGGTCAGAGGGATACAGTAAACCTGAAGGGAAGCACAGGAATCTATAACTAGTTTCACAGGAATGGTTAAAACATAGACAGTAAGAAGAGTCAATTTTCATGTACTAAAGTCGGCATTGTGCCTTTTGTCTTTAATTCCGATGCAATTTCTGTGCGTCATCGTCAATACGTAGGTCAGAGTGATACAGTAACCCTGAAGTGAAGCATTGGAATCTATAACTAGTGTCACAGGAATGGTTCAAAACATAGACAGCAAGAAGAGTCAGTTTACTTGTACTCAGGTCGGCATTGTGCCTTTTGTATTTAATTCCGATGCAATTTCTGTGTTTCATCGTCAATAAGAAGGTCAGAGGGATACAGCAAACCTGAAGTGAAGCATCGGAATCTATAATTAGTGTCACAGGAATGGTTCAAAATATAGACAGTAAGAAGAGCCAGTCTTCTTGTACTTGAGTCGGCATTGTGCCTTTTGTTTTTAATTCCGATGCAATTTCTGTGTTTCATCGTCATTAAGACGGTCAGAGGGATACAGCAAACCTGAAGTGAAGCATCGGAATCTATAACTAGTGTCACAGGAATGGTTCAAAACATTGACAGTAAGAAGAGTAAGTTTTCGTGTACTTAGGTCGGCATTATGCCTTTTCTATTTAATTCCGATGCACTTTCTGTGTTTCGTCGTCAATAAGAAGGGCCAAGAGATACAGTAAACATGAAGTAAAGCATCGGAATCTAAAACCGGTCTCACAGTAAAGGTTCAAAACATAGACAGTAAGAAGAGCCAGTCTTCTTGAACTTGAGTCGACATTGTGCCTTATGTATTTAATTCCGATGCATTTTCTGTGTTTCATCGTCAATAAGAAGGTCAGAGGGATACAGTCAACCTGAAGTGAAGCATCGCAATTTATAATTAGAGTCACAGGAATGGTTCAAAGCATAGTCAGTAAGAAGAGTCAGTTTTCTAATAATTAAGTCGGCATTGTGCCATTTGTATTTAATTCCGAAGCAATTTCTGTGTTCCATCGTCAATAAGAAGGTCAGAGGGATACAGTAAACCTGAAGTGAAGCATCGGAATCTATAACTAGTGTCACAGAAATGGTTCAAAACATAGACAGTAAGAAGAGTCAGTTTTCTTGTACCGATGTCGGCAATGTGCCTTTTGTATTTAATTCCGATACAATTTCTGTGTTTCATCTTCAATATGAAGGTCACAGGGATACAGTGAACCTGAAGTGAAGCATCGGAATCTATAACTAGTGTCACAGGAATGGTTCAAAACATAGACAGTAAGAAGCGTCAGTTTCCTTGTACTTAAGTCGGCATTGTGCCTTTTCTATTTAAATCCGATGCACTTTGTGTGTTTCGTCGTCAATAAGACGGTCCAAGGGATACAGTAAACCTGAAGTGAAGCATCGGAATCTGTAACAAGGGTCACAGGAGTGGTTCAAAATATAAACAGTAAGAGGCGTCAGTTTTCTTGTCCTTAAGTCGGCATTGTGCCTTTTGTATTTAATTCCGATGCACTTTCTGTGTTTCGTCGTCAATTAGAAGGGCCAATGGATACAGTAACCCTGAAGTGAAGCATCGGAATCTAAAACCGGTCTCACAGGAAAGGTTCAAAACATAGACAGTGGGAAGAGCCAGTCTACTTGAACTTGAGTCGGCATTGTGCCTTTTGTATTTAATTCCGATGCAATTTCTGTGTTTCATCGCCAATATGAAGGTCAGAGGGATACAGTAAACCTGAAGTGAAGCATCAGAATCTGTTACTAGTGTTACAGGAATGGTTCAAAACATAGGCAGTAAGAAGAGTCAGTCTTCTTGTACTTAAGTCGGCATTGTGCCTTTTGTTTGTATTCTGATGCAATTTCTGTGTTTCATCGTCAATAAGGAGGTCAGAGGGATACAGTAAACCTGAAGTGATGCATCGGAATCTATAACTAGTGTCACAGAAATGGTTAAAAACATAGACAGTAAGAACAGTCAGTTTTCTTGTACTTAAGTCGGCATTGTGCCTTTTGTATTTAATTCCGATACAATTTCTGTGTTTCATCGTCAATAAGAAGGTCACAGGGATACAGTAAACCTGAAGTGAAGCATCGGAATCTATAACTTGTGTCACATGAATGGTTCAAAACATAGACAGTAAGAAGCGTCAGTTTCCTTGTACTTAAGTCGGCATTGTGCCTTTTGTATTTAATTTTGATACAATTTCTGTGTATCGTCGTCAATTAGAAGGGCCAAGGGATACAGTAAACCTGAAGTGAAGCATCGGAATCTAAAACCGGTCTCACAGGGAAGGTTCAAATCATAGACAGTAGGAAGAGCCAGTCTTCTTGAACTTGAGTCGGCATTGTGCCTTTTGTATATAATTCCGATGCAATTTCTCTCTTTCATTGCCAATAAGAAGGTCAGAGGGATACAGTAAACCTGAAGTGATGCATCAGAATTTATTACTAGTGTTACAGGAATGGTTCATAACATAGGCAGTAAGAAGAGTCAGTCTTCTTGTACTTACGTCGGCATTGTGCTTTTGGTTGTATTCTGATGCAATTTCTGTGTTTCATCGTCAATACGAAGGTCAGAAGGATACAGTAAACCTGAAGTGATGCATCGGAATCTATAACTAGTGTCACAGAAATGGTTCAAGACATAGACAGTAAGAAGAGTCAGTTTTCTTGTACTTAAGTCGGCATTGTGTCTTCTGCATTTAATTCCGATACAATTTCTGTGTTTCATCGTCAATAAGAAGGCCACAGGGATACAGTAAACCTGAAGTGAAGCATCGGAATCTGTAACTAGTGTCACAGGAATGGTTCAAAACATAGACAGTAAGAAGCGTCAGTTTCCTTGTATTTAAGTCGGAATTGTGCCTTTTGTATTTTATTCTGATGCAATTTCTGTGTATCGTCGTCAATTAGAAGGGCCAAGGGATACAGTAAACCTGAAGTGAAGCATCGGAATCTAAAACCGGTCTCACAGGGAAGGTTCAAAACATAGACAGTAGGAAGAGCCAGTCTTCTTGAACTTGAGTCGGCATTGTGCCTTTTGTATTAATTTCCGATGCAATTTCTGTCTTTCATCGCCAATAAGAAGGTCAGAGGGTTACAGTAAACCTGAAGTGAAGCATCGGAATCTATAACTAGAGTCACAGGAATGGTTCAAAACATTGACAGTAAGTAGAGTCAGTTTTCTAATAATTAAGTCGTCATTGTGCCTTTTGTATTTAATTCCGATGCAATTTCTGTATTTCGTCGTCAATAAGAAGGTCAGAGGGATACAGTAACCCTGAGGTGATGCATCGGAATCTATAACTAGTGTCACAGGAATGGTTCAAACCATAGTCATTAAGAAGAGTCAGTTTTCTTGTACTTAACCCGGCATTGCGCCTTTTCTATTTAATTCCGATGCAATTTCTGTGTTTCGTCGTCAATAAGATTGTCCAAGGGATACAGTAAACCAGAAGTGAAGCATCGGAATCCAAAACCGGTCCCACAGGAAAGGTTCAAATCATAGACAGTACGAAGAGCCAATCTTCTTGTACTTGAGTCGGCATTGTGCCTTTTGTTTTTAATTCCGATGCAATTTCTGTGTTTCATCGTCAATAAGACGGTCAGAGGGATACAGCAAACCTGAAGTGAGGCATCGGAATCTATAACTTGTGTCACAGAAATGGTTCAAAGCATAGACAGTAAGAAGCGTCAGTGTCCTTGTACTTAAGTCGGCATTGTGCCTTTTCTATTTAATTCCGATGCACTTTGTGTGTTTCGTCGTCAAGAAGACGGTCCAAGGGATACAGTAAACCTGAAGTGAAGCATCGGAATCTGTAACAAGGCTCACAGGAGTGGTTCAAAATATAAACAGTAAGAGGCGTCAGTTATCTTGTTCTTAAGTCGGCATTGTGCCTTTTGTATTTAATTCCGATGCAATTTCTGTGTTTCATCGTCAATAAGAAGGTCAGAGGGATACAGTAAACCTGAAGTGAAGCATCGGAATCTATTACTAGTGTCACAGGAATGGTTCAAAACATAGACAGTAAGAAGGGTCAGTTTCCTTGTACTTAGGTCGGCATTGTGCCTTTTGTATTTAATTCCGATGCTATGTCACTGTTTCATCGTTAATACGAAGGTCAGAGGGATACAGTAAACCTGAACTGAAGCATCGGAATCTATAACTAGTGTCACAGGAATAGTTCAAACATAGACAGTAAGAAGAGTCAGTTTACTTGTTATCAATTCGGCATTGTGCCTTTTGTATTTATTTCCGATGCATTTTCTGTATTTCATCGTCAATAAGAAGGTCTGAGGGATACAGTACACCTGAAGTGAAGCATCGGAATCTATAACTAGTGTCACAGGATAGGTTCAAAGCATAGACAGTAAGAAGAGTCAGTTCACTTGTACTTAAGTTGGCATTGTGCGTTTTGTATTTCATTCCGATGCAATTTCTGTGTTTCATTGTAAATAAGAGGGTCAGAGGGATACAGTAAACCTGAAGTGAAACATCGAAATCTATACCTAGTGTCACAGGAATTGTTCAAAGCATAGACAGTAAGAAGAGTCAGTTTTCTTATAATTAAATCTGCATTGTGCCTTTTCTATTTAATTCCGATGCAATTTCTGTGTTTCATCGTCAATAAGAAGGTCAGAGGGATACAGTAAACCTGAAGTGAAGCATCGGCATCTACAACTAGTGTCACAGGAATCTTCAAAACATAGGCAGTAAGAAGAGTCAGTCTTCTTGTACATAAGTCGGCATTGTGCCTTTTGTTTGTATTCTGATGCAATTTCTGTGTTTCATCGACAATAAGAAGGTGAGAGGGATACAGTAAACCTGAAGTGAAGCATCGGAATCCATAACTAGTGTCACAGAAATGGTTCAAAACATAGACTGTAAGAACAGTCAGTTTTCTTGTACTTAAGTCCGCATTGTGCCTTTTGTAATTAATTCCGATGCAATTTCTGTGTTTCATCGTCAATATGAAGGTCACAGGGATACAGTAAACCTGAAGTGAAGCATCGGCATCTATAACTAGTGTCACAGGAATGGTTCAAAACATAAACAGTAAGAAGCGTCAGTTTCCTTGTACTTAAGTCGGCATTGTGCCTTTTGTATTTAATTCCGATGCAATTTCTGTGTATCGTCGTCAATTAGAAGGGCCAAGGGATACAGTAAACCTGAACTAAAGCATCGGAATCTAAAAACGGTCTCACAGGAAAGTTTCAAAACATAGACAGTAGGAAGAGCCAGTCTTCTTGTACTTGAGTCGGCATTATGCCTTTTGTATTTAATTCCGATGCAATATCTGTGTTTCATCGCCAATAAGAAGGTCAGAGGGTTACAGTAAACCTGAAGTGAAGCATTGGAATCTATAACTAGAGTCACGGGAATGGTTCAAAACTTAGACAGTAAGAAGAGTCAGATTTCTAATAATTAGGTGGGCATTGTGCCTTTTGTATTTAATTCCGATGCAATTTCTGGGTCTCATCGTCAATAAGAAGGTCAGAGGGATACAGTAACCCTGAGGTGAAGCATCGGAATCTATAACTAGTTTCACAGGAATGGTTCAAAACATAGACAGTAGGAAGAGCCAGTCTTCTTGAACTTGAGTCGGCATTGTGCCTTTTGTATTAATTTCCGATGCAATTTCTGTCTTTCATCGCCAATAAGAAGGTCAGAGGGTTACAGTAAACCTGAAGTGAAGCATCGGAATCTATAACTAGAGTCACAGGAATGGTTCAAAACTTAGACAGTAAGTAGAGTCAGTTTTCTAATAATTAAGTCGTCATTGTGCCTTTTGTATTTAATTCCGATGCAATTTCTGTATTTCGTCGTCAATAAGAAGGTCAGAGGGATACAGTAACCCTGAGGTGATGCATCGGAATCTATAACTAGTGTCACAGGAATGGTTCAAACCATAGTCAGTAAGAAGAGTCAGTTTTCTTGTACTTAACCCGGCATTGCGCCTTTTCTATTTAATTCCGATGCTTTTTCTGTGTTTCGTCGTCAATAAGATTGTCCAAGGGATACAGTAAACCAGAAGTGAAGCATCGGAATCTAAAACCGGTCCCACAGGAAAGGTTCAAATCATAGACAGTACGAAGAGCCAATCTTCTTGTACTTGAGTCGGCATTGTGCCTTTTGTTTTTAATTCCGATGCAATTTCTGTGTTTCATCGTCAATAAGACGGTCAGAGGGATACAGCAAACCTGAAGTGAGGCATCGGAATCTATAACTTGTGTCACAGAAATGGTTCAAAGCATAGACAGTAAGAAGCGTCAGTGTCCTTGTACTTAAGTCGGCATTGTGCCTTTTCTATTTAATTCCGATGCACTTTGTGTGTTTCGTCGTCAAGAAGACGGTCCAAGGGATACAGTAAACCTGAAGTGAAGCATCGGAATCTGTAACAAGGCTCACAGGAGTGGTTCAAAATATAAACAGTAAGAGGCGTCAGTTATCTTGTTCTTAAGTCGGCATTGTGCCTTTTGTATTTAATTCCGATGCAATTTCTGTGTTTCATCGTCAATAAGAAGGTCAGAGGGATACAGTAAACCTGAAGTGAAGCATCGGAATCTATTACTAGTGTCACACGAATGGTTCAAAACATAGACAGTAAGAAGGGTCAGTTTCCTTGTACTTAGGTCGGCATTGTGCCTTTTGTATTTAATTCCGATGCTATGTCACTGTTTCATCGTTAATACGAAGGTCAGAGGGATACAGTAAACCTGAACTGAAGCATCGGAATCTATAACTAGTGTCACAGGAATAGTTCAAACATAGACAGTAAGAAGAGTCAGTTTACTTGTTATCAATTCAGCATTGTGCCTTTTGTATTTATTTCCGATGCATTTTCTGTGTTTCATCGTCAATAAGAAGGTCTGAGGGATACAGTACACCTGAAGTGAAGCATCGGAATCTATAACTAGTGTCACAGGATAGGTTCAAAGCATAGACAGTAAGAAGAGTCAGTTCACTTGTACTTAAGTTGGCATTGTGCGTTTTGTATTTCATTCCGATGCAATTTCTGTGTTTCATTGTAAATAAGAGGGTCAGAGGGATACAGTAAACCTGAAGTGAAACATCGAAATCTATACCTAGTGTCACAGGAATTGTTCAAAGCATAGACAGTAAGAAGAGTCAGTTTTCTTATAATTAAATCTGCATTGTGCCTTTTCTATTTAATTCCGATGCAATTTCTGTGTTTCATCGTCAATAAGAAGGTCAGAGGGATACAGTAACCCTGAAGTGATGCATCGGAATCCATAACTAGTGTCACAGGAATGGTTCAAAACATAGACAGTAAGAAGAGTCAGTTTTCTTGTACTTAATTCGGCATTGTGCCTTTTGTAATTAATTCCGATACAATTTCTGTGTTTCATCGTCAATATGAAGGTCACAGGGATACAGTAAACCTGAAGTGAAGCATCGGCATCTACAACTAGTGTCGCAGGAATCTTCAAAACATAGGCAGTAAGAAGAGTCAGTCTTCTTGTACATAAGTCGGCATTGTGCCTTTTGTTTGTATTCTGATGCAATTTCTGTGTTTCATTGACAATAAGAAGGTGAGAGGGATACAGTAAACCTGAAGTGAAGCATCGGAATCCATAACTAGTGTCACAGAAATGGTTCAAAACATAGACTGTAAGAACAGTCAGTTTTCTTGTACTTAAGTCCGCATTGTGCCTTTTGTAATTAATTCCGATGCAATTTCTGTGTTTCAACGTCAATATGAAGGTCACAGGGATACAGTAAACCTCAAGTGAAGCATCGGCATCTATAACTAGTGTCACAGGAATGGTTCAAAGCATAAACAGTAAGAAGCGTCAGTTTCCTTGTACTTAAGTCGGCATTGTGCCTTTTGTATTTAATTCCGATGCAATTTCTGTGTATCGTCGACAATTAGAAGGGCCAAGGGATACAGTAAACCTGAACTGAAGCATCGGAATCTAAAACCGGTCTCACAGGAAAGTTTCAAAACATAGACAGTAGGAAGAGCCAGTCTTCTTGTACTTGAGTCGGCATTATGCCTTTTGTATTTAATTCCGATGCAATATCTGTGTTTCATCGCCAATAAGAAGGTCAGAGGGTTACAGTAAACCTGAAGTGAAGCATTGGAATCTATAACTAGAGTCACGGGAATGGTTCAAAACTTAGACAGTAAGAAGAGTCAGATTTCTAATAATTAGGTGGGCATTGTGCCTTTTGTATTTAATTCCGATGCAATTTCTGGGTCTCATCGTCAATAAGAAGGTCAGAGGGATACAGTAACCCTGAGGTGATGCATCGGAATCTATAACTATTTTCACAGGAATGGTTCAAAACATAGACAGTAGGAAGAGCCAGTCTTCTTGAACTTGAATCGGCATTGTGCCTTTTGTATTTAATTCCGATGCAATTTCTGTGTTTCATCGCCAATAAGAAGGTCAGAGGGTTACAGTATCCCTGAAGTGAAGCATCGGAATCTATAACTAGAGTCACAGGAATGGTTGAAAACATAGACAGTAAGAAGAGTCAGTTTTCTAATAATTAAGTCGGCATTGTGCTTTTTGTATTTAATTCCGATGCAATTCCTGTGTTTCATCGTCAAAAAGAAGGTCAGAGGGATACAGTAAACCTGAAGGGAAGCATAGGAATCTATAACTAGTTTCACAGGAATGGTTAAAACATAGACAGTAAGAAGAGTCAGTTTTCTTGTACTAAAGTCGGAATTGAGATTTTGTCTTTAATTCCGATGCAATTTCTATGCGTCATCGTCAATACGTAGGTCAGAGGGATACAATAACCCTGAAGTGAAGCATCGGAATCTATAACTAGTGTCACAGGAATGGTTCAAAACATAGACAGCAAGAAGAGTCAGTTTATTTGTACTCAGGTCGGCATTGTGCCTTTTGTATTTAATTCCGATGCAATTTCTGTGTTTCATCGTCTATAAGAAGGTCAGAGGGTTACAGTAAACCTGAAGTGAAGAATCGGAATCTATAGCTAGTGTCACAGGATTGGCTCAAAACATAGTCAGCAAGAAGAGTCAGTTTACTTGTACTTGTGTCGACATTGTGCCTTTTGTATTTAATTCCGATGCAATTTCTGTGTTTCATCGTCAATAAGAAGGTCAGAGGGAAACAGTAAACCTGAAGTGAAGCATCCGAATCTATAACTAGTGTCTCAGGAATGGTTCAAAGCATAGAGAGTAAGAAGAGTCAGTTTTCTTATAATTACGTGGGTATTGTTCTTTTTTGTATTTAATTCCGATGCAATTTCTGTGTTTCATCGTCAATAAGACGGTCAGAGGGATACAGCAAACCTGAAGTGAAGCATCGGAATCTATAACTAGTGTCACAGGAATGGTTCAAAACATTGACAGTAAGAAGAGTAAGTTTTCGTGTACTTAAGTCGGCATTATGCCTTTTCTATTTAATTCCGATGCACTTTCTGTGCTTCGTCGTCAATAAGAAGGGCCAAGAGATACAGTAAACATGAAGTAAAGCATCGGAATCTAAAACCGGTCTCACAGGAAAGGTTCAAAACATAGACAATAAGAAGAGCCAGTCTTCTTGAACTTGAGTCGGCATTGTGCCTTTTGTATTTAATTCCGATGCATTTTCTGTGTCTCATCGTCAATAAGAAGGTCAGAGGGATACAGTAAACGTGAAGTGAAGCCTCGGAATCTATAACTAGTGTCACAGGAATGGTTCAAAACATAGACAGTAAGAAGAGTCGGTTTACTTGTACTTAAGTTGGCATTGTGAGTTTTGTATTTCATTCCGATGCAATTTCTGTGTTTCATCGTCAATAAGAAGGTCAGAGGGATACAGTAAACCTGAAGTGAAGCATCGCAATCTATAATTAGAGTCACAGGAATGGTTCAAAGCATAGACAGTAAGAAGAGTCAATTTTCTAATATTTAAGTCGGCATTGTGCCATTTGTATTTAATTCCGAAGCAATTTCTGTGTTCCATCGTCAATAAGAAGGTCAGAGGGATACAGTAACCCTGAAGTGATGCATCGGAATCTATAACTAGTGTCACAGGAATGGTTCAGAACATAGACAGTAAGAAGAGTCAGTTCTCTTGTACTTATCCCGGCATTGTGCCTTTTCTATTTAATTCCGATGCAATTCCTGTGTTTCGTCGTAAATAAGAAGATCCAAGGGATACAGTAAACCTGAAGTGAAGCATCGGAATCTAAAACCGGTCTCACAGGAAAGGTTCAAAACATAGACAGTAAGCAGAGCCAGTCTTCTTGTACTTGAGTCGGCAATGTGCCTTTTGTTTTTAATTCCGATGCAATTTCTGTGTTTCATCGTCAATAAGACGGTCAGAGGGATACAGCAAACCTGAAGTGAAGCATCGGAATCTATAACTAGTGTCGCAGGAATGGTTCTAAACATAGACAGTAAGAGGAGTCAGTCTTCTTGTACTTAAGTCGGCATTGTGCCTTTTGTTTGTATTCTGATGCAATTTCTGTGTTTCATCGTCAATAAGAAGGTCAGAGGGATACAGTAAACCTCAAGTGATGCATCGGAATCTATAACTAGTGTCACAGAAATGGTTCAAAACATAGGCAGTAAGAAGAGTCAGTTTTCTTGTACTGAAGTCGGCATTGTGCCTTTTGTATTTAATTCCGATACTATTTCTGTGTTTCATCTTCAATAAGAAGGTCACAGGGATACAGTGAACCTGAAGTGAAGCATCGGAATCTATAACTAGTGTCACAGGAATGGTTCAAAACATAGACAGTAAGAAGCGTCAGCTTCCTTGTACTTAAGTCGGCATTGTGCCTTTTGTATTTAATTCCGATGCAATTTCTGTGTATCGTCGTCAATTAGAAGGGCCAAGGGATACAGTAAACCTGAAGTGAAGCATCGGAATCTAAAACCGGTCTCACAGGGAAGGTTCAAAACATGGACAGTAGGAAGAGCCAGTCTTCTTGAACTTGAGTCGGCATTGTGCTATTTGTATTTAATTCCGATGCAATTTCTGTGTTTCATCGCCAATAAGAAGGTCAGAGGGTTACAGTAAACCTGAAGTGAAGCATCGGAATCTATAACTAGAGTCACAGGAATGGTTCAAAACATAGACAGTAAGAAGAGTCAGTTTTCTAATAATTAAGTCGGCATTGTGCCTTTTGTATTTAATTCCGATGCAATTTCTGTGTTTCATCGTCAATAAGAAGGTCAGAGGGATACAGTAACCCTGAGGTGATGCATCGGAATCTATAACTAGTGTCACAGGAATGGTTCAAAACATAGACAGTAAGAAGCGTCAGTTTCCTTGTACTTAAGTCGGCATTGTGCCTTTTCTATTTAAATCCGGTGCACTTTGTGTGTTTCGTCGTCAATAAGACGGTCCAAGGGATACAGTAAACCTGAAGTGAAGCATCGGAATCTGTAACAAGGGTCACAGGAGTGGTTCAAAATATAAACAGAAAGAGGCGTCCGTTTTCTTGTCCTTAAGTCGGCATTGTGCCTTTTGCATTTAATTCCGATGCAATTTCTGTGTTTCATCGTCAATAAGAAGGTCAGAGGGATACAGTAAACCTGAAGTGAAGCATCGGAATCTATTAATAGTGTCACAGGAATGGTTCAAAACATAGACAGTAAGAAGGGTCAGTTTCCTAGTACTTAGGTCGGCATTGTGCCTTTTGTATTTAAGTCCGATGCTATTTCTGTGTTTCATCGTTAATACGAAGGTCAGAGGGATACAGTAAACCTGAACTGAAGCATCGGAATCTATAACTAATGTCACAGGAATAGTTCAAACGTAGACAGTAAGAAGTGTCAGTGTTCTTGTACTTAATTCGGCATTGTGCCTTTTGTATTTAATTCCGATGCATTTTCTGTGTTTCATCGCCAATAAGAAGGTCTGAGGGATACAGTACACCTGAAGTGAAGCATCGGAATCTATAACTAGTGTCTCAGGAATGGTTCAAAGCATAGACAGTAAGAAGAGTCAGTTTTCTTATAATTAAGTGGGCATTGTTCCTTTTAAATTTAATTCCGATGCAATTTCTGTGTTTCATCGTCATTAAGAAGGTCAGAGGGATACAGTAACCCTGAAGTGATGCATTGGAATCTATAATTAGTGTCACAGGAATGGTTCAAAATATAGACAGTAAGAAGAGCCAGTCTTCTTGTACTTGAGTCGGCATTGTGCCTTTTGTTTGTATTCTGATGCAATTTCTGTGTTTCATCGACAATAAGAAGGTGAGAGGGATACAGTAAACCTGAAGTGAAGCATCGGAATCCATAACTAGTGTCACAGAAATGGTTCAAAACATAGACTGTAAGAACAGTCAGTTTTCTTGTACTTAAGTCCGCATTGTGCCTTTTGTAATTAATTCCGATGCAATTTCTGTGTTTCAACGTCAATATGAAGGTCACAGGGATACAGTAAACCTGAAGTGAAGCATCGGCATCTATAACTAGTGTCACAGGAATGGTTCAAAACATAAACAGTAAGAAGCGTCAGTTTCCTTGTACTTAAGTCGGCATTGTGCCTTTTGTATTTAATTCCGATGCAATTTCTGTGTATCGTCGACAATTAGAAGGGCCAAGGGATACAGTAAACCTGAACTGAAGCATCGGAATCTAAAACCGGTCTCACAGGAAAGTTTCAAAACATAGACAGTAGGAAGAGCCAGTCTTCTTGTACTTGAGTCGGCATTATGCCTTTTGTATTTAATTCCGATGCAATATCTGTGTTTCATCGCCAATAAGAAGGTCAGAGGGTTACAGTAAACCTGAAGTGAAGCATTGGAATCTATAACTAGAGTCACGGGAATGGTTCAAAACTTAGACAGTAAGAAGAGTCAGATTTCTAATAATTAGGTGGGCATTGTGCCTTTTGTATTTAATTCCGATGCAATTTCTGGGTCTCATCGTCAATAAGAAGGTCAGAGGGATACAGTAACCCTGAGGTGATGCATCGGAATCTATAACTAGTTTCACAGGAATGGTTCAAAACATAGACAGTAGGAAGAGCCAGTCTTCTTGAACTTGAGTCGGCATTGTGCCTTTTGTATTTAACTCCGATGAAATTTCTGTGTTTCATCGCCAATAAGAAGGTCAGAGGGTTACAGTATCCCTGAAGTGAAGCATCGGAATCTATAACTAGAGTCACAGGAATGGTTGAAAACATAGACAGTAAGAAGAGTCAGTTTTCTAATAATTAAGTCGGCATTGTGCTTTTTGTATTTAATTCCGATGCAATTCCTGTGTTTCATCGTCAAAAAGAAGGTCAGAGGGATACAGTAAACCTGAAGGGAAGCATAGGAATCTATAACTAGTTTCACAGGAATGGTTAAAACATAGACAGTAAGAAGAGTCAGTTTTCTTGTACTAAAGTCGGAATTGAGCCTTTTGTCTTTAATTCCGATGCAATTTCTATGCGTCATCGTCAATACGTAGGTCAGAGGGATACAATAACCCTGAAGTGAAGCATCGGAATCTATAACTAGTGTCACAGGAATGGTTCAAAACATAGACAGCAAGAAGAGTCAGTTTATTTGTACTCAGGTCGGCATTGTGCCTTTTGTATTTAATTCCGATGCAATTTCTGTGTTTCATCGTCAATAAGAAGGTCAGAGGGTTACAGTAAACCTGAAGTGAAGAATCGGAATCTATAGCTAGTGTCACAGGATTGGTTCAAAACATAGTCAGCAAGAAGAGTCAGTTTACTTGTACTTGTGTCGACATTGTGCCTTTTGTATTTAATTCCGATGCAATTTCTGTGTTTCATCGTCAATAAGAAGGTCAGAGGGAAACAGTAAACCTGAAGTGAAGCATCCGAATCTATAACTAGTGTCTCAGGAATGGTTCAAAGCATAGAGAGTAAGAAGAGTCAGTTTTCTTATAATTAAGTGGGTATTGTTCTTTTTTGTATTTAATTCCGATGCAATTTCTGTGTTTCATCGTCAATAAGACGGTCAGAGGGATACAGCAAACCTGAAGTGAAGCATCGGAATCTATAACTAGTGTCACAGGAATGGTTCAAAACATTGACAGTAAGAAGAGTAAGTTTTCGTGTACTTAAGTCGGCATTATGCCTTTTCTATTTAATTCCGATGCACTTTCTGTGCTTCGTCGTCAATAAGAAGGGCCAAGAGATACAGTAAACATGAAGTAAAGCATCGGAATCTAAAACCGGTCTCACAGGAAAGGTTCAAAACATAGACAATAAGAAGAGCCAGTCTTCTTGAACTTGAGTCGGCATTGTGCCTTTTGTATTTAATTCCGATGCATTTTCTGTGTCTCATCGTCAATAAGAAGGTCAGAGGGATACAGTAAACGTGAAGTGAAGCCTCGGAATCTATAACTAGTGTCACAGGAATGGTTCAAAACATAGACAGTAAGAAGAGTCGGTTTACTTGTACTTAAGTTGGCATTGTGAGTTTTGTATTTCATTCCGATGCAATTTCTGTGTTTCATCGTCAATAAGAAGGTCAGAGGGATACAGTAAACCTGAAGTGAAGCATCGCAATCTATAATTAGAGTCACAGGAATGGTTCAAAGCATAGACAGTAAGAAGAGTCAATTTTCTAATATTTAAGTCGGCATTGTGCCATTTGTATTTAATTCCGAAGCAATTTCTGTGTTCCATCATCAATAAGAAGGTCAGAGGGATACAGTAACCCTGAAGTGATGCATCGGAATCTATAACTAGTGTCACAGGAATGGTTCAGAACATAGACAGTAAGAAGAGTCAGTTCTCTTGTACTTATCCCGGCATTGTGCCTTTTCTATTTAATTCCGATGCAATTCCTGTGTTTCGTCGTAAATAAGAAGGTCCAAGGGATACAGTAAACCTGAAGTGAAGCATCGGAATCTAAAACCGGTCTCACAGGAAAGGTTCAAAACATAGACAGTAAGCAGAGCCAGTCTTCTTGTACTTGAGTCGGCAATGTGCCTTTTGTTTTTAATTCCGATGCAATTTCTGTGTTTCATCGTCAATAAGACGGTCAGAGGGATACAGCAAACCTGAAGTGAAGCATCGGAATCTATAACTAGTGTCGCAGGAATGGTTCTAAACATAGACAGTAAGAGGAGTCAGTCTTCTTGTACTTAAGTCTGCATTGTGCCTTTTGTTTGTATTCTGATGCAATTTCTGTGTTTCATCGTCAATAAGAAGGTCAGAGGGATACAGTAAACCTCAAGTGATGCATCGGAATCTATAACTAGTGTCACAGAAATGGTTCAAAACATAGGCAGTAAGAAGAGTCAGTTTTCTTGTACTGAAGTCGGCATTGTGCCTTTTGTATTTAATTCCGATACTATTTCTGTGTTTCATCTTCAATAAGAAGGTCACAGGGATACAGTGAACCTGAAGTGAAGCATCGGAATCTATAACTAGTGTCACAGGAATGGTTCAAAACATAGACAGTAAGAAGCGTCAGCTTCCTTGTACTTAAGTCGGCATTGTGCCTTTTGTATTTAATTCCGATGCAATTTCTGTGTATCGTCGTCAATTAGAAGGGCCAAGGGATACAGTAAACCTGAAGTGAAGCATCGGAATCTAAAACCGGTCTCACAGGGAAGGTTCAAAACATGGACAGTAGGAAGAGCCAGTCTTCTTGAACTTGAGTCGGCATTGTGCTATTTGTATTTAATTCCGATGCAATTTCTGTGTTTCATCGCCAATAAGAACGTCAGAGGGTTACAGTAAACCTGAAGTGAAGCATCGGAATCTATAACTAGAGTCACAGGAATGGTTCAAAACATAGACAGTAAGAAGAGTCAGTTTTCTAATAATTAAGTCGGCATTGTGCCTTTTGTATTTAATTCCGATGCAATTTCTGTGTTTCATCGTCAATAAGAAGGTCAGAGGGATACAGTAACCCTGAGGTGATGCATCGGAATCTATAACTAGTGTCACAGGAATGGTTCAAAACATAGACAGTAAGAAGCGTCAGTTTCCTTGTACTTAAGTCGGCATTGTGCCTTTTCTATTTAAATCCGGTGCACTTTGTGTGTTTCGTCGTCAATAAGACGGTCCAAGGGATACAGTAAACCTGAAGTGAAGCATCGGAATCTGTAACAAGGGTCACAGGAGTGGTTCAAAATATAAACAGAAAGAGGCGTCCGTTTTCTTGTCCTTAAGTCGGCATTGTGCCTTTTGTATTTAATTCCGATGCAATTTCTGTGTTTCATCGTCAATAAGAAGGTCAGAGGGATACAGTAAACCTGAAGTGAAGCATCGGAATCTATTAATAGTGTCACAGGAATGGTTCAAAACATAGACAGTAAGAAGGGTCAGTTTCCTTGTACTTAGGTCGGCATTGTGCCTTTTGTATTTAAGTCCGATGCTATTTCTGTGTTTCATCGTTAATACGAAGGTCAGAGGAATACAGTAAACCTGAACTGAAGCATCGTAATCTATAACTAATGTCACAGGAATAGTTCAAACGTAGACAGTAAGAAGTGTCAGTGTTCTTGTACTTAATTCGGCATTGTGCCTTTTGTATTTAATTCCGATGCATTTTCTGTGTTTCATCGCCAATAAGAAGGTCTGAGGGATACAGTACACCTGAAGTGAAGCATCGGAATCTACAACTAGTGTCTCAGGAATGGTTCAAAGCATAGACAGTAAGAAGAGTCAGTTTTCTTATAATTAAGTGGGCATTGTTCCTTTTAAATTTAATTCCGATGCAATTTCTGTGTTTCATCGTCATTAAGAAGGTCAGAGGGATACAGTAACCCTGAAGTGATGCATTGGAATCTGTAATTAGTGTCACAGGAATGGTTCAAAATATAGACAGTAAGAAGAGCCAGTCTTCTTGTACTTGAGTCGGCATTGTGCCTTTTGTTTTTAATTCCGATGCAATTTCTGTGTTTCATCGTCATTAAGACGGTCAGAGGGATACAGCAAACCTGAAGTGAAGCATCGGAATCTATAACTAGTGTCACAGGAATGGTTCAAAACATAGACAGTAAGAAGAATCGGTTTACTTGTACTTAAGTTGGCATTGTGAGTTTTGTATTTCATTCCGATGCAATTTCTGTGTTTCATCGTCAATAAGAAGGTCAGAGGGATACAGTAAACCGGAAGTGAAGCATCGCAATCTATAATTAGAGTCACAGGAATGGTTCAAAGCATAGACAGTAAGAAGAGTCAATTTTCTAATAATTAAGTCGGCATTGTGCCATTTGTATTTAATTCCGAAGCAATTTCCGTGTTCCATCGTCAATAAGAAGGTCAGAGGGATACAGTAACCCTGAAGTGATGCATCGGAATCTATAACTAGTGTCACAGGAATGGTTCAGAACATAGACAGTAAGAAGAGTCAGTTCTCTTGTACTTATTCCGGCGTTGTGCCTTTTCTATTTAATTCCGATGCAATTCCTGTGTTTCGTCGTAAATAAGAAGGTCCAAGGGATACAGTAAACCTGAAGTGAAACATCGAAATCTAAATCCGGTCTCACAGGAAAGGTTCAAAACATAGACAGTAACCAGAGCCAGTCTTCTTGTACTTGAGTCGCCATTGTGCCTTTTGTTTTAATTCCGATGCAATTTCTGTGTTTCATCGTCAATAAGACGGTCAGAGGGATACAGGAAACCTGAAGTGAAGCATCGGAATCTATAACTAGTGTCACAGGAATGGTTCTAAACATAGACAGTAAGAAGAGTCGGTTTTCTTGTACTGAAGTCGGCATTGTTCCTTTTCTATTTAATTCCGATGCACTTTCTGTGTTTCGTCGTCAATTAGAACGGCCAAGGGATACAGTAACCCTGAAGTGCAGCATCGGAATCTAAAACCGGTCTCACAGGAAAGGTTCAAAACATAGACAGTAGGAAGAGCCAGTCTTCTTGAACTTGAGTCGGCATTGTGCCTTTTGTATTTAATTCCGATGTAATTTCTGTGTTTCATCGCCAATATGAAGGTCAGAGGGATACAGTAAACCTCAAGTGAAGCATCAGAATCTATTACTAGTGTTACAGGAATGGTTCAAAACATAGGCAGTAAGAAGAGTCAGTCTTCTTGTACTTAAGTCGGCATTGTGCCTTTTGTTTGTATTCTGATGCAATTTCTGTGTTTCATCGTCAATAAGAATGTCAGAGGGATACAGTAAACCTGAAGTGATGCATCGGAATCTATAACTAGTGTCACAGAAATGGTTCAAAACATAGACAGTAAGAAGGGTCAGTTTTCTTGTACTGAAGTCGGCATTGTGCCTTTTGTATTTAATTCCGATATAATTTCTGTGTTTCATCTTCAATAAGAAGGTCACAGGGATACAGTGAACCTGAAGTGAAGCATCGGAATCTATAACTAGTGTCACAGGAATGGTTCAAAACATAGACAGTAAGAAGCGTCAGTTTCCTTGTACTTAAGTCGGCATTGTGCCTTTTGTATTTAATTCCGATGCAATTTCTGTGTATCGTCGTCAATTAGAAGGGCCAAGGGATACAGTAAACCTGAAGTGAAGCATCGGAATCTAAATCCGGTCTCACAGGGAAGGTTCAAAACATAGACAGTAGGAAGAGCCAGTCTTCTTGAACTAGAGTCGGCATTGTGCTATTTGCATTTAATTCCGATGCAATTTCTGTGTTTCATCGCCAATAAGAAGGTCAGAGGGTTACAGTAAACCTGAAGTGAAGCATCGGAATCTATAACTAGAGTCACAGGAATGGTTCAAAACATAGACAGTAAGAAGAGTCAGTTTTCTAATAATTAAGTCGGCATTGTGCCTTTTGTATTTAATTCCGATGCAATTTCTGTGTTTCATCGTCAATAAGAAGGTCAGAGGGATACAGTAACCCTGAGGTGATGCATCGGAATCTATAACTAGTGTCACAGGAATGGTTCAAACCATAGACAGTAAGAAGAGTCCGTTTTCTTGTACTTAACCCGGCATTGTGCCTTTTCTATTTAGATCCGATGCAATTTCTGTGTTTCGACGTCAATAAGATTGTCCAAGGGATACAATAAACCTGAAGTGAAGCATCGAAATCTAAAACCGGTCTCACAGGAAAGGTTCAAAACATAGACAGTAAGAAGAGCCAATCTTCTTGTACATAAGTCGGCATTGTGCCTTTTGTTTGTATTCTGATGCAATTTCTGTGTTTCATCGACAATAAGAAGGTGAGAGGAATACAGTAAACCTTAAGTGAAGCATCGGAATCTATAACTAGTGTCACAGAAATGGTTCAAAACATAGACAGTAAGAACAGTCAGTTTTCTTGTACTTAAGTCGGCATTGGGCCTTTTGTAATTAATTCCGATGCAATTTCTGTGTTTCATCGTCAATATGAAGGTCACAGGGATACAGTAAACCTGAAGTGAAGCATCGGAATCTATAACTAGTGTCACAGGAATGTTTCAAAACATAGACAGTAAGAAGAGTCAGTTTTCTTGCACTAAAGTCGCCATTGTGCCTTTTGTCTTTAATTCCGATGCAATTTCTGTGCGTCATCGTCAATACGTAGGTCAGAGGGATACAGTAACCCTGAAGTGAAGCATCGGAATCTATAACTAGTGTCACAGGAATGGTTCAAAACATAGACAGCAAGAAGAGTCAGTTTACTTGTACTCAGGTCGGCATTGTGCCTTCTGTATTTAATTCCGATGCAATTTCTGTGTTTCATCGTCAATAAGATGGTCAGAGGGATACAGTAAACCTGAAGTGAAGCATCCGAATCTATAACTAGTGTCTCAGGAATGGTTCAAAGCATAGACAGTAAGGAGAGTCAGTTTTCTTATAATTAAGTGGGCATTGTTCCTTTTAAATTTAATTCCGATGCAATTTCTGTGTTTCATCGTCATTAAGAAGGTCAGAGGGATACAGTAACCCTGAAGTGATGCATTGGAATCTATAATTAGTGTCACAGGAATGGGTCAAAATATAGACAGTAAGAAGAGCCAGACTTCTTGTACTTGAGTCGGAATTGTGCCTTTTGTTTTTAATTCCGATGCAATTTCTGTGTTTCATCGTCATTAAGACGGTCCGAGGGATACAGCAAACCTGAAGTGAAGCATCGGAATCTATAACTAGTGTCACAGGAATGGTTCAAAACATAGACAGTAAGAAGAGTCGGTTTACTTGTACTTAAGTTGGCATTGTGAGTTTTGCATTTCATTCCGATGCAATTTCTGTGTTTCATCGTCAATAAGGTCAGAGGGATACAGTAAACCGGAAGTGAAGCATCGCAATCTATAATTAGAGTCACAGGAATGGTTCAAAGCATAGACAGTAAGAAGAGTCAATTTTCTAATAATTAAGTCGGCATTGTGCCATTTGTATTTAATTCCGAAGCAATTTCTGTGTTCCATCGTCAATAAGAAGGTCAGAGGGATACAGTAACCCTGAAGTGATGCATCGGAATCTATAACTAGTGTCACAGGAATGGTTCAGAACATAGACAGTAGCAAGAGTCAGTTCTCTTGTACTTATTCCGGCGTTGTGCCTTTTCTATTTAATTCCGATGCAATTCCTGTGTTTCGCCGTAAATAAGAAGGTCCAAGGGATACAGTAAACCTGAAGTGAAGCATCGAAATCTAAATCCGGTCTCACAGGAAAGGTTCAAAACATAGACAGTAACCAGAGCCAGTCTTCTTGTACTTGAGTCGGCATTGTGCCTTTTGTTTTAATTCCGATGCAATTTCTGTGTTTCATCGTCAATAAGACGGTCAGAGGGTACAGGAAACCTGAAGTGAAGCATCGGAATCCATAACTAGTGTCACAGGAATGGTTCTAAACATAGACAGTAAGAAGAGTCAGTTTTCTTGTACTGAAGTCGGCATTGTTCCTTTTCTATTTAATTCCGATGCACTTTCTGTGTTTCGTCGTCAATTAGAACGGCCAAGGGATACAGTAACCCTGAAGTGTAGCATCGGAATCTAAAACCGATCTCACAGGAAAGGTTCAAAACATAGACAGTAGGAAGAGCCAGTCTTCTTGAACTTGAGTTGGCATTGTGCCTTTTGTATTTAATTCCGATGTAATTTCTGTGTTTCATCGCCAATATGAAGGTCAGAGGGATACAGTAAACCTCAAGTGAAGCATCAGAATCTATTACTAGTGTTACAGGAATGGTTCAAAACATAGGCAGTAAGAAGAGTCCGTTTTCTTGTACTTAACCCGGCATTGTGCCTTTTCTATTTAATTCCGATGCAATTTCTGTGTTTCGACGTCAATAAGATTGTCCAAGGGATACAATAAACCTGAAGTGAAGCATCGAAATCTAAAACCGGTCTCACAGGAAAGGTTCAAAACATAGACAGTAAGAAGAGCCAATCTTCTTGTACTTGAGTCGGCATTGTGCCTTTTGTTTTTAATTCCGATGCAATTTCTGTGTTTCATCGTCAATAAGACGGTCAGAGGGATACAGTAAACCTGAAGTGAAGCATCGGAATCTATTACTAGTGTCACAGGAATGGTTCATAACATAGACAGTAAGAAGGGTCAGTTTCCTTGTACTTAAGTCGGCATTGTGCCTTTCTATTTAAATCCGATGCACTTTGTGTGTTTCGTCGTCAATAAGACGGTCCAAGGGATACAGTAAACCTGAAGTGAAGCATCGGAATCTGTAACAAGGGTCACAGGAGTGGTTCAAAATATAAACAGTAAGAGGCGTCAGTTTTCTTGTCCTTAAGTCGGCATTGTGCCTTTTGTATTTATTTCCGATGCAATTTCTGTGTTTCATCGTCAATAAGAAGGTCAGAGGGATACAGTATACCTGAAGTGAAGCATCGGAATCTATTACTAGTGTCACAGGAATGGTTCAAAACATAGACAGTAAGAAGGGTCAGTTTCCTTGTACTTAGGTCGGCATTGTGAATTTTGTATTTAATTCCGATGCTATTTCTGTGTTTCATCGTTAATACGGAGGTCAGAGGGATACAGTAAACCTGAACTGAAGCATCGGAATCTATAACTAGTGTCACAGGAATGGTTCAAAACATAGACAGTAAAAAGAGTCGGTTTACTTGTACTTAAGTTGGCATTGTGAGTTTTGTATTTCATTCCGATGCAATTTCTGTGTTTCATCGTCAATAAGAAGGTCAGAGGGATACAGTAAACCGGAAGTGAAGCATCGCAATCTATAATTAGAGTCACAGGAATGGTTCAAAGCATAGACAGTAAGAAGAGTCAATTTTCTAATAATTAAGTCGGCATTGTGCCATTTGTATTTAATTCCGAAGCAATTTCTGTGTTCCATCGTCAATAAGAATGTCAGAGGGATACAGTAACCCTGAAGTGATGCATCGGAATCTATAACTAGTGTCACAGGAATGGTTCAGAACATAGTCAGTAAGAAGAGTCAGTTCTCTTGTACTTATTCCGGCGTTGTGCCTTTTCTATTTAATTCCGATGCAATTCCTGTGTTTCGTCGTAAATAAGAAGGTCCCTGAAGTGAAGCATCGAAATCTAGATCCGGTCTCACAGGAAAGGTTCAAAACATAGACAGTAACCAGAGCCAGTCTTCTTGTACTTGAGTCGGCATTGTGCCTTTTGTTTTAATTCCGATGCAATTTCTGTGTTTCATCGTCAATAAGACGGTCAGAGGGATACAGCAAACCTGAAGTGAAGCATCGGAATCTATAACTAGTGTCACAGGAATGGTTCTAAACATAGACAGTAAGAAGAGTCAGTTTTCTTGTACTGAAGTCGGCATTGTTCCTTTTCTATTTAATTCCGATGCACTTTCTGTGTTTCGTCGTCAATTAGAACGGCCAAGGGATACAGTAACCCTGAAGTGTAGCATCGCAATCTAAAACCGGTCTCACAGGAAAGGTTCAAAACATAGACAGTAGGAAGAGCCAGTCTTCTTGAACTTGAGTCGACATTGTGCCTTTTGTATTTAATTCCGATGTAATTTCTGTGTTTCATCGCCAATATGAAGGTCAGAGGGATACAGTAAACCTCAAGTGAAGCATCAGAATCTATTACTAGTGTTACAGGAATGGTTCAAAACATAGGCAGTAAGAAGAGTCAGTCTTCTTGTACTTAAGTCGGCATTGTGCCTTTTGTTTGTATTCTGATGCAATTTCTGTGTTTCATCGTCAATAAGAATGTCAGAGGGATACAGTAAACCTGAAGTGATGCATCGGAATCTATAACTAGTGTCACAGAAATGGTTCAAAACATAGACAGTAAGAAGAGTCAGTTTTCTTGTACTGAAGTCGGCATTGTGCCTTTTGTATTTAATTCCGATACAATTTCTGTGTTTCATCTTCAATAAGAAGGTCACAGGGATACAGTGAACCTGAAGTGAAGCATCGGAATCTATAACTAGTGTCACAGGAATGGTTCAAAACATAGACAGTAAGAAGCGTCAGTTTCCATGTACTTAAGTCGGCATTGTGCCTTTTGTATTTAATTCCGATGCAATTTCTGTGTATCGTCGTCAATTAGAAGGGCCAAGGGATACAGTAAACCTGAAGTGAAGCATCGGAATCTAAAACCGGTCTCACAGGGAAGGTTCAAAACATAGACAGTAGGAAGAGCCAGTCTTCTTGAACTTGAGTCGGCATTGTGCTATTTGCATTTAATTCCGATGCAATTTCTGTGTTTCATCGCCAATAAGAAGGTCAGAGGGTTACAGTAAACCTGAAGTGAAGCATCGGAATCTATAACTAGAGTCACAGGAATGGTTCAAAACATAGACAGTAAGAAGAGTCAGTTTTATAATAATTAAGTCGGCATTGTGCCTTTTGTATTTAATTCCGATGCAATTTCTGTGTTTCATCGTCAATAAGAAGGTCAGAGGGATACAGTTACCCTGAGGTGATGCATCGGAATCTATAACTAGTGTCACAGGAATGGTTCAAACCATAGACAGTAAGAAGAGTCCGTTTTCTTGTACTTAACCCGGCATTGTGCCTTTTCTATTTAATTCCGATGCAATTTCTGTGTTTCGACGTCAATAAGATTGTCCAAGGGATACAATAAACCTGAAGTGAAGCATCGAAATCTAAAACCGGTCTCACAGGAAAGGTTCAAAACATAGACAGTAAGAAGAGCCAATCTTCTTGTACTTGAGTCGGCATTGTGCCTTTTGTTTTTAATTCCGATGCAATTTCTGTGTTTCATCGTCAATACGACGGTCAGAGGGATACAGTAAACCTGAAGTGAAGCATCGGAATCTATTACTAGTGTCACAGGAATGGTTCATAACATAGACAGTAAGAAGGGTCAGTTTCCTTGTACTTAAGTCGGCATTGTGCCTTTCTATTTAAATCCGATGCACTTTGTGTGTTTCGTCGTCAATAAGACGGTCCAAGGGATACAGTAAACCTGAAGTGAAGCATCGGAATCTGTAACAAGGGTCACAGGAGTGGTTCAAAATATAAACAGTAAGAGGCGTCAGTTTTCTTGTCCTTAAGTCAGCATTGTGCCTTTTGTATTTATTTCCGATGCAATTTCTGTGTTTCATCGTCAATAAGAAGGTCAGAGGGATACAGTATACCTGAAGTGAAGCATCGGAATCTATTACTAGTGTCACAGGAATGGTTCAAAACATAGACAGTAAGAAGGGTCGGTTTCCTTGTACTTAGGTCGGCATTGTGAATTTTGTATTTAATTCCGATGCTATTTCTGTGTTTCATCGTTAATACGAAGGTCAGAGGGATACAGTAAACCTGAACTGAAGCATCGGAATCTATAACTAGTGTCACAGGAATGGTTCAAAACATAGACAGTAAGAAGAGTCGGTTTACTTGTACTTAAGTTGGCATTGTGAGTTTTGTATTTCATTCCGAAGCAATTTCTGTGTTTCATCGTCAATAAGAAGGTCAGAGGGATACAGTAAACCGGAAGTGAAGCATCGCAATCTATAATTAGAGTCACAGGAATGGTTCAAAGCATAGACAGTAAGAAGAGTCAATTTTCTAATAATTAAGTCGGCATTGTGCCATTTGTATTTAATTCCGAAGCAATTTCTGTGTTCCATCGTCAATAAGAATGTCAGAGGGATACAGTAACCCTGAAGTGATGCATCGGAATCTATAACTAGTGTCACAGGAATGGTTCAGAACATAGTCAGTAAGAAGAGTCAGTTCTCTTGTACTTATTCCGGCGTTGTGCCTTTTCTATTTAATTCCGATGCAATTCCTGTGTTTCGTCGTAAATAAGAAGGTCCCTGAAGTGAAGCATCGAAATCTAGATCCGGTCTCACAGGAAAGGTTCAAAACATAGACAGTAACCAGAGCCAGTCTTCTTGTACTTGAGTCGGCATTGTGCCTTTTGTTTTAATTCCGATGCAATTTCTGTGTTTCATCGTCAATAAGACGGTCAGAGGGATACAGCAAACCTGAAGTGAAGCATCGGAATCTATAACTAGTGTCACAGGAATGGTTCTAAACATAGACAGTAAGAAGAGTCAGTTTTCTTGTACTGAAGTCGGCATTGTTCCTTTTCTATTTAATTCCGATGCACTTTCTGTGTTTCGTCGTCAATTAGAACGGCCAAGGGATACAGTAACCCTGAAGTGTAGCATCGCAATCTAAAACCGGTCTCACAGGAAAGGTTCAAAACATAGACAGTAGGAAGAGCCAGTCTTCTTGAACTTGAGTCGACATTGTGCCTTTTGTATTTAATTCCGATGTAATTTCTGTGTTTCATCGCCAATATGAAGGTCAGAGGGATACAGTAAACCTCAAGTGAAGCATCAGAATCTATTACTAGTGTTACAGGAATGGTTCAAAACATAGGCAGTAAGAAGAGTCAGTCTTCTTGTACTTAAGTCGGCATTGTGCCTTTTGTTTGTATTCTGATGCAATTTCTGTGTTTCATCGTCAATAAGAATGTCAGAGGGATACAGTAAACCTGAAGTGATGCATCGGAATCTATAACTAGTGTCACAGAAATGGTTCAAAACATAGACAGTAAGAAGAGTCAGTTTTCTTGTACTGAAGTCGGCATTGTGCCTTTTGTATTTAATTCCGATACAATTTCTGTGTTTCATCTTCAATAAGAAGGTCACAGGGATACAGTGAACCTGAAGTGAAGCATCGGAATCTATAACTAGTGTCACAGGAATGGTTCAAAACATAGACAGTAAGAAGCGTCAGTTTCCATGTACTTAAGTCGGCATTGTGCCTTTTGTATTTAATTCCGATGCAATTTCTGTGTATCGTCGTCAATTAGAAGGGCCAAGGGATACAGTAAACCTGAAGTGAAGCATCGGAATCTAAAACCGGACTCACAGGGAAGGTTCAAAACATAGACAGTAGGAAGAGCCAGTCTTCTTGAACTTGAGTCGGCATTGTGCTATTTGCATTTAATTCCGATGCAATTTCTGTGTTTCATCGCCAATAAGAAGGTCAGAGGGTTACAGTAAACCTGAAGTGAAGCATCGGAATCTATAACTAGAGTCACAGGAATGGTTCAAAACATAGACAGTAAGAAGAGTCAGTTTTATAATAATTAAGTCGGCATTGTGCCTTTTGTATTTAATTCCGATGCAATTTCTGTGTTTCATCGTCAATAAGAAGGTCAGAGGGATACAGTTACCCTGAGGTGATGCATCTGAATCTATAACTAGTGTCACAGGAATGGTTCAAACCATAGACAGTAAGAAGAGTCCGTTTTCTTGTACTTAACCCGGCATTGTGCCTTTTCTATTTAATTCCGATGCAATTTCTGTGTTTCGACGTCAATAAGATTGTCCAAGGGATACAATAAACCTGAAGTGAAGCATCGAAATCTAAAACCGGTCTCACAGGAAAGGTTCAAAACATAGACAGTAAGAAGAGCCAATCTTCTTGTACATAAGTCGGCATTGTGCCTTTTGTTTGTATTCTGATGCAATTTCTGTGTTTCATCGACAATAAGAAGGTGAGAGGAATACAGTAAACCTTAAGTGAAGCATCGGAATCTATAACTAGTGTCACAGAAATGGTTCAAAACATAGACAGTAAGAACAGTCAGTTTTCTTGTACTTAAGTCGGCATTGGGCCTTTTGTAATTAATTCCGATGCAATTTCTGTGTTTCATCGTCAATATGAAGGTCACAGGGATACAGTAAACCTGAAGTGAAGCATCGGCATCTATAACTAGTGTCACAGGAATGTTTCAAAACATAGACAGTAAGAAGAGTCAGTTTTCTTGTACTAAAGTCGCCATTGTGCCTTTTGTCTTTAATTCCGATGCAATTTCTGTGCGTCATCGTCAATACGTAGGTCAGAGGGATACAGTAACCCTGAAGTGAAGCATCGGAATCTATAACTAGTGTCACAGGAATGGTTCAAAACATAGACAGCAAGAAGAGTCAGTTTACTTGAACTCAGGTTCGGCATTGTGCCTTCTGTATTTAATTCCGATGCAATATCTGTGTTTCATCGTCAATAAGATGGTCAGAGGGTTACAGTAAACCTGAAGTGAAGAATCGGAATCTATAGCTAGTGTCACAGGATTGGTTCAAAACATAGTCAGTAAGAAGAGTCAGTTTACTTGTACTTGTGTCGACATTGTGCCTTTTGTATTTAATTCCGATGCAATTTCTGTGTTTCATCGTCAATAAGAAGGTCAGAGGGATACAGTAAACCTGAAGTGAAGCATCCGAATCTATAACTAGTGTCTCAGGAATGGTTCAAAGCATAGACAGTAAGAAGAGTCAGTTTTCTTATAATTAAGTGGGCATTGTTCCTTTTAAATTTAATTCCGATGCAATTTCTGTGTTTCATCGCCATTAAGAAGGTCAGAGGGATACAGTAACCCTGAAGTGATGCATTGGAATCTATAATTAGTGTCACAGGAATGGTTCAAAATATAGACAGTAAGAAGAGCCAGTCTTCTTGTACTTGAGTCGGCATTGTGCCTTTTGTTTTTAATTCCGATGCAATTTCTGTGTTTCATCGTCATTAAGACGGTCAGAGGGATACAGCAAACCTGAAGTGAAGCATCGGAATCTATAACTAGTGTCACAGGAATGGTTAAAAACGTAGACAGTAAGAAGAGTCGGTTTACTTGTACTTAAGTTGGCATTGTGAGTTTTGTATTTCATTCCGATGCAATTTCTGTGTTTCATCGTCAATAAGAAGGTCAGAGGGATACAGTAAACCGGAAGTGAAGCATCGCAATCTATAATTAGAGTCACAGGAGTGGTTCAAAGCATAGACAGTAAGAAGAGTCAATTTTCTAATAATTAAGTCGGCATTGTGCCATTTGTATTTAATTCCGAAGCAATTTCTGTGTTCCATCGTCAATAAGAAGGTCAGAGGGATACAGTAACCCTGAAGTGATGCATCGGAATCTATAACTAGTGTCACAGGAATGGTTCAGAACATAGACAGTAAGAAGAGTCAGTTCTCTTGTACTTATTCCGGCGTTGTGCCTTTTCTATTTAATTCCGATGCAATTCCTGTGTTTCGTCGTAAATAAGAAGGTCCAAGGGATACAGTAATCCTGAAGTGAAGCATCGAAATCTAAATCCGGTCTCACAGGAAAGGTTCAAAACATAGACAGTAACCAGAGCCAGTCTTCTTGTACTTGAGTCGGCATTGTGCCTTTTGTTTTAATTCCGATGCAATTTCTGTGTTTCATCGTCAATAAGACGGTCAGAGGGATACAGCAAACCTGAAGTGAAGCATCGGAATCTATAACTAGTGTCACAGGAATGGTTCTAAACATAGACAGTAAGAAGAGTCAGTTTTCTTGTACTGAAGTCGGCATTGTTCCTTTTCTATTTAATTCCGATGCACTTTCTGTGTTTCGTCGTCAATTAGAACGGCCAAGGGATACAGTAACCCTGAAGTGTAGCATCGGAATCTAAAACCGATCTCACAGGAAAGGTTCAAAAAATAGACAGTAGGAAGAGCCAGTCCTCTTGAACTTGAGTCGGCATTGTGCCTTTTGTATTTAATTCCGATGTAATTTCTGTGTTTCATCGCCAATATGAAGGTCAGGGGGATACAGTAAACCTCAAGTGAAGCATCAGAATCTATTACTAGTGTTACAGGAATGGTTCAAAACATAGGCAGTAAGAAGAGTCAGTCTTCTTGTACTTAAGTCGGCATTGTGCCTTTTGTTTGTATTCTGATGCAATTTCTGTGTTTCATCGTCAATAAGAATGTCAGAGGGATACAGTAAACCTGAAGTGATGCATCGGAATCTATAACTAGTGTCACAGAAATGGTTCAAAACATAGACAGTAAGAAGAGTCAGTTTTCTTGTACTGAAGTCGGCATTGTGCCTTTTGTATTTAATTCCGATACAATTTCTGTGTTTCATCATCAATAAGAAGGTCACAGGGATACAGTGAACCTGAAGTGAAGCATCGGAATCTATAACTAGTGTCACAGGAATGGTTCAAAACATAGACAGTAAGAAGCGTCAGTTTCCTTGTACTTAAGTCGGCATTGTGCCTTTTGTATTTAATTCCGATGCAATTTTTGTGTATCGTCGTCAATTAGAAGGGCCAATGGATACAGTAAACCTGAAGTGAAGCATCGGAATCTAAAACCGGTCTCACAGGGAAGGTTCAAAACATAGACAGTAGGAAGAGCCAGTCTTCTTGAACTTGAGTCGGCATTGTGCTATTTGCATTTAATTCCGATGCAATTTCTGTGTTTCATCGCCAATAAGAAGGTCAGAGGGTTACAGTAAACCTGAAGTGAAGCATCGGAATCTATAACTAGAGTCACAGGAATGGTTCAAAACATAGACAGTAAGAAGAGTCAGTTTTCTAATAATTAAGTCGGCATTGTGCCTTTTGTATTTAATTCCGATGCAATTTCTGTGTTTCATCGTCAATAAGAAGGTCAGAGGGATACAGTAACCCTGAGGTGATGCATCGGAATCTATAACTAGTGTCACAGGAATGGTTCAAACCATAGACAGTAAGAAGAGTCCGTTTTCTTGTACTTAACCCGGCATTGTGCCTTTTCTATTTAATTCCGATGCAATTTCTGTGTTTCGACGTCAATACGATTGTCCAAGGGATACAATAAACCTGAAGTGAAGCATCGAAATCTAAAACCGGTCTCACAGGAAAGGTTCACAACATAGACAGTAAGAAGAGCCAATCTTCTTGTACTTGAGTCGGCATTGTGCCTTTTGTTTTTAATTCCGATGCAATTTCTGTGTTTCATCGTCAATAAGACGGTCAGAGGGATACAGCAAACCTGAAGTGGAGCATCGGAATCTGTAACAAGGGTCACAGGAGTGGTTCAAAATATAAACAGTAAGAGGCGTCAGTTTTCTTGTCCTTAAGTCGGCATTGTGCCTTTTGTATTTATTTCCGATGCAATTTCTGTGTTTCATCGTCAATAAGAAGGTCAGAGGGATACAGTAAACCTGAAGTGAAGCATCGGAATCTATTACTAGTGTCACAGGAATGGTTCAAAACATAGACAGTAAGAAGGGTCAGTTTCCTTGTACTTAAGTCGGCATTGTGCCTTTTCTATTTAAATCCGATGCACTTTGTGTGTTTCGTCGTCAATAAGACGGTCCAAGGGATACAGTAAACCTGAAGTGAAGCATCGGAATCTGTAACAAGGGTCACAGGAGTGGTTCAAAATATAAACAGTAAGAGGCGTCAGTTTTCTTGTCCTTAAGTCGGCATTGTGCCATTTGTATTTATTTCCGATGCAATTTCTGTGTTTCATCGTCAATAAGAAGGTCAGAGGGATACAGTAAACCTGAAGTGAAGCATCGGAATCTATTACTAGTGTCACAGGAATGGTTCAAAACATAGACAGTAAGAAGGGTCAGTTTCCTTGTACTTAGGTCGGCATTGTGCCTTTTGTATTTACTTCCGATGCTATTTCTGTGTTTCATCGTTAATACGAAGGTCAGAGGGATACAGTAAACCTGAACTGAAGCATCGGAATCTATAACTAATGTCACAGGAATAGTTCAAACATAGACAGTAAGAAGAGTCAGTGTACTTGTACTTAATTCGGCATTGTGCCTTTTGTATTTAATTCCGATGCATTTTCTGTGTTTCATCGCCAATAAGAAGGTCTGAGGGATACAGTACACCTGAAGTGAAGCATCGGAATCTATAACTAGTGTCACAGGATAGGTTCAAAGCATAGACATTAAGAAGAGTCAGTTCACTTGTACTTAAGTTAGCATTGTGCGTTATGTATTTCATTCCGATGCAATTTCAGTGTTTCATTGTCAATAAGAGGGTCAGAGGGATACAGTTAACCTGAAGTGAAGCATCGAAATCTATACCTTGTGTCACAGGAATTGTTTAAAGCATAGACTGTAAGAAGAGTCAGTTTTCTTATAATTAAGTCGGCATTGTGCCTTTTGTATTTAATTCCGATGCAATTTCTGTGTTTCATCGTCAATAAGAAGGTCAGAGGGATACAGTAACCCTGAAGTGACGCATGGGAATCCATAACTAGTGTCACAGGAATGGTTCAAAACATAGACAGTAAGAAGAGTCAGTTTTCTTGTACTTAAACCGGCATTGTGCTTTTTCTATTTAATTCCGATGCAAGTTCTGTGTTTCGTCGTCAATAAGAAGGTGCAAGGGATACAGTAAACCTGAAGTGAAGCATCTGAATCTAAAACCGGTCTCACGGGAAGGGTTCAAAACATAGACAGTAGGAAGAGCCAGTCTTCTTGAACTTGAGTTGGCATTGTGCCTTTTGTATTTAATTCCGATGTAATTTCTGTGTTTCATCGCCAATATGAAGGTCAGAGGGATACAGTAAACCTCAAGTGAAGCATCAGAATCTATTACTAGTGTTACAGGAATGGTTCAAAACATAGGCAGTAAGAAGAGTCAGTCTTCTTGTACTTAAGTCGGCATTGTGCCCTTTGTTTGTATTCTGATGCAATTTCTGTGTTTCATCGTCAATACGAATGTCAGAGGGATACAGTAAACCTGAAGTGATGCATCGGAATCTATAACTAGTGTCACAGAAATGGTTCAAAACATAGACAGTAAGAAGAGTCAGTTTTCTTGTACTGAAGTCGGCATTGTGCCTTTTGTATTTAATTCCGATACAATTTCTGTGTTTCATCTTCAATAAGAAGGTCACAGGGATACAGTGAACCTGAAGTGAAGCATCGGAATCTATAACTAGTGTCACAGGAATGGTTCAAAACATAGACAGTAAGAAGAGTCAGTTTTCTTGTACTAAAGTCGCCATTGTGCCTTTTCTCTTTAATTCCGATGCAATTTCTGTGCGTCATCGTCAATACGTAGGTCAGAGGGATACAGTAACCCTGAAGTGAAGCATCGGAATCTATAACTAGTGTCACAGGAATGGTTCAAAACATAGACAGCAAGAAGAGTCAGTTTACTTGTACTCAGGTTCGGCATTGTGCCTTCTGTATTTAATTCCGATGCAATATCTGTGTTTCATCGTCAATAAGATGGTCAGAGGGTTACAGTAAACCTGAAGTGAAGAATCGGAATCTATAGCTAGTGTCACAGGATTGGTTCAAAACATAGTCAGTAAGAAGAGTCAGTTTACTTGTACTTGTGTCGACATTGTGCCTTTTGTATTTAATTCCGATGCAATTTCTGTGTTTCATCGTCAATAAGAAGGTCAGAGGGATACAGTAAACCTGAAGTGAAGCATCCGAATCTATAACTAGTGTCTCAGGAATGGTTCAAAGCATAGACAGTAAGAAGAGTCAGTTTTCTTATAATTAAGTGGGCACATTTCCTTTTAAATTTAATTCCGATGCAATTTCTGTGTTTCATCGCCATTAAGAAGGTCAGAGGGATACAGTAACCCTGAAGTGATGCATTGGAATCTATAATTAGTGTCACAGGAATGGTTCAAAATATAGACAGTAAGAAGAGCCAGTCTTCTTGTACTTGAGTCGGCATTGTGCCTTTTGTTTTTAATTCCGATGCAATTTCTGTGTTTCATCGTCATTAAGACGGTCAGAGGGATACAGCAAACCTGAAGTGAAGCATCGGAATCTATAACTAGAGTCACAGGAATGGTTCAAAACATAGACAGTAAGAAGAGTCGGTTTACTTGTACTTAAGTTGGCATTGTGAGTTTTGTATTTCATTCCGATGCAATTTCTGTGTTTCATCGTCAATAAGAAGGTCAGAGGGATACAGTAAACCGGAAGTGAAGCATCGCAATCTATAATTAGAGTCACAGGAATGGTTCAAAGCATAGACAGTAAGAAGAGTCAATTTTCTAATAATTAAGTCGGCATTGTGCCATTTGTATTTAATTCCGAAGCAATTTCTGTGTTCCATCGTCAATAAGAAGGTCAGAGGGATACAGTAACCCTGAAGTGATGCATCGGAATCTATAACTAGTGTCACAGGAATGGTTCAGAACATAGACAGTAAGAAGAGTCAGTTCTCTTGTACTTATTCCGGCGTTGTGCCTTTTCTATTTAATTCCGATGCAATTCCTGTGTTTCGTCGTAAATAAGAAGGTCCAAGGGATACAGTAATCCTGAAGTGAAGCATCGAAATCTAAATCCGGTCTCACAGGAAAGGTTCAAAACATAGACAGTAACCAGAGCCAGTCTTCTTGTACTTGAGTCGGCATTGTGCCTTTTGTTTTAATTCCGATGCAATTTCTGTGTTTCATCGTCAATAAGACGGTCAGAGGGATACAGCAAACCTGAAGTGAAGCATCGGAATCTATAACTAGTGTCACAGGAATGGTTCTAAACATAGACAGTAAGAAGAGTCAGTTTTCTTGTACTGAAGTCGGCATTGTTCCTTTTCTATTTAATTCCGATGCACTTTCTGTGTTTCGTCGTCAATTAGAACGGCCAAGGGATACAGTAACCCTGAAGTGTAGCATCGGAATCTAAAACCGATCTCACAGGAAAGGTTCAAAACATAGACAGTAGGAAGAGCCAGTCCTCTTGAACTTGAGTCGGCATTGTGCCTTTTGTATTTAATTCCGATGTAATTTCTGTGTTTCATCGCCAATATGAAGGTCAGGGGGATACAGTAAACCTCAAGTGAAGCATCAGAATCTATTACTAGTGTTACAGGAATGGTTCAAAACATAGGCAGTAAGAAGAGTCAGTCTTCTTGTACTTAAGTCGGCATTGTGCCTTTTGTTTGTATTCTGATGCAATTTCTGTGTTTCATCGTCAATAAGAATGTCAGAGGGATACAGTAAACCTGAAGTGATGCATCGGAATCTATAACTAGTGTCACAGAAATGGTTCAAAACATAGACAGTAAGAAGAGTCAGTTTTCTTGTACTGAAGTCGGCATTGTGCCTTTTGTATTTAATTCCGACACAATTTCTGTGTTTCATCTTCAATAAGAAGGTCACAGGGATACAGTGAACCTGAAGTGAAGCATCGGAATCTATAACTAGTGTCACAGGAATGGTTCAAAACATAGACAGTAAGAAGCGTCAGTTTCCTTGTACTTAAGTCGGCATTGTGCCTTTTGTATTTAATTCCGATGCAATTTTTGTGTATCGTCGTCAATTAGAAGGGCCAATGGATACAGTAAACCTGAAGTGAAGCATCGGAATCTAAAACCGGTCTCACAGGGAAGGTTCAAAACATAGACAGTAGGAAGAGCCAGTCTTCTTGAACTTGAGTCGGCATTGTGCTATTTGCATTTAATTCCGATGCAATTTCTGTGTTTCATCGCCAATATGAAGGTCAGAGGGTTACAGTAAACCTGAAGTGAAGCATCGGAATCTATAACTAGAGTCACAGGAATGGTTCAAAACATAGACAGTAAGAAGAGTCAGTTTTCTAATAATTAAGTCGGCATTGTGCCTTTTGTATTTAATTCCGATGCAATTTCTGTGTTTCATCGTCAATAAGAAGGTCAGAGGGATACAGTAACCCTGAGGTGATGCATCGGAATCTATAACTAGTGTCACAGGAATGGTTCAAACCATAGACAGTAAGAAGAGTCCGTTTTCTTGTACTTAACCCGGCATTGTGCCTTTTCTATTTAATTCCGATGCAATTTCTTTGTTTCGACGTCAATACGATTGTCCAAGGGATACATTAAACCTGAAGTGAAGCATCGAAATCTAAAACCGGTCTCACAGGAAAGGTTCACAACATAGACAGTAAGAAGAGCCAATCTTCTTGTACTTGAGTCGGCATTGTGCCTTTTGTTTTTAATTCCGATGCAATTTCTGTGTTTCATCGTCAATAAGACGGTCAGAGGGATACAGCAAACCTGAAGTGGAGCATCGGAATCTGTAACAAGGGTCACAGGAGTGGTTCAAAATATAAACAGTAAGAGGCGTCAGTTTTCTTGTCCTTAAGTCGGCATTGTGCCTTTTGTATTTATTTCCGATGCAATTTCTGTGTTTCATCGTCAATAAGAAGGTCAGAGGGATACAGTAAACCTGAAGTGAAGCATCGGAATCTATTACTAGTGTCACAGGAATGTTTCAAAACATAGACAGTAAGAAGGGTCAGTTTCCTTGTACTTAAGTCGGCATTGTGCCTTTTCTATTTAAATCCGATGCACTTTGTGTGTTTCGTCGTCAATAAGACGGTCCAAGGGATACAGTAAACCTGAAGTGAAGCATCGGAATCTGTAACAAGGGTCACAGGAGTGGTTCAAAATATAAACAGTAAGAGGCGTCAGTTTTCTTGTCCTTAAGTCGGCATTGTGCCATTTGTATTTATTTCCGATGCAATTTCTGTGTTTCATCGTCAATAAGAAGGTCAGAGGGATACAGTAAACCTGAAGTGAAGCATCGGAATCTATTACTAGTGTCACAGGAATGGTTCAAAACTTAGACAGTAAGAAGGGTCAGTTTCCTTGTACTTAAGTCGGCATTGTGCCTTTTGTATTTACTTCCGATGCTATTTCTGTGTTTCATCGTTAATACGAAGGTCAGAGGGATACAGTAAACCTGAACTGAAGCATCGGAATCTATAACTAATGTCACAGGAATAGTTCAAACATAGACAGTAAGAAGAGTCAGTGTACTTGTACTTAATTCGGAATTGTGCCTTTTGTATTTAATTCCGATGCATTTTCTGTGTTTCATCGCCAATAAGAAGGTCTGAGGGATACAGTACACCTGAAGTGAAGCATCGGAATCTGTAACTAGTGTCACACGAATGGTTCAAAACATAGACAGTAAGAAGCGTCAATTTCCTTGTACTTAAGTCGGCATTGTGCCTTTTGTATTTAATTCCGATGCAATTTCTTTGTTTCATCGTCAATAAGAAGGTCAGAGGGATACAGTAAACCTGAAGTGAAGCATCGGAATCTATTACTAGGGTCACAGGAATGGTTCAAAACATAGACAGTAAGAAGGGTCAGTTTCCTTGTACTTAGGTCGGCATTGTGCCTTTTCAAATTTATTCCGATACAATTTCTGTGTTTCATCGTCAATATGAAGGTCACAGGGATACAGTAAACCTGAAGTGAAGCATCGGAATCTATAACTAGTGTCACAGAAAAGGTTCAAAACATAGACAGTAAGAACAGTCAGTTTTCTTGTACTTAAGTCGGCATTGTGCCTATTGTAATTAATTCCGATGCAATTTCTGTGTTTCATCGTCAATATGAAGGTCACAGGGATACAGTAAACCTGAAGTGAAGCATCGGCATCTATAACTAGTGTCACAGGAATGGTTCAAAACATAGACAGTAAGAAGCGTCAGTTTCCTTGTACTTAAGTCGGCATTGTGCCTTTTGTATTTAATTCCGATGCAATTTCTGTGTATCGTCGTCAATTAGAAGGGCCAAGGGATACAGTAAACCTGATCTGAAGCATCGGAATCTAAAACCGGTATCACAGGAAAGGTTCAAAACATAGACAGTAGGAAGAGCCAGTCTTCTTGTACTTGAGTCGGCATTGTGCCTTTTGCATTTAATTCCGATGCAATTTCTGTGTTTCATCGCCAATAAGAAGGTCAGAGGGTTACAGTAAACCGGAAGTGAAGCATTGGAATCTATAACTAGAGTCACAGGAATGGTTCAAAACTTAGACAGTAAGAAGAGTCAGATTTCTAATAATTAAGTGGGCATTGTGCCTTTTGTATTTAATTCCGATGCAATTTCTGTGTTTCATCGTCAATAAGAAGGTCAGAGGGATACAGTAACCCTGAGGTGATGCATCGGAATCTATAACTAGTTTCACAGGAATGGTTCAAAACATAGACAGTAGGATGAGCCAGTCTTCTTGAACTTGAGTCGGCATTGTGCCTTTTGTATTTAATTCCGATGCAATTTCTGTGTTTCATCGCCAATAAGAAGGTCAGAGGGTTACAATAAACCTGAAGTGAAGCATCGGAATCTATAACTAGAGTCACAGGAATAGTTCAAAACATAGACAGTAAGAAGAGTCAGTTTTCAAATAATTAAGTCGGCATTGTGCTTTTTGTATTTAATTCCGATGCAATTTCTGTATTTCATCGTCAAAAAGAAGGTCAGAGGGTTACAGTAAACCTGAAGTGAAGAATCGGAATCTATAGCTAGTGTCACAGGAATGGTTCAAAACATAGACAGTAAGAAGAGTCAGTTTTCTTGTACTAAAGTCGGCATTGTGCCTTTTGTCTTTAATTCCGATGCAATTTCTGTGCGTCATCGTCAAACGTAGGTCAGAGGGATACAGTAACCCTGAAGTGCAGCATCGGAATCTATAACTAGTGTCACAGGAATGGTTCAAAACATAGACAGCAAGAAGAGTCAGTTTACTTGTACTCAGGTCGGCATTGTGCCTTTTGTATTTAATTCCGATGCAATTTCTGTGTTTCATCGTCAATAAGAAGGTCAGAGGGTTACAGTAAACCTGAAGTGAAGAATCGGAATCTATAGCTAGTGTCACAGGATTGGTTCAAAACATAGTCAGTAAGAAGAGTCAGTTTACTTGTACTTGTGTCGACATTGTGCCTTTTGTATTTAATTCCGATGCAATTTCTGTGTTTCATCGTCATTAAGAAGGTCACAGGGATACAGTAACCCTGAAGTGATGCATTGGAATCTATAATTAGTGTCACAGGAATGGTTCAAAATATAGACAGTAAGAAGAGCCAGTCTTCTTGTACTTGAGTCGGCATTGTGCCTTTTGTTTTTAATTCCGATGCAATTTCTGTGTTTCATCGTCATTAAGACGGTCAGAGGGATACAGCAAACCTGAAGTGAAGCATCGGAATCTATAACTAGTGTCACAGGAGTGGTTCAAAACATTGACAGTAAGAAGAGTAAGTTTTCGTGTACTTACGTCGGCATTATGCCTCTTCTATTTAATTCCGATGCACTTCCTGAGTTTCGTCGTCAATAAGAAGGGCCAAGAGATACAGTAAACATGAAGTAAAGCATCGGAATCTAAAACCGGTCTCACAGGAAAGGTTCAAAACATAGACAGTAAGAAGAGCCAGTCTTCTTCAACTTGAGTCGGCATTCTGCCTTTTGTATTTAATTCCGATGCATTTTCTGTGTTTCATCGTCAATAAGAAGGTCAGAGGTATACAGTAAACCTGTAGTGAAGAATCGCAATCTATAACTAGTGTCACAGGAATGGTTCAAAACACAGACAGTAAGAAGAGTCGGTTTACTTGTACTTAAGTTGGCATTGTGAGTTTTGTATTTCATTCCGATGCAATTTCTGTGTTTCATCGTCAATAGGAAGGTCCGAGGGATACAGTAACCCTGAAGTAATGCATTGGAATCTATAATTAGTGTCACAGGAATGGTTCAAAATATAGACAGTAAGAAGAGCCAGGCTTCTTGTACTTGAGTCGGCATTGTGCCTTTTGTTTTTAATTCCGATGCAATTTCTGTGTTTCATCGTCATTAAGACGGTCAGAGGGATACAGCAAACCTGAAGTGAAGCATCGGAATCTATAACTAGTGTCACAGGAGTGGTTCAAAACATTGACAGTAAGAAGAGTAAGTTTTCGTGTACTTAAGTCGGCATTATGCCTTTTCTATTTAATTCCGATGCACTTCCTGAGTTTCGTCGTCAATAAGAAGGGCCAAGAGATACAGTAAACATGAAGTAAAGCATCGGAATCTAAAACCGGTCTCACAGGAAAGGTTCAAAACATAGACAGTAAGAAGAGCCAGTCTTCTTGAACTTGAGTCGGCATTGTGCCTTTTGTATTTAATTCCGATGCATTTTCTGTGTTTCATCGTCAATAAGAAGGTCAGAGGTATACAGTAAACCTGTAGTGAAGCCTCGGAATCTATAACTAGTGTCACAGGAATGGTTCAAAACACAGACAGTAAGAAGAGTCGGTTTACTTGTACTTAAGTTTCCATTGTGAGTTTTGTATTTCATTCCGATGCAATTTCTGTGTTTCATCGTCAATAAGAAGGTCAGAGGGATACAGTAAACCTGAAGTGAAGCATCGCAATCTATAATTAGAGTCACAGGAATGGTTCAAAGCATAGACAGTAAGAAGAGTCAGTTTTCTAATAATTAAGTCGGCATTGTGCCTTGTGTATTTAATTCCGATGCAATTTCTGTGTTTCATCGTCAATAAGAAGGTCAGAGGGATTCAGTAACCCTGAGGTGATGCATCGGAATCTATAACTAGTGTCACAGGAATGGTTCAAACCATAGACAGTAAGAAGAGTCTGTTTACTTGTACTTAATTCGGCATTGTGCCTTTTGTATTTAAATCCGATGCATTTTCTGTAATTCATCGTCAATAAGAAGGTCAGAGGGATACAGTAAACCTGAAGTGAAGCATCGTCATCTATAACTAGTGTCACAGGATAGGTTCAAAACATAGACAGTAAGAAGAGTCAGTTTTCTTGTACTTAAGTCGGCATTTTGCCTTTTCTATTTAATTCCGATGCACTTTCCGTGTTTCGTCGTCAATAAGAAGATCCAAGGGATACTGTAAACCTGAAGTGAAGCATCGAAATCTAAAACCGGTCTCACTGGAAAGTTTCAAAACATATACAGTAAGAAGAGCCAATCTTCTTGTACTTGAGTCGGCATTGTGCCTTTTGTTTTTAATTCCGATGCAATTTCTGTGTTTCATCGTCAATAAGACGGTCAGAATGATACAGCAAACCTGAAGTGAAGCATCGGAATCTATAACTAGTGTCACAGGAATGGTTCAAAACATAGACAGTAAGAAGCGTCAGTTGCCTTGTACTTAAGTCGGCATTGTGCCTTTTCTATTTAAATCCGATGCACTTTGTGTGTTTTGTCGTCAATAAGACGGTGCAAGGGATACAGTAAACCTGAAGTGAAGCATCGGAATCTGTAACAAGGGTCACAGGAGTGGTTCAAAATATAAACAGTAAGAGGCGTCAGTTTTCTTGTCCTTAAGTCGGCATTGTGCCTTTTGTATTTAATTCCGATGCAATTTCTGTGTTTCATCGTCAATAAGAAGGTCAGAGGGATACAGTAAACCTGAAGTGAAGCATCGGAATCTATTACTAGTGTCACAGGAATGGTTCAAAACATAGACAGTAAGAAGGGTCAGTTTCCTTGTACTTAGGTCGGCATTGTGCCTTTTGTATTTAATTCCGATGCTATTTCTGTGTTTCGTCGTTAATACGAAGGTCAGAGGGATACAGTAAACCTGAACTGAAGCATCGGAATCTATAACTAATGTCACAGGAATAGTTCAAACATAGACAGTTAGAAGAGTCAGTGTACTTGTACTTAATTCGGCATTGTGCCTTTTGTATTTAATTCCGATGCATTTTCTGTGTTTCATCGTCAATAAGAAGGTCTGAGTTATACAGTACACCTGAAGGGAAGCACCGAAATCTATAACTAGTGTCACAGGATAGGTTCACAGCATAGACAGTAAGAAGAGTCAGTTCACTTGTACTTAAGTTGGCATTGTGCGTTTTGTATTTCATTCCGATGCAATTTCTGTGTTTCATTGTCAATAAGAGGGTCAGACGGATACAATTAACCTGAAGTGAAGCATCGAAATCTATACCTTGTGTCACAGGAATTGTTCAAAGCATAGACAGTAAGTAGAGTCAGTTTTCTTATAGTTAAGTCGGCATTGTGCCTTTTGTATTTAATTCCGATGCAATTTCTGTGTTTCATCGTCAATAAGAAGGTCAGAGGGATACAGTAACCCTGAAGTGATGCATCGGAATCCATAATAGTGTCACAGGAATGGTTCAAAACATAGACAGTAAGAAGAGTCAGTTTTCTTGTACTTAAACCGGCATTGTGCCTTTTCTATTTAATTCCGATGCAAGTTCTGTGTTTCGTCGTCAATAAGAAGGTGCAAGGGATACAGTAAACCTGAAGTGAAGCATCTGAATCTAAAACCGGTCTCACGGGAAGGGTTCAAAACATAGACAGTAAGAAGAGCCAGTCTTCTTGTACTTGAGTCGGCATTGTGCCTTTTGTATTTAATTCCGATGCAATTTCTGTGTTTCATCGTCAATAAGAAGGTCAGAGGGATACAGTAAACCTAAAGTGAAGCATCGGAATCTATAACTAGTGTCACAGGCATGGTCAAAACATAGACAGAAAGAAGAGTCAGTCTTCTTGTACTTAAGTCGGCATTGTGCCTATTGTATTTAATTCCGATGCAATCTCTGTGTTTCATCGTCAATAAGAAGCTCAGAGGGATACATTAAACCTGAAGTGAAGCATCGGACTCTATAACTAGTGTCACAGGAAAGGTTCAAATCATAGACAGTAAGAAGAGTCAGGTTTCTAGTACTTAAGTCGGCATTGTGGCTTTTGTATTTAATTCCGATGCAATTTCTGTGATTCATCGTCAATAAGTAGGTCACAGGGATACAGTAAACCTGAAGTGAAGCATCGGAATCTGTAACTAGTGTCACAGGAACGGTTCAAAACGTAGACAGTAAGAAGAGTCAGTCTTTTTGTACTTAAGTCGGCATTGTGCCTTTTGTATTTAATTCTGATGCAATATCTGTGTTTCATCGTCAATAAGAAGGTCAGAGGGATACACTAAGCCTGAAGTAAAGCTCGGAATCTATAACTAGTGACACAGGCTTGATTCAAATCATACACAGTAAGAAGAGTTAGTTTTCTTGTGCTTATGTCGGCATTGTGCCTTTTGTTTTTAATTCCGATGCAATTTCTGTGTTTCATCGTCAATAAGACGGTCAGAGGGATACAGCAAACCTGAAGAGAAGCATCGGAATCTATAACTAGTGTCACAGGAATGGTTCAAAACATAGGCAGTAAGAAGAGTCAGTCTTCTTGTACCTAAGTCGGCATTGTGCCTTTTGTTTGTATTCTGATGCAATTTCTGTGTTTCATCGTCAATAAGAAGGTCATAGGGATACGGTAAACCTGAAGTGAAGCTTTTGAATCTATAACTAGTGTCACAGGAATGGTTCAAAACATAGACAGTAAGAAGAGTCAGTTCTCTTGTACTTAAGTCAGCATTGTGACTTTTGTATTTAATTCCGATGCAATTTCTGTGTTTCATCGTTAATAAGAAGGTCACAGCGATACAGTAAACCTGAAGTAAAGCATCGGAATCTATAACTAGGGTCACAGGAGTGGTTCAAAACATAAACTGTAAGAAGCGTCAGTTTTCTTGTACTTAAGTCGGCATTGTGCCTTTTGTATTTAATTCCGATGCAATTTCTAAGTTTCTTCGTCAATAAGATGGTCAGAGGGAAACAGTAAACCTGAAGTGAAGCATCGGAATCTATTACTAGTGTCACAGGAATGGTTCAAAACATAGACAGTATGAAGAGTCAGTTTCCTTGTACTTAAGTCGACATTCTGCCATTTGCATTTAATTCCGATGCAATTTCTGTGTTTCATCGTTAATAAGAAGGCCAGAGGGATACAGTAAACCTGAAGTGAAGCATCGGATTCTATAACTAGTGGCACAGGAATAGTTCAAAACATAGACAGTAAGAAGAGTCTGTTTACTTGTACTTAATTCGGCATTGTGCCTTTTGTATTTAAATCCGATGCATTTTCTGTAATTCATCGTCAATAAGAAGGTCAGAGGGATACAGTAAACCTGAAGTGAAGCATCGTCATCTATAACTAGTGTCACAGGATAGGTTCAAAACATAGACAGTAAGAAGAGTCAGTTTTCTTGTACTTAAGTCGGCATTTTGCCTTTTCTATTTAATTCCGATGCACTTTCCGTGTTTCGTCGTCAATAAGAAGATCCAAGGGATACAGTAAACCTGAAGTGAAGCATCGGAATCTAAAACCGGTCTCACAGGAAAGGTTCAAAACATAGACAGTAAGAAGAGCCAGTCTTCTTGTACTTGAGTCGGCATTATGCCTTTTGTTTATAATTCCGATCCAATTTCTGTATTTCATCGTCAATAAGACGGTCAGAGGGATACAGCAAACCTGAAGTGAAGCATCGGAATCAATAACTAGTGTCACAGGAATGGTTCAAAACATAGGCAGTAAGAAGAGTCAGTTTTCTTGTACTTAAGTCGGCATTGTGCCATTTCTATTTAATTCCGATGCACTTTCTCTGTTTCGTCGTCAATAAGAAGGGCCAAGGGATACAGTAAACCTGTAGTGAAGCATCGGAATCTATAACTAGTGCCACTGGAGTGGTTCAAAACACAAACAGTAAGAAGCGTCAGTTTTCTTGTACTTAAGTCGGCATTGTGCCTTTTGTATTTAATTCCGATGCAATTTCTATGTTTCATCGTCAATAAGAAGGTCAGAGGGATACAGTAAACCTGAAGTGAAGCATCGGAATCTATAACAAGTGTCACAGGAATGGTTCAAAATAAAGACAGTAAGAAGAGTCAGTTTTCTTGCACTTAAGTCGGCATTGTGCGTTTTGTAATTAATTCCGAAGCAAATCCTGTGTTTCATCGACAACAAGAGGGTCAGAGGGATACAGTAAACCTGAAGTGAAGTATCGGAATCTGTAGCTAGTGTCACAGGAATGGTTCAAAGCATAGACAGTAAGAGGAGTCAGTTTACTTGTACTTAAGTATACCTGCCTTTTGTATTTAATTCCGATGCAATTTCTGTGTTTCATCGTCAATACGACGGTCAGAGGGATACAGTGAACGTGAAGTGAGGCATCGGAATCTATTACTAATGTCACAGGAATGGTTCAAAACATAGACAGTAAGAAAACTCAATTTCCTTTTACTTAAGTCGACATTGTGCCTTTTGTATTTAATTCCGATGCAATTTCTGTGTTTCATCGTTAATAAGAAGGTCAGAGGGATACAGTAAACCTGAAGTGAAGCATCGGAATCTATAACTAGTGCCACAGGAATAGTTCAAAACATAGACAGTAAGAAGAGTCAGTTTACTTGTACTTAATTCGGCATTGTGCCTTTTGTATTTAAATCCGTTGCATTTTCTGTATTTCATCGTCAATAAGAAGGTCAGAGGGATACAGTAAACCTGAAGTGAAGCATCGTCATTTATAGCTAGTGTCACAGAATAGGTTCTAAACATAGACAGTAAGAAGTGTCAGTTTTCTTGTACTTAAGTCGGCAATGTGCCTTTTCTATTTAATTCCGATGCACTTTCTGTGTTTCGTCGTCAATAAGAAGGGCCAAGGGATACAGTAAACCTGAAGTGAAGCCTCGGAATCTAAATCCGGTCTCACAGGAAAGGTTCAAACCATAGAAAGTAAGAAGAGCCAGTCTTCCTGTACTTGAGTCGGCATTGTGCCTTTTGTTTATAATTCCGATGCAATTTCTGTGTTTCATCGTCAATAAGACGGTCAGAGGGATACAGCAAACCTGAAGTGAAGCATCGGGAACTATAACTAATGTCACAGGAGTGGTTCAAACCATAAACAGTAAGAAGCGTCAGATTGCTTGTACTTAAGTCGGCATTGTGCCTTTTGTATTTAATACCGATGCAATTTCTGTGTTTCATCGTCAATAGGAAGGTCAGAGGGATACAGTAAACCTGAAGTGAAGCATCGGAATCTATAAATAGTGTCCCAGGAATGGTTCAAAACACAGACAGTAAGAAGAGTTAGTTTCCTTGTACTTAAGTCGGCATTGTGCCTTTTGTATTTAATTCCGATGCAATATCTGTGTTTCATCGTCAATAAGAATGTCAGGGGGATACAGTAAACCTGAAGTGAAGCATCGGAATCTATAACAAGTGTCACAGGAATGGTTCAAAATAAAGACAGTAAGAAGAGTCAGTTTTCTTGTACTTAAGTCGGCATTGTGCGTTTTGTAATTAATTCCGAAGCAATTCCTGTGTTTCATCGTCAACAAGAAGGTCAGAGGGATACAGTAAACCTGAAGTGAAGTATCGGAATCTATAGCTAGTGTCACAGGAATGGTTCAAACATAGACAGTAAGAAGAGTCAGTTTACTTGTACTTAAGTCGGCATTGTGCATTTTGTATTTAAATCCGGTGCAATTTCTGTGTTTCATCGTCAATAAGAAGGTCACAGGGATACAGTAAAGCTGAAGTGAAGCATCGGAATCTATAGCTAGTGTCACAGGAATGGTTCAAAACATAAACTGTAAGAAGCGTCAGTTTTCTTGTACTTAAGTCGACATTGTGCCTTTTGTATTTACGTCCGATGCAATTTCAATGTTTCATCGTCAATAAGAAGGTCAGAGGGAAATAGTAAACCTGAAGTGAAGCATCTGAATCTATTACTAGTGTCACATTAATGGTTCAAGGCATAGACAGTAAGAAGAGTCAGTTTCCTTGTACTTAAGTCGACATTGTGCCATTTGTATTTAATTCCGATGCAATTTCTGTGTTTCATCGTTAATAAGAAGGTCAGAGGGATATAGTAAACATGAAGTGAAGCATCGGAATCTATAACTAGTGTCACCGGAATAGTACAAAACATAGACAGTAAGAAGAGTCAGTTTACTTGTACTTAATTCGGCATTGTGCATTTTGTACTTAAATCCGATGCATTTTCTGTGTTTCATCGTCAATAAGAAGGTCAGAGGGATACAGTAAACCTGAAGTGAAGCATCGTCATCTATAACTAGTGTCACAGGATAGATTCAAAACATAGCCAGTAAGAAGAGTCAGTTTTGTTGTACTTAAGTCGGCATTTTGCCTTTTCTATTTAATTCCGATGCACTTTCCGTGTTTCGTCGTCAATAAGAAGATCCAAGGGATACAGTAAACCTGAAGTGAAGCATCGGAATCTAAAACCGGTCTCACAGGAAAGGTTCAAAACATAGACAGTAAGAAGAGCCAGTCTTCTTGTACTTGAGTCGGCATTATGCCTTTTGTTTATAATTCCGATGCAATTACTGTGGTTCATCGACAATAAGACGGTCAGAGGGATACAGCAAACCTGAAGTGAAGCATCGGAATCAATAACTAGTGTCACAGGAATGGTTCAAAACATAGGCAGTAAGAAGAGTCAGTTTTCTTGTACTTAAGTCGGCATTGTACCATTTCTATTTAATTCCGATGCACTTTCTCTGTTTCGTCGTCAATAAGAAGGGCCAAGGGATACAGTAAACCTGTAGTGAAGCATCGGAATCTATAACTAGTGCCACTGGAGTGGTTCAAAACACAAACAGTAAGAAGCGTCAGTTTTCTTGTACTTAAGCCGGCATTGTGCCTTTTGTATTTAATTCCGATGCAATTTCTATGTTTCATCGTCAATAAGAAGGTCAGAGGGATACAGTAAACCTGAAGTGAAGCATCGGAATCTATAACAAGTGTCACAGGAATGGTTCAAAATAAAGACAGTAAGAAGAGTCAGTTTTCTTGCACTTAAGTCGGCATTGTGCGTTTTGTAATTAATTCCGAAGCAAATCCTGTGTTTCATCGACAACAAGAGGGTCAGAGGGATACAGTAAACCTGAAGTGAAGTATCGGAATCTATAGCTAGTGTCACAGGAATGGTTCAAAGCATAGACAGTAAGAGGAGTCAGTTTACTTGTACTTAAGTATACCTGCCTTTTGTATTTAATTCCGATGCAATTTCTGTGTTTCATCGTCAATACGACGGTCAGAGGGATACAGTGAACGTGAAGTGAGGCATCGGAATCTATTACTAGTGTCACAGGAATGGTTCAAAACATAGACAGTAAGAAAACTCAATTTCCTTTTACTTAAGTCGACATTGTGCCTTTTGTATTTAATTCCGATGCAATTTCTGTGTTTCATCGTTAATAAGAAGGTCAGAGGGATACAGTAAACCTGAAGTGAAGCATCGGAATCTATAACTAGTGCCACAGGAATAGTTCAAAACATAGACAGTAAGAAGAGTCAGTTTACTTGTACTTAATTCGGCATTGTGCCTTTTGTATTTAAATCCGTTGCATTTTCTGTATTTCATCGTCAATAAGAAGGTCAGAGGGATACAGTAAACCTGAAGTGAAGCATCGTCATTTATAGCTAGTGTCACAGAATAGGTTCAAAACATAGACAGTAAGAAGTGTCAGTTTTCTTGTACTTAAGTCGGCATTGTGCCTTTTCTATTTAATTCCGATGCACTTTCTGTGTTTCGTCGTCAATAAGAAGGGCCAAGGGATACAGTAAACCTGAAGTGAAGCCTCGGAATCTAAAACCGGTCTCACAGGAAAGGTTCAAACCATAGACAGTAAGAAGAGCCAGTCTTCCTGTACTTGAGTCGGCATTGTGCCTTTTGTTTATATTTCCGATGCAATTTCTGTGTTTCATCGTCAATAAGACGGTCAGAGGGATACAGCAAACCTGAAGTGAAGCATCGGGAACTATAACTAATGTCACAGGAGTGGTTCAAAGCATAAACAGTAAGAAGCGTCAGTTTTCTTGTACTTAAGTCGGCATTGTGCCTTTTGTATTTAATACCGATGCAATTTCTGTGTTTCATCGTCAAAAGGAAGGTCAGAGGGATACAGTAAACCTGAAGTGAAGCATCGGAATCTATAAATAGTGTCCCACGAATGGTTCAAAACACAGACAGTAAGAAGAGTTAGTTTCCTTGTACTTAAGTCGGCATTGTGCCTTTTGTATTTAATTCCGATGCAATATCTGTGTTTCATCGTCAATAAGAATGTCAGGGGGATACAGTAAACCTGAAATGAAGCATCGGAATCTATAACAAGTGTCACAGGAATGGTTCAAAATAAAGACAGTAAGAAGAGTCAGTTTTCTTGTACTTAAGTCGGCATTGTGCGTTTTGTAATTAATTCCGAAGCAATTCCTGTGTTTCATCGTCAACAAGAAGGTCAGAGGGATACAGTAAACCTGAAGTGAAGTATCGGAATCTATAGCTAGTGTCACAGGAATGATTCAAACATAGACAGTAAGAAGAGTCAGTTTACTTGTACTTAAGTCGGCATTGTGCATTTTGTATTTAAATCCGGTGCAATTTCTGTGTTTCATCGTCAATAAGAAGGTCACAGGGATACAGTAAAGCTGAAGTGAAGCATCGGAATCTATAGCTAGTGTCACAGGAATGGTTCAAAACATAAACTGTAAGAAGCGTCAGTTTTCTTGTACTTAAGTCGACATTGTGCCTTTTGTATTTAAGTCCGATGCAATTTCTATGTTTCATCGTCAATAAGAAGGTCAGAGGTAAATAGTAAACCTGAAGTGAAGCATCTGAATCTATTACTAGTGTCACATTAATGGTGCAAGGCATAGACAGTAAGAAGAGTCAGTTTCCTTGTACTTAAGTCGACATTGTGCCATTTGTATTTAATTCCGATGCAATTTCTGTGTTTCATCGTTAATAAGAAGGTCAGAGGGATACAGTATACATGAAGTGAAGCATCGGAATCTATAACTAGTGTCACCGGAATAGTTCAAAACATTGACAGTAAGAAGAGTCAGTTTACTTGTACTTAATTCGGCATTGTGCATTTTTTACTTAAATCCGATGCATTTTCTGTGTTTCATCGTCAATAAGAAGGTCAGAGGGATACAGTAAACCTGAAGTGAAGCATCGTCATCTATAACTAGTGTCACAGGATAGATTCAAAACATAGACAGTAAGAAGAGTCAGTTTTGTTGTACTTAAGTCGGCATTGTACCTTTTCTATTTAATTCCGATGCACTTTCTGTGTTTCGTCGTCAATAAGAAGGGCCAAGGGATACAGTAAACCTGAAGTGAAGCATCGGAATGTAAAACCGGTCTCACAGGAAAGGTACAAAACATAGACAGTAAGAAGAGCCAGTCTTCTTGTACTTGAGTCGGCATTGTGCCTTTTGTTTATAATTCCGATGCAATTTCTGTGTATCATCGTCAATAAGACGGTCAGAGGGATACAGCAAACCTGAAGTGAAGCATCGGAATCTATAACTAGTGTCACAGGAATGGTTCAAAACATAGACAGTAAGAAGAGTCAGTTTTCTTGTACTTAAGTCGGCATTGTGCCTTTTCTATTTAATTCCGATGCACTTTCTGTGTTTCGTTGTCAATAAGAAGGGCCAAGGGATACAGTAAACCTGAAGTGAAGCATCGGAATCTATAACTAGTGTCACAGGAGTGGTTCAAAACATAAACAGTAAGAAGCGTCAGTTTTCTTGTACTTAAGTCGGCATTGTGCCTTTTGTATTTAGTTTCGATGCAGTTTCTGTGTTTCATCGTCAATAAGAAGGTCAGAGGGATAGAGTAAACCTGAAGTGAAGCATCGGAATCTATAAATAGTGTCACAGGAATCGTTCAAAACACAGACAGTAAGAAGAGTTAGTTTCCTTGTACTTAAGTCGGCATTGTGCCTTTTGTATTTAAGTCTGATGCAATTTCTGTGTTTCATCGTCCATACGACGGTCAGAGGGATACAGTGCACCTGAAGTGAATCATCGGAATCTATAACTAGTGTCACAGGAATGGTTCAAATCATAGACAGTAAGAAGAGTCAGACTTCTTGTACTTAAGTCGGCATTGTGCCTTTTGTATTCAATTCCGATGCAATTTCTGTGTTTCATCGTTAATAAGAAGGTCAGAGGGTTACAGTAAACCTAAAGTGAAGCATCGGAATCTATAACTAGTGTCAAACAAATGGTTCAAATCAAACACAGTAAGAAAATTCAGTTTACTTGTACTTAAGTCGGCATTGTGCCTTTTGTATTTAATTCCGATGCAATTTCTGTGTTTCATCGTCAATAAGAAGGTCAGAGGGGTACAGTTAACCTGAAGTGAAGCATCGGAATCTATAACTAGTGTCACAGGAATGGTACAAAGCATAGACAGTAAGAAGAGCCAGTCTTCTTGTAATTGAGTCGACATTGTGCCTTTTGTATTTAATTCCGATGCAATTTCTGTGTTCATCGTCAATAAGAATGTCAAAGGGATACAGTAAACCTGAAGTGAAGCATCGCATTTTATAACTAGTGTCACAGGAATGGTTCAAAACATAGACAGTATGAAGAATCAGTTTTCTTGATCTTAAGTCGGCATTGTGCCTTTTCTATTTAATTCCGATGCAATTTCTGTATTTCATCTTCAATAAGAAGGTCCAAGGGATACATTAAACCTGAAGTCAAGCATCGGAATCTCAAACTGGTCTCACAGGAGAGGTTCAAAACATACACAGTAAGAAGAGTCAGTCTTCTTGTACTTAAGTCGGCATTGTGCCTTTTGTTTGTATTTCGATGCATTTTCTGTGATTCATCATCAATAAGAAGGTCAGAGGGATACAGTAAACCTGAAGTGAAGCATCGGAATCTATAATTAGTGTCACAGGAGTGGTTCAAAACATAGACAGTAAGAAAAGTCAGTTTTCTTGTACTTAAGTCGGCATTGTGCTTTTCTTTTTAATTCCGTTGCAATTTCTGTGTTTCATGTTCAATAAGACGGTCAGAGAAATACAGTAAACCTGAAGTGAAGCATCGGAATCTATAACTAGTGACACAGGAGTGGTTCAAAACAATGACAGTAAGAAGAGTTAGTTTTCTTGTACTTAAGGCGGCATTGTGCTTTTCTATTTAATTCCGATGCAATGTCTGTGTTTCATCGTCAATAAGAAGGTCAGAGGCATACAGTAAACCTGAAGTGAAGCATCGGAATCTATAACTAATATCACAGGAATGGTTCAAAACATAGACAGTAAGAATAGTCAGTTTTCTGTCCTTCAGTCGCCATTGTGTCTTTTTTAATTAATTCCGATGCAATTTCCGTGTTTCATCGTCAATAAGAGGGTCAAAAGGGATACAGCAAACCTGATGTGGAGCACCGGAATCTATAGCTAATGTCACAGGAATGGATAAAACCATAGACAGTACGAAGAGTCAGAATTCTTGTACTTAAGTCGGCATTGTGCCTTTTCTGTTTAATTCCGATGCAATTTCTGTGTTTCATCTTCAATAAGAAGGTCCAAGGGATACATTAAACCTGAAGTCAAGCATCGGAATCTCAAACTGGTCTCACAGGAGAGGTTCAAAACATACACAGTAAGAAGAGTCAGTCTTCTTGTACTTAAGTCGGCATTGTGCCTTTTGTTTGTATTTCGATGCATTTTCTGTGTTTCATCATCAATAAGATCGTCGGAGGGGTACAGTAAACCTGAAGTGAAGCATCGGAATCTATAACTAGTGTCACAGGAATGGTTCAAACATAGACAGTAAGAAGAGTCAGTTTTCTTGTACTTAAGTCTGCATTGTGCCTTTTGTATTTAATTCCGATGCAATTTCTGTGTTCCATCGTCAATAAGAAGGTCCTACGGATTCAGTAAACCTGAAGTCAAGCATCGGAATCAAAAACTGGTCTCACAGGAAAGGTTCAAAACATAGACAGTAAGAAGAGCCAGTCTTCTTGTACTTGAGCCGTTATTGTGCCTTTTGTATTTAATTACGATGCAATTTCTTTGTTTCATCGTCAATAAAAAGGTCAGAGGGATACAATAAACCTGAAGTGAAGCATCGGAATCTATAACTAGTGTCACAGGATTGGTTAAAAGCATAGACAGTAAGAAGAGTCAGTTTTCTTATAATTAAGTTGGCATTCTACCTTTTGTACTTAATTCCGATGCAATTTCTGTGTTTCTTCGTCAATAAGAAGGTCAGAGGGATACAGTAAACCTGAACTGAAGCATCGGAATCTATAACTAGTGTCACAGGAGTGGTTCAAAACATAGACAGTAAGAAGAGTCAGTTTTCTTGTACTTAAGTCGGCATTATGCTTTTCTGTTTAATTCCGATGCAATGTCTGTGTTTCGTCGTCAATAAGAAGGTCCAAGGGATACAGTAAACTGGAAGTGATGAATCGGAATCTTTTACTAGTGTCACAGGAATGGTTAAAAACATAGACTGTAAGAAGAATCAGTTTTCTTGTTCTTAAGTCGGCATTTTTCCTTTTGTATTTAATTCCGAGCCAATTTCTGTGTTTCATCGTCAATAATAAGGTCAGAGGGACACAGTAAACATGAAGTGAAGCATCGGAATCTATAACTAATGTCACAGGAATGGTTCAAATCATAGACAGTAAGAAGAGTCAGTTTTCTGTACTTAAGTCGCCATTGTGCCTTTTTTAATTACTTCCGATGCAATTTCTGTGTTTCATCGTCAATAAGAGGGTCAAAGGGATACAGTAAAACTGATGTGAAGCATCGGAATCTATAACTAGTGTCACAGTAATGGTTAAAACCATAGACAGTATGAAGAGTCAGTTTTCTTGTACTTAAGTCGGCATTGTGCATTTTCTGTTTAATACCGATGCAATTTCTGTGTTTCATCATCAATAAGAAGGTCAAAGGGGTACAGTAAACCTGAAGTGAAGCATCGGAATCTATAACTAATGTCACAGGAATGGTTCAAAACATAGACATTAAGAAGAGTCAGTTTTCTGTACTTACGTCGCCATTGTGCCTTTTTTAATTAATTCCGATCCAATTTCTGTGTTTCATCGCCAATACGAGACTCAAAGGGATACAGTAAACCTGATGTGAAGCATCGGAATCTATAACTAGTGACACAGGAGTGGTTAAAACCATAGACAGTATGAAGAGTCAGTTTTCTTGTACTTAAGTCGGCATTGTGCCTTTTCTATTTAATTCCGATGCAATGTCTGTGTTTCATCGTCAATAAGAAGGTCAGAGGGATACAGTAAACCTGAAGTGAAGCATCGGAATCTATAACTAGCGTCACAAGAGTGGTTCAAAACATAAACAGTAGGAAGAGTCAGTTTTCTTGTACTTAATTCGGCATTGTGCTTTTCTTTTTAATTCCGATGCAATTTCCGTGTTACATGGTCAATAAGACGGTCAGAGGGATACAGTAAACCTGAAGTGAAGCATCGGAATCTATAACTAGTGTCACAGGAGTGGTTCAAAACATTGACAGTAAGAAGAGTCAGTCTTCTTGTACTTAAGTCGGCATTGTGCTTTTCTATTTAATTCCGATGCAATGTCTGTCTTTCGTCGTCAATAAGAACGTCCAAGGGATACAGTAAACTGGAAGTGAAGCATCGGAATCTTTAACTAGTGACACAGGTATGGTTAAAAACATAGACAGTAAGAAGAATCAGTCTTCTTGTACTTAAGTCGGCATTGTGCCTTTTGTAATTAATTCCGATGCAATTTCTGTGTTTCATCGTCAACAAGAAGGTCAGAGGGATACAGTAAACCTGAAGTGTAGCATCGGAATCTATAACTAATGTCACAGGAATGGTTCAAAACATAGACAGTAAGAAGAGACAGTTTTCTGTACTTAAGTCGCCATTGTGCCTTTTTTAATTATTTCCGATGCAATTTCTGTGTTTCATCGTCAATAAGGGGGTCAAAGGGAAACAGTAAACCTGATGTGAAGCATCGGAATCAATAACTAGTGTCACAGGAATGGTTAAAACCATAGTCAGTATGAAGAGTCAGTTTTCTTGTACTTATGTCGGCATTGTGCCTTTTCTGTTTAATTCCGATGCAATTTCTGTGTTTCATCATCATTAAAAAGGTCGGAGGGGTACAGTAAACCTGAAGTGCAGCATCGGAATCTATAACTAGTGTCACAGGAATGGTTCAAATCATAGACAGTAAGAAGAGACAGTTTTCTTGTACTTAAGTCTGCATTGTGCCTTTTGTATTTAATTCCGATGCAATTTCTGTGTTCCATCGTCAATAAGAAGGTCCAAGGGATTCAGTAAACCTGAAGTGAAGCATCGGAATCAAAAACTGGTCTCACAGGAAAGGTTCAAAACATAGACAGTAAAAAGAGCCAGTCTTCTTGTACTTGAGTCGTTATTGTGCCTTTTGTATTTAATTACGATGCAATTTCTTTGTTTCATCGTCAATAAAAAGGTCAGAGGGATACAATAAAACTGAAGTGAAGCATCGGAATCTATAACTAGTGTTACAGGAGTGGTTAAAAGCATAGACAGTAAGAAGAGTCAGTTTTCTTATAATTAAGTTGGCATTCAACCTTTTGTATTTAATTCCGATGCAATTTCTGTGTTTCATCGTCAATAAGAAGGTCAGAGGGATAAAGTAAACCTGAACTGAAGCATCGGAATCTATAACTAGTGTCACAGGAGTGGTTCAAAACATAGACAGTAAGAAGAGTCAGTTTTCTTGTACTTAAGTCGGCATTATGCTTTTCTGTTTAATTCCGATGCAATGTCTGTGTTTCGTCGTCAATAAAAAGGTCCAAGGGATACAGTAAACTGGAAGTGATGCATCGGAATCTTTCACTAGTGTCACAGGAATGGTTAAAAACATAGACAGTAAGAAGAATCAGTTTTCTTGTTCTTATGTCGGCATTGTGCCTTTTGTATTTAATTCCGAGGCAATTTCTGTGTTTCATCGTCAATAAGAAGGTCAGAGGGACACAGTAAACATGAAGTGAAGCATCGGAATCTATAACTAATGTCACAGGAATGGTTCAAATCATAGACAGTAAGAAGAGTCAGTTTTCTGTACTTAAGTCGCCATTGTGCCTTTTTTAATTACTTCCGATGCAATTTCTGTGTTTCATCGTCAATAAGAGGGTCAAAGGGATACAGTAAAACTGATGTGAAGCATCGGAATCTATAACTAGTGTCACAGTAATGGTTAAAACCATAGACAGTATGAAGAGTCAGTTTTCTTGTACTTAAGTCGGCATTGTGCATTTTCTGTTTAATTCCGATGCAATTTCTGTGTTTCATCATCAATAAGAAGGTCAAGGGGTACAGTAAACCTGAAGTGAAGCATCGGAATCTATAACTAATGTCACAGGAATGGTTCAAAACATAGACATTAAGAAGAGTCAGTTTTCTGTACTTAAGTCGCCATTGTGCCTTTTTTAATTAATTCCGATCCAATTTCTGTGTTTCATCGTCAATAAGAGGCTCAAAGGGATACAGTAAACCTGATGTGAAGCATCGGAATCTATAACTAGTGTCACAGGAGTGGTTAAAACCATAGACAGTATGAAGAGTCAGTTTTCTTGTACTTAAGTCGGCATTGTGCCTTTTCTATTTAATTCCGATGCAATGTCTGTGTTTCATCGTCAATAAGAAGGTCAGAGGGATACAGTAAACCTGAAGTGAAGCATCGGAATCTATAACTAGTGTCACAGGAGTGGTTCAAATCATAGACAGTAGGAAGAGTCGGTTTTCTTGTACTTAATTCGGCATTGTGCTTTTCTTTTTATTTCCGATGCAATTTCCGTGTTACATGGTCAATAAGACGGTCAGAGGGATACAGTAAACCTGAAGTGAAGCATCGGAATCTATAACTAGTGTCACAGGAGTGGTTCAAAACATTGACAGTAAGAAGAGTCAGTCTTCTTGTACTTAAGTCGGCATTGTGCTTTTCTATTTAATTCCGATGCAATGTCTGTCTTTCGTCGTCAATAAGAAGGTCCAAGGGATACAGTAAACTGGAAGTGAAGCATCGGAATCTTTAACTAGTGACACAGGTATGGTTAAAAACATAGACAGTAAGAAGAATCAGTCTTCTTGTACTTAAGTCGGCATTGTGCCTTTTGTATTTAATTCCGATGCAATTTCTGTGTTTCATCGTCAACAAGAAGGTCAGAGGGATACAGTAAACCTGAAGTGTAGCATCGGAATCTATAACTAATGTCACAGGAATGGTTCAAAACATAGACAGTAAGAAGAGTCAGTTTTCTGTACTTAAGTCGCCATTGTGCCTTTTTTAATTATTTCCGATGCAATTTCTGTGTTTCATCGTCAATAAGGGGGTCAAAGGGAAACAGTAAACCTGATGTGAAGCATCGGAATCAATAACTAGTGTCACAGGAATGGTTAAAACCATAGTCAGTATGAAGAGTTAGTTTTCTTGTACTTATGTCGGCATTGTGCCTTTTCTGTTTAATTCCGATGCAATTTCTGTGTTTCATCATCAATAAAAAGGTCGGAGGGGAACAGTAAACCTGAAGTGCAGCATCGGAATCTATAACTAGTGTCACAGGAATGGTTCAAATCATAGACAGTAAGAAGAGACAGTTTTCTTGTACTTAAGACTGCATTGTGCCTTTTGTATTTAATTCCGATGCAATTTCTGTGTTCCATCGTCAATAAGAAGGTCCAAGGGATTCAGTAAACCTGAAGTGAAGCATCGGAATCAAAAACTGGTCACAGGAAAGGTTCAAAACATAGACAGTAAGAAGGGCCAGTCTTCTTGTACTTGAGTCGTTATTGTGCCTTTTGTATGTAATTCCGATGCAATTTCTGTGTTTCATCGTCAATAAGAAGGTCGGAGGGATACAGTAAACCTGAAGTGAAGCATCGGAATCTATAACTAGTGTCACAGGAATGGTTCAAAGCATAGACAGTAAGAAGAGTCAGTTTTTTTATAATTAAGTCGGCATTGTACCTTTTGTATTCAATTCCGATGCAATTTCTGTGTTTCATCGTCAATAAGAAGGTGAGAGGGATACAGTAAACCTGAAGCGAAGCATCGGAATCTAAAAGCGGTCTCACAGGAAAGGTTCAAAGTATAAACAGTAAGAAGAGCCAGTCTTCTTGTACTTGAGTCGGCATTGTGCCATTAGTATTTCATTCCCATGCAATTTCTGTGTTTCATCGTCAATAAGAAGGTCAGAGGGATACAGTAAACCTGAAGTGAAGCATCGGTATCTATAACTAGTGTCACAGGAATGGTTCAAAGCATAGACAGTAAGAAGAGTCAGTGTTCTTATAATTAAGTCGGCATTGTACCTGTTGTATTTAATTCCGATGCAATTTCTGTATTTCATGGTCAATAAGACGGTCAGAGGGATACAGTAAACCTGAAGTGAAGCATCGGAATCTATAACTACTGTCACATTAGTGGTTCAAAACATTGACAGTAAGAAGAGTCAGTTTTCTTGTACTTAAGTCGGCATTGTGCTTTTCTATTTAATTCCGATGCAATGTCTGTGTTTCGCCGTCAATAAGAAGGTCCAAGGGATACAGTAAACTGGAAGTGAAGCATCGGAATCTTTAACTAGTGTCACAGGAATGGTTAAAAACATAGACAGTAAGAAGAATCAGTCTTCTTGTACTTAAGTCGGCATTGTGCCTTTTGTATTTAATTCCGATGCAATTTCTGTGTTTCATCGTCAATAAGAAGGTCAGAGGGATACAGTAAACCTGATGTGAAGCATCGGAATCTATAACTAATGCCACAGGAATGGTTCAAAACATAGACAGTTAGAAGAGTCAGGTTTCTGTACTTGAGTCGCCATTGTGCTTTTTTTAATTATTTCCGATGCAATTTCTGTGTTTCATCGTCAATAAGAGGGTCAAAGGGATACAGTAAACCTGATGTGAAGCATCGGAATCCATAACTAGTGTCACAGGAATGATTAAAACCATAGACAGTATGAAGAGTCAGTTTTCTTGTACTTAAGTCGGCATTGTGCCTTTTCTGTTTAATTCCGATGCAATTTCTGTGTTTCATCATCAATAAGAAGGTCGGAGGGGTACAGTAAACCTGAAGTGCAGCATCGGAATCTATAACTAGTGTCACAGGAATGGTTCAAATCATAGACAGTAAGAAGAGACAGTTTTCTTGTACTTGAGTCGTTATTGTGCCTTTTGTATTTAATTACGATGCAATTTCTTTGTTTCATCGTCAATAAAAAGGTCAGAGGGATACAATAAACCTGAAGTGAAGCATCGGAATCTACAACTAGTGTTACAGGGGTGGTTAAAAGCATAGACAGTAAGAAGAGTCAGTTTTCTTATAATTAAGTTGGCATTCAACCTTTTGTATTTAATTCCGATGCAATTTCTGTGTTTCATCGTCAATAAGAACGTCAGAGGGATACAGTAAACCTGAACTGAAGCATCGGAATCTATAACTAGTGTCACAGGAGTGGTTCAAAACATAGACAGTAAGAAGAGTCAGTTTTCTTGTACTTAAGTCGGCATTATGCTTTTCTGTTTAATTCCGATGCAATGTCTGTGTTTCGTCGTCAATAAGAAGGTCCAAGGGATACAGTAAACTGGAAGTGATCCATCGGAATCTTTCACTAGTGTCACAGGAATGGTTAAAAACATAGACAGTAAGAAGAATCAGTTTTCTTGTTCTTATGTCGGCATTGTGCCTTTTGTATTTAATTCCGAGGCAATTTCTGTGTTTCATCGTCAATAAGAAGGTCAGAGGGACACAGTAAACATGAAGTGAAGCATCGGAATCTATAACTAATGTCACAGGAATGGTTCAAATCATAGACAGTAAGAAGAGTCAGTTTTCTGTACTTAAGTCGCCATTGTGCCTTTTTTAATTACTTCCGATGCAATTTCTGTGTTTCATCGTCAATAAGAGGGTCAAAGGGATACAGTAAAACTGATGTGAAGCATCGGAATCTATAACTAGTGTCACAGTAATGGTTAAAACCATAGACAGTATGAAGAGTCAGTTTTCTTGTACTTATGTCGGCATTGTGCATTTTCTGTTTAATTCCGATGCAATTTCTGTGTTTCATCATCAATAAGAAGGTCAAGGGGTACAGTAAACCTGAAGTGAAGCATCGGAATCTATAACTAATGTCACAGGAATGGTTTAAAACATAGACATTAAGAAGAGTCAGTTTTCTGTACTTAAGTCGCCATTGTGCCTCTTTTAATTAATTCCGATCCAATTTCTGTGTTTCATCGTCAATAAGAGGCTCAAAGGGATACAGTAAACCTGATGTGAAGCATCGGAATCTATAACTAGTGTCACAGGAGTGGTTAAAACCATAGACAGTATGAAGAGTCAGTTTTCTTGTACTTAAGTCGGCATTGTGCCTTTTCTATTTAATTCCGATGCAATGTCTGTGTTTCATCGTCAATAAGAAGGTCAGAGGGATACAGTAAACCTGAAGTGAAGCATCGGAATCTATAACTAGTGTCACAGGAGTGGTTCAAATCATAGACAGTAGGAAGAGTCAGTTTTCTTGTACTTAATTCGGCATTGTGCTTTTCTTTTTATTTCCGATGCAATTTCCGTGTTACATGGTCAATAAGACGGTCAGAGGGATACAGTAAACCTGAAGTGAAGCATCGGAATCTATAACTAGTGTCACAGGAGTGGTTCAAAACATTGACAGTAAGAAGAGTCAGTCTTCTTGTACTTAAGTCGGCATTGTGCTTTTCTATTTAATTCCGATGCAATGTCTGTCTTTCTTCGTCAATAAGAAGGTCCAAGGGATACAGTAAACTGGAAGTGAAGCATCGGAATCTTTAACTAGTGACACAGGTATGGTTAAAAACATAGACAGTAAGAAGAATCAGTCTTCTTGTACTTAAGTCGGCATTGTGCCTTTTGTATTTAATTCCGATGCAATTTCTGTGTTTCATCGTCAACAAGAAGGTCAGAGGGATACAGTAAACCTGAAGTGTAGCATCGGAATCTATAACTAATGTCACAGGAATGGTTCAAAACATAGACAGTAAGAAGAGTCAGTTTTCTGTACTTAAGTCGCCATTGTGCCTTTTTTAATTATTTCCGATGCAATTTCTGTGTTTCATCGTCAATAAGGGGGTCAAAGGGAAACAGTAAACCTGATGTGAAGCATCGGAATCAATAACTAGTGTCACAGGAATGGTTAAAACCATAGTCAGTATGAAGAGTTAGTTTTCTTGTACTTATGTCGGCATTGTGCCTTTTCTGTTTAATTCCGATGCAATTTCTGTGTTTCATCATCAATAAAAAGGTCGGAGGGGTACAGTAAACCTGAAGTGCAGCATCGGAATTTATAACTAGTGTCACAGGAATGGTTCAAATCATAGACAGTAAGAAGAGACAGTTTTCTTGTACTTAAGACTGCATTGTGCCTTTTGTATTTAATTCCGATGCAATTTCTGTGTTCCATCGTCAATAAGAAGGTCCAAGGGATACAGTAAACCTGAAGTGAAGCATCGGAATCAAAAACTGGTCACAGGAAAGGTTCAAAACATAGACAGTAAGAAGGGCCAGTCTTCTTGTACTTGAGTCGTTATTGTGCCTATTGTATGTAATTCCGATGCAATTTCTGTGTTTCATCGTCAATAAGAAGGTCGGAGGGATACAGTAAACCTGAAGTGAAGCATCGGAATCTATAACTAGTGTCACAGGAATGGTTCAAAGCATAGACAGTAAGAAGAGTCAGTTTTTTTATAATTAAGTCGGCATTGTACCTTTTGTATTCAATTCCGATGCAATTTCTGTGTTTCATCGTCAATAAGAAGGTGAGAGGGATACAGTAAACCTGAAGTGAAGCATCGGAATCTATAACTAGTGTCACAGGAATGGTTCAAAACATAGACAGTAAGAGGAGTCAGTTTTCTTGTACTTAAGTCAGCATTGTGCCTTTTCTACTTAATTCCGATGCAATTTCTCTGATTCGTCGTCAATAAGAATGTCCAAGGGATACAGTAAACCTGAAGCGAAGCATCGGAATCTAAAACCGGTCTCACAGGAAAGGTTCAAAATATAGGCATCTTGTACTAGAGTCGGCATTGTGCCTTTAGTATTTAATTTCGATGCAATTTCTGTGTTTCATCGTCAATAAGAAGGACTGAGGGATACAGTAAACCTGAAGTGAAGCATCGGAATCTATAACTAGTGTCACAGGAATGGTTCAAAGCATAGACAGTAAGAGGAGTCAATTTCCGTGTGCTTAAGTCGGCATTGTGCATTTTCTATTTAATTCCGATGCAATTTCTGTGTTTTGTCGTCAATAAGAAGGTCTAAGGGATACAGTAAACCTGTAGTGAAGCATCGGAATCTAAAACCGGTCTCACAGGAAAGGTTCAAACATAGACAGTAAGAAGAGCCAGTCTTCTTGTACTAGAGTCGGCATTGTGCATTTTGTATTTCATTCCGATGTAACTTCTGTGTTTCATCGTCAGTAAGAAGGTCAGAGGGATACAGTAAACCTGAAGTGAACCATCGGAATCTATAACTAGTGTCACAGGAATAGTTCAAAACGTAGACAGTAAGAAGAGCCAGTTTTCTTGTATTTATGTCGGCATAGTGCCTTTTGTATTTAATTCCGATGCAATTTCTGTGTTTCATCGTCAATAAGAAAGTCAGAGGGATACATTAAACCAGAAGTAAAGCATTGGAATCTATAACTAATGTCACAGGAATGGTTCAAATCATAGACAGTAAGAAGAGTCAGTTTTCAGTACTTAAGTCGCCATTGTGCCTTTTTTAATTAATTCCGATGCAATTTCCGTGTTTCATCGTCAATAAGAGGGTCAAAGGGATACAGTAAACCTCATGTGGAGCATCGGAATCTATAACTAGTGCCACAGGAATGGTTCAGAACATAGACAGTAAGAAGAGTCAGTTTTCTTGTACTTAATTCGGCATTGTGCTTTTCTTTTTAATTCCGATGCAATTGCTGTGTTTCATGGTCAATAAGACGGTCAGAGGGATACAGTAAACCTGAAGTGAAGCATCGGAATCTATAACTAGTGTCACAGGAGTGGTTCAAAACATTGACAGTAAGGAGAGACAGTCTTCTTGTACTTAAGTCGGCATTGTGCTTTTCTATTTAATTCCGTTGCAATGTCTGTCTTTTGTCGTCAATACGAAGGTCCAAGGGATACAGTAAACTGGAAGTGAAGCATCGGAATCTATAACTAGTGTCACAGGAGTGGTTCAAAACATAGACAGTAAGAAGAGTCAGTTTTCTGTACTTAAGTCGGCATTGTGCCTTTTCTGTTTAATTCCGATGCAATTTCTGTGTTTCATCGTCAATAAGAAGGTCGGAGGGACACAGTAAAACTGAAGTGAAGCATCGGAAACTATAACTAGTGTCACAGGAATGGTTCAAAGCATAGACAGTAAGAACAGTCAGTTTTCTTATAATTAAGTCGGCATTGTACCTTTTGTATTTAATTCCGATGCAATTTCTGTGTTGCATCGTCAATAAGAAGGTTAGAGGGATACAGTAAACCTGAAGCGATGCATCGGAATCTAAAACCGGTCTCACAGGAAAGGTTCAAAGTATAGACAGTAAGTAGAGCCAGTCATCTTGTACTAGAGTCGGCATTGTGCTTTTCTATTTAATTCCGATGCAATTTCTGTGTTTCATGGTCAATAAGACGGTCACAGGGATACAGAAATCCCGAAGTGAAGCATCGCAATCTATAACTAGTGTCACAGGAGTGGTTCAAAACATAGACTGTAAGAATAGTCAGTTTTCTTGTACTTAAGTCGGCATTGTGCTTTTGTATTTAATTCGGATGCAATTTCTGTGTTTCATGGTCATTAAGACGGTCAGAGGGGTACAGTAAACCTGAAGTGAAGCATCGGAATCTATAACTAGTGTCACAGGAGTGCTTCAAAACATAGACAGTAAGAAGAGTCAGGTTTCTTGTACTTAAGTCGGCATTGTGCTTTTCTATTTAATTCCAATGCAATTTCTGTGTTTCGTCGTCAATAAGAAGGTCCAAGGGATAAAGTAAACCTGAAGTGAGCATCGGAATCTGTAACTAGTGTCACAGGAATGGTTAAAAACATAGACAGTAAGAAGAATCAGTTTTCTTGTACTTAAGTCGGCATTGTGCCTTTTTTAATTAATTCCGATGCAATTTCTGTGTTTCATCGTCAATAAGAGGGTCAGACGGATACAGTAAACCTGAAGTGAAGCATCGGAATCTATAACTAATGTCACAGGAATGGTTCAAAACATAGACAGTAAGAAGAGTCAGTTTTCTGTACTTAAGTCGCCATTGTGCCTTTTTTAATTATTTCCGATGCAATTTCTGTGTTTCATTGTCAATAAGAGGGTCAAAGGGAAACAGTAAACCTGATGTGAAGCATCGGAATCTATAACTAGTGTCACAGGAATGGTTAAAACCATAGACAGTATGAAGAGTCAGTTTTCTTGTACTTAAGTCGGCATTGTGCCTTTTCTGTTTAATTCCGATGCAATTTCTGTGTTTCATCATCAATAAGAAGGTCGCAGGGGTACAGTAAACCTGAAGTGAAGCATCGGAATCTATAACTAGTGTCACAGGAATGGTTAAGACCATAGACAGTATGAAGAGTCAGTTTTCTTGTACTTAAGTCGGCATTGTGCCTTTTCATTTTAATTCCGATGCAATTTCTGTGTTTCATCATCAATAAGAAGGTCGGAGGGGTACAGTAAAAATGGAGTGAAGCATCGGAATCTGTAACTAGTGTCACAGGAATGGTTCAAAACATAGACAGTAAGAAGAGTCAGTTTTCTTGTACTTATGTCTGCATTGTGCCTTTTGTATTTAATTCCGATGCAATTTATGTGTTCCATCGTCAATAAGGAGGTCCAACGGATTCAGTAAACCTGAAGTCAAGCATCGGAATCAAAAACTGGTCTCACAGGAAAGGTTCAAACATAGACAGTAAGAGAGGCCAGTCTTCTTGTACTTGAGTCTTTATTGTGCCTTTTGTATTTAATTCCGATGCAATTTCTGTGTTTCATCGACAATAAGAAGGTCAGAGGGATACAGTAAACCTGAACTGAAGCATCGGTAACTATAACTAGTGTCACAGGGATGGTTAAAAGCATAGACAGTAAGAAGAGTCAGTTTTCTTATAATTAAGTCGGCATTGTACCTTTTGTATTTAATTCCGATGCAATTTCTGTGTTTCATGGTCAATAAAACGGTCAGAGGGATACAGTAAACCTGAAGTGAAGCATCGGAATCTATAACTAGTGTCACATGAGTGGTTCAAAACATTGACAGTAAGAAGAGTCAGTTGTCTTGTACTTAAGTCGGCATTGTGCTTTTCTATTTAATTCCGATGCGATGTGTGTGTTTCGTCGTCAATAAGAAGGTTCAAGGGATACAGTAAACTGGAAGTGAAGCATCGGAATCTTTAACTAGTGTGACAGGAATGGTTCAAAACATAGACAGTAAGAAGAGTCAGTTTTCTTGTACTTAAGTCTGCATTGTGCCTTTTGTATTTAATTCCGATGCAATTTCTGTGTTCCATCGTCAATAAGAAGGTCCAAGGGATTCAGTAAACCTGAAGTCAACCATCGGAATCTAAAACTGGTCTCACAGGAAAGGTTCAAACCATAGACCGTAAGAAGAGCCAATCTTCTTGTACATGAGTCGTTATTGTGCCTTTTGTATTTAATTCCGATGCAATTTCTGTGTTTCATCGTCAATAAGAGGGTCAGAGGGATACAGTAAACCTGAAGTGAAGCATCGGAATCTATAACTAGTGTCACAGGAATGGTTCAAAACATAGACAGTAAGAAGAGTCAGTTTTCTTATAATTAAGTCGGCATTGTACCTCTTGTATTTAATTCCGATGCAATTTCTGTGTCTCATCGTCAATAAGAAGGTGAGAGGGATACAGTAAACCTGAAGTGAAGCATCGTAATCTATAACTAGTGTCACAGGAATGGTTCAAAACATAGACAGTAAGAAGAGTCAGTTTTCTTGTACTTAAGTCGGCATTGTGCCTTTTCCATTTAATTCCGATGCATTTTTTCTGTTCCGTCGTCAATAAGAATGTCCAAGGGATACAGTAAACCTGAAGCGAAGCATCGGAATCTAAAACTGGTCTCACAGGAAAAGTTCAAAATATAGACAGTAAGAAGAGCAAGTCTTCTTGTACTAGAGTCGGCGTTGTGCTTTTATTATTTAATTTCGATGCAATTTCTGTGTTTCATCGTCAATAAGAAGGACAGAGGGATACAGTAAACCTGAAGTGAAGCATCGGAATCTATAACTAGTGTCACAGGAATGGTTCAAACATAGACAGTAAGAAGAGTCAGTTTCCGTGTGCTTAAGTCGGCATTGTGCATTTTCTATTTGATTCCGATGCAATTTCTGTGTTTTGTCGTCAATAAGAAGGTCCAAGGGATACAGTAAACCTGTAGTGAAGCATCGGAATCTAAAACCGGTCTCACAGGAAAGGTTCAAACCTAGACAGTAAGAAGAGCCAGTCTTCTTGTACTAGAGTCTTCATTGTGCCTTTTGTATTTCATTCCGATGCAACTCCTGTGATTCATCGTCAATAAGAAGGTCAGAGGGATACAGTAAACCTGAAGTGAAGCATCGGAATCTATAACTAGTGTCAATTAAGTGGTTTAAAACATAGACAGTAAGAAGAGTCAGTTTTCTTGTACTTAAGTCGCCATTGTGCTTTTCTTTTTAATTCCGATGCAATTTCTGTGTTTCATGGTCAGTAAGACGGTCAGAGGGATACAGTAAACTGGAAGTGAAGCATCGGAATCTATAACTAGTGTCACAGGAGTGGTTCAAAACATTGACAGTAAGAAGAGTCAGTTTTCTTGTACAAAAGTCGGCATTGTGCTTTTCTTTTTAATTCCGATGCAACGTCTGTCTTTCGTCGTCAATAAGAAGGTCCAAGGGATACAGTAAACTGGAAGTGAAGCATCGGAATCTTTAACTAGTGTCACAGGTATGGTTAAAAACATAGACAGTAAGAACAATCAGTCTTCTTGTACTTAAGTCGGCATTGTGCCTTTTGTATTTAATTCCGATGCAATTTCTGTGTTTCATCGTCAATAAGAAGGTCAGAGGGATACAGTAAACCTGAAGTGAAGCATCGGAATCTATGACTAATGTCACAGGTAGGGTTCAAAACATAGACAGTAAGAAGAGTCAGTTTTCTGTACTTAAGTCGCCATTGTGCCTTTTTTAATTATTTCCGATGCAATTTCTGTGTTTCATCGTCAATAAGAGAGTCAAAGGGAAACAGTAAACCTGATGTGAAGCATCGGAATCTATAACTAGTGTCACAGGAATGGTTAAAACCATAGACAGTATGAAGAGTCAGTTTTCTTGTACTTAAGTCGGCATTGTGCCTTTTCTGTTTAATTCCGATGCAATTTCTGTGTTTCATCATCAATAAGAAGGTCGAAGGGGTACAGTAAACCTGAAGTGAAGCATCGGAATCTATAACTAGTGTCACAGGAATGGTTCCAACATAGACAGTAAGAAGAGTCAGTTTTCTTGTACTTAGGTCTGCATTGTGCCTTTTGTATTTAATTCCGATGCAATTTCTGTGTTCCATCGTCAATAAGAAGGTCCAGGGGATTCAGTAAACCTGATGTCAAGCATCGGAATCAAAAACTGGTCTCACAGGAAAGGTACTAAACATAGACAGTAGGAAGGGCCAGTCTTCTTGTACTTGAGTCGTTATTGTGCCTTTTGTATGTAATTCCGATGCAATTTCTGTGTTTCATCGTCACTACGAAGGTGAGAGGCATACAGTAAACCTGAAGTGAAGCATCGGAATCTATAACTAGTGTCACAGGAATGGTTCAAAACATAGACAGTAAGAAGAGTCAGTTTTGTTGTACTTAAGTCCGCATTGTGCCTTTTCTATTTAATTCCGATGCAATTTCTCTGATTCGTCGTCAATAAGAAGGTCCAAGGGATACAGTAAACCTGAAGCGATGCATCGGAATCTAAAACCGGTCTCACAGGAAAGGTTCAAAATATAGACAGTAAGAAGAGCCAGTCTTCTTGTACTAGAGTCGGCATTGTGCCTTTAGTATTAATTTTGATGCAATTTCTGTGTTTCATCGTCAATAATAAGGTCAGAGGGATACAGTAAACCTGAAGTGAAGCATCGGAATCTATAACTAGTGTCACAGAAATGGTTCAAAACATAGACAGTAAGAAGAGTCACTTTCCGTGTGCTTAAGTCGGCATTGTGCATTTTCCATTTAATTCCGATGTAATTTCTGTGTTTCGTCGTCAATAAGAAGGTCCAAGGGATACAGTAAACCTGTGGTGAAGCATCGGAATCTAAAACTGGTCTCAAAGGGAAGGTTCAAAACATGGACAGTAAGAAGAGCCAGTCTTCTTGTACTAGAGTCGGCATTGTGCCTCTTGTATTTCATCCCGATGCAATTTCTGTGTTTCATCGTCAATATGAAGGTCACAGGGATACAGTAAACCCGAAGTGAATCATAGGAATCTGTAACTAATGTCACAGGAATGGTTCAAAACATAGACAGTAAGAAGAGTCAGTTTTCTTGTACGTATGTCGGCATAGTGCCTTTTGTATTTATTCCGATGCAATTTCTGTGTTTCATGGTCAATAAGAAGGTCAGAGGGATGCATTAAACCTGAAGTCAAGCATCGGAATCTAAAACTGGTCTCACAGGAGAGGTTCAAAACATAGACAGTAAGAAGAGCCAGTCTTCTTGTACTTGAGTCGTTATTGTGCCTTTTGTAGTTAATTCCGATGCAATTTCTGTGTTTCATCGTCAATAAGAAGGTCAGAGGGATACAGTAAACCTGAAGTGAAGCATCGGAATCTATAACTAGTGTCACAGGAATG